>NC_140585.1:878590221-879190221 GCF_964204655.1 Triturus cristatus
GATCCCAGCATTTCAGTATCTGTCCCGGCGGATGACAGACACTGATAATGTGTGAAAAGGATACAGGGATAAAAAACACACGTTCAGGTCCACACTAGCTGTGCACCTAGTTATTTGAGCTATCTTGTGAGCCACAAAAGACGGTCTGAGGCTTAAATTGGTGACCGCATCTGGGTATTACAGATTCCACCTTCATTGGGTATATAGCGTGCTTCATTAGGGCAGTGATGGACTTGATGGTGCTATGGTAATGCAGTGTTGCATTTTGGAGGAGATGGGGTTAAATCTCCTTTCCTTGGTTAGCAGCACGCATGCTAGTGGTGTGTTTTAGATTTACAGTTTGGGGCAAGGACTTGTTGCCGGGAGGCAGATATCACCTCTGATGTACCGCCTTTTCCAAGTCTAGTTATAGGAGGAGGGTGCATTACTTGAGGCTGACCATTGATCAAACCAGGACTATAAAAGTGATGCTAGGTACAAGTTTAACTAAAACCCATGCAGTGTGTGCCTGGTTTTAAGTGCTATGGTGTTTGCAAGAGGTTGGGGAAGCGTCAGTTTTAGAAACAAGACTTTATGCCTCTAGAATATATTATATTGAAATTGGAGAAAGTGCTTAACTGCATTTAATAGGAATAGGGGGGAGGTTGCTTTTATATTGTTGAGACCCTGAGCACAAACTACAAGCAGACTGGTTCTTGAAGGACTTCATTCTGAGTGTCTTTGTAATTCTGATTATAAAATGGAGTATTGTACCACAAGCCTTCCACTACTGAATGTGTGAAATAATGAGCCAACAGATCTCCGAATCTGTTTGGAAACACTGATTGCTCTATGATGGTTATTGTCAAGTCAAGTCAAGGAAAGCTTTATTCGGCTGCTATATAAAACAGTCATAAAAGCACAGAAATGAAAGACACAGCATATTATTTACATATAAAAAATAGCACAGATGATTTTACTATTAAAAAGAGGAGAAACTTAATACATACATTACTATTCCAGTAAGATACTTTTCCTTGTATAAAGTGCAGCTTTTAAGAACTGAGCTACCCTTCATGCTATATGCTCATTCTCTAGTAATTGGAGTAAAAGCATTGCTTGGCCACATTGCCTGAGCCCAAGTTTTCTTAAAAAAGGAATAATCGAAGCTTTCCTTTGCTCCTGATAAAATTTGCAAAACAGGACAAATGCATGGTAGATTGGGCAGAGATGTTATCGCAAGGGCACAGTATTAGAGTACGAGACCAATCATTCATTTTCGGAAATGTCGTTAACCTGTGAATAATACCCAATCTTAACCTAGTAAGAAGAAATCTGTCAAAAGTTCCTGGCACAAAAGATAAGTAGGGCACCATCCCTATGGTAGTACCTAACAGTTGATGGCGTCTCACGGTTATTTTTGTTACAGATTCTCCGTGCAATCTTTTAGCTTCTAGAAACTGGATGCCCTCTTTCTTTAATAACTTTCTTGGGATCTCCATCATTGAAGATGGAGTTAAAAAATATTCAGGATGGCCCAATTAATTCATAAAGTCACGTACAAATTTGATCCAAGGGATGGTAAGGGCCCCTTCTAGTCTGAAAGTATCTTTTAAAATCTCTCTGTTCAACTCTGTCTGGTCCTTACACCAGACTCTATGCCACAGAAGAATAGGCTCTAGTTTTACCAAGTCTGCTATATGGTGGAGAGCTGACTCCTGGTGGCAAATAAAGGTGGATGTACTATGGGGAGCAGAGAGAATGTACCTTGTGAACTTATTTTCGATCGTTTGTAGGGGATTAATATCCACAAAGCCTCACACTCCGGCTCCATAGGTTGCCATGGTAACACACTTTGCTTTATATATATGCAACTCTGTAGGCGGTTTCCTACTGAACATTTTAGCAAAGTTTGATAGTGCAGCAGTAGATCTAGCAAAGGCTGTTTATTGAGCGGATATGGCAGGGGCCCAGCAATCCTGATGATTAAAAAGTACACCTAGGTAAGACGTTTTTTTTGTGGATGCTAACTTTTTCCCGTCTATGAACATTTCACGGGTCTTCTGCTTCCCTTGCTTACACCTCATAACATACGTCTTGGTTATATTGGTTTCAAGACCAAGATCGCTCATAAATGTGCTAAAAATATCCAGGGCTCTCTGGAGGCCGTTTTGAGTGCGGGCCATCATTACGGCATCATCCGCATAAAGAAGTGCGGGAATAAATCGGCCACTTGCTGACGCGCCACTATAGAGTTGGCGTAGGAGCGTGATAATTTGTAGATCAACCCCCACCCCTTCAAGGACCTCCCACAGCCTGTTATGCTTGACTGAATCAAAGGCCGCGGTGAGGTCAACAAAGGCCATGTAGAGGCTACCTTTTTTCACTCGTGTACTTGCCAATCAATATTGTAAGATTTAAGGACTTCTCAATGGTACCAAGACAGTAGCGGAACCCATACTGCAGGTCGGATAAAATCTTATTTTCCTCAGCAGAGTCTGCTAAGAGTTCCAGTATGACCCTCCCTAGCACCTTAACCATGGTATCTAGGAGAGAAATCGGTCTATAGCATACTGGATCTTCACGATTGCCCTTTTTAAAAATGGGAATTTTTATTAATTGTGCCCATGTTGGATGGTTATTGTACAAAGATTCTTAAAGGTGAAATGTTGGATAATCCTTTTCCCCAACAGTCCCTGGGTTGGCCAGACTGTTTAGGCCTTCCCCCTGCCCCAAAAACATCAATAAAAAGTCCTGGGTATGGCTGGTCAAAACTCTATCGATGAAGACCCAGGCCACCAAACTTTTGGCTTGCTGCTTTGGAATTCTTCAACTGCTGTGCAAAATCCTTCACCTTCTCCCAGTGGCATCCAGGAGACTAGTAATCCATGCACTGATCCTCTCGCCTGGACTATGGCAACTCACTCTACCTGGGAGCGCCCAAAGCAGTCATTGGTAAACTACAAGACGTGCAGAATGCAGCTCCACATACCTTGCTACAAATACCGAGATGCACCTCAGTGAGGAAAGGTCTCATGGACCTTTACTGGTTACCTGTTGCCCAGAGAATCAAATTCAAGGAGCTGTGTATCACCTACACAGCGCTTTGAGAACAGGGGCCCTCCATTTCCCGTCAGCTCATTTGATCTCTACACCCCGAAGAGAGTCCTGCTGTCCTCTAATGCTCACGTGGCCATTGTCCCTTTCATCCTTAAAACTAGAAGGAGAGGAAGGTCATTCAGTTACATTGCCCCCACCTTATGGAACTCCCTGCCTCTGGTCCTGCGGTCCGCAGGCAATGAACTTGTATTCTGGAAACAACTAAAAATGTGGCTATTCAACAACTAACCACTACACAGTGGGCAACTCATGTAGTGTTGCCTCATCCAGCGATATGCCCACAGGTCGCCATGCACTTTGCAAATCTTCCTAGTATAGTATATCGCTTTATTCAAATCTGAATAACATAGCAGTGGTTGATAGTTCAATTTGTGGATTATCCTCATTGTGAAGCAAGATGGCGCCATACTTCTGACAGTTGTTGCTTGTTAATGAATACCAGTCTCCATGGTTTGGATCTTGAGGGTAAGCTGGTGCGTACCCCTTGCTAATTGGGCATGAGGTTATTTGATTTAGGACCTTTTTTTATCTGATTCATCCTTCCCCACTCATGTGTTCTGTTTCTTGTGTTGAGAGATGGTAACCAATTCTTTGCTTCAGATACGTCTGCCTTATTTTTGGGGTATTGGTGTTTGGTTAAATGCCATCTTCAGGGCATAATGTGTTTTAGCAACTTGTATTTAGTTATGATTCCTCTGTCTGCTTCTTGAGGTGGAGAGTGGGCCTGATCAGTATGTTGCTTTGCCCGATCTATAGATGTTGGGATCGTTTCTTTCATATTATTGGATTGTGTTTTAGGAGCTCAGTAGACTCTTTGATTGTTGCTTTGCTCCTGTCTTTCAGATGAGATTTATCAGGCTATCTATGCTTTAGTAATCTGTTTGAAGTTTTGCACTGGACTGTCCTCTTTTCCTTCTGCCTAGTTATGGTCCTGTTCATGCCTGGATGAAGACATTAACTGGGAATGCACGTCTCTCTGGATGTATGTATGTATATGATATGTCTGTTGCGCGAACATAGCCAAAAGGCAATGGAGCATTGTACAGGGTCAAAGTCAATAAGCGATAGGAGATGTAGCTGGTTTATGGACTTTTAATGCATTGTTATGCAGTGTTCTTTAAAGAGGTGCATCTTCAATGCTTTTCGAAGTTAGAGCAGCATTTGTGCGGCCCTGATGGATATGGGGACTTTTGTGTACTTTTGCCGGAAAGCACCTTCTGTGAGGTCACCAGGTATTAACCTTCATTGGATTGCTCATCCCTCTCCACTTAATGTTGCTAGTTTTGTAGCCAGATAGGTGTGGAGGTGGAGTAGGATTTGTGGTCCCTTTCGTTTGTTAAGATTGGCTTGGGCTTCTTGTGTTGATCGGGTGTGTGTTCTTGTGAGTCTCCCCTGTCGATCTCCCAGTTAGGGATGTCTACTCCGGGATGCAATCGGATTGCTCCTTCTTCCAGGCTATCGCCCCATCAATGCTCCTGTCTGTATGCTGTCCTAATTTCCCTTCCTGCTAAGGTCCTCACAAGGGCTTTTTTACTCTGTTGTGGGTCTTTAGTACCAGCTCTTGCTCAGTGGAATTATGTTCCTTCTTTTTTGTGCTAGCTTTTCTTAGCTGTTGTTGGTTGATCTTCCATCTACTTCGCCCAGCGCTGTTGTGCGAATATGTTGGCTTCTTTCGTCTTTCAGCATCCTGCACTGGAGGGTGGTGATGTACAAAGAATGGGGTGGGTGAACCATTGTGCTGTATTAAGCGCGGTGTTGCTTGCCTTGTGATGCCTCGAGTGACGTGTGGTATTTTTGAGCCGGTATGGGTTGTCGACCCTTCTCGGCCTCTTTCTACATTGGTTAAAAATATTGAAAAGTAACCAAGATTAAAGATTATAAATAGGGGTTCTCGTTTACTGTCTGTGTTATAGTTTGTTAAATTTGAAAGGACGTGGATACCTTTGCTATCTCTGAGTCACTTGCCAGGCTAGACCAATCTTTCTTGCCTTCCTACGTGTTGTATGCAAGAGCATGCGCTGGATGGCTTTGTGCTGTTTGTTCTGTTCCTTGTAGCATGTCATTGTTTCTGACTTGCACGGCTGATCGCCTCTGTGAGGCTGTATGACACCGTTCTTGTGTCCCATCGTCTTAATGACATCCCTAAATCACTCTGCACACTGCTCCTTACTTTAATTGGACTGCTGTTTATGTATGGTAAACAAACCCAAAACATTCTAATTCCGATCAGTGACTATTGTTAGCTGCACTTTGCAGAGAAGAGCGGTAACGGTCTCTTCCTACTACTGACACAATGTGCCTTTTAAAAAGACAAAAGTTGTTTGTTTCTAAAACTTTACATTCCTAACTACTTGTTTTGTTACCTTTTTATATTTAAAAAAAACAATATAATATAGTATTTCACTTGAATAAACATTTTCATGTTGGAAAAAACACCTTTTTCAAGCAAGCTATCTCAAAATAAATGAATTGTAAAAAATATGTATAATTGGTAACAAGCCGCCGTCTTTTGGCTTCATGGGTAAGGATATCATTATCAAAATATCTTTATTCGGCCGAGGCCATAAAAAATAAAAGCAACGTCATCACAATAAATTCACTAAAACGTGTTTCAAGAGGATCGCTATTGGGCCAAAGCCATAGAAACAGACAACGTCATCACAGTAAATACACAGGTGCAAAGTTCAGGCGGATTAAAAAGCATAACGTTTCCTAATATTAAAAGCCACTTTAATTAAATGTAACAGAGCATGACAAATGTCTAGTGAAGATAAACTCTGCAAAAACACAAGCCGTTCTTTATAATGTCGTAACTTTGTTTTTCGTAAAATAGGTACCAAAAAGCAATACCTCGGAATTGAATGCAAGTGACAAAACAGAATTAGGTGGCAAGCGCCTTGCCTGAAGACATTACTGCAGCGACAGGGGGCAGGATCGAGCTGCCAAACCCCTAAGGCGGGAAGGCAAATTTAAAGGGCAACGTGTTTAACCTAAAAAGAGTGAGGTAATATCGCTGGGTAACATCTGTGATCCATACCAAATAGGTTTTCAAACACCGATGAGTAATTTATTATTGATTCTTTAACATGGGCTTTCTCAAGGGGTGCATTCATGCAATAATCCAGATTATGTTTTTACCAGAGCTTTGTGTTCCCAGCTAATGATTGCAGTTCGGGCAGCCCGATGTGTCCTATAAATAGGAAAGCCACGGAATGTGGTCCACCCCATCTCGTGACAAACAATCAGAAATACAAATTCTGACAAGTCCTGCCTCTGGGGTTCCCCAACATTTGATCCACAATGTCAGGGGGGCAAGGCCAATCCAATCCTCCAGCATGCCTAGTTCTTCATGGCATATAAAGGTGGCGGTCCGCCCTGGAACTGATACCACTCTATGCAGGAAGCTGTTATCAGCTCTCTGGAGGATTCCCACATTAGAGTAACCGGCGCCATAAATCCCCACTGACGTGCATTTACTTTTATTTAGGGTCAGCATCTCGAAAATTGGTTTACATTTCAACCTACCAGCATATCTAAATATGGACTCTATTTTGGTTAAAATGCTGTTTTATAGTGATCAATACATGAGTTCAGTTAAAATATGCACTAAAAAGAATGCCTAAATAATTAAATGATGTTACCTTTGATAAAAAAAAGTGTCCCCCATAATAAAACCTTTGGATTTTGTACTTGGGCCACCGCAGGTCTTTCCGTATAATTTTGTCTTAATTTACTTGCAAATCCAAGTCATTAATAATATATAAAAATTGGTCGATAAGAAACTGTAACCCGTTTACCGTGCGGGCGACAAGCGCGAAGTCATTGGCATAGAGCAGGTTAGGAATTAATTTATGCCCCATTTGTGGAATGTCCTTGCCATTTTCTGCCTCGAATGTATGAATCCCATTTCTGCCCACTTCAGAGTTGGGGATTCAGGTTTGAATCTCGGTGTCTGCTCGGCATCCTGTGATTCTGGGAAAATCACTTAATCTCTCCATGCCTATGGACAGTGCCAAGAGATTGTACGGGTGATTAGCTGCACTAGATAATTCCAAGTATCATTATTATTATTATTTATTTAAAGCAGGACGCCTGACTCCTCAGGTTGAGCTAATGTGGGAGGAGCATTAATCAGAAGGATCATACCGTACCCTACAGAAAGGTCCTGTGTAGGCTCCTGAAAAGGAGAAGTATCTACACCTATCTGACTCATCAAGTCCCAGAACTTGGTGCGATTGACTAAGTTGAAGGCACTTGATAGATGGATGAATGCAAAGAGCAAGGAGCCCCTTTTAACCTGTACATATTTCCCCACAATGAGGTGAAAGTTTCGACATTGTGTGATGGTGCCAATACCAGGTATAAAACCGTATTGAGCTTCCGTCAAAACCTTATATCACCAGAACCATTTGATGGCAGTGTAAGACTATTTTTCACTGTTACCAGTTATTTACCTTATAAAGTTGAAATGGATTTAAGGTCGGTTATGTGTTATCAATGGTTTTGCATAAAAAAAGATGTTGGTAAATATAGCACCTTAACCTTTATATTTCATGACTTTTTCTTTTTTGTGGCAAAACTACTGTTAACATATTAGCCAACATTAACCCCATTTCAACTTTAGTCTTTTTCAATGGATTTTATTTTGGTATTTTATTTTTTTTGTCCTGACAAATGGGGTCTAGTTATGAGTAACTTTAAATCTTGAATGGGCCTGGTAACAAAAGCCTATTCAGTTTTTCCTGGAAACTGTGAAATCTTTAGGGGATGTGAAGAGAGCCTGGGGGATGGGAGGGCATTCAGTGTGTCCAGGAATGAGGAATATCTCCGGGACCCAGATGTTTTAAATCCAACTCCTCCTGGTTAGTTCCCATTTCTGTGTAAACCCTTGGGGTCCAACTCAGAATGCACTATTTTTTCTGGCTCCTGGAGATACCGGTCCAGCTGGTAAAAGTGTCTCCTTGTACCGTAATTACCAGATCTTGCCATTTTGTAATAAGATCCACAATGTTGGTTGCATGGAATATAATAGTGGGTATGATGGGTGTTTCAGTAAGAGGATGGTTGTTTTATGTATGATGGTGGGTGTGCTGGCATGTAGTGCTCCTGCCTTGCCCATGAGTGATGTCAATGAAAATGTCATTAATTAATTTACGAAATGTGATAATTGATGTGAAGTGTGAGATCATGAGCAATTCATGCTGGTGCGTGTTATGCTTGAGTAGCATGACATAATGTTGAATTTCAGTGGTTGTTAGGTAATTCTTTTGAGCCGTAACTTAATTTCACTATATTATCAATGATTTTCTGATTTTTATTTTTGTAACTGTTGGAAATGGCAGTTTTTGCATGGTTATCACCAGACTTTTTGCTTTTTCCTCCTATTTTTTCCTGACCTTTGTTTGTTGGCTATAGGACTCTGAGCACTTTACTACTGCTGATCAGTGCTAAAGTGCATATACTGTCTGTGTAAATTGTTATTGTGATTGGTTATCCATGATTAGCATATTTGATTCACTAGTAGGTCCTTAGTAAAGTGCAATAAGTGTGCCAGGGCTGGTAAATCAAATGCTACTAGTATTCTGAGCTGCAAACACAGCGCCACGCAACAGTTCTTTCCTGGCTCCTGGGCTGGGGGACAGAGAGTCGCAGGTAGTCTCCCTCGCCGCCTCCCACTACACCGAGGCCGCTGTGGAGGAGGACTACAGTCCCCAGCAGCCCTCCAGTGACCCGGCCACATCCGCCTGAAAGCGCGCCCGGAGGCGCTACTTCAGCAGAGGTTCCCCCGGTGGAGCGGGGGGATCGTATTCTGAGCTGCAAACACAGCGCCACGCAACAGTTCTTTCCTGGCTCCTGGGCTGGGGGACAGAGAGTCGCAGGTAGTCTCCCTCGCCGCCTCCCACTACACCGAGGCCGCTGTGGAGGAGGACTACAGTCCCCAGCAGCCCTCCAGTGACCCGCCCACATCCGCCGGAAAGCGCGCCCGGAGGCGCTACTTCAGCAGAGGTTCCCCCGGTGGAGCGGGGGGATCGTATTCTGAGCTGCAAACACAGCGCCACGCAACAGTTCTTTCCTGGCTCCTGGGCTGGGGGACAGAGAGTCGCAGGTAGTCTCCCTCGCCGCCTCCCACTACACCGAGGCCGCTGTGGAGGAGGACTACAGTCCCCAGCAGCCCTCCAGTGACCCGCCCACATCCGCCGGAAAGCGCGCCCGGAGGCGCTACTTCAGCAGAGGTTCCCCCCGCGTCGCGGGACGCGCGCGGGTGTCGCCGGGCTGAGCCCGGGCAGAGGGCGGGCCGTCTGTGGCCGTCAGGGGACGACGAGGGACGGGACGGGCAACCCCCCTTGGCCCCAGCGCCTGCATCGGTGAATAGACCCAGGTATTGTATTACCTGTTTGCGCAGGGAAGCTGGACAGGGTACTGAATCCCTTTGAAAAACAGCAGTTTTACCCTTGACATCAGGGGAATTATGTCCACTCATCCCAACACTCGCTCTGCTGGGAATAAATCAAACAAAAAACCCACCCCTAAACCAACTCGGGGGGAAACTATGAAGGAGGGCGCCCTTGCAAATGGGAAGAAACCAACTGCAATCGACTTAATGCTAAAGAAAGTGACTGGCGAAATTGAACGCATGGAAAGGAGTTTATCCTCCTCTCCTAACCTTAACGCCATCATTCAAACACCCTATAGAGATGTCTTATTAGTAGATAGCCCAAATACTCAGGGCAGTGCATCCCAAACAACCAATGATATAGAGGACGTCTCCTGTGCACAAATCACAGGCGTAGAAATCTCTGAGCTTAATGACATGCCCAGTAGGAAAAAAAGGAAGCGCTTGGGGAGAAATAAGGGACATCAGAGACAGCGGAAAGAACTACCAAGAGACAACTCTCTATCATGCACCCAAGAGCACACAATAGCAGCAAATTACTCTCAAGTAGAATCCGCACCACCAGGGTGGATTGACACGGTAGTTTTGGATTTGAAAATACAGCTAGAATCTTTCATCACGACACAATTAAAGCCTATTATAAGTAAGGTGGATAAAATAATGTGTGAGCTCACCAAACTATCTAAAGCCCTAGAGCACACACTTACAAAAACTCCACTTGCTTCACCCCATTCAACTGAGGTAACCACAAATGATAAGGCAGACTCAAAGAGAGCACAAAATAACAATTGTGTCAGTCACTCCCACCAAGAAATAGTCCAGGTTCATGAGGCCCCCAAAATTGCCCAAAACCCTAAAGGGGGTACTAACGATAACTCCAGAGGAAGACACAATCAAGGTGTAAGTAATACACAAAGAGAGAAACCGATCCCTCAACCTTTAATGCAATGGAGACAGGACGATCGTACCCAGAGGGAAGGGAATTATAATAACTGTTATACAGACCCTGATCCCTTTTATAACAACAATGCTCCACACATAGATCTCCCCCCCGAGGAGTGTCCTTTTGTAGTTATTTTTGCAGGGGTCCCGGAAATTAGGCCTAATGAGAGAGAAACCCATTATCAACTGCTCACCAAAATTTCCAAGTGGCTGAATATCCATAGACCCTTAAGCATGGGGGAGAGAGGAGAGATAGCAAGTGTAAGAAGGGCAAGCTGGATTGGGGGAAGGAATAAAGACATTAGAGGTGATTGCATAGTTGCACACTTCACGGACACTAGTCTGGCTGAGTACATTCTGAAGAACTCCAATAGGAACCAAACAAGTACCATTTGTGCACTCCCACTCGGGTATTTTTACCCTAGATCCAGGAATAATAATAATAATTATGGGGGTGACGAGGGAGGGTGGACGCGGGTTAGAGCGCAGCGCCCACACAGACCGAGACTAGCAAGCCGCCCTGAACAGCCCTATCCCCCCAGAGATTGCGCACAATGGACAAATAGATTTGCCCCATTTCAATCATTAGAAGATATTGATTGACTCACACCCACAGAAATCACTAGCGCAGTAAGCCTGGCTACCAGTGGTTGCTCTGGCCTAGACTCATGGGGCACAGGTGGGACTGAGGAAAGTACCCAATCTGGGAGATTGGACTTACCACGGAGGCAGAGGGGAACCAATTCATCCAATTTCGATCTACCTATAGCTGGGGAGGACAGTTTAACTTTGACTCCCACAACAAAAGGCAAGGACAAGATGGAGGGTTTGACCATCCTTTCTTGGAATATTGCAGGGTTAGAGGTCAAATTTAAAAGTAAGGAATGGGTAGAATTTATAAAATCCTTCCATGTCATAGCACTCCAAGAAACTTGGGCAAAGGATTCAGGCCCATGTCAATTGGAGGGCTACAAGTGTTTTTTCAGACCCGCACAAGGAACAAACTCGGGTAGGGCAAAAGGAGGCCTAGTAGTCTATGTGGACTTAGATCTGAAAGGTACCTGGTCTTACCCAGATTGTTCCTCAGACAACATACAAACAGTTAGACTTCTCCACAAGGGGGAGAGTCTACTGTTAGTAAACTTTTATAACTCCGGCCCAGTGGAAGGGAAATTTCCAATATTAGCGGAGCTGGAAGGCAGACTAAATGAGGAACTAGAGCAAAGGACGAAGGGGCCAGAACCAACTGTTCTGTTAATGGGTGATTTTAATTGTCATTTATGCCCCAAATTACTCCCTCCAACTCCTGACTGGTCAGCTTGCCCATTAGAAAAGGGCCCCCACTTTTCTCATTGCAAAGAGGCAACAACTCTGATGAAGTTATTAGAAGACTTTGCCCTCAGTCATGTCATGGACTTAGCTGCTCTCAATGTAGGCGAATCCCTAACACCAACATTTAAGGGCAGAGGGGGGGGGGTCTATAATAGATTACATAATGATCTCAACTAGAGCAAGAGATCAGATCTTAAATACCTGGACAGAGTGGAGCCCCCACAGTGATCATAATCCCATTATAATAAAACTCAAAGGGAATGATTTAACCAAAAAAGACCCAGGGTTGATTCATCAATCTGAAATTCAACCAGTAGACCAAGGAAGACGCTTAAGGTGGTCAGTGATCAACCCCCAGGAATTTTATGTCAAATTAGTGGATGAAGGGAAAGCCCACATAGAGACCTGTTTAGAACACACCTCAGAGGACAAAGGAGTAGTAGAGGCGTTTGAGAACTTGACTTAAATAATCGAGAGACTCCTAACAACCAAGAAGCCCCCAACGCAGTCATCTTCACCAAGATGGTTTGATTCTATCTGTTCCAAAGCGCTAAGAGATCTAAAACTGAGCCTGAAAAAAACCCCAAGGGACAAGGTAGAAATTGCTCGCTGCAGAAAAAACTACAAAAATCAATTAAAGATCAGGAAAGGGACCCTTCAAAAAGAAGTATGGGCAGACCTTAGGGAGGCTGGTGAGAACAAAGACTATGCCCAGTTCTGGAAAATTATAAATAGACCTTGCTTCCACGACTCAAACTCTCCAGTCATCAGCTCTAACATCTTACCAGAACACTGGATTGCTCATTTCAAATCCCTGTATAATCAACAGGAGATGGACACTGGTGACGGAATATGGAGGGGACCAAGGGCAGATAAATTTGAACTATCGTTGGATGAAGTTCGCAAAGCAATTTTAGGCCTAACACGCAACAAAGCCCCGGGCCCGGATGGGACCCCCCGGATCTTTTTCTTAGCAACACCGAGCTATGGGTTCCAATGGTAACAAGAGTTTTGAATGCAGCAATTAAAACGGGTCTGCCGAGATCATGGTCCACTGCGGTGATTGTCCCTATTTACAAAAAAGGCTGTAGGGACAGCCCGCAGTGTTATCGACCAATCTCGCTCATTGACGTCTCCGCCAAGGTATTAGGAAGGGCACTCCTCAATCGACTAATAGATTGGACTGACACCAATAACACCCTGGTGGACACCCAGTATGGGTTCAGAACAGGCAGGTCAACCACCGACCAATGCCTTAACCTATACCTGATCACTGCTAAGTATACCAAGACGTCTGAAGGCACCATGTATATGGGGTTTATGGACTTAGCAGCAGCTTTTGACAATGTCAACAGAGCCAAACTCTGGATACTTATGTCTAACCTAGGCATTGACCCGGATCTCATTAACATTTTAAGGGAGCTACATTGGAACACCATTGCCAAGGTCCGCTACAGTGCGGGGGGGGTGAGCACTGATCCCTTCCCGTGCTCGGGCGGGGTGAGACAGGGGTGTATCCTGGCGCCATTCTTGTTCTCCCTCTACATAAATGGCCTGGAGAATGACCTCGTTGCACTGGGAACTGACTGTCCTAAGGTGGGCACGCGTCATCTGCCAGTGCTTTTGTATGCCGATGACGCGGTGCTCCTAGCCCGAACAGCTGTTGGTCTGCAACTTTTAATCAAGGGTTTCGCGGATTTCATGAGGAATTTGGATCTCTCCGTCAACATGAAAAAATCATTCATTATGATAGCGGGGAAGAAACCACGAAAGAAATTTGTATTCAAACTGGGGGATCAGGTCCTGGACACTGTCAAAACATTCCCATACCTGGGCCTTCTATTTGACGATAAGTTAAACTTTGTCCCGCTGATTGAGGAGAGGGCAAGGAGACTAGTGTCAGCTAATGGGGCTATACTGAGCTTTGCACGTCGAATGGGTCGTTGGTCACCAGAACAGGTGATGACTTTGTATAGATCAGTTAGTATTTCCAAGACCATCTATGGAGCAGAAGTGTGGGGCTGCAGAGAGGCACAACTAATTCAAAGTGAGAAAGACAAATTTTTAAAAAAACTGTTAAAACTTCCGCCGAGCATCACTGCAGCAATTACTCATGAAGAGCTGGGAATCACATATATTGCTGACATTATCAGACTGAGACCTATACTGGCCTGGCTCAAAATTTGGACAAATCCAAATGCAGGACTATCCAGACAGATCATCCAGGATTGTTTGTCGAAAGAGAAATGTCTTCAAATCCCATGGCTGAAATATGTTAAAGACACTCTGGGGGATATTGATGAACAAATGCTATTCCTGGACCCCTCCAGGGTGGACATATACTCCAGACACTATGTTCAAAGCTCATTGTTGGACAAATTTAATGGCAGGAGGAAGGAGTTGGATTTAGCTAAATCCTCGGCAGTTGCCCACTCCCTTGTCTCTAATCAAGCTGGCATGGAACCATACCTCTTTTTATTGTACAGTCACCACGAGAGGTTTTTAATGACTCGTTTTAGGCTCAATTTGTTGCATCATATTTTAGCTTATCCATCAGGTTTCACTCAAACAATTGAGCAGAAGGGTGCCTGCGGCTGCGACAATAGGTCTCCGCAAGACACCCTTCATTTTGTATTATTGTGTCCTTTTTATAAAACACCGCGCCAAAGATTTTTAGTAGATGTCTTAAAGGTCTCAAATATTATCCATGCTAAACCTGCCTTATTGTTCTTGCAAAGAGCCGCTGAAACGCGAACCTTATTCGCTGTTATAAGTTTCCTCAAAATTGCTTTTAAATTGAGAAACACAAGGGAATGATGAAGGGTGGGTTAGGGAGGTACGGGAAATATTATTATAATACGGGGTCTCGTATCACTGTTGATCACAGGTTTTTATCTTTTACAAAAACCTAACTTTTTTATTTGGATAAACTTTCTCTCTGTCTACTTTTTTAACAATTGTGACGTTGCTCAGAATGTTCTTTTTGTGATTACATATTATGATTATTATGTATTTTCATGATGGTTTTTAACCTTCGAAACAAATAAATGAACTGAACTGAACTGAAATGCTACTAGTGGGCCTGCATCACTGATTGTGCTACCCACTTGAGTAGCCCTGAAAAAATGTCTCAGGCCCACCATTTCAGTACCTGTGCGCAGTTTGTTAACTGCCAAGTCGATCTGGCAAGTGCACACACTTGCCAGGCCCTAACCTTCCCTTTTTCTACATGTTAGCCACCCCTAAGGTAGGCCCAAGATACCCCTGTGGGCAGGGTGTGGTGTATGTGAAAGGTAGGACATGCCCTGGTGGGTGTGGCATGTCATGATAGTGAAATACTACCACATTCGTTTTCACAATTGCAAGGCTATCTGTTCCCATAGGGGAGAATGGGGAGTTTTCTTATAACATCTTATAAGCATAACTACCCCTGGGAACAAGGTAGGAAAATAAAGTTTGATATGCCTGAACTCAGGGTGTTAAGATGCATCTTTTAGTGAGGGTAATGTTTACATTCTGTGCTTGAAAAAATTTGAAAGGAAGTCTTTTCTTGCTTAGCCATCCAGTGTGCCTCTGCTAGGATGTGTATTGACAGTCTGGCTTTAGGGTGACAGGGGCTAGGGAGGTGCAGAGGCTTCGGAAAGTCTGGATGAGTCAGGGCTGGGATGAATCGACCTGGGCTGCATTTAGTCTAGGTGGAGTAGATTTCCTTTCACCTGAATGGGCCGCGGCTGCCTTCCACAATGCTGTCTCCACCTCCTGCCAGAAAGCTGCACCAGAGAGGACAGAACTGGTTTTGACTTGGCACAGGGCTACTCTGTCACCAGAGGACAAAGGATTTTGCTGTATAAATATTGGGGCCTAGACCCCAGAACTTTAGACTACTTCTGGAATCAAGAGGAACCTTTGCCAAGGAGAAGAGCTGGAGAAACTGAGAAGTACTGCCCCTTTGCTGTGTGTCTGGGGTTGGCCTGCAGTAGCTGTTTCTGCCAAGGAAAGGAGAAGGACTTTGCTGTGTGCTGCGTCCCCTGCTTGAAGAAGATCTCCAAGGGCTTGAGTAGAGCTTGATTCCTGTTATGAAGTCTCAGGGAAACAGACTTCACCCCCAGCTTCCCTGAACCCTCATGCTGAGAGCTCGACCTGCCAGGAGGTGCCTATTCCAGTTTTGGGCCTCTAGGGGTTGCTCCTGTTGTTGGGAGTTGGAAGAAACACAAAAGATGCAAGAAAACCTGTTTCTGTTGCCGCTGTGATGCCGTGACCTGCACCGAGGCCGTGGCACCGTTCGTGAAGTGAACGACACACTGCCCGGCCTGCACCGCAGCTCCGCCGATGCCTGCAGCTATCGGCCGTGCCTGATGCCAGAGCTCGCACCAGCACAGTCGTCGCCAGTGCCTGCATCCTGTTATCGCGTCGCTGATAACCACCGAGGATGATTCTGTGAACTTGCCGACTTTGCATCGTCACCGGAACCGATGCTTCACCGCCGACGCAACCATCTTCCCCTGTCCTGGACTCGACACGTCGCCTCCTTGCGGAACCGACGCCTCGCCTCCCCCGTGGCAGCCAAGAAGCCGGCCTCGACCTCGGCACCAATGCCTTACCTCCACGACGTCGTGCATTGTCATATACTTTGTTTCCAAGGTACTGTTTGCTTGGGGGGTTCCGTGTGACTCTGTGCCCAACGCCGTGCTCCTTGCGGTCGGCGCCGTACTTTGGAATTATTGCTGTCACATCATCACAATAGCCCCAGGTAGAGCTATTTGTTTTCTACAACCTTTACTTTTGCAATAACTGTTTTAAAATCATATCTTATTACCTGTATGTTGGATTTTTGTCATTTTTGTTAAGTTTAGATAAAGAAACTTTATTTTTCTAAACTGGTGTGGTGTCCATTTGTGGTGTTTTCACTGTGTTACTGTGAGTTTTGGTACAAATACTTTACACATTGCCTTTGGGATAAGCCTGTCTGCTCGTGCCAAGCTACCAAGGGGGTGAGCAGGGGTTATCTAAAGTGTCTATCCCCCTTACCCTGACTAGAAGCAAGGGTCCCTTTTTGGACAAAGGTACCTACCTCTGCCAACTAGAGACCCCAATTTCTAACAATAACTATATATTATAGTCTTGAGGACAAAGGTATTCTTAACTTACCTTAAACAATGTTTAGTCAGTGAATTGTTGAGGTTTGTTTTTATTATGTTGCACTTATATTGATGTAATATACGTACAGAACTTGGCATGAATAAAAGGAATAAAGGCAACCCCTATTCATTGCATGTCGACTTGATGGCATTTTACCAATCCACAGCTGCAATACTGTGCTTGGAGTGGTAAAAGGCTTTTGTAATTTTTCAGCTCAGCCTGAAAGGGTATTGTCTTGACTTATACTGGGTGCTCCCTTGTGTTGGGGAAAAAGACATAATTCTCTGATGATCTCTAACTAGAGCGAAACATGTGTCAGGGATTGCTTTAGCTAATTCCAGATTGGCCTGGATGGTATTTCACCAGTCCAAAGCTGTAATACTGTGCCTGGAGTGGCAGAAGGAGTTTGGCAATTTTTATCTCCACATGGATGGCCCTTCTAATCCTGTGCTTAAAGACTTTGCTGTAAAAATGGCAAAAGGCTTTGTCACTCTCTAGCTCGAAGTGGATGGCACTGTGCTAATCCTGAGCTTAAAAACTCTGCTAGAGAAACAGACATATGAGGTGAGCAGATTCAGCGTGTCGGGGTATTGTAGGGTGATCCATATAACATAAAGGAGCTGCTCTCCACCTAAACTTTGGAACTACACAGAGTTCCCTTTTTTTTGCACATATATATCTAAAAATATTAAAGAAAAGAGATTTCTATATATCTAGAGACGCGCAAAGGGTCTGCAGATCTGACAGATCTCATGATGAGATCTGATTGGCTGCCACCACTTTAACCAGGAAGTGATGGCAGCCATCTTGGGGCTCGAGACTCGGCCAAGTCCCAAGAAAAATGTTTAAAAACGACATAGGGGGCAGACTAGGAATACCCTAACCCACCTAGGCCTGGGGCCCAAAATATTTGTTTTTCTTTTCATTTTGCAGAGGATTTACGAATCTTTTTTAATGCCCCCAGGTGGACCAGGTCCCAGTGGGGAGGAAATACATACATTTAGGGCAGGGGGGGGTGCCCTTGCCCCACCCCCTCCGCAGGCTGTTTACAGCCCTGGGGCACCATCCGCCGATGCCCAGCCTTATAAATAATTGGTAGGGGGCACACGGCCCCCACACGGGCCAATTTAGGCCCCTAGGCCCAGCCATAGGTTATAAGAGGAAGGGGGCATGTAGCTCTGGCCCTGGGGACCTCATCCCCGGAGCCCGGCCTCAAATAGAAGGGGAAGGGGAGCAGCGCAGCCCCGCTCCCGGAACCATTAATGGCTCTGGGTACCCCAGTGCTGGCTCCTGTTATGTCCCGGGGGGGCTACCCCTGGAACATAGTGGTTTCCTTGTCCGCACTGGCGCGGGCAGGGAAACCTGTGTTTGCTCTCCCTCAGCGGGAGCAATTTCGAACCTCCTGCCAAGCAAGAACAAACACGCAGCCTGCTCCCAGCTTGTGGGAGCTTTAAAAATGCTCCCGACAGCTGTGAGCGGACTTCAGATCTGTTTCCATGACACTAGTGATGCAGGCGGGGAAACAGAACTGAACATTGCTCCCGCTGGATATGGAGAGCCAGTCTGCAGGAGCTGTGGGACACCTCGCAGCCACCATCAAGTATGCTGTGGGTGCCCTGGAGCACCCTTTCTTAGCTGGGGGATGTGGCCTCCCGGGCTGAAATCCGTCCAGGGTGGGGGCCATGTGATCCCCCTCCCACTCAAGTAATTGGCCAAGACCCAGGGGATGGGGTCCTGAGGCCAAAATTGGCCCGGGTATGTGGTGGCAATGCAGCTCTCCTTCACCCAATGGGGTCCCTGGGGCCAAAATCAGCCAAGGAAGGGGGACATGTTCCACAATGTGCTACTGCTTTAAAGACACACTCCACAGTAAATTAATTAAAAAGCGACCGGCATTCTTTACTTAGATTTTTTTTTGCTTGCCTTAAGCGTTTTGTTTGTAGTGCTCTACATTTTTGTCATCCTTCTCTATATGCATGTTCTCTTACCCTCCTGATAACTTTTTCTTGACCTCTGCCCTTGCATCTGTTATCTTCCTGCATTTTTATTCTCTCCCCTACATCTGTTATGAACTGGCTATTTGTCTACCTTATCTATCTCTGTTTCTCTTTTTTATCTACCTAGTTAGCCCTGTAACATTGTTTTGATTTAGTCATGTCACTACTTTTCTTGTCACCTTTCCTCACTCCCTAACTCTCCTTTGCACTTTTCTCACCTCCCAACTCTCCTTGTTTGTCTCTTCCGTTTCCCATTCTACATCTACTCTTTGTTGTCATCCCATTCACCTTGCCCTCTCTCGCTTCTCCTGTTGCCTCATTTCTCCAGCACACCTCTAACCACCTGTTTCCTCCCCATCTCTGCTCCCCATTTGCCTGCCTTCTCTCGTTCCCTTTGCTCCAGTTTCCTCCCCTCCCCACCCTTCTGACCGTACCTCTTTCCTCCTCGTCACTCCCCTCCCCCGAAGTCTCCATCCATGTAAACTGCAGCCAGTCAGTCTGTGTGTCTGTCACTCAGCCATTCAGTCTGTCTGTCTATCTCTCATCAATAATGGCAACCTTTGCACGTGCTCATCTTTGGCTTGTCACGTTTCTCGCATAGATCGATTCATCAGAATACCTAATCCACTCATTAATATGCCATAGTTAGAATACACATTGTGATCCCAAAACATGGACCCGGAGCTCCCTATTTATCACATAAAATATTAAATAAAAAAAGGTTGCCCACGTCTTACTCATTTGCAACCTAGTCAAGAAAATAGTGCCACCAATCCATCTCCTGATAATTCCGGTTTTGATGGAGTCAGTGTTCAGACCCCTCTTCCTATCATGCATTATTGTTTCCTTGATTGGGAAAGTAAAAAAATTGGCCGAGACAGCGTGTTTAACTCCACAACTCATTTAGCCCGTGAATGCTGACGGGAGCGGGAGTTGATTAGTGAGACAATACGAGTTCATTCACTGGCTTGTTCCAAGGGGGGCCTTTATTATGGTGGAAAGAAATGAGTCTTCGGAACAGGCCCCGGGCCCTGACGCCTTGTATAATGACAGTTAATTAGACGCTGTCTGCAGCAATCATAGGCTGTCAGTGTTAATACATTTCCAGGATGTTGAAGGACAGCCGGAAACGCTGTGCTCTTGTCCGCCCCACGCGCACGAACATGTCTGGATTCTTTCAGGCATAGGCTATTATAATGCTCATTTTCATGACATACCTACCTCCTCTCTGCAGACACGTGGACGAGGCTCCGCCTCTTCAGCTAAGTCTCAGGTTTAAGGTGTCATTCCCTTACTTGCCACCCGCCACTGTTTGCCTGGGACCCCCAAGGTCACCTTGAAGTCTGGACCTGCAGCCAGGCGTTGGAAGTGCTGGCCTGTGCTCTTATATACTAGGATTTTGACCCAAGATTTCCAGGCTCTGGCCTGGATCGGTTAATTAGTTTAGTCGTGGCCAATGCAGTCTCTCGCTTAGTAGGAAAGCTGAGACTGTCTCTTCCTTGGAGCGCTGTGCAACTCAAGCCTTGGAAGAGGCGGAGCTGGACCCCATGAATGAGTTGACCATCCATGCAGCTGTTTCACAAGTGGGTGTGAATTAGCTCAGTCTGCAGATGAGCTGCTGAGTTCTGAGCTCATAGCTGCTGTCAGGTAAGTGGCTTCAAGGAACCGGAGTACAGACCTTTCATGTTGGCTAATCTCGAGGCCACAATAAATGGGTCTCAGACGGAGAAAGGAACAAAGAACCCTTGCATTGGAAAGCTCATCTTCAGCAGCATCCATCTCGTAGGCCAGTGACAACATTGAGTGAAAGGAAAAGCTCAAGACTGTGCTGAAGAGCGAAGCAGACACATGCACCCATGTCTGGAAAGCAACTATTGGAGTTGTGGTCATATCTGCTTCAGGCGCACTACTGCATGCAAGTCTTTCAAAAAGACAAATCTAATTCTAGACAGCTGAACACCCACCTCTGATTATTCTTTTGTACTTTTACAAATCTATTTCAAAGTTTTAACAGCCTAAGGTGCTTTTGTGTTGTCTTTGAATATAGAAATATGAAATTGTGTTTGTAGACAATTTTGATGTATTCTAAGTATTCAGTATGCAAGTGTTTTAGCAAAGGTATTTTAACTATTCTATTGTGTATGCTCATCAGGATATTATTTGCCTCCTATTCTGTTAGTAAAATATTGGTAAAAAGAGTTCCTTTTCCCGTCTATCGCTATTTTCACTTTTTCTCGGCATACACTTGGCCAGTTAATACACACTGTTAGACCTGACATCCTTGGTGTGGTTTTCCCCCAGATGTTTTGCCTTCACTCCTCCTGTTATACTGAATTCGTTTGTGTTGGGTCTAGGACACTGCACACTCTACCACTGCTAACCAGTTCTAAAGTGCTTGTGCTCACTGCTGTAAAGATGGTAAAATTGGATTACACCCAATTGGCATATTTGATTTACTTGTAAGTCCTTAGTAAACGGTGTACCATATACCCAGGACTTGTAATTTAAATTCTACTAGTGCGCCTGCAGCACTTATTGTGCGACCCACTTCAGGTGCTTACAGTGCCACTGGAACAAAGCTATTCCCGACTGAAGAGGCCATAATGAGGCCAAAACCGGTCCTGGGTTGCTTGTGTTCTGGTTAAGGGAGGAACTGGCCCGGCATTTCAGGCTGGACTGTTCCCATGAGGAACAGGGTCAAGGCTGATTTACATATGACAGTCCAAACTGAGGTGGCGTGGTGGGCGAAAAAGGATGGATTGGGTTGCAGACTAAGTGATTGCAGGTGGCTGAGATTAATTCAAGCTTTCCATTAATCACTTTTCTGTTTTTACATTTGACACCCTAAGTGCACCAGGTATGCCCAGACATGCGTCCCGGGCTTACTGTGCCACTGGAACCTAGGTATACTCAGCTGAAGAGCCCATAACAAGGGCAAACTGGTCCTGGATTGCTTGTATTCTGGTTCAGGGAAAAGCTGGCCTGGCAGTTCGGGCTGGACTGTTTCCACGAGGAACAGGGTCAAGACTGATTTGCATATGACTGGGTCCAAACTGAGGTGGCTTGGTGGGTGAAAATGGATGGATTGGGAAGCCCGAGCGATTGCCAGTAGCAGAGATTAATTCAAGCATTCCATTCATCACCTTGTTGTTTCTGTATTTCATGCAATAAGTGCCCTGGGTATGCCCAGATGTAGGTCTCGGGCTTACTGTGTTAATGAAACCAGGCTATAGCCAGCGGAAAGCCCATAACAGGGGCAAAACTGGTCCTGGGCTGCCTGTGTTCCATTTTAGGGAGGAGATGGCCTGGCAGTTCGGGCTGGATTGTTCCTATGAGGGTCTGGGTCAAGACTGATTTGCATATGGCTGGGGCCAAACAGAGGTGGCATGGTGGGCAAAAAGGATGGATTGGGATGCTGCCCGATTGATTGCCAGGGGCTGAGATTAATTCAAGCTTTCCATCCATCACCTTGTTGTTTTAACTTTTAGAAAGTTGCCATTTTCTTGTCCTAACCATTTGCTGCCTTCGTCCTGTTTCCTGGGTGACATGACTAGGTGTAGTTGGCAGTTGGCCTTTATGTAGTCCTCAGAGACAGCCACGCAATAGAGTGTCTGGGTGTTGGCAGGATGGGCCATCCTTACTTGATGGGGGAGGGGGACGGTAACTTTTCACACTTGCACTTCAAAGCACTGCCTCAGCTCCTGCACAAAGGACTTCACATTAGCCTCTTGTGTCTGCAGACAGACTGAGACTAGAACAGGGATGCAGGAAATTCCAGACACTTCTGTGGTGGGAAGACGCCAAAAGTTTCTTCCATTTCAAAGTGGTCACCAGTCATGAAAATGGAACCCTCAGACCCACCCTTATGAATACTCCTAGACCTATGGATACTACAGAAGAAGAACTGCCCTGCTGCGAGAGGACTGCCCTGCTGCCTGAGGCCTGCCCTGCTGTCTGAGAAGAAGACTGCACTTGCACCCTTCTTTCCAGACTATCTGAGTGACTCAAAGGACTAGATAGCTGACCTCCTTTTCCGAGCTACAGGGAAACAGCAAGCACCAGAGGCATCCATGCAACTGCCCAGCTGACCTGCTGCACTGAAATTGTCTGGACCTGCCTGAGGCCTGCTGGAGTGAGTTTTTGTTTGTCCCTAGACGTGCCTCCCAGGTCCTGGACCGTTGGCGTGGCATCAGTTGAAGAAAATGGGAAATCCTGAAGTTTTGGGCTGTATGTAACCTCAAACGGGCACATGTGTGCCAAGATTTTGCCACCCGCGCTGACCGCCAACATGAAGCTCCAGTGAACCTGACGCTTCGACCTACACCGACTGCCAGAGATGACTGGCAAAACGAGATCTGCACTTTACAGCATCGACAGCCAGCCTTGACTGCCAACGCGAAGTTCCAGCAGCGATTGTACACAATGCCCAGCAATATCTTCGCACTATAGCGACAACTGTCTGTGACACTCGGCCTGCTCTTAGTGCTACTGGGATGACCATCTGCTATGCTTTTCCTGCTTTTTGTGGCCACCTCCACCATGAACAGAACTCTTTGCGCTGGACTTTAGAAATTCACTTTTTCAGCAGGGTTAACCTGGTCTGTGTGTCCTGTCAGCAGTCCATTCCAGTTTAGACAGAACTTGTGGCTTTCACCTGGTCTTACATGACCAGATTACCATGAGTGGCGCTTTGAACTTTTAGGCACTATACTTCCGTTAAATGTTTGAATTTGTATATCGACTTTTCTACTTATTGCATTTTTGTTGTTTTGGAGTCAAATAATGTATTGAATTTTACTCTATTTTTCTAAATTGGTGTGGGATTTTTTTGTGTTTTAACTTTATTGTAGTTTCAGTGCTGCATACATACTTTACACTTTACCTCTAAGTTAAGCCTGACTGCTTTTGTGCCATGCTACCAGAGGTTTAAGCACAGCTTGATTTAGTGACTTTTTTTGGTTCACCCTAACAAGAATTGTCTGTATTACTTGAGTGGGGCTCTCACCCCCTCAACTAATAACCCAATTTCTTACAGCCAGGCTAGATGTTTTAAGCGTAGGTGGAATTACAATCTTTATTTTCCTCTTCCTTTATGAAAGGGATAGAAAAATGCATCAAAGTTATTTCCTAATTATGTTTTAAAAATCTGCTGAAATCAGAATTTTGTTACCTTATTCAGAAAAGTGACTTTGCACCCATGTACTTTCAGCTAACTGAGCCAGAACTGGCTTAAATTAGTTCTACTCATTACACTTTTAGGACTGGAAGGAGGCCTTCTCCCATTCATTCAAAGGACCCTCTTAGAGAGCACATCCCCAGTAACATTATTGGGGAAAATCAGTTCTGCCACTCATCATACCTTTAAAGCTGGAATACACATGCTTGGATGAGAGACCCTGGCTAAGAGGACCATAGCTTTCCTCTATCCCCTAGAAAGGGCAATAGTAGTTAACCTCTGACCACTTAGCAGGGGTGGACTATCTGAGAGTGGACAGGAACACCTTGCGGACCAAAGGGCAGCTTTAGCACTACTTCTTTTGGCTTGGCAATGCCAGGAAGGGATTCATCTTCATGACTGTCTAGACGGGCCTCGGCACAGTAGGAGGAAAACAACATTAGACACTGGCAGGTAGGGGAAGAGAAGCAGAAGACAGGCCTACTCAATGGCAGCTGGGTTGTGCTATCTTGAAACATGTACTCTTGGGTAATTTTACAGTGAGGGGGAAATGCTGCAAAAGGTAGTGAGGGGAATGCAAGAAAATTGCTAGAAATGGGTGGTGAATGTTTTTGTGAGTCACTGACTAGTGCACAGGATTGGCACCTCCAGCACCTTTTCCATAGAACATTCCTAGACCTGGGAAGACGACTCTATCTGAAGATAAAGGCCCTGATGGACATAGAATTCTGACTCTTGACTATTGCTGGAAGAAGAGGACTCGCGCTAAGACTTAAGGACCCCTGTATCTTGCTGCTACACAAGAACTAAAACAGCTCTCCAAAGGTCAAGAGGTTGGCCTCCTGTTCACCTGCTTCATGGACACAAAAAGCAGAATGCCTACTGACTCTAAGGGAGTCGTGCTGAATAAAGAGGACAGTAAACCTAGCTGAAAAGAGACCTGGTGCCCAGAGGCCTGCCTTGAGGAAGTATGGGCTGCGGAACTGACCATAAGAAGCTTTCTCAGTTTTTAGACTGTTTGAAGGTAAAACCTTTTGACAAGTACAATCTGCTTAGTGTATCTGATCTCTGCTCCATGGCAGTCAGCCTGAAGTTGCGCTTAGATGCCTATCCACCACGAGCAGTCGTCTTTCAATAGTGCTGGAATTTTTCCTCCAGGCTTTATTTTCTTTTTTTAACTTTAAAAATTCTTACTACTGGTTCCTCCTAACCTATTTGGATCATCTTTTTGCTCATTACAGTTTCTCTGTTTTCTTAATTTGTATGAGAATTTCATTGTGTTCTATTCTTTAAATCGAACAAACTTCTCACTAACACCACGCTTCTTGATCACTGGTTTATTAATTCTTTTAGGCACACGATGATTTGTACGCACCCAACAGTATGAGTAATTAAACCCACAGACAGCAGGTCGCTTGAATCTCGCCTATTTTTGTTTTCTTTAGGAACATACTCCCTGACGAAGGGCAGGTTATCTGCCTGAAATGCATTGGGGTTCTCATCTAGATGTTTTCAATACCAAGATTAACCCTTCAGTGGATTTTTGAAATGATGTGATGATCTCATGAATACAATGAGCATATGTCATTAAACAACTTAGCAAATAAATTCTTGATTTGAACCATTCAAATTCCTTTTGTGATTATTCTATGAACTTATAAAACGTGAAACCAATGGCAGTGCACAAGGAGGGACATTTCCCGTGAAGGGAAATGCAACTTTAGTTACATTATTACGCCATGGTTTAGAGTACGATACCTCCACGCACGCCCATCAAACTCATTTACCGATCAACATTGATCAATCAATATACCCCGGTGTGCGTGATTTACTAGAACTATTCGTTACTTTAAAATTTTTGCTTAAACTTTGCACATACTTCACTGGGTATTGCCTGCTGCTTGTACCAAACTACCAGGGGCTGAACAGAGATTCTCTCAGAACAGTGTTTTGACCTAACCAGAGTGGGTTTATTGTTTGATAGAAGTGTACCCTGTCCTAAATTGATATCTCTATTTCTTACATGCTCCATTCCTCTTTTACTTCAGTGAGTACAGGTTTACATTCTTGAGTCTCTCCCTTTAGGACTTCTGGTGTATACAATGCATCGATTTCTCCTAGCAGTACGTTCCAGTGTATAGGGAATTTCAGTGGAGACAGCAAGAGCGTGCTGGGGTTTGGGAACATACAGAGGGTGAAGGTCACTGTAGTGTAGTGCTTGAGAAGCAGTCAAAGCCAGACAGATAAGGGGGAAAGACCACGAGTTTCTATGAAGGCCAATTTGAGGAGTATGAACTGGGCTTTCTAAAATGCAAATAGCATGATGTTTGTTTCTGGTGGTAGGAGGTGCATGGAAGAATAAACAACTTACATAGTTTATTACAGTGTCAAAGTGGAAGGAGTACTTGGGGAGCCAACAAGCAGACATTTATTGCAATCCATTTTATGGCACATGAATTATTATTGATATGGCTGTGCGGAATGGAAGGGGGAAGAGAGTCTTGTTAATACTGATCTGCTGGAATTTGACTACTGTGCAGTGGCGGATAGTAATTTTAGCAGGGAGGGGGGTGGGCAGGCCACAGATGCTCACATTCACTCACGCCCATGAATTCACACACACCACATCCCTTCAGAACACTCACTTCCAAATATTCGTACATAGACACACACCAAACAAAAAAAAAACATTATGGTTACCGACAGATGCTCTCTGGGAATGAAGTCTTGTCAGTCCCAGGAGGGTTGGTACTGCCACCTTCTCTCATTTGTGCAGCAGTCCCTACCTCATCACATTGTGGGATGGGTCAGTGAGAGTTTCTGAGCCCCCCGATCTGTGATGAGGCGTCTGTGATCAAGGCTTGAAACGGAAGCCCAAGGTCCAAGGTGTTCAATGTCGCTCCCCCTCGTCTCGAGGGAGACCTTTTCTTTGACACTTTTATTGTCAGGGAAAAGTGAGGGGGTGTGGGTCCTCCGCCCAGTAGGATGGGTAGCAACTGCTACTGTGATTGTAGTAGTGGTAAAGGATTCAAGTTGAACCCTTGAGTTGAGTGGAGTGTAGTAGGCAAGCTATCTTGACCTAGGATAGAGGAGTAAGGATAATCTAAAAAGAAAGAAATATGTGGGGTAGGAAAGAATCATAAGAAAGTAAAACAAAGTTTCTGTTTTAGTTGGTTTAAGCATTCATTATGGGAGGACAGTTACGGATGTGGACACAGAGAATGAGGGTGTTATAGATGATGAGAAAAGTCAAGAGGAGAAGATAGTGGCGCTGGGAAAAAACGTTCCAGGGTGAAGCATTGATGAATGCCAACAGAACAAGTGGTAAAGCATTAAGCTGTTCACGAGGACACTTAGAAAGAACACTGAGAGAGTTGAAAGAGCATCATTTTAGAGCTGTGTGTGCAATGCCAATGTTACATAGAATTGACTAGTCGACATTGTTGATGTATGTCAACAGGCAGGTCTGGGTTGATGAGAAAAGCAAGAGACAACGTTGGCATGAACTGATGATGAAGTTTGAGTTGTGGAAGGAAGAGAGCTATGTCAGTGAAATGAAATGTATGGCATCTGAATTGAATTGGATCGAGTAAATCTATGAACAAAGTTAATTGGTAGTCACTCGAAGACCAACCTCTTTAAGGAAATGGGAACTTGCGAGACAGAGGGTTATCATTAGAGACAGATGAACTGTTATTTGTTATACAGTGTTTTATTAGCCAAAGTGAAACACTGTGGGAATATGCTGGTGAGGAATGAGTGAGTGAACATTTTCAGAGAGAATTAAGATCACTTGGGTGGGAGTCAGTAGTTTAATAATAGGAGGTTAGAAGGTGTTCGTTGACATAAAGGTGGAATGGGCATCTTAATGTCATAGTAATTGTCAAGGGCATCAGTGAATCTCCATTGAGTTTTCAATGCCCATTGAGAGTTTAGCATCTTTAACAAAAAGCAGCAGCACAGTTTGGGTAATCTGTATTCATGTGCTATATGCATGGAGCGTGCGATGTTCAACATCGAGGATCCCTGTGATTAGAGAAGACAGTACAAGATGTAGGGTGGAGCTTTGCCTATCGCTGTCAGTAACAGGAGGAGGATTTGTCTCACTCGCCACCCTGTATCTGAATAGCACATTAACCAAAAAGTTAATTTATGTTGTATCAAAAACTAATCACGGTCAACACCCATGTCTGCTGACATGGGCCAGAGTGTTACTCGGCAAAAAGCTTGTTTGGTGATACTAGATGCAGACAACAGAGAATCAGCCACTATCCCTCCTCAAACTTCAGAAATCAGTGGTACACACTTGCAGCATTTTATCCACTCAAGGTATTTTGTTCCACACATTAACTTTACATGATTTCTCCTGGGCGCCGTTTGCCAGCAGCGCTCAGAACCCATATGTTTTGTCAACGCACCTCATAGATTACAAATTAGAAAGGGGGGTGGCATCCGTTTGGTACAGAGGCCACTGTAGTGAATGGATCTCACCCTCCTTAACCTGTCGATAGGACCCCACCCCTTGTATTATTAAGGAGCTCCAAACTACCTGCTTTAGTAGTCTGGCGTCCTTGCTGTTGTGGGCTTTTAGCATTATATAGTTCTGACCCCACACCCGTCGCCAGGACTTAATCAGCACCCGCCCCCCTTAATCTGTGGTGATGAATTTAATGAAGCATTAGTGGGTTATTGATCAATGTCTACTGATTTTCATGCAAATCTTTTAGGATTAAATGGTGAAGAGGGGTGGGGGCTTAGCCCTTCCTTTGGTTATGTGGTATCACATTAAAAAAAAGATGTAAAGACAGAACGAAATAAGAGTGTTGATTTTAGATGAAATGTACTAGAATTAATTAGCAGTGCGCCTGCTAGATAATTTTGCTCCAACAGGCATCCTAATGAATTGTCACTCCTCTCCCTTCCTCCCCATGAGTGAGAGAAGTGTGGCTGAATCACAGATGGACACTAGTGAAACTATCTGTGCAGGATAGATGATAATGTTATGACTTTGTGCCAGTCTGTAATGTTTTGTGTATATGTAAAAGATGTAGACACAAGAAAGTACGCTTTTAGAAATCTACTATAAGTATTGGTCAATTTTCAACTAAAGTTTGCAAACAGAAGGTTCCTTGCTGATGTGCATGAGTGGCTGAAGTTAAAAATGTCAAAAGTGCATTTTCCTGTAAAAGCAAGCTTGTAACTTAAGCGGTGAGTACCTGTTGACTGTGTAATATAATTAGGGCACCTGGTTTTATGGTATTTATTTTTTTGACATTTCCGTCTGTATTTATCCATATTTCGTTTTTGCTAATTTTATCTTTATCTAGCCATATTTATTTTGGATTTTGAGGAGAAATGAAGCGGATATTAGTATATTTCCACATTTATTTAACCGATAACTATGCACTCCTGTTTGAATGTCTGCCAGGTTTTAATGCTGTGAACATCCGCAGAAGAGAAATCAATTGACCTATATGAAAATATGCAGATTTCAGTTTCAACCTTGTGCATAGCTACTGCTGTTAAATCCTGTTTACTAAAACTCCCTTCTTTTTTTAACCCCCTTACCTATTAATCCACACAGCTATTGGCCTAGCAGTCATGGCAGACAGTATTTAGAATTACTCAAAAAGCACCCAATTTCCGTTTTTATCCATATTTAAAAATGAATACAGACAAGAAAATAAATGTTTTCTGTATGTATTTATCTGTAAAAATCAGTAAAAACGCTAAACGGGGAGTCTTAAATATAATTGGCAATTGTGCATTATGGTTCTACCATGCTTTCAAGGAGGTCGGATTCCACAGTGAGAAACTATTAAACCAACGGCTTGTAAGTGTCCCCAGGATCAACAGATGCCAGTTTAGAACCTTAAGTGCTACCTCTTATCAATTTCATATTTCTTGTAGTAAAGAAAATCTAAATAACATTTTAGGCTTGCAATTGGTTGAAAATCTTTAATTCGTGTAAATGGCACAATTTCTGTGCCTTTTACGTTTTTGAATCACTCTTGTTTGTGCAATAGTGGTTTGCAAAACATTTTAACTTACCTTAGAAGTTTAGGTTGAGGTATTTGCTTTAGTGCTTTATGAACCATGTTTGGGCCAGTCCGACGGTCCATAGGATGTTTTTGATTCCCTTGAGCGTTGTCAGTCCTGGTTCATTAACTGAGGACGTTGGTTCAGGAAACGTGATTGATTTCCCCATCCTTCTCTTTGGCAGTGATGCTCTTTTCCTCTCTTCTGAGACGTGTGATCATCCCCACTGGGGAAGGCTATGACTATCTGTCCCAGCATGGCGTTTCCAAAAAGATGATTTCAGGCAGTTTGTGAACTATTACATGGTTGACAGAGAGAACATTCTCATTCCTTCCTCCTGCAATCGTCTCCAACCGGAAATCATTTCTGCCGTTCAGTCTAAAACGTATTTTCCTACCCAAATGTTTGTAAACTAGTATTAAAAGGTAATAGTACAGTTTACTTTTGCTGGCTCAGCATATTTTATTTACCTAATAACTTTAAAAAACGAGTCACCTAATTGACACAAAATCTGTTATGGCGCAACCCTTTTCTTAATGCTAAATTTGGTTTAAATCTGCCCATAATTTTTCAGTTTTTTGCAGAGCAGAAATTCAAATCGAGTTTGGTGTACAAAAGTGAATCCCTACAACAATTTTTTCATCTCCTTGACCAATATGCATATAACAGATGTTTGTTAACCAGCTTAGTCGTACTCATTTTATTGACCTCTTGATATTCAAAGTGTGAATGGGCCTAAAGGGATTTAAAACGGTGATTATGGGACTAAACACAGATGCCTGCAGTGGAGACAACCGAGCCGTCAGATCAGTCTAAGGATCATGTGGATTAAGTGTCTCACCGATAATTAAATGTAATTAAAGTGCTGCTAATAAGGTAACACTTGATATCTTTGATAATTTCACAAATTACATCATGGTGACAGCAATGATTCCATCAGTTGCATTAATAAAAGCCACTTGTGGACACTGGTAGCCCAGTTTACTGGCCACAGCCTTTGGAATTAGCCAGTGGGCTTGGAGCACAAGGCAGAGTATTCGTCCAAGTCCTTCATTGTGGAGCATATGGTGGAGAGCCCCAAATACCCCTTGTCTCCGCCCAACAGGCTCTTGCTATTGGTTCCAGCAATCTTCCTGGCCCTTTGCTAAGGGGGAAGGGTTTTAGAGGCCAGAGCCTAGTTTAACCATGCCCAGCGAACTCCAGGAGGCCAAAGTCTAGGAGACTAGCACCCTTAGAGTTCACAGTTCACTTATGCAGTTGACTCTGCACCCGTAGTCCGAGAATCCACTGAGCTTGGCCTTCGGCTGAGCGCAGTGGCATTGAATGCAGGCATAACCTGTGACTGCCTTCATGACTCCTAAGATTATGCCTTGAGCACTCTGAATTCAGGCCCTGGCTGGAGACCCTTCCTCTAAAGCCTACTGGGCTGGATTTTATTCTCTCTTTGTAATTACCACTTTACAGTGTTTTTTCAGTGATTTTTTTAAATTTTAATGTGATATACATTGCTCTCTGGCTAACCTAACAGCTGCCCACATATGGTGTGCAGCTTGCGACCACTGGCCAGACCTTGCCACCAGTCGCTATGCTTTCCAGTACATCGTCTTAAAGACACAGAGCATGTCCTTTAGCCAAGCACTACACCTAGTCATGTCCCTCAGACTCATAGCTTGGCCTCTTGCTAAAGTAAAACACTGCAGGCTTTAGTACCAAAGTCAAGACTTCTGCCATTCTCACCATCTGTCAAACCGATTGCCAACAGCTTTTGAGTAAAAGAAAAGGTTGATAGGCATAGGGCCTGGCTATTAGCCTTGCCTGGTGCTCATTCCCCCACCCCATACACTCCAGTGTATGTCGGAGGATATGTCTATGTTGACCAGTCTGTGGGCGGAAGGCATAGCCTCTGACCATACCTTGTATCCATAACCATCTGTGCTCAAAAAATGGTGTGCTTTAGCATTCTGCCATGTCCTGAACCCTGTCTCCCAGAACCTGCTATCCAATCTCCCTGTAGCCCAGTGCTAAATTTGATCCGGTGGTTTCCGGTGTTCGGCACCAACACCTAATTGTCAGCACCGGCACTTATTACAGCCCACCACAAGGTGGTGATTTTTGTCTAATTTTGTAGTGAGAACAACAGTTTTTTAATAATTCAATTTAAAATGACTGATATCTGCCAGCCAAAGCTATAAGAAAAGCTTGGGCAGCAGGTATCAGACCTGTTTAAAATATATTAACATTTTAAATTGTCACATTTGTAGGTGTGTGACGGTTAGTAGTTATGTTGGTACTGTCATTGGCAGCACTGGTTGGGGCAACGTCTGGTGCAAGCTGCAATGGCTTCCTGACAAGGGCCTTGGCACTTATGTATTTATTTATTTATTTACCAATTAAGCACTGCTGTAGCCCCTGTTGGTTAGTGAAGAGAATAACTAGGTGAACAGACCCTTGTATTCAACAGAGGCCAAAATGTGATTTAACACAATAATACATTTACATCATAACCTTCTGGGCATGTTAGCTATGTTTAAAAAGTTTTCAAGAAATCTTAAACTTCAAACTGAGCATATAATAAAATAAAAAAATGCTCATTCTCAGTTTGTCAAAACCGAATGTACAGCTTTTGAGTGTGAGCAAGGGACTATTTTTATAAAACAATATATTGCCAAAAACGCTCATGGACCTAAGTTTTCCAATAATCTGTTCAATGTGATTTTTTAAAATAGGACAAAAAATACTATTGAAATTCGTGAAGCCATTTATATTTTCAGTCAAACAAATATGAATTATTAAACAGCCCACCCAATTTGCGATTAACTCTAATCAGATGCAGACCTCAATCGCAGCCAGGTACGGAAATAACAGCACCCTTCCATCATCTCTCATAGCATACGTTTATAGAATAAAAATAGTTTTAAAACTTTACAAACGAGCCACATGGCCGTAATTTCAGACTCATTGTGGTAAAAACAGCACACACAATTGTGGGTCCACTGTGGGTGACAGCGGATCGCTGCTTGTTTCTCAAACTGGATTCTAATTTAAAATGCAAGAGTCTCAGGCATGGATGTCATTTAGTGGTCTCCAGGGGTCGCAATTGGCTGGCTGTCTGCTACCCCTGGCCCTACTCTTGCGACCTCTGGCCTCCTCAATCACAATGGCAGTACGAGGGACCCATACAAACAGGGCTATGATGAGCCCAGTTTTCTTTCTGCCGATACATGTACTCTGTCTGGGAAAAATGAATTCATTATAATTTTAAAATGTTTTTGTAATACAGTTTTACAAAACCCATTAAAGTGGCCACCTATATTTTCACATGCAGGTGCACAAGTGGCCATTTTGGAATGCATTTGTGAAAACATATTACAGAAACAATTTAAAAAGAGAGGAAAAGAAAAAATTACATTTAGCAGAAGGCATTGTGCTCTAGAGAAAGAGCAGGCAGGAGGCTCATTGTATTGCTAACGTGATACAATGAAGCATAACCTAATTTGGGCATTTTTCAATGGCAGCTCTTCTCCTTGCCCTGGGAAGATATTGGGGTCTTGTGATGCTACTTCCTGTGATGTCATTCTGGTCACAGGGTGTGTGACGTCACTTCCGCTACCCTTGGGTTTGTTGTGAATTGACATCCATGGGCTCAGGCAAATAATAATAAACAGATATGGGGTCCAGCACATATCCTCCAGTAGAACAGGAATCAAATCTCTTAGTGAGCAAAGATCAATTCCTCAGTGACCTAGAAAAAGAATAAAATTAAAACACGTTTTTTTAATTTTTTGCTGAGAACTAAGTGTCTCCTGGTCTGTACAGGAAAGCACTAGTTTGCATAAAAAGTGATCAGTGTGCCAGCAATTCGTACAATTTTTTTTGGAAAGGAAACAAACCTAAAGTTTTGTATAACTTCCAATTTCTTCCCCATTCTCGTAATATCAATCCACTAGATTCCCCCAGGGGTTCTCCACTTCACAATTTCTATCGTTTGCTCATGCAGAGGTTATGCATTTATTTTGAGTTTTTTGTTGCTGCGTTTTAATGGTCATGCCACTTAGCAGCTGCTTTAGACTTCTCGGAAGTTGTTTGAATAGATTAAATAAAGATCGGGGGCGGGAGTAATTCAAAGGTCAGACACGGGTGATGCAACAACAGCATTGTTCCCCCCAACCCGAATCTAAGTTTGTTTATTACATAAACTTCTCTCTTTCATGATAAGAGGAATGGAAGTGACAGCACAGGGAAGCTCGTCAGCAGTCATTATAAATAAAATTGCTTGGTTTTATTTCTACTGTCTGGCCACATGCCGCTTTTACCTTTCTAATGCATAATGTAATTTTGTACCCACTACACTGCATCACAGAGCAATAGGTCATTTTCTCTATTTGCATTATTTTCTGTGGAATCTTTGAAGACCAGCTAACAGGGCAATGAGGTACATTTGATTTTTTTTTTAAATACCAGTTCCTTTTTTAAAAGGTTTCTTTTAAAGCGATCCTTGTAATTTTGCACATTCACTGGATTTTTTTTTTTTAGTTAGAAGAATATAATAAGATTTGGTGAGGAGCAGGAAAATGGAAGCAGTGCTAAATTTCCAACATCACACTGTGAATGTCTACGTTTTGCAAACATGGTAAAAAAAAGTGTCACTATTTCATCTCATCCCAAATACAAGACCCATCAGTGATACGCGTTTTCTCCATGGGATCTTCAGTATTTGAGGCTTTCAAAAAGAAAAGAGAAACCAAAATAAAAACATAGCATAAAAAACTCTGTTAAATCAAGAACAGTATTACCATATCCACAGGAATAACCCATCTTTATAAATATCTTTTCGGGGGAAAAAAAAGACGCAGGTTGGCAGTGCCTAATGTCTTGAACTGAATACCCTTAATAGGTACCATGACACATTAAAATATATTTTGAGTGTCGCTGAGAGCTGTAAATTTAAAAGAATGGGTCTGACCTGTCTAAAATACATAGTTAAAAGAAGAGGTCTTAAAAAACTCATGATGAGAGGTTTGATATATAACATAATTATAATAAGATCATTTATAAAGCGCATGAATACACCAAACGGTGTGTTTCCACGTTGGGATCCGAGTACTCATAGGAGTGCAACAGTAGAGATTCAAAGAATCAAGGGAATGCCCTAAGTGAATTAAATTAGATTAGAAGGTCTTTACTAAAAATCCATGTCCTCATTTTCTTTCTAAAATCAGTTTCGAAGGGGAATCTCTGAGAGCCCTTGGGAGGGAGTTCCATAGTTTAGGCTCTAAATAAGCACAGGATTTCGCTCCCATTCTGGCCCTCCTGACCTTAGGCACCCTTGCTAAATTAGCATCAGAGGGTCTGAAATTGTGAGTAGGGGCATATTTTTGCACTAAAGAGTGAAGTTAGCTACGGCCCTGTTAATTTAAGATTCTTTGGCAAATGCATAATGCTTTGAAGTGGATTATTTTTGTAACCAGGAGCCAATGTAGCATATTAAGGGCGTTAGAAGCTGACGATCTTTTCGGGAGATTTAACACCAGTCAAGTTGCTGCATTCTGAACTTGTTGCAACAGTTTATGACTTCCTTTGGGGGCACCTCGATAAAGTACATTCCCATAGTCCAGCGGTGAGGTGATAAGTGCTTGAACTATGGTTTTCCTAGATCTGGTGGAAATTAGATCGAGGATTTTTCATAGAACCTTCAGGGTGCCAAAGCATTTCCCTGCCGCTTTCCTGATTTGGTCTTCGAAGGTTAATTTTGAATTGAAGATTACTCCCAGGCTCTTGGTCTTGGACTTAGGAACTGGGGGCTCCCCCAATGACAATGGCCACCAAGGTGATGTCCAGATAGAGGGAGTTCTACCATCTAGTAAGATCTCCGTTTTAGGCAATTGTTGGTCATCCACCTTGCAACCTCAGATAGGCAGGCCTTAAACCCATCGACAGATTTACTATTAGTTGGGGGCCATCGGCATACGACACCACTTGAACCATATGCCTTTTAATGATGTCAGCCAGGGGTTTCATATACATATATTAAATAGGGTGGGGCTCAGAATAGAGCCCTGTGGGACCCCTTTCGTGGAGTGGAACTGGTCTGACACACAGGATTTAAGTGTAACTTGAAAGAATCTGTCCTGTAGGAAGGAGATAAACCTTTTTAGGGCATTGCCTCTAATTCCATCCTCCTGAAGCCTGTAGATTATATATCGTGTGAAACCGTGTCAACGGCAACACTCAGGTCAAGTAATATCAGCACCGATGTCTGACCCTTGTCGGCATTCTGTCTCAATATTTCTTCCAATAGGAGAAGGGTAGATTCGGTGAAGAATGTCGCTCTGAAACCCGATTGAGTGGGGTCCAGCAGCTCATTGGATTATATAAAGCTAGTCAGGCAATTACTGACATGCGTCCTAAGTAATTTTACCCCGAATGGAAGGAGAGAAATGGGTTTTTTATTATCTAATATGGATGGGTCTATTGAAAGATTTTTCCTGATAGGTATTACTATGGCATGTTTCCAGTATTTGGGTACCATGCCTGAGCCTGTTGATAACTTCAAAAGCTTCTGTAGTGAGGGGCATATCACTGAAACCCCCAATTGCAAGATTCTGGGTGGGGGGCCTGATTTGATGGATGTGAAGATATTATTAACTTCCTCTACCGAAGGAACAGGGAGATCTATTTAATCATTGGATTGTTTTCTGCATCTCTCTGTGCAGTCCTTACTAAAAGAGTTGGTAAAACTTTCATATATTTTAGCCACTTTATTGGAAAAAAATGGTTGCAATATCATTGCACAGTTTACATGATGGAAAGAGATTAGCTGAGGTGCGTTCTGCCTTCATTAGAGATCTGAGCACAGAAAATAGTTCTTTGGTTGGATTACGCGCTGAATCAAGCATCTGGGCATAGTACTCTTTTTGTTCTAGTCTAATACGTTTATGACAGATTTTCAGGGCTACTTTGAGGTGAGTGCAGGCTGTGGAGCTGTAGTCCTTCCGCCATTCATGCTCAAGGCGTTTGCATTGTTTTTTTAATGCAGCTAAATGTTCATTATACGACGGCGAAGAGGGTGATTCTCTCGCACTCTTTCTCACGGCTAGGGGCTCCAGGGTGTCGATGGTTTCAGTTAGCCATGCCTCGTATTTTAAGTATTAGCATTGTGACGTGGACAGCTGGGATCTCCCACTAACTCTTTATTATTATTGGGCTTTAATCATGGGGAGCCCTGCGGCCCCTCGCTTCAGTGTACAAACAGTCAGCACCCAGTTTGGTAAATAAGCACAATCCATTATCTGGACGTGGCAGTGACTGCTCTCATGACATGGATCTGGGGGGCTTGCCTTCCAGCAGGGCGCCATTTCACTGTGACAATGGGGTGTGTTTGATTGACCCTGTAGCACCATCTTTGTTTTTACTTGCCAGATTGGCACCTCCTCTGGTCCAGACGCAACCCTTCACTGCTGCTTTGTGGCAGAGCTTGGTGTGCTTGATTGGCTCCAGGCAGGGTGTTTTTGCAGGTCCTGCTACACCTTTGCACTCTTCCATCCCTCTATCCCCACCCACCCTCTGCCCATAGGCAGATATCGCCACTGCCCAGGATGGAAAGCATCTCCCCTGCCCTCCACATGTTTTTTGGGAGGGCAAGGCTGTAGTAGCGCCTGAGTAGTATTTGTAATGTTCCAGTGGTGCTCTGTGCATGGGTTGACCCTTGAGGCCTGTCTCTGGCCTGTAATTAAGCAGTTTCAGGTGAGCAACCACCATACACAGGAGCAGGGAGTTACTGTCTCCATACTGCTTACATGCCACCCTTTGCGTTGGCAGCAGCAGGAGTGAGGACTGCAGTGCTGAGAACAGCTGACACTTTGTGGCCGCAATAATTAAAAGGTCTATAAAAAGTAATCTGAGAGTAGCAATGTGCCTTTATTTTGATGTACATATTTCCTTTGTTCGTCCAAATAATTATCTGGAATGGTATTCTTAGCGCAAACAAGTTATATTCTTTGTCTTAATCAATAGCACTTGCATAAACTTTGGCCATTTATGCATCGGAAACTAAAATCAACTAAAGCTATTTCAAAAAAGATTCTCATATTATACTGCAGCCTTAGGTTTGGAGAAAGGCTGGTTAAAGGGAGTTAAGGAAAAAGAAACATGCATGAAGAAAGCACTTGAAATAAATCTTCCTTTGCAACATTTTTCATGGTCTGTATATGGTGAGTCAATAAATAATTTTTTTTAAAAGAAAGAAATCATCTTAAAAGGGAAGAGATACACACAGAGGAGGCTGGGGAGTTAGAGGGGCGATGAGACACAAGAGGAGGAGAAGGGTGGGATATGAATGGAGAGCAGACGATACATCGAAACGCTAAAGATTAAAAAAGGACCAATTTTGAGAAAGGAAACTAAGATACTCAAGGCTCAGTGAGATGAATGTGATGGGAGGAGAGAGACGTACTTAGTAGAAAGATGGGAAGGGAGGCAAGACTGGTAAAAGGAGCAGAGACGGACAGATAAAAGGATGGAGAGAAGAAAAGACAAAGGAAACATAAGCTAGAAAACCAGCAAAATTAAAAGAGGAAGAAAACAAAGGGAGAATGAAGAAGAAGCAAGAGGGAGAAGATGGAGAAGAGAATGAGACTGGCAGACCGAGAGTGGAGGGTGGGATGGAAAATGGGGAGGGACAAGACAACAAAAGAGGAGTGAGGAATCAGTGGGAAGTTGCAAGATGGAGACAGAGAGGAAGAGGAGATGATGTCAAGAGAGTTTGGATGTGTAACAAAAAAGGGAAGCCGGGATTGTGCTAATGCAGAATCAAATGTTTTCTGCACAAAGTGCTGAATCTGGTGGAGAACCTACAGTTTATTTGACTTAACTTTCCTTAGTTGTAGTACTCCCAGGAAATGCCCCCCGTGGATCACCCTTCTTTTGTCACTTTCTTGAAATCTGAGGATTCCCCATTAAACACAACTGGAAATATGGCCTAAGGACAGCCAGGACCAAAGACAAAAAAGGCCCCTTCCCTCCCAGGCTCCCCCTGGAACTATGACGCTTAAAACACAAAACAACAAGCCATTAAAAGTATAAGGGGAATGGTTCACACCGGCAAATGTTGAGGTATCTTACTGCAGGCAATCACTGACTGCTGCCTTGTGTTTTTGTTTTGGACAGAGTGCCACTTGTTATCAATCGTCGTCCACAATCATTTATCAACAGCAGGCACCGATATACACAGTGGAAAGAACATTTGGGTAACATAGGTGCTAGGAGGTATATGCCCAGTACGAATAGGCATAATTAGGACCTCAAAAGATCAGAAGCATTGCATATGTTTAGAGGAAAATTCAACCTTTTACAGAAAATGGGCTCTCTTTGATATTTACTTCATTATATTTAATAAGTGCTTTGTTTTACTCGCTCTGAAGTGTCACTCAAAAGTCGCACATAAGGCAGTGAAATGTCACTCAAATGCACTGAAATGTCACTCATAAATGCGCTGGAACATGTAAATTCATCAAAGAACAACAGGGGTATACCCAAATCACCCTATGATACCTGGGTATAAGGACAATATATATATCTAAGAGAAGAAGGTATCAAGGAAACAATACATCAATCATTCATGAAGCGAGCACATTTAATTACCCCTTCAAGAGTATCAAATATTCATTTAGAATATATCTGACATCATTTTCAGAATATCACAAAAACAGGTGCTTATTCAAAGAAAGGCACAAAGACATATATCGTACAACATCAATTATATACATAACACACAACATCTACTACACATAACGATTAACCCAAATATACATTATTCCCAACAGTGTCTCCTTCTGAATAGCGGGAGGACCACTGGGAGGTAGTCAACCAAGGAGGGGAAAACACAAGCAAGGGGGGGGCAAAAATGGCCCAAGATTTTACAGGTGTCCCAGCCACAGTCTGTGAATCACTCAAGCTCTGGTGACTCCTCCATCCAATGTCTGTCGACGTGACCACGTTTCAGCCAGAATTAGCTTATGGCCTCTTCAGGACAGGGGTTGAACGATAACTATAACAATAAAGAGGGAGGGAGAACAACATTACTCTCATTCAGATCCTCCCCTGGACCCGGAATGGTGACCAAGCAGAGCACACAGTGCCAAGATCCCGCAAAGGACCCCTCCAAAGTGAATCAAATGAACCTTATATCCCGTTAACCACACGTGACTCGTTACAAGCAATAGTGGAAAGGGAAACGCCACCATTAAACAAAGAATGTATGCGTACCTAGCCTAAAAACAGGCCTCCATCACCAATGTGCCACCTACTACAAAATAACTCGAGGTGGTGACAACCTACAAAATTAATTGTCAGTGAACCACCAGCCTCATAAACATCAATTATATCCAAGGCCAATACTCGAAGCGTTACATCCGTGCACCAGAGTCTAATCTACATACACTTACATTTGTCTTCCTTCTTTCTATCTTGCGTGGCTGTTCAAACGATACACAACAAAGTTCTGCTAACATGGGGGAGGAACAATGTACCCGAATATCATGGCGGCTGCATAAAAAGATAATATACATATGCAGGGTGAATAATCTTCCCCCATGTCCCTGACGGTGTATAACTACCTGCAACATTCAAGCAACGCTCTTACCTCAAAGCCGCTGTGCGCGCCTATAAACCGGTACTATCCACAAGATCCGACCACCAATTCTCCACTAAGTTTTTAAAAGACAAACAAGATATACTATCTTTAGAGCCCTTAGAGTGCCTCTATACACGTCTATGGCTGCGTCACCAAGACTAATGTCCCACTTACTAGATCGAAGTCGGGTCGGTCTTCAAACGAAATCCTCGCTACAACGCCATTCCACACACGCTCAGGAAGTGTAACAACGGGGCATGAAACGACCTCCCCGGAAGTAAAGCTCCCGCTTTGCACAAACCCCTCCCTCTGTCAGCATCAACATAGACAGAGGACTGGGAAGTGGCCAAAACGCTCACCATACGGCCTCAATAATAGGTAATTAAAATTCCACAAATGAGTAGGCATATACAATATATACGCCGATCACATACTTACGACAAACAATATATAAAAAAACTGATAATAGTCAGTCCAACGGTTAAACCAAACCACACTTGGTGAACAAGCCTACCTAAGTAATAAACTACACCCCTTATGTGAATTGAGAAAAGGGGAAAAAAAAGAAAAGAAAAGCAAAGAAATGAAAAGCACCGTATGCACTGCAAGGACACCATGGGAAGGAAGAGAGCACTGCTTTCATCTACACGCATAATTTTGTACATTATATACATATATACAGTTATACAATACACATAATGACCTAAACCAAATTGCAGAGGAGAACCCTACGGATGAACAACAGGGGATATACTGTGTGTCCCCTGAGTCTCAAAAGCAGTAACAATTCATGGAAAAACACATAAACAGTTAGGTTTTTCAAACTGTAACACGAAAAATGTTGTGTATTGTGTGACATGTCCATGTGGTTATTCCTATATTGGACAAACCACACAAGCTGTCAAAATGCGGATCATCCAGCATAAATCCCGCATTCGGTGTAAGACCATGGGGGCTCCCATGGTCCAACATTTTATGGAAAATGGACATGGAGAAAATGATCTGGAGTGGACTGTTTTAGCGGTAGCGAAGGCCCCCACTAAAACATCTTTACAGAGAAAATTAAATAACTTAGAAGCTCGTCTGATAGAAAGATATCAGACCTCCAGCAGGGGCCTCAATGACCGTGATGAGGTTTGGTCTTTGATTGTGAATTGACCTGCTTGGCACCTTTAGGCTTGAGTCAGCGTCGAGTGATTCTAAGAAGGGCGTGCTAATTTAAGGGTGCGCCTGGTTAAAAGTTTGTTGGATTTCTGCTGCTCACACTGTTTATGTGCACATTTAGACAGTATTATGTATATAATGTATATCCCCTGTTGTTCATCCGTAGGGTTCTCCTCTGCAATCTGGTTTAGGTCATTATGTGTATTGTATAACTGTATATATGTATATAATGTACAAAATTATGCGTGTAGATGAAAGCAGTGCTCTCTTCCTTCCCATGGTGTCCTTGCAGTGCATACGGTGCTTTTCATTTCTTTGCTTTTCTTTTCTTTTTTTTCCCCTTTTCTCAATTCACATAAGGGGTGTAGTTTATTACTTAGGTAGGCTTGTTCACCAAGTGTGGTTTGGTTTAACCGTTGGACTGACTATTATCAGTTTTTTTATATATTGTTTGTCGTAAGTAGGTGATCGGCGTATATATTGTATATGCCTACTCATTTGTGGAATTTTAATTCCCTATTATTGAGGCCGTATGGTGAGCGTTTTGGCCACTTCCCAGTCCTCTGTCTATGTTGATGCTGACAGAGGGAGGGGTTTGTGCAAAGCGGGAGCTTTACTTCCGGGGAGGTCGTTTCATGCCCCGTTGTTACACTTCCTGAGCGTGTGTGGAATGGCGTTGTAGCGAGGATTTCGTTTGAAGACCGACCCGACTTCGATCTAGTAAGTGGGACATTAGTCTTGGTGACGCAGCCATAGACGTGTATAGAGGCACTCTAAGGGCTCTAAAGATAGTATATCTTGTTTGTCTTTTAGAAACTTAGTGGAGAATTGGTGGTCGGATCTTGTGGATAGTACCGGTTTATAGGCGCGCACAGCGGCTTTAAGGTAAGAGCGTTGCTTGAATGTTGCAGGTAGTTATACACCGTCCGGGACATGGGGGAAGATTATTCACCCTGCATATGTATATTATCTTTTTATGCAGCCGCCGTGATATTCGGGTACATTGTTCCTCCCCCATGTTAGCAGAACTTTGTTGTGTATCGATTGAACAGCCACGCAAGATAGAAAGAAGGAAGACAAATGTAAGTGTATGTAGATTAGACTCTGGTGCAGGGATGTAACGCTTCGAGTATTGGCCTTGGATATAATTGATGTTTATGAGGCTGGTGGTTCACTGACAATTAATTTTGTAGGTTGTCACCACCTCGAGTTATTTTGTAGTAGGTGGCACATTGGGGATGGAGGCCTGTTTTTAGGCTAGGTACGCATACATTCTTTGTTTAATGGTGGCGTTTCCCTTTCCACTATTGCTTGTAACGAGTCACGTGTGGTTAACGGGATATAAGGTTCATTTGATTCACTTTGGAGGGGTCCTTTGCGGGATCTTGGCACTGTGTGCTCTGCTTGGTCACCATTCCGGGTCCAGGGGAGGATCTGAATGAGAGTAATGTTGTTCTCCCTCCCTCTTTATTGTTATAGTTATCGTTCAACCCCTGTCCTGAAGAGGCCATAAGCTAATTCTGGCTGAAACGTGGTCACGTCGACAGACATTGGATGGAGGAGTCACCAGAGCTTGAGTGATTCACAGACTGTGGCTGGGACACCTGTAAAATCTTGGGCCATTTTTGCCCCCCCCTTGCTTGTGTTTTCCCCTCCTTGGTTGACTACCTCCCAGTGGTCCTCCCGCTATTCAGAAGGGGACACTGTTGGGAATAATGTATATTTGGGTTAATCGTTATGTGTAGTAGATGTTGTGTGTTATGTATATAATTGATGTTGTACGATATATGTCTTTGTGCCTTTCTTTGAATAAGCGCCTGTTTTTGTGATATTCTGAAAATGATGTCAGATATATTCTAAATGAATATTTGATACTCTTGAAGGGGTAATTAAATGTGCTCGCTTCATGAATGATTGATGTATTGTTTCCTTGATACCTTCTTCTCTTAGATATATGGAACATGTAAATGTCACCCATAAGCAAACTGAAACCTTGGCAGCTATGGTCTAATGTAGCTTTAGAAGGAATACATTTGAGAAAGGACCTTAAAGTAGTTTAGACCTCAGTGCAACTAAACATTAATGTAACAGTAAACGTGTACTGAAACTGCAAATAGTTTTTGCTCTTGGGCTTAAAAATGAGCTATTTTTGAGAAGAGTTTGACTGAATAATTGGCTAACATATCTAATGCTTGGTCCACAAGTGTAAATATTTCATCAGGTGAGCAGTAGCTGCTCCTCTAGTCCAAAATCTTTTTTTTACTGCTTGCTGAGAGAAGGGCGGAAATTAAAGAGAGAGTAGGTCCAGCACAGACACGTTTCAAAATCAACTTAATCACAGAGACATGCTAGTTTTAACTTTATTCCATGGCAACTTGGATACACATGTTAAACAAGCTGTTGAAATGACTTGGGGTAGACTAGTCTCATGCCACAGGTGCCCAGCCAACCCCCTCCCTCTTTCTGCATATTGAATAACATGTACTTTCATCCTTAAAATGTTTCTGATGACTATTTTTGCATAATTTGAGAGATACGACTTTGGGCTGGTTTTTGGGCCGGTGCTGGTCTGTTTTGGGCTAAATTTGGGCTTAAGCATCTTTGGGCTTGGGGTGGGTCTCAAAATCTGGCAACACTCACCGTGTCCCACGCTACCCGTGCAAACAGCAGTAACGCAGGTAGTTCAGCAGGTAAAGAAATCGTTTGATGAGAGTCCCACGCTGCGGGCTTCTGTAAGCACTTTTAACATGTGTGGATTGTTGCGCCCAGAGCTGGGAGGCCGAGCTAGGGGACAGAGTACCACCCCAGCGTGCAAACAGCAGTAATGCAGGTGGTTCAGCAAGTAGGGAAACCCACAGATGAGAGTCCACTTGGATAGCATGCCAACTAAAGGAGCATTTTCTGCTGAGATTTCTAGAGAAAGTGGTCGTGATTTTTCCAGTATCTTGCCCAATATCCAACAAGCATCAGAACTTTGCTGTCGGCCTGGTAGCTATCAATTGTGCATCAAATATTGTGATCGGGGCCCAAGGGTGTGAGGGCCCCGCTGCAAACCAACTGTGGATGTATTTCATTACTACAATTGCGTTTTGGGGCAGTGTGTATTTACAGTTGACAAAGAGGGTGGATTTATTCCTTAAGTAAATAAACATCACCAGCAGTGAAGAAAGTCTTTGGGCATTAATTGAAGAATGTCTCCTGGCTGCAAGTACTCATGCGCCCAACTCTTGGAGTTACCTTCTAGAAATCCTAATTGGGCATGTTTAGTCAAACTTAACCTATTGAACAGTGAGGTATGGCTCTCTCAGTACTGTCTGTTCGATCCTAAATGCTTATCCAATGTTAACCCAGGGCTCTCACTGAGCCCACACCATCTGTCTGTAGAACCTCTAAAGATTAGGCCAGGGAGGGGAAAAATCACAGGTCTATTCACGGGGCATTAATTAATGCGCATTCCCTCATTAAACATAAATCTGAGATCTCAGTTTTAATCCAGTCACTGTCCCTCGACTGAGTATTCATTACTGAGACCTGGGCTAAGGAGGACTTTGGCCCCGATTTGGTAGATGCATTCCCCCCAGGCTATAATATTCTTAGATGTGATCGTCAGGGATTAAGGGGGGGCTTTCAAGCCTTAATTTCTTGCGAGGCTTTTAGCTGTACCCTTAAACCTGTGCGGAAGAGCACAGGTGACTCCCTGTAGGCAGCCACATATGGGATTAAAATTTCAGCTAATTATACCTTTTCGGGTCTCTTGGTATATCGCTCACCAGGGTCATGAGGCAACTTCACTGAGCTTTGGTGCCAGACCCTGGAACTGTAATGACGGCTGCCCAATGTACTATTTTAGGGGATTTTCATTTTCCTTTTGATGACTCTCTAAGCAAGGATTCTGCCCAACTCCTTGAACCTATGTCCAATTTTGGATTTGAACAGCTGGTGCGATCTCCCACGCATACAACGGGCCATACCTTAGATGGGATTTTCACGAATCACAATAACCTGGTCATTGAGGAAGTCCAGCCCCTTAGCTGGGTTGATCACTGGTGGATCTAGTTTAAGCTCTTTTTTTCCTCGTCCCATTACTAGTACAAGCTCGACCCTCCCTAAGCAACTACTCTGTAGGAACTTAAACAAGATTACAGCAGAAGGATGGGAAGTAGCCCTGGAATCTTCAATAACAGCTAGGTACAGTTCCTTCTGTCATAAAGAACTTCTTCGGAATTATAAACAGGCCATAGCACAGGCTAAAGCCTGCTTTTTTACAGAGAATATTAGGTCAGCTAATAACTCCTCCAAGCTGCTGTTTAAAGCAGTAAAGGAGTTATCAGAGCCTCCTACTCAACGGGCGCTTAATTCCTCCCAAGAATTTTGCGATAAAGCTGCAGTGTATTTCCAGGATAAAGTTCTCAACATCCTCCAGGAACTTAACCCGCCTGTGGTAGATGAAAACTCTTTTGATAGAGCTGCTCTCTGTCCTACTGAGAATCTTTTTACTGCCTTCCCCCAGATTTCTGCTCAGCAAACCAAGGACCTATTGCTGAATTTTAAATCGGGAACTCCCTCGGATCCGTGCAATCATTCCATACTTCAACTTGCTCTGGAATCTATTGCCATTTTTTTTATACAAGGTGTTCAATTGTACAGTCAAATCTGTAATTTAACCTGGCACGTGGAAGGAAGCGATTGCCACGCCACTACATAAAGCAAATGCTGATTCCCAAGATATGAAAAGTCTCCACTCTGTTTCCTTATTACTAGCTCCTGCTAAAATCCTGGAAAAATGTACCAATCAGGAGCTGATGACATTTATTGATACTCAGGGGATTTCCGCTCTTTCTCAAAATGGGTTTCATGGTGGTCACAGCTCAGAAACTGCCCTCATTGTGGCCACAGACAGCATCTGAGCCCTGGTCGATCAGGGTGGGGAGGCTATCTTGATAATGATTGACCTCTCGGCAGCATTCAATACTGTCTCACCAGCACAGATGGTTCTGCATCTGCCGCAAGTGGGGTTCAGTCGGACAACCTTACAGCTTCTCCACTCATTTCTGTATAACAGAACTCAAACTATCAGCTGTGGTGGCTTCAAGGCTAAGGCTTTCAGTCTGCCCTGTGGGCTTCACAGGGCTCCTCTGAGTCCTACCCTTTTCAATCTCTATGTGGCCCCTTCGGCTGACCTGGTGCATTTATTTGGCTTTCAAGTGCTGTTGTATGAGACAACATGTAAATGATCATCTCCATTTCTAAGGACCTGCAGCTGGTGGCAGGTAAGTTCATCCAGTGCATGTCCAGCATTATCTGCTGGATGAAGGACAACTCCCTGAAGTTTAATGCAGACAAGACTGAAGTGCTTGCGTTTGGTACTCAAAACTCCATTTGCTCAAGCACTTAGTGGCCAGATGTCTGCGGACTGCTCCTCACCCCTGTCAGGTCAGCCAAAAATCTATGGGTCATCTTTGATGACTCGCTGAGCTTTGATGCACATGCTAGTCACACTGGCAGCCCCTGTTTCTACATCGTTAGGACCCTGACAAAGGTCATCCCCTATATTCCATCAGAATTGCACCTGTCAATCATCATTGCCCTGGTCACCTCGCGGTTGGGCTACTGCGGTGCTTTGTACCTGAACATTAATAGTTCCTCCATGAACGAACTTCAAGTTGTACAAAATGTGGCAGCTCGCCTCGTTCTGAACACTCCCAAGCACATTCGGTTAGGGAGGGGATTAATTCCCTTCATTTGCTTCCTGTCAGAAAACGTTTTGCTTTTAAGGCTTTGTGCCTCGTTTTTAAGGCCCTTCATCACAAGGGCCCCTCTCAAATAAATGCACTTTTGCACTGGTACATTCCGGGGAGGATACTGAGATCCTGTTTTTGCAAAAAATGTTGAATCCCCAGATTTCTGAAGACAAGATGGGGGTGGCCGTTCCTTCTCGGTAACAGCCGCCAAACTATGGAAGGGCCTACCTACTAATATCAGTGATGTGGACCCTTCCGTGTCCTTTAAAAACATCTGAAAACCTGGCATTTGTCATCTTAGTAACCCTTTGCCGCTTCGCTTCTGCTGACTCCCTTGTTCAGTATAGCGCTTTGACAACTATGGGTTTTAGTGCGCTCTATAAATGTTATCCTATACTATCCTATCCTATCCCGAGGTGGGATGCCGACATTGTTGCTGAGTTGAACTTCTATTAGATTTCGTGTCCTGCGGTCAGCCCAAGGGGTGGCGCTTCCGTGCTACAGTAGCCGGGTGTCACGTGCGCGGCCGGACCGCGGTGGCTCGAGGGAAGCACCTGAAATTATTGATGGCCCTGCCGTACTTCCCGGCGAGCCGCGGCTAATTTCGCAATCAGGTGATAATGAAAGACCCTGCCATCTGTCTGCTGATTTTAATGGAATGTCGGCACATAACAGAATGGGAAGTAATTGGATTGACAGACACAAAGCCAGTTATTATGCTGTTATTATCTGATTGAGAAAACCGGCGCTGGAGCGTGCAAGCATGGCATAACTAATCGGATAATAATGAAGCTGCTTGCCCATGCGTGGACCTTCCCGCCTCGAAGCCGGAATTCACGTGCCACCAAAGCGCTACCCAAACGGCTGCAAAGTTTTTCCCGCCAAGCACCCCCGGGGCCCCAGTCGCTCTCCCCCACCCACATTAATTTCTTTTTACTTGTCACAAATCATTAGGACGCAATCTAATAAAAACAGATTCTGCATAAACGGGTGTCCATTTGTAAAAGCTGTCACCACATGCCCACTATTAATAGAGCCATTTGAAAGATTTATAAGCAACACGAGTGTTTTTGTGCTTGGCGTGGGGCCGGTGATCAGTGGACTGGGGACTTCGCTCCTGGGGGGTTGTGACTAAAAACTGAAGGACTTAAGCATGCAAAATGTTTCACTTCAGTTGACGGAAAATGCATTTCAATAAACCGAGTTGGTGGTGTTTTACTTTCTTGAATCTAATGCAAGACAAGTGTGACTTAACCCCCTTCGATAGAGAAATCTATGGAACGTGGTGCCTTGGGTACATCTTTCACGCTGGAAAAGTGGTGAGAAAACTAGTTTGTGTTTAAAGAGTAACCGATTTGAAAGCTTTTCGTTCAGGTCTGGCAATGATAGAAAACGGGTTATTGAGGCTTTTGCAGTCAATCAGACAAATCACTGAATGGGTCCAGTGAAAATAGGCCTCTCTGGCAATAAACTCAACCCTAAAATCCGAGCACCCACTCACATCTGAGCTGAACCCCATACTACCTAAAATATGTTTTTTTAAACTTTTATAGTGAGGAGGATTGACACACTTTCTCTCCGGATTGGCGGCAATTTATTTTCTCCTTGATTTGCTCTATTCTGTGGCTTTTTTGTGCTGGAAATAAGGCATGCATCAATTGTTGGCTAAAGCTTCGGATATAGTAGTGCCTGTTTGTATAACAAAGTGAAATGCCCCTTGATGCCAAGAGGTTTTGCAGTGGGAAGGTACTTGATCTTCAAGCCTCGAAAGGATGGTTGACGTGCCAGTAATCCAGCTGGAGACATTGAGTTTGTAAACTGAATCACGGCACTGATTTAATTAATTCGTTGAACTGTATGACGCACTCCTGATCATGTGTTTGACCAGGATGTATCTTAGCAGCATGCACTGCTGTTGCATTAGATGTTTGGAGATATCAGAGCAAGCTGAGCAGGAGAGAGAGGCTGAATGAAAGTCCCCCAGTGAAACGGGGTAAACCGTGGAAATGGAGATGAAGATTGCGGGAAAGGTGGAGGGAGCACTGGGATTATGTGCTGCTGCTCATTGTAGTGTCCCATACAGGATTTTAAACCTAGAGCTCATGTCAAGCATCCCAGGGTCTCTACGGGACCAAGAGACCCACGGATTGTGCTCCTGCCAGTCTCAGATAAGGAAGATGCGGCGTTATTGGGCTCGTCGCCTGTTCAGGCCATCTCTTGCCATTGGAAAGTTGGTGCATCCACAGAGGAGTAGAGCTGGAAGAGCAAAGAGCTTTTATCCACATTTTACACCTTGGATTAAAGCATTTTGTTAATCTGTGTTCCATTGTGTGGACCATATTTCTTTATGGTACGTGATGGAGCCCCACACCACTAGCAGTTTGCCCTCGTTCTAGTCCTCATCCAACTGCCTGTCCTAGAACCAAACCCTCTCCCACGGAAGCGAGAGGTCAGGGGCTTCTCCACACTACACTTGGCACTCTGCCAGGACAACATCAATCGGACAAACCACACAAACCTTCTGCTCTGTGACACTTTCTGGCTAAGGACAGTAATGATAGTCAAACGAGACCAAGGCATGTATGGGGAGATGAAAATGCACTCCCAGTAGCACCCTCGCCGGAAGTGATGTGAATTGCCACAGATTCGAACATTAATCCATGGTGGCTAAAGACTAGGGTGATCTTTAGAATAACCGCTGATAATGTGAATGTTCATTTCGAGGCGCATTATATGTAAATGGATCCCTTACATCTCTGATGCATCGGCCCTCATGCATCAATGTTGGACTCCTGCTAGATGGCCGCAGACAATATCACTTATCGCATAGGCAGTGGTTGCAGAAGAATGAGATGATGTGAGGGAAGTGGGTGGAATATGATCTTTTGCTGGATAAAGAAAACATTGAACAAGAAGCAAAAAAAGAGGACTGATCAACCGAGATTATAAAATGAAGAAGTAGGAGCTGTCACGAGAAAATAACCAGAGCAATTGGGATAAAGTAATATTGACATTCTAATAAGATTTAGTTTTTCTGATATTAAATCATTTATAGTATAGTTTGGGGGGGAAACTGACACAAGAAAACATAGCCAGTAGTTTATTAACATTGACAACTTAAGTCAGAAACCGAACCATGAAGGTGGATGGGAAGGAGACCCCTCACCCCAAGCAGCCTCTCCTCCTCCGGGCCGGTTGTGCTCACCAGGGTATGGTCAGGGCTCAGAATGAAACCGAGGGCCCTCGGTTCTGCAGTCAGAGATGGGCCCGGATTGGGGAGCAGCTTCTGGCTTGTGTGAGGGAGCCTCACGCTGACTGCGGCCTGGGGTTCTCATTCAGACACAGCTGTTTTTATTTTTATTTCCCTCTGCTGGTAGCACTTCGTGTTTTCACAGCCTTGAATAAAAGTGTAAATGGAGAACACAAAAAGAATTCTGTCTTTGTAATGCTTCCATCCCAGCAGCTTTATATTCAAACGTTAGTGTCTGCTCAGTGTGTGTTGTTAAATTTATATTACAGTGAGATGATTTGTTGGGTTGCTGAGCTGCTCTTTGAGTCTCTGTTACGCTAAACAAGCGGCGCAGATAAATCTCCCGGCAAATTGATTCTTTTTTTACAAGCTACCAGCCGAGTGGCTTGTATGAATACAATATGCCTGAATACCTCCACATTTATCGAAACACTCTCCTCACGCTGGCAACAGGATCCGCCCGGGGATGAATGGCGCCGCTGGCATGTGTTACAGAAGAGCGAGCGGCTCTCCGAGAGGAAGCTGCCTGTGACGTCACGGGCGAAGCACACTCCGGTGCCAGCCCTGTTGAGCATGCTGTAGTGTTAGTTTGCCACCTAACGCACCAAGGTGGCAGTTTATTGTATAACATATTTATGCCTCTATGCTTTGAGGCGCACTGCCATTTTGATTGCCCTGTAGTCTGAAAACTAAAGGACTGTCTCGCACTGAGCATCATAATCAGTCTCCAGTCCATGGAAATTTCAACTGTTTTCCTGGGAATTCTGAATTTGTGTAGAACATTTCCACAGGATGTAATGTACCCTTATCCCCTTTTTAGGTCTCGGCTGCGAAGGCTGCGCTTGCGCAGTCTCGCTCCAAGATTTAATGACTTGGAGAAGAGGGGCTTGAACCCGCCCCTCTTCTCCCCTGTTCTCCATTGGCTGGCCTCTTGAATGCTGGCCAGCCATTGGAGAAGAGGTCAGTCATTCCAAACAGGCCCCGTCCTTTTCGGATCGGGGGGCGTGTTTTTTGCAAGAAGTCTCAAGGAGGAGACAACAGCAAAACACGCCCCCGAATCCGAAAACGACGCTGCCTTTCTCCGAGGCATTTCTGCTCTGCCTCAGAGAAAGGCGGTGGTGTATTTGTTAGCAGGATGTCTCCTACCGCTACACCTCTCGCACTGCCCCCTCGTATGTAGATTCCCCCTTGTTTTTAAGTTGCTGCCCCTACATCCACCGAACGTGCCTGACATTTCAAGATGGCTATCAATGATGAACTGAAAAGGGACTGCTTGTTTTAGTCATGTTAGTGGTGTACACTCAAGTGGTCAAACCGGGGCAGATTTCAACGTCTATCTTCAAAGGACTTCTTCAGATGAACGTGAACTGCGCATTTTATGGTAAGCGGGCTTGTTTTCTTTAGTGGTTGTACCGTGAAGCAACATTTTAAAAACTGTGTGTAGCTACCCTCTTCGTTGTGTAGGCGGTGCTTGTTTTCTGGCTCTCTTTAGAGCCCGTCATGCCTCTTTTCACAATTTATTAGGTACTTGCCAAAAAAATCTGCTACTGGTAGTCTTGGGGCTCTAGGGAAAGTTTGTTCCAAGTGGGGGCGCGCGGACAGGCGAGGGTGTAACCCCTCTAGAAGCAGCAGGACAAGACCGGGAAAACGGCTAACGTCGGGTCACATCAACGGTCAGCGCGGCGCGAGACGGTTACCAAGTGGCGGCGGCTGCGTGGCACAATATGGCCCAGGGGGCTGTGCCGCTGCTTCGCTTCCCCCGGTGACCCTACTCCGTGGCCCTAGGATGAGCGACAGAGAGTGGTATGGGCCCTGTGAGGGCACTTGTCCGCACACTAGGAGTAGCGGCGATTAGGGTGCGGAGCGAGGGAAGGCGCTCCCTGAGCTGGACACCGTCGCTCAGGTCCCGAGGCTATCCCAGGGATGCTGTCCCGCAAGAAGACCAAGAAGGTGTCCAAACCCGCCGAACTGCAGGGAAAGTATGTGAAGAAGGAGACGTCCCCTCTGCTGCGCAATGAGTACCGGGGAGACAAGGGGTGGCGGACATCAATGTATCCTGTGGATCACAAAGCGTGCAGCTGGTGGGGAAGGAGTTAAGTGTGGGGTCCCTTCTCTCGTACACGTTGGTGTGTAGTAGTAAAATACTTTATTGTATTAATCATATGATTACAACAAAAATGCGAGTGCTTAAAAGACAATCATTTCAATAATTAAAACGTACTATAAAAGGTCATACACACTACGTAATACAGTATTTACACAACATCACATCATGGTTTCCATTCATTGTCTGTCCATCTACAACTGTTAAAGTGCTAATTTGCTATTTGTTGAGATGTATCCATCCGATTTGTCATAGGCGACTCTATACATGCGTTTGCCTGATGTAAATACAATTTTTAGTCCTTTACCTACAAGAGTTGCTCATGCTATTTCGTCCTAAACATTTTCGGCATGATCTCAAAATAAAAAAATCCAACATAATTTCCCGTTATAAAAGCTGTCTAAGCAATTAATGCTTTATAGGCATGATCTAAAACATTACCATCCTTGTTATTGCACTGTCCACTTTGAGCCTGAAACAGTATCGAACGCCCTCTGCCGTTGTTGTTATTTTAGCATTTGTTAAACAAGGGGCGTAAATATGTCCTTCGTATGGGCAGCAGCTTAGGGCAGATACATATTAGATGGTCAAGTGTTTCCTCAAAAGTTCCACAAAGCCGACATACTTGTATACCTTTAAGTGCCTGGTTCCATTTCCCTTCAAACTCCCCAATCGGTATGTAAAATTGTCTAAATCTTAGAAATTTCCCTTTTATATAACTAGGTAGATTCCATCCTAAATATTCTTGAACCTGTGCAGTATATGTGTTGATTACTAAATCCATATGTTTGTATTTTCCAGCTTGTAGATGACCTAATTTGTATTGGACTTTTTTTTTTTTTTTTTTTATTTATTTATTTATTTTTGGGATGTAAAGCTGGACCTGGCTTAAGGAATCGGAGATCGCAGTAAGCCCGGAGGATGGCTGACGAGAGGGAGGCGTAGGTGGGTCTGTAGTGCATCTGTAGTGGGTCTGTGTGCACTGCTGTTCATGCGGGCAGACATAGTGGGGGCCCTCAGAGTACCACCGAAGTGCACAGGGCTTCATTGATACTGTAGGTGGAACTGAAGAACATCTTCGTGCGGCAGCCTGTGTGGTTCCAGCGTTTATATTGAGCACTGTGTGGGTTTATGTCACTAGGCGCTACAAATGAACATGTTCTTCCTATGAACCGCCAGTATTTTGATGTTGGTGTATCAGTGCCAGCAGGTTGCACAGCACTGCAGGTGAAATTACGTCATTGACACACCGGGTCATTTTTCTCCGTGCATGTCAGCTGTATATTTCATGTAATCTTAGCATTTTAAATCCGCACGCTTCCTCAGCCAGCCCCTTCATTCACGGATGAATCCAGTGATCGTTCTGTCAATCCATCCATCCATTCATCCCTCGATACATTCATCTCCACACTCATACTTCCGATTACCATCCATGCAACCATCTATCAACGTATCCATTCATCCACCAAATCATCTCACACATCCACCCTGCTGCTTTCGATGTTTGTTATCTCAGCAACATACTGATAGTAACCAATTGTCCTCCATATAGAATACATGACCATATCACTGTATGGTCAATGCAACGGTCTCGGCATTGTTAAAGTTAGAGCTATTGGCATTGCTCATGACATTATTTTTGTTTATGTTTTTGTTTTTAAAACATGTAGAGAAACGGCATTGTTATTTACAAGGTCAATAGCTTAATCAGTGTGTGTGTAGGTGGCTCTGTGTGTGGGTGCAAGTGCAATAGGTCTTGCATTTGAGAGTGATTAAGCTATTGACATTGCCGTTTCTTTAAATGTTTTAAAAACAAAAACATAAACAAAAATAATGTCAGGAGCAATGCCAATAGCTCTAACTTTACCAATGCCGAGACCATTGCATTGTAAATGCTTGTTATGCAAACATTCAGGACTTCGATGAGCTAATTCCTGGTCTTCAAAGTGACGGATGCCAGGAAGGGACTGCAAATGTGACAGGACAGCTACATTTTTGTCTAAATATTTTCACTGAAAAGGGCAGTAAAGTTATATTGTACTGCTCCCTGTTGACAATGGTCTAGGCATCACGTGCTGCATGGAGCACGTTTCAGAGCACTGGTGTGAGAGGTGTGATGTGGACCAGTCTTCTCATCCGTCAGGAATATCTTAGAATCGGTCACTCACTTAAAGGCATGCATTGGTGTGTGGCTAGTGTAGGCGACGCTGGTTCCCATTCTACTTGTGTGGCTCAAGGATGGCCCTGTGGGAAACTGTATGTTTACAAACCACTACACATGGCTGTGCAGTGTTGAAAATGAACTATGAAAGCTTAATAAAGTACTGTGGCAAAATCTAACGAACGAGCAAAAGAACATCGAGAGGGCATGCACGGGCAGAGCTTCGATTGAGGAACATACTAACGAGGAGAACAGAAGGGATCAAAACACTGTGTAACATGTTTTACTTGTGTTCACCAGAGAGACAGGTGGAATGTAGCTCACTGGGATCACTGTTTCTGGATTTGTCCATCCAAAAATATAGATCTAGCGTTTGGAATATCATCCTTAAATCATGGTTTGACAAAAAAGGCCAACAAGAGCTCTATAAAAACAAGCAGTGGCAAAGCCAGAAGGTCTCACCGTTCGGACGTGTTGGTTTTGGCAATTGTTTTTAACAGCCTTGTAGAGCATTCCTGATTTGCCACAAGGCTAAAGAGTTAGTAAAAAAAAAAAAAAGCACTATGATACGTCATTTTGTAGGCGAGCACAACTACAAAATGACACAGGCATGTCATTTCCTTTTATTTACTAAACCGATTTTAAGGAATGAATGGAAAAGTTTTAAACATAGCGTAAACGTTTTTGTTGTTTTTTTAGGCATCATTTGGGGCAGCAACACTGAGAGTGCAGGTGTGGAGGGAAACAAGAGGGGGAGGTGCAACATGGAGGGTGGGACTGCAGAAGCAACATGGAGGGCATGGTGGGGGGGCACTATGAAGGGCACAGGGAAGCAACATGGGTGAAAGAGGAACATTAAGGACAGATGGTAAAAAGCACAAGGGCTAGAAAAGGAACATGGAGCTGTTGGGCTAGCACACGAGCGAGAAATCAACACAGGGAGAAGCATATGAGGGTGAGCATAACACTAAGAGGGTGGATAGAAGCCCTCAGGCGAGAGAGAGCAACATGGAGCGCAGCAGAGGGGAAGAGCAGTGCACGAGGGAGACAGCTGGAAACACATGCACCTTTGTGGAGGGCTTAACCAAAAAGAAAAAAGTATTGTTTGAAACGTGAGAAGTGGAAGGACCCAAGTAATGCATCCATGCTCCAAGGGAGGGACAGACACAAGAAGAGTAATAAAAGCTCACACAAGCTGAGAAATAAAAAGAAAGCAGTAAGGGCAACCAATGGTAAGCATTGGTCAGTGTCTTAGCCCACTGTAAGTGGACAATAGGTGTGTTTTTGCCAACAGACAGCTTGCACTGTCAGGTAGACCAGCCCCAAAAATTGTGAATATTATTTTTACTGATATAATTCCAGGTTATTCATATACAGGTGTTACATCTTTTAGTAATTTTCTGGAGTATCATGAATTTACTACTGTCTCCATCTCACCCACCCATGAGATCTCCTGATCTCTATAAAAAATACACAGACCTCAGCATAATGCAACTCATTTTGGGAAGTAAGGAGAATGGGAGAGAAAGAGAGCTGGTGCAAGACTCCTTTGCTTTCTTTCTGGGCAGTTTTCTAAGCAATGAACCGTCTGATATCTCATAAGATCAGGTGCCATAAGGACGAAAAAATACATTACTTACTGAATTTGTATTATATTGCCCTCTACACCGACATGCTCTATTATTAGCACAGCATACGTTTAGGGAGGTTGTATGACTTGAGGTTGCATGCCTTTACCACATACATGTTTTTACACTAAAAATACCCTTGCCACCCTATACACCTACCCACCCCTAAACCCTAAAAATACCCTTACCGCCTTACACCACTACCCACCCCAAACCCTAAATCTACTCATGAAGAACTAGCTTCACTCAGCCATGCAGGTTTAACCGCTAAAAGAAATCATCAAAATGGCGCCTCCAGAATTTCTTGAAGTACATAGTATGAACACTGTCTTTATATCTGTGAAGTTCAGCATGCTAATATTCAAAATTAATTCCAAAATAAAAAGCCACAAGAACATCCTTCAAGAACAAAATAATAGTCAAACTGAATAAGCTGAGTTTACAGACTGGAGTAAGGCAGAAGACTGAAATGGGGCTCTTTCACTGAAGAATCTCAAATGATTGGAAAGCAAATCCTTAAACTCACAGCATCCTTTTAAACAGGATGGTGGCAATCATCAATAATCTTGCGTGGAGTGCACGAGAAAGCGCAATTACAAAATACTTCAGTTTCCGGTCACACTGCAGCACATTGGTCTGTGTTTCAGTCATTTTTGCTGGTGTGTGCTGGCTGACCTGACCCGGTTGTCTGAAATTTCCAATATTAAGGCAAGTAAAAATACAAATTATTTTAAAATGGTTTTTTTCAAGCTATTTCTCGATTACCCCCTGTGGCTGCTTTTACCCATTTGGGTAAAGGAGTACACACGGCAACCCTGTGATCCTAAGAACCTGGGTAGTATGGACAGTGAAGCAGAATAGTGGTTCTTTTGGAATCATTTTAACAAATTCAAGCAGTTTGACACATCTCAACTAGTAAGTCTCCGCATATGAATTGTAAGTAAACAGTATGTATGAAAATTCACTGTCAAAAAACTACTAGTCAGATACTTGCAAATTTATGTAATTTCATAGCGAGTGATAAGTAGAATGAGTAAAAATGTAAGTGTTCTATAAGATGTGAAATGGTGCAGTGCACATGAGTTTGTGAATGATAAAAAAGTGACAATATAGGCAGGGTTTGGTTGAGGATTAAGAACATATCAAGGGCAAAGTTATGGATCCATGAGTTATACATGCTCAATAAATACAGTATAAATGCAGCCCAAGAACAAGCAGCATCAACGTTTCAACCCCTTACAACATTGGAAATGGGGTCTTCATCAGGACAATTTCTTCATCCCGTTGACTTTTAAGATCACTGAGAATGTAAGGCGAAGTCATTCGTGAACTGAACTGCACTTAGTTTTAAAACTAATTGACAATTGCTCAATAGGCTATCCTCCGTCATATCATTTTTCAATGTGATTCTCTCGATTCCTTCCTCATCCCAAACACAATACTCACAAACATAGTACTAGGTACACAAGTCTCTTTTTGATCAGTAGGTATATATATATATATGGTGGAAATGTAACGCGCGGCGGCCTCAGCCGCGGAGGATGCACCGTCTGCCTGTGAATGTGGTGGCAGGTCTGCGCGGTCACAATCATGTGGCCGGAACGGCGAGGTCAGTGCAAAAATCGAATAGACTGCTCATCACACCTGGAGCTCACTGGAGGGCTGAATTTTGAATTAAGTACCAAGAAACTGTGTTTAGCAATGGATACGGACCCTAATGGTGGGGAAAAACTGGCCAACAACTACCAGCATGCATCACTGGAGATTGCGTGACTTTGTGGGAAAAAATAGTTGTGGCGATGCCGTGACTTGCTATTGGTTACCCTGGAAAAAGGGGCGTGAAGCCTCGAAACGCGTTGGTTTTTTTTAAAAAACAGTTGAGATGGGCAGCCTTTCAGCAATAAATTGGTTTAGTTGAAACCTACTGCCTCGGAGTGGCGTCCTTACCTGGAGAGGCATTTTGGTGGAAATATATATATATATATATATATTTTTTTTTTTTGCTCTCTCCTGGCTCGATTTCGCTGAGACCCTGGCGCTTCAAATCCGGTGCGTATTTCAAGGCAGGGCCATGCCAATTGATTTCCATCCACACTAATCCTTACGATTAAGGAAACCGCACTCGCAGAATATGAATTTATCCAATACGTTTATTTCAACAAAGTATCCAGTTCGAGGAACTGGATACTTTGTTGAAATAAACAAATTGGATAAGTTCATATTCTGCGAGTGCGGTTTACTTAATCATAAGGATTAGTGTGGATGGATATATATATATATATATATATGAGCTCTCTTCGCTCACACGTTTCTCCAGGGAAAACAAGAACGAACGTAGACCTCGTTGAGTAGTTCAAAGATATTTTATTCCTCCTTGCCTGCCATTACGCGTTTCAGCCGTCAAAGCGGCCTTGATCACATGACAATGTTCAGAGAGTTTTACTCGATATTTGAAGTGCTAGTGCTTAAAGAAACAACCCATCACACATGGTTTGAATTAATAGACAAAGAGAACAGACTGAACAAGTTCCCCATTAATGTCGATCCACCAATACATTACATGTATTAGACATTTTTTAGTGTAAGGTAAAGTTAATACAGGTAAAATACCTCTTTTACACAAATCATATAGACCAATAAAATCAATTGTTACAATTTTGAACATCGATGATAATTACTAATAGCTGTTTAATACCAAAAAAGGGAAAATAACCTTTGTAAGGGTATTTTGATCGTTCTATGTCTACATCATGTGTGACTATGTAAGAAAATAAATAAATAATTAAATATGCTTGCCCTATACCAGTGTCTGATACCTCGTGAGTGCACCCCCGGATATTATTTAAAATCGAATACCAATACCTAGGGCCTCAATACTATATATAGTGGAAAGGTGCAATGATAAATAATCATTGCAATAAATCCCGATATTTGCATAATGTAAATTTGATAATGGATGGAATAATAAAATCCGAAGGCGCTAAAAAAAAGGGAAAAGTGCAAATAGTGCAAAGTTGGTTCAAATGGACCTTTGGTATGTGTACTAAAAAAGATGTGAACAGAGGAAAGTTAATACTTCTGCATGAGTTCTAATATTGAAACTGCTGTTAGAGAGGGGTTAAACGGTTACCACTATGATTCCCAAAGGGAATCAGGATAACTTAGCTATTGTTTACATTACCATATAATATCATGAGACTAAAAACCATCAGAACAAACAATAGACACACAATAGATAAAAGCTATATGTCTAAAATATTATTCTAAAAAGGTCTGAGCCACAATAAATAGTAGGATAAGATCAGTATAAATACTAAAAACAATAAGTCATCTTATAAATAAACAAGACCAAAAATACATGATTAACAATTCATAGATTCATTTTTCAGATTAGATCTATTTTGCAAGTTTGGTAATAATTACAAATAAGTGTAAAGGTCCTCGGTTGCATTAAGCCCTCCAGGATGCTTGGAATCAAATTCCAATATATAGTGGGTTTCCAGACGTCTTAACTTGGCTTCCCTATCTCCTCCCCTTTTGATGACAGGGATAGCCTCTATAACAAAATATTTAAGATGACTGGGGTCACTATCATGAATGGCTTGGAAGTGTCTTGCCACTGGGTAATTTTGATCTTTATTAATGATTGCTCGTATATGCTGCAGTATTCTCTTATGTGCAGCTAGACTTGTGCTCCCTATATACTTCAGATGGCAACTGCATTCTAAAACATACACCACATATTCAGTTTTACACGTTAAGTGTTGCTTAATCTCCCGGATCTTAGGTGAGAAAGCTGTAGTGTATGTTTTGACGTTGTTTCCAAATTTACAAGCTTTACAAGTGGAACACTTGAAGAAACCTTTTCTGGCAGTGAGCCACATATCTTTACGACTCACATCTTGGCTGTTACTTGTTAATTTATTACCCAAACATTTTGTTTTTCAGAAAGCGATGGAAGGATTGGTACGCATGTAACTTCCTATCACCGGGTCATCTTGTATAAAATGCCAATTCCGCTTAACGATATTTCTAATCTGTCTTTCTTGTTTAGAGTACGAAAGAATCAATCTCACAGGTTGAGCGGCGGTATTGACCCTTTGTTCCGGAAGGTTGGCCCTGTATATTAAAAGTTCCTCCCTTGCCTTGGAACGTGACCTTCTGATGGCTGCATCAACTAATCCTGCATTGTATCCTCTAGCTAGAAACCTAGCACGACTCTCTAACTGCTTGGTTTTCATTTCTTCCTCACTGCTGCATATTCTCCGAATACGGAGCATCTCCCCGTATGGAATACTTTTAATTAAATGCGGAGGATGAGCACTTGATGCATGCAGAATAGTGTTCCCCGCACTAGGCTTTCTAAATAATGTGGTAGTTAGACTGTTATTCTCCACTGTGACCTGCACATCAAGAAAGGACACTGTTTGCTTACTGATGGTGTAAGTAAATCTTAAATTGATATCATTATGGTTAATCTGATCAATAAATTCAACGGCTTCAGTCTCAGTTCCCCTCCATACAATGAATAAATCATCAATAAATCTTAGCCAACAAATCACATTATTGTTATAGATGTGTTCAAGTTGGCGCATGAGGACCAGTTCCTCCCACCAGCCCATGAAAATACAAGAGTAGCTGGGAGAGAAACTGGCCCCCATAGCCACACCTTGCGTCTGTTGGTACATTTGGCCATTAAAAAGGAAAAGATTGTTATCCAGACTAAATAGTAACATGTCCAAAAGCATTTTGGTGTGCTGAGCATATACAATGGATCTACTGCATAAAAAATGCTCGACTGCTCTCAGGCCATCCTTGTTACGGATGCATGTGTATAGTGAGCACACATCCAACGTTATTAACAGGTAATCTGTGCTCCATTTCAAATTATTAATTTTGTTTAAAAAGTCACATGTATCTTGGATATATGATTTTAAGTTCTTGATATATGGCTGCAGAAAGTAGTCTATATATTTAGATAGATTTTCCAGTGGTCCATCGCAGGCGGCGATAATAGGTCTGCCCGGGGGTTTATTCATGTTTCTGTGTACTTTGGGTATAAAATATATACAAGGAACCATAGGATGTTCTCTTTTGAGGAACTTGTATTCATCTCCACTGAGTAGTCCCAGGCTTTTCCATGCCAAAAGATATTTGGCAAGTGTTTCCTGTGTACTTTTATATTTAGCGGGAGTGCTCTTCTTGTAACATTCCTCATCATTGAGTTGGGTATGAGCTTCTTTCAGGTATTCCTCCATCGGCCACAAAACAATATTTCCCCCTTTATCTGAGTTTCTGATAACAATGTTTTCCTTTTGCAATTTGGAAATAAGTTGGTTATATTTCCTTTCTTTGTTGGTATATTTTCTGTCTGGGCTGTTCACAATGTAGTTAAGTTTTTTAATTTGATTGACTACATGTTCATTAAATGCATCAAGCCCATCCCTTGCCATGATTGGCACAAATTTGGATTTATTCTTGAACGGAGTCGTTGGTCTGGCACACGCTTCCAAAGGGGACATACTAGATCCGCTAGTTTGTGCTACTTCACCCAGTTCAAGGAGATCCCGGTAGATCCCCAAATCTGAGACCATCAATCCTGAGTAGTTATCTGTTTCCAAATTCGAAGCGTTTCTTACAGTCTGGTCCGTGAGTGATCTAAGCTGGTGGAATTTTAGTAGTTTTAGTTTCCGTATGTATTGATAGATATCTACACGAGTGGTGGTATACTGGAAGTTTGACTCCTGGCAGTGGGACAATCCAAGAGATAAAATTTGGGCTTCAGCTGCCGAAAGGTTTACATTGGTTAGATTAATGATAGTGTTAGCATCGTGCTCAATGGTAGGGGGAATGGTGCCATCATTTCCAGTAACCTCTACTGTCTCCTTCCCCTGCCTCGGCCCCGTTTCCTGTATTCTCCTTTTTCGGCTTGCCTGGCGTCGCTCCCTTCGCCTTTTGGAGTTTGTTTTGTTGCTGGCCCCTGATTGCGTGGTCTTAATGTGTCCCGTCTGCTTTGTTTTAAAATGTCTAATTCTTCCCCCAGAGTGAACTTGATTCCTTCATGGGTGTTTCTTCTACTGCTTTCGTTGTCCGATTCACTTTCCGGTGCCGAGCTAAGATCAGAAGCGGTGGCCAATTCATTGCATTGTTGCACCGATTTGGTTATATCTTCCCCTTGTGTACGTTTCTTTGCTGTCGCTTCCCTCAGTGAATCATAACGTCTCGCAAACGTGAATATTTGACCACTCGCGTAGTCATCGCGATCGCGTTTGAACTTGAAAGTCTTACGTGCTTTGATTTTTTCCTCTTCTTTGGCCAGTCTACTATTCATTTCTTCCCTGAATTTGTGACTTGCCTGTGATTCCCCTTCAGTGTCAATGATATCACCCTCCCGGACATCAATTTTTCTTAGTAATTCTTCTCGTCTATGTCGGCATACTTGACCAGAATTTCCACCAAACGTCGCGACGATTCTAGGTTGCACTCACCCCATTCGGCCATCATTAGTGGATTAGGCGCCTCATAACTAGGGGCAATCATGATACGAAGCCCTCTAGGAATTCGCCCCACATCAAGATACCTTTTAAGGGAGCGCGCTTCCCACCATTTAGACTGCTCCTGTCTTTTTAATTTTTCCAATGTTTTAAATTTCTCTTTAACCCCATTGGCACTGATATTGACATTTGTTCCTTTATTTTTTCCTCTGTTTGCACCATTTGTGTCCCCAGTGTCATCTGAGAACATCTCCTCTGCGGCAAGTTCTCGAGTTCTGAGCATGTCGGCAGACATATTAAATGTGAGGAAAAGGTGTAAATGTTCCTCCAATATAATCGTAGTAGCTCCGAATGGAACTATAGGATTATGTAGAAGAATGGAAACCTCCCGACCCGTGTGGTGTTTGAGTTATGCAGCGTACCTTGAGTTTCTATCGCCAGATGAGTTTCCCGTTCCGTCACTTCGGAGGCGCTTCCATCTGTTACCCGCTCGGCCGAGCTGGACAAATACGATGACAATTGCTCAATAGGCTATCCTCCGTCATATCATTTTTCAATGTGATTCTCTCGATTCCTTCCTCATCCCAAACACAATACTCACAAACATAGTACTAGGTACACAAGTCTCTTTTTGATCAGTAGGCTGAAATTCATATATATATATATATATATATATATATATATATATATATATATATATATATATATATATTTTTTTTTTTTTTTTGCTGTCTCTTGGCTCGATTTCGCTGAGACCCTGGCCCTTCAAATCCGGTGCGTATTTCAAGGCAGGGCCATGCCAATTGATTTCCATCCACACTAATCCTTACGATTAAGGAAACCGCACTCGCAGAATATGAATTTATCCAATACGTTTATTTCAACAAAGTATCCAGTTCGAGGAACTGGATACTTTGTTGAAATAAACGAATTGGATAAGTTCATATTCTGCGAGTGCGGTTTACTTAATCATAAGGATTAGTGTGGATGGATATATATATATATATATATATATATATATATATATATATATATATTACCTACTGGCGATAGCCAGTAGGTAGTTATAGTTAGGACCACGTTTCCATAGGAAAACCTCAACATTCTATTTTGAATAACTTTGGCGCCGGTCGACGAATCCTCGCGAATTTCTCAAAATAGGTGGGGCGCTACGCTCCGCTCCTACCCTGAAAGTCTCGGGGGGATTCGTCAAGCGGGGGCTGAGATAAAAGGGGGGTCCCAAAACGCGTTTTTCCCATGCATTTTTCCATAGGACCTTTAGAACGAGCTACAGCCCGAATGGCTGAACAGAATTACTCAAAATTTGGCAGAGAGGTAGTCCCTAGGTCAAGGAAGTGCCTTTTATAGGTTTGGTGTAAATCTGTTCAGTAGATTCTGAGAAAATAGCCTTTAAATCAATATATATATCTGAGCCAGCTTACGGTACGCTTACCGTACGCTTACGGTAAGCGTACGGTGGCGTGCGCGAGCGCGATTCTGATTGGCTCTTAGATCTTAGTAAACATTCGAATCGGCCGAAACCAGGAAGCGGCGGCCGCCATTTTGTCTCTCGCACTGAGAGAGATTTTTAAAATCGGAAGCCAAAAAACATGTAAAGGGGCTGTTTTGACAACTCCCTCCCACATAGTCATGTTGAGGGAGTCCCCAAACATCCCCCAAGTGCAAAAACGGTTTTATTTTTTTTTCGGCAATTTCGCGGGGTACGCTTACCGTACGCTTACGGTAAGCGTACGGTAAAAAAATAAAAATAAAAAAAACACTATCCACACTTACCCCACCCCCTGTGCTTTTGGTGGCCGAAGGCCACCAAATGTGCTGGGCTTATTACAATGGAAAAAAACACTATCCACACTTACCCCACCCCCTGTGCTTTTGGTGGCCGTAGGCCACCAAATGTACAGGGCTTATTATAAGGGAAAAAAACTTAGCATTTAAAAAACCGTACTAATTCACTGAAAAAACCATAGGTTTCACACACGTTATAGTTAGGAATTAGCATTTAAAAAACCTTGCAAATTCACTGAAAAAACCATAGGTTTCACACATGTTATAGTTAGTGGAAATTATACTGATAAAAAACCAATGAAATTGCCCCGTTATAGTTAGCGCAGGCAACTATAACTCACGCGACCGCAATCCTCTGCTGATGACATATGTGTCTTTATGAAAAAAAAATATTTGTAATATATGTATAGCTAAAAATGTATGGAAGAAGGCATGGGCAAATAAGTGTCTAAATACAGTATTAGCATCAGCAGAGGATTGCGGTCGCGTGAGTTATAGTTGCCTGCGCTAACTATAACGGGGCAATTTCATTGGTTTTTTATCAGTATAATTTCCACTAACTATAACATGTGTGAAACCTATGGTTTTTTCAGTGAATATATATATATATATATATATATTACCTACTGGCGGTCGCCAGTAGGTAGTTATAGTTAGGACCACGTTTCCATAGGAAAACCTCAACATTCTATTTTGAATAACTTTGGCGCCGGTCGACGAATCCTCGCGAATTTCTCAAAATAGGTGGGGCGCTACGCTCCGCTCCTACCCTGAAAGTCTCGGGGGGATTCGTCAAGCGGGGGCTGAGATAAAAGGGGGGTCCCAAAACGCGTTTTTCCCATGCATTTTTCCATAGGACCTTTAGAACGAGCTACAGCCCGAACGGCTGAACAGAATTACTAGAAATTTGGCAGAGAGGTAGTCCCTAGGTCAAGGAAGTGCCTTTTGTAGGTTTGGTGTAAATCTGTTCAGTAGATTCTGAGAAAATAGCCTTTAAATCAATATATATATCTGAGCCCGCTTACGGTACGCTTACCGTACGCTTACCGTACGCTTACCGTAAGCTTACGGTGGCGTGCGCGAGCGCGATTCTGATTGGCTCTTAGATCTTAGTAAACATTCGAATCGGCCGAAACCAGGAAGCGGCGTCCGCCATTTTGTCTCTCGCACTGAGTGTTGTTTATCAAACATGATGGCCAAAAACATGTTACGGGGCTGTTTTGACAACTCCCTCCCACATAGTCATGTTGAGGGAGTCCCCAAACATCCCCCAAGAGCAAAAACGGTTTTATTTTTTTTTCGGCAATTTCGCGGGGTACGCTTACCGTACGCTTACCGTACGCTTACCGTAAGCTTACCGTACGCTTACGGTAAAAAAATAAAAATAAAAAAAACACTATCCACACTTACCCCACCCCCTGTGCTTTTGGTGGCCGCAGGCCACCAAATGTGCAGGGCTTATTAATAGAGCAAAAAAACGTAATTTTGGCAACATGAAATTATAAAATCGAAATAAAAAAAACACTATCCACATTGACCTCACCCTCTGTGCTTTTGGTGGCCGAAGGCCACCAAATGTACAGGGCTTATTAAAGTTGATAAAAACCGTGCACGGAACGAACTGCGTTAAGTGGGCGCGCACGCCACAAATGGCGTAAAGTAACTTAGCATTTAAAAAACCGTACAAATTCACTGAAAAAACCATAGGTTTCACACACGTTATAGTTAGGAAATAGCATTTAAAAAACCTTGCTAATTCACTGAAAAAACCATAGGTTTCACACATGTTATAGTTAGCTGGACATTTTACTGATGAAAAACCAATGAAATTCCCCCGTTATAGTTACTGTAGGCAACTATAACTCACGCGACCGTAATCCTCTGCTGATGACATATGTGTCTTTATGAAAAAAAAATATTTGTAATATATGTATAGCTAAAATTTAATGGAAGAAGATATGGGCAAATAAGTGTCTAAATACAGTATTAGCATCAGCAGAGGATTGCGGTCGCGTGAGTTATAGTTGCCTACAGTAACTATAACGGGGGAATTTCATTGGTTTTTCATCAGTAAAATGTCCAGCTAACTATAACATGTGTGAAACCTATGGTTTTTTCAGTGAATATATATATATATAAATTTCGCGAGGATTCGTCAACCGGCGCCAAAGTTATTCCAAATAGAATGTTGCGGATTTCCTATGGAAACACGGTCCTAACTATAACTATCTACTGGCGACCGCCAGTAGATAAAATATATATATATAGATATATGGTTTTTTTTTTTGTTGTTTTTTTTAATTAATTTTTTTTTCCCCAATGTGCCCTTGCGCATGGGAACGCACTCGACACCACTTCAGCACACAGGCTTTAAAATTGCAGCCCGACTGACTGTTCCATCTTAAAATAATTCGCCGACGCGTTTCAGGGTTCCACGACCCCTTCTTCATGGGCTCAACATCAGGCATTCAAAGGGCTCACAGTTAATGCATTTCCGGTATTTATTTATTTCCGGCATTCATCCATTAGTTTAATTGCCCCCTGTGGGCGTATACATAGTGTAATCTTTGTGCAAAGCATTATGGGACACAGAGTCCGACCGCAAGCAACATTTTTCCTTTAGTAAGTTCAAATGCCCAAGTTGTATTTTCTCTGCTTGTTACCTTAGTAGGCAATGTTACAGGCAGGTAGGCTCAGTAAGCAGAAGTGATGTGCTGATCCATATCTGAAGGTTCAGATGGCAGCCTCGCTCAGCGCGCCATCTTTGTCTTTGTGCCGCTGAGGATGGTGCAGCTCCCCATGGATGGACCGCCGTGCCATCAATTTTTCCCAATGTGCCCTTGCGCATGGGAGCGCACTCGACACCACTTCAGCACACAGGCTTTAAAATTGCAGCCCGACTGACTGTTCAATCCTAAAATAATTCGCCGACGCGTTTCAGGGTTCCACGACCCCTTCTTCCTGGGCTCAACATCAGGCATTCAAAGGGCTCACAGTTAATGCATTTCCGGTATTTATTTATTTCCGGCATTCATCCATTAGTTTAATTGCCCCCTGTGGGCGTATGCATAGTGTAATCTTTGTACAAAGCATTATGGGACACAGAGTCCGACCGCAAGCAACATTATTCCTTTAGTAAGTTCAAATGCCTAAGTTGTATTTTCTTGCCTGCCTGCCTGTAACATTGCCTACTAAGGTAACAAGGAGAGAAAATACAACTTGGGCATTTGAACTTACTAAAGGAATAATGTTGCTTGCGGTCGGACTCAGTGTAATCTTTGTGCAAAGCATTATGGGACACAATGTATACGCCCACAGGGGGCAATTAAACTAATGGATGAATGCCGGAAATAAATAAATACCGGAAATGCATTAACTGTGAGCCCTTTGAATGCCTGATGTTGAGCCCATGAAGAAGGGGTCGTGGAACCCTGAAACGCGTCGGCGAATTATTTTATGATGGAACAGTCAGTCGGGCTGCAATTTTAAAGCCTGTGTGCTGAAGTGGTGTCGAGTGCGCTCCCATGCGCAAGGGCACATTGGGAAAAATTGATGGCACGGCGGTCCAGCCGTGGGGAGCTGCACCATCGTCAGCGGCACACAGACAAAGATGGCGCGCTGAGCGAGGCTGCCATCTGAACCTTCAGATATGGATCAGCACATCACTTCTGCTTACTGAGCCTGCCTGCCTGTAACATTGCCTACTAAGGTAACAAGGAGAGAAAATACAACTTGGGCATTTGAACTTACTAAAGGAATAATGTTGCTTGCGGTCGGACTCTGTGTCCCATAATGCTTTGCACAAAGATTACACTATGTATATGCCCACAGGGGGCATTTAAACTAATGGATGAATGCCGGAAATAAATAAATACCGGAAATGCATTAACTGTGAGCCCTTTGAATGCCTGATGTTGAGCCCATGAAGAAGGGGTCGTGGAACCCTGAAACGCGTTGGCGAATTATTTTAAGATGGAACAGTCAGTCGGGCTGCAATTTTAAAGCCTGTGTGCTGAAGTGGTGTCGAGTGCGCTCCCATGCGCAAGGGCACATTGGGAAAAATTGATGGCACGGCGGTCCAGCCGTGGGGAGCTGCACCATCCTCAGCGGCACAAAGACAAAGATGGCGCGCTGAGCGAGGCTGCCATCTGAACCTTCAGATATGGATCAGCACATCACTTCTGCTTACTGAGCCTGCCTGCCTGTAACATTGCCTACTAAGGTAACAAGGAGAGAAAATACAACTTGGGCATTTGAACTTACTAAAGGAATAATGTTGCTTGCGGTCGGACTCTGTGTCCCATAATGCTTTGCACAAAGATTACACTATGTATACGCCCACAGGGGGCAATTAAACTAATGGATGAATGCCGTAAATAAATAAATATCGGAAATGCATTAACTGTGAGCCCTTTGAATGCCTGATGTTGAGCCCATGAAGAAGGGGTCGTGGAACCCTGAAACGCGTCGGCAAATTATTTTAAGATGGAACAGTCAGTCGGGCTGCAATTTTAAACCCTGTGTGCTGAAGTGGTGTCGAGTGCGCTCCCATGCGCAAGGGCACATTGGGAAAAATTGATGGCACGGCGGTCCAGCCGTGGGGAGCTGCACCATCCTCAGCGGCACAAAGACAAAGATGGCGCGCTGAGCGAGGCTGCCATCTGAACCTTCAGATATGGATCAGCACATATATATATATATATATGATATAACTTCGAACCATGGCAGGGTTACAACCTTGCGCACATCCAAGATCCTGTCAGTTGTATAATTCAATATTGGGAAAGTGCTCTAGGGAACATCAAGGGGAACAGCCACCTATGCCCCAATATTCCTCCGTCACAGAGGTGACAAAAGGAAAAACTGAAAAAAAAATAGACGTTCCCGAGCAAAGACAAGGCAGTTAAGCCTGTAAGCAACAATCATGAAAATAATTTAAAGTCCAGTAAATCAAACAAACAGGTTTCTTCTTTTATTCCTTTAGTCTTCTTTGTTCTCATTAAAAGCGCCAAGATAAGAACAGTAGCCAACACGTGTTTCGTATCGGGTAAGTTGCCCGGCGACTTCCTCAGGGCTACAACAATAACAATAAAGATTATTCTATTCAGAATATTTGTCATTTATAGATGTTTTTCTCACAAAATCTGAGTACAAATAAGAGCAAGCTATTAGTAAAATGTGACTCAGATAGAGAGAATAAAGGAAACCGTAAGTTGAAGAGAGCAAAAAGAAATCCACCCAGTGAAAACTGACCAAAAAATAAAGGTGTTAACCCACACCAAGAATCAAGGAAAAACACTCACAACAGAGGATCATCTTTTGAAAAGGAAGCGGCTTCTTACTACGCCTCTAATTAGTTCCCATCATTGTGAAATTAGAAAAAGGAGGCCAAGACTTTCCTAGTATGTCACAAAAAGTAACAGAAAACTTCCAATCACGACCAGAAAAAATTCTAAACGTTTACTCACCATAAAAAATAATCACATACAGAATATATGTTTATTGGTCCGCCACACCTATAATATGTTATTGGTGTGGATCCATACACTTTCATTCATGGATGTACAGAAATCTAAAGGAGAAAGTACAGGGAAAGGACATCAGCTTGTGTCCTATTCCACACTTATCAACACACAACCCAAATCAGGCACGATTTTCCTAAGTCTCAATGCAAAAAGAGAAACCCTTTCTATAGAGGCATTGTACTCTCAAACAAATAAAGATAACAATAAGGTTGAGAGCAACTTGAAAGAGTAAGAGTTAAACCTTTCTTGCTAAACTAATGCCTTGTAGCAGACAATATTTTCAAAGAACGTAAAAACGTAAAAATACTCAGACAACCGACTAATGGACATATTATAAACATTATAGAGAAGTTACCTTGAATAATTTCACAGTCCCGATCAAAGTATCAGATGAAAGGGAAGGTCAATATCTAAAAATAAAAGACCAAAAATAGGTCAAGCACGACTGTCACAAGCACTGTCCCAACTATCTACAATGAGAATTCATTAGAATGAATATATCGGAGTCATAAATTTCACTGACACGCAGCGTCGACTATTTTCTACAATAAAAGTTCATAGACATCATTGATCAGTATTAACATATCATGTAAGACACGCTGTTACGCGCCATTGCTAATTAAAAACGAAACCCAATAGTCGGCTACGAACAAACGCAAAAGAGCCGAAGGTTTTATAAGTTCCCACACTAACTACACAGTACTCTAAAGTGCATTAACACCCGCTTTCCAAATTGGGAGAAGTTTGGGAAAAACTCACCTAGATCCGAAAAGAAGAGGGGAGAGTACCCCGATCGTCACCAGTATTTAGCTTGTGTGTCAAACCGGGCGCCCCCTTGGATTCCATTTTATCTGTGTGCACGCCAATCAGACCGGGGACGGCTCCGACAAGTGATTAAAGGAAGGACCAGTCATTATAACCTCTATACTGGCCGCAATCTTCAAATACTTCAAAATCGTACTTCATAACGAACGCGACATAGATCAGAATAAACTTGAATTGATTGTTAATAGTTATACACTGAATACATAAAGTGACTGCAATTGCAGAAAAATGAAATTGGGTGCATACTATTTCAATAAGCATTACGATCTCGCTTTTGATAACCGTGAGGGAACAATAAAGTTGGGAACGATGTCAACAAAAAGGTGATGATTGCATACATCATGATTATAAAGTACCATGTGCATTTATACCATAAAATATGGACTTATTTCAATTGGGGCTAAATAGCCATACAATTCAATGAGTTATCCATTGTGTATACAGTTATAAAGGACCCTAAGATATATATATATATTCACTTAAAAAACCATAGGTTTCACACACGTTATAGTTAGGAATTAGCATTTAAAAAACCTTGCAAATTCACTTAAAAAACCATAGGTTTCACACATGTTCTAGTTAGCTGGACATTTCACTCGTAAAAAACCATTGAAATTCCCCCGTTATAGTTAGTTCAGATAACTATAACTCGCGCGCCCGCAATCCACTGCTGATGACATCACATATTACATCACTCATGACATGGTCAGTGGCATCACTCATGACATCATGATGACATCATCCTTGTGATAGAGTGGCGGTCGCACGAGTTATAGTTATCTGAACTAACTATAACGGGGAAATTTCAATGGTTTTTTACGAGTGAAATGTCCAGCTAACTATTACATGTTTGAAACCTATGGTTTTTTAAGTGAATTTGCAAGGTTTTTTAAATGCTAATTCCTAACTATAACGTGTGTGAAACCTATGGTTTTTAAAGTGAATTTGTTAGGTTTTTTAAATGCTAAGTTATGTATGTTTTATTATATTTTTTATATATTTTTTTTCAATAAGCTACCTATGTATATAGTTATAGATTGACTGTATCCTGTAATATGGAATGGCTCGTTTAAAATGTTTTTTTTTTTTTTAAAGGTTTTTCACCGTGCGCGCACAATGCGCGCACCCCGCGATTTTTTGAAAAACAGATAAAATGTTTTTTTCACCCTTCGGGGTCCTTCAGGGACCCCCTGACAAAGGCTAGGGGGTCAGGAACTCTCTACCCTGCCCCCTTTTCACGTTCTCCACTTTTCTTTTTTACTGTCACGTAAACAAAACACACAAAATGGCGGCCGACACTTCCTGATTTCAACCGATTCGAATGTTGACTGACATGTAACCACCAATCAGAATTACGCTCGCGCACGTTATGGTGCGCGCAGATATTTATGTGCTTTTAAATGCAATTTTCTCAGGAACTACTGAACAGATTGACACCATATATGCAAAAGGCACATGCCTGACCTGAGGACTACCTCTTTGCCAAATTTCAAGTAATTCTGTTCAGCCGTTCGGGCTGTACCTTCGACTAAAGGTCCTATGGGAAAATGCATGGGTAAAACGCGTTTTGGGACCCCCCTTTTTTCTCAGCCCCCGCTTGACGATTCACCCCGAGACTTTCAGGGTAGGAGCTGAGCGGAGCGCCCCATTAGTTTTGAAAATTTCGCGAGGATTCGTCAACCGGCGCCAAAGTTATTCAAAATAGAATTTTCAGATTTCCTATGGAAACACGGTCCTAACTATAACCATCTACTGGCGACCGCCAGTAGATAATATATATATATATATAATTTTGAACAATTGTCAGAGAATGGCGGATGACCAGATTGGAAGAAGTATTAAGTGTCCCTACAAAAATTGTAGAAAATTGTTTCTTTCTACTAAAGCTACTCTGTGGGGCAATGCAAGTGTCAAGAGACACATTTTTACTTTTGCATTTTGAATTCCAGTGCAAATAACAAGAACTAGCCCACCTATTTGGTGTTTTTAAAAATGAGAGTCGGAAAAGACAACATTTAGCTTGACAATATATTTTCTCATTAATTGTGTATATTTATTTTTAGTTAGATGAATCTGAATTAACCTGGAGTAGGCAGTCTCAATAAGTAGTTTTGTCTTCCTCTCCTTGAGCTCATTTTTAGACACATATTGGTTGATGTAATTGAGGGGCATAATGAAGGTAGCTGGGTGCGTTCATAAGAAACCCTTGGTTGTGATTGGCTGTTGCTTACTTACTGTTCATACTAGCTTACATGTAGTTGATGGTTTTGAACAGTTGCCATTGTTTTATTGGGAGAGACTACTACTTAATCTTTCTTCTTGTGAGAAGGATTTTTATTGTTAATTTACGAAGATCCATTTAATATCGTTTGTCAACTACATGTCTGGGTACTCCACAGTGGGCCTGTGAGGGTGTAGTTGAGGACCAGGATAAAGAACATGGAAGACAGGCACAAAAAAATGATTGTAAACTTGTGGAGCAGGTTGTCACAGGCCTGATATAATCTGCAGGAATGTCATGAATGAGTATTAATTCAGTCGTCATCCACCCCAGGTCCCTGTTATGAACCCACACCTTGGAATCGGTGAACATGACCCATTAGGGGAAAACGGGGATGGGGAAAAGTAGCATCCGTTATACATGGATTCTTTTTCACGAAATTAGCAAGAGTGCTACAAAGAAAATGAAAGAAATTATATATAACTAAATGGGTTAGGCAATCTCATAAACTTTTATTCTTCTAATCTCTGGCTCACCTCCTGACCTACTCCCTTCTTCTTGACTATCTGTTTTTTTACTATGATTACTAAACAACAAAATAACACAACGACAGAGTGTCATTTAATGCTAATGCCTATTATTGCACATCACGCATCGTCAGATACCAATACAAACTCATGTTTATGCTACTATCCATCATCCACAATTGCTGAAAGTATTTTAGTTTATTCACTGAAAAAAAGCTGCTAGCTGTCTTCCAGCCTAGTCCATGAGTTTCTTTCTTGTTCCATCACAGGAAGAAATAATTTCCTCAAAGTTCTAGTCCACAAATAAATTCTCATATACCTAACTCCATATAAAACTGACAGTCATTGGGTGCTTATAACAATTCAGACCTAATTAGAGATGCGATGGATTAAAAAATCTCCGAACCGAGGACCATACTGACTCCTCGGATGAAAACGCAATGCCACTGAATTCCAAAAGGGGCAAATGACAACTGAAGATCGGTACTTACTTCTGCTTACTGATGACTACCAGAGTTTGTGGAGCACTAGCACGTCTCTGCTAGCCTTTCTTGCATCCTCATATGATATGGCTTCTTCGCTCAAGATGCATTAAGTGGTCACAATACCTTCTACAACGAGTACTGACTCATTGCTGGAAAGTAAATTTTTGCTTGTGTCTTTGCAGTAAGAAGAACACTGTGAATACCTGTAAAGTAACTTTTGCTTATTTATATGTAATGTTCACTTTATGCGATAAAAACTGTACAATTTCTCACTGGAGCTCACTTTGTTCCACATGCAACTAAGGAGGTAAGCCATGGTGTTGGCCCACTGTACTAGGTGATCGACATTGATCTATAAGGATTTCTGCAGACAGCTGCAATTAGGTGGGTATAAGAGTATTGTAAGAAATTGGGTTGTTGGTTGATTGGGGAGTGAGCCCTGGTCAGGCAGAAATCACAATCCTTGTCAGGATGAGGCACAAGCCAACCCTAAGTTGACCTGTGCTAAACCCTCTGTTAGCATGACACAGAGCAGCCAGGCTTAACCTAGAGGCAATGTGTAGAATATTTATGCAACGCTTCAAACAGTAATAACGTGAGAACACCACACAAAACGTTTCCTACACCAAGTTAAAAATAGAGCAGTAATTAATAAATAAAAACAAGATCACAATGACAAAAATGCAATCAGTCAACTGGAGGTGAGAATTTTTAATGATTTAAGTGAAAAATAGCACCAAAAAGCACAAAGTGTCAACCGCGGCTATCTGGTCACGCTGGACTGGGTCAAAGTTACACTTTCAGGCCGACCATTATGGAGCGCAAGTGGACTACAATCACCAGGTTAGGCCCTCTGAAGTTTAACTTATCAAATCCATGGCAAGAATCTTGTTTGCGTAGGAGAGGGCCATGAGGAGCAGGGAAAGTGTTGCTGGGAGCTGCCGGCGTACCACGAAGATCCTTAAGTCGTAATAGATGGGTGTCGTTAGAGCTTTGCGTTGGCAGTCTCCACTAGCCGTTGATGCTGGAGAGCGAAGAGCTGGCTGCTAGAACTTCGCGCTGAATTGTAGTGCAAGCAGTGAGGTCTTGGTGCGAACGGGCCCATTCACGGTTAGGAAGAGCCCAAAAACTTAAATATACAGCTCTCTGAGCCACACCAAGGGTCGAGGACCAAAGGGGCACCACTTGGGCATCAGGAACCTACTTCAACTGGGTCCAGGGGCTGGTGTTGTATGTTGTGGATCTTTTTATGTCCCTTGGGCTCAGATCAGAAGGCCAGCAGACTAGCCATTCAAGTCACTCTGATGTCTTGAGTTCAAGGGTGAAGTTGCAGGTCCAGTATTCTTCTCACCAGGCAAGAGGGCAGCAAGTCAGCACAATAGGGAAGCACTTCCTTCAGAGCAGCAGTCCAGCAGAGTGGCAGTCCTTTGATCAACACAGCAGTCCTTCTTTCTGGCAGAGTATCCTCAGGTCCAGAAGTGTACTGAAAAGTTGGTGTCTGAGGTCCAGTATTTATACCCAGTCGTGCCTTTGAAGTGGGCAGAAGTTTCTAGAGGCATGCCCTTGAAGTGCACAGGTGCCCTGCCTTTCTGGTCATGGCTCCTACAGAGGGTAAAAATGCAACACAAAAAGATGAGGGACAGAATGTTAAAGATTGTCAAACATTCACCCCCAGTCACAGATCTGGGTTTAATGCATCGTTATTTTGCTTGTTACGCCATTCCAGTTTGGACCCAGCCAAATGCAAGACAGCCTTGAACCTGTTCCTCATGGGAACAGTCCAGCCCAAACTGACAGGCCAGGTCCTCTCTGGACCGGAAAACAAGCATCCTGGGACCGGTTTCAGGACATCACCCCTTATCAGCCAAGCTAGATTGAAACTGGTGTCAAAGCAAGCATGGGACCTACGTTTGGGCATACCCTTCCCACTTAGGGCAAAAATGCAACACAAAAAAATGATGGACAGAATGTTGAACCTTGTCAAACATTCACCCCCAGTCCCAGATCTGGGTTTAATCCATCGTTATTTTGCTTGCCACGCCATTGCAGGTTGGACCAAGTCATATGCAAATCATCCTTGATACTATTCCCCATGGGAAGTGTCCAACCCGAACTGTCAGGCCAGGTCCTCTCTGGTAATACCCCGAAACCGGTCTCAGGATGCTTGTTTCTGGTCCAGGGAGGACCTGGCCTGGCATTTCGGACTAGACTGTTCCCATGAGGAATAGGGTCAAGACTAATTTGCATATGGGAGGCCCACACTGTATTCAAGCGGGCTCTCCTCCTCTAGATCATAGACTCTGTCAATCAGGCAGTGAAGGATCTCCCGCACCTGTATAAAGTGTAAAAATTGGCCCCTAGGTAAGTCGTACTGCCACTGCAGTGCCTCAAAAGTCAACCATTACTGCTTCACTTTCAGGACCCCAAGCTTTTAGATACCCAGTATTTCCCACTGCCGGTGTCCCTCCACACTGTGCAACTCCATGAGGGTACTGGACTCCCACAATGGTGTCTCCCTTAAGGGTCAGCTTGTCCACCCCTCCCGTTCTCCGCAGCGCCTGCATCTATGTCCGGACTACCACTGCAATGGGCTCCGGAAAGTATGTATGTAAGTATGAATGACAATATGGCCCATATATGTCAAGAAGGGCAGCAGTAATAACGCACATGGTCCTCTATACCCTGATGAGACACCCAATGCCACAGGAAGCAGGCAGTGTGGGATCGCCCCACCCTTGGCCTTTTCCACCATTCCCGTTTATTGCACAACTCAGTTATCGGCTTGCTTCCTAGTCCCTGCTTTATGTACCCCGAAGGCCACCACATGTACTTGCATGTGACATGTAATTTTGTGTATTACTGTTGTTTGTTAAAAGCAGAAACGTTCCACTTATGTTTTGTTTCTGCAGCATTGATATAGCCTCACAGTGAAATCCTCACTCTGTAACACGACTAATAGTAGCAACAACGTTGTGTTGGGTGTAATGTTTGAAAATGTCATAAATAAAGTTTATATTTTTTTTTTAACAAATTTGGGAGTTTTTCACTACAACGACATGTAAAACTTAAAGGTACATGTCTAACTTTTTTAATACACAATCATTGCTGCTTGCCTACTAGTAGAATTTAATTTACAGACCCCCAGACACACATAGTCCCACCTTGCTAGGGGTTTAGAAGTTAAATATGGCATTGGGTATAAGCCAATTCTACCATGTTTAAGGAGAGAACACAAGCACTTTGGCACTTGTTAGTGGGGGTTGTTTAGAGTCATAAAGCCAACAAAAAAAATGTTCAGCAAGCAGGAGGGTGTAAACAAAACGTTTAGGTTTGACCCTACAGAAAGGTTCAATTCCAACAGGTATGAAGTTGACCTCTCTCCCCTCTCTTGACCTGTGCTCAGTAGGTCGCTGACTGCCCTAGAAGAGTTCCATTGCTTCACTAAACATTAGGACTGAATCTTAATTTGCCTTGTGTGCTTTTTCACAAGGGTAATGTCTGCAATTGTATGGCAGTTTACCCATTTATCAGGCATTTTTATTGTGTCCCTGCCCTGAACATGGTGCTCAGCCCCGTATAAGGCCTCCTGAATTTGTTGTTTGACAACGTAGAGCAAAGTAAAAGAAAAATAGAAGCGCTAAAGTGTCTTTTTCTCTCCTCAATAACATGTGTATTTATCCAAATGGCTGTCATTTACAAAAAGGGTACTTAATTTTGTGGAAAGTGCTTCTCTGTCTAGAGGGAACACTTAATTGAAGTCACAAATCTCTCGGAATGCTTTCATGGGAAGATAAAACAGGTTGCGTTTGTGTAATGGCGGGCGCGTGTCGCTTTTGAATCCCTCGCTGGGGTCTTGTGCTCGCGCGGCTGCCTATCTCTGGGTCGTAACATCTTCCCTCGTCCTACAAGGCTGCTGCGCACTATTGTATTTTCAAAAGATCTTGAGGCATTGAGTGGGAATAGTGTTCGTATGTAAGAGTGAGAGAGACTTCGTGGACCAGGAGGTGATAGCTATCCACCATCTTACAGTAGTGTCTTCTCAATATACAGTATTGAATCGGGTGTGAATCTAAGACTAATGGATGCCCTCAGCCCTCTAGGAACCAGGCTGGTGATGACATCAACTCTACCATACCATGAACTTACTTCATAGCATTCTTTATTACGCTTATTGCACTTGTCTATCTAAACACACTATCAACGATGTTTGATTTCTAAACACATTAGTTTGCGCCCCTTCTACCCATCATAGTTTTATATTGCATTGTAAATTAGTTTGGAATTGGGTGGTGGGGATGTGGGTTCGTTGTTTTTACATCTCCAGTAGTGAAATGACCTCTGTGAAATTTCGATTACTAGTGAAAACCTGGGTATGCATTTCTGTGTCTAAAATACAGAATGCACAGTAGCGCCCTCTGCCCTTCCGAAAACTTTCACATATTGTAATTGCTGATGCTCATATTTTCAGTGCCTAGAATTACAAATCAATTTTAATTGTTAGTACACATGAAAACACAAATATGCGTCTTATATTAAAACAAGCATTGCCAAAGGAAATAGATCTGGTTTTAAAGAAATGCTGTATGGTAATGTTGAGTGCTACAAATAGCATGGGAATAGACATATAGATATGTATTGAGTGGAAGCAACGGTCTGTAGATTAATATTGGTGTAGGTTAAAAGGTCAGGTGACTGTTGCACTGTTATTTAATGAAATGTGAAGATTGTAACATGAGCATTTCGTTAGAGCATCATAAATTTTGACGTTTGATTGTTTCTATATAAGCCATCATTAATGGCAATTACAGTTCATGTGTATTAATGAAGAGAAATACATGTCTCAAATAACATTTTGAAATTTGATATATGTTGATTACATCAGTTTATGAACCTTTGGGTCTTGGGTTGTGCACCTTGAGGGGTGGACAAGTTTTGTACGCCCCATTTTGGAGTGTTGCACTGTCAAACCAGACCTCAAAAAACATGTAGGTTAATGACTGCCATCCTCTCATCTGTGCTGCTGCCAGAGAAAAACAACATAAATTATCTAGTTATAGAAGACACTTTAACAGCATTCCTGTGTCCTGTGTGGGCCCCTGGCAAGATTAGGCAGCTAGATAAAGGAACAAAATGATCACAGCTGTGTGGAGGGCAAGCTATTTTTTTTGTGAAAGCACACGTCTTCTCAATCAAGCCATGTACTCCTGGCTCCCAACATGTGGGCGGAGAAAAAGCCACTCTCTAGTTATACTCACACAATTGTTTGGTGCGCAAGACCATAACAAGCATTGGCATAGCCAATAGGTCTCGAGTTTGGGACCTTATAAGTGTTTAGCCATGCAACAGTTGATGTTGTTGCGCCAAGGATATTCTACTGCATAACTAAATACTTATAAGGTCCCAAAGGCGAGACCTATTGGCTATGCCAATGCTTTTTTACCCTTTTAGCCATGCTGCAGAGCAACTTTACTGCTGTGCACAATGGTAAAAATATAGATAAAGCCAATGGCTCTTGAAGGCGAGAGCAACTGACTGACCAATGAGTGTTTTTATAAGGTGCCTAGCTGGGTGTAGTTGAACGTGGAAACATGCAACCAAAACCCCTGTTATCCGAATCATACAATTATTTCTTCATTTATGACCCCCATCCCACCCCTGCAATCAGCTGTAGGGAATAAAACACACATTTCCAGCCCGGCCGGTGCAAGCTGTTTCTAATTGCGGGGTTTGGGGGTTGTTGGAAGTCACCCAGGAATGGCTTTGTCAAATGAACACCGATGACATGTTAGTTCTGCTGCGCCAAGTTAGGTTTTCCGACTGGGGAAGTATTGACTGGAGGGTAGGTAGAGCAGCCCGCAAAGCAACAGCAAGTGAACACATGTACACACGTATACACATAAAGCACTTGACAAGAAGAACATTTCTCACCTGGGTAACAATAAATAATGGGTAAGTTGCTAAGCTGAGTCATCGTTTAGTTTGTGGTGTGTGTTGTAGGGTCCACGTTATTAATGTTATTGTTTTTATTTTCTAAAAATATTTGTCTTTCATTATTCCCTGCTCAGTGCACATGAATCTTTTAAAGCAAACCAGCTTTGTGTCAGTCGTCATAATTAAACCACAGTGACTTTTATTCATGTGCACACTCGCCCCAGGTCCAAAGCGCAAGAAGCGTGCACTGGAAGGGAGCGAGAGGGTGTTTTGCACAGCACTGTTCTGTGAAGCACTTTTTATGTACCCTTCAAGCAGTTTGGTCTGCATGATTGCACAGCCCGTGTGCACATTCCTGTTGCACAGAGCTCACGTGCGCTTCAAGTGGAACAAATGACACGGATGACATTTCACTCAATCCATCTCTCGATCCATGGGTACTGTACATGCATTCATTCATAAAGGGTCTAGGTATAAACACTGCTATCAGGCTAAATCTGGGGCGTGTAATAGTAAAGTGCAGCACGGAGCGCAGGCCGGGCACTTTAAGAGCTGTGCGCGCACCACTGTTCAGCGTGAGTACATGGCATGTGTTGGACAGGCCACTGATAATCACCCGGACTCATTTTTGCTATGGTATTCCTAACGGAACCGATATGTTGTATATCTGGGGGACATTCAAGCTCTCTGTTTCACCTGCTTTAAGTACCTAGAACATTATGCAGCGCCCAGAACAGACTGGGTCCTTGGTGCCGGTTACTTGGGCCATGCTACACATGCCCTTCATCACCCGGACTCATCTTTCCTCTGGCATTCCTAACGGAACTGATGTGTTGTACACACAAGGGAAATTCAATTTCTCTGTGTCACGTGCTGTGCTTACCCAGAGTGCTATGCGGTGCAGAGTGTCGAGGTACACGGCACTCGCTGGACATACCACTGATAACCATCTCCACTTTCCGCACAATAGTATTCTTCACAGTAGCGCTGTGCTGTGTATAGGAGCCCCCATAAAGCACTCTATGCCCAAGCTGCAGCACATCCTGCGCCATCGAGTGCATGTAGGGCTAGAATTTAGTGAGTGTGTATAGCATCACAGGATGTATTCTAAGCGCTTTATACAAATATGAGATGTGTTTCATGAACATCGGAGGATCCGTTGTGTGCTTGTACCACGTGGTTTTGTGCTGTTCACAGTACTTTGCAATTCAGAGTGTATATCGCCCCTTCCACAGACTGTCACAGCTCTTCATAAAAATACGATGTAGTCTACATCTGAGCACTCTTAAGATGTCAGTGGCAAGAGGCATTGCACAGCACTGTGCATACTGATGGCATCTGCTGTGCAATTTTACAACTAAGACGCAAAGTACATCAGAGTGCTGACGCCTCGCTTCCTTAAAAAAATACAAGCCATTGCCCAAAGAAACGAGTGGTGCGCGCGCGCCACAGTGAGCGATCTGTTTTCAATTATCGCGCCCGTGTCTGGGCACGATAATTCAAAACAGAAGTCGCCCGTGCGGGTAACCGCTAGCAATAGGCCGTGGGTGGAGCAAAGGCGGGGCATGCACCCGCCTTTGCCCAATTGCGTGCTGTCTTTCTTAGAAAGACACACGCAAAGCCCAATAGCCTGTGCGAAAAACAAAAACACACACACGAGCGTTTGGTGAGCTTGGTGAGATTTCTGAAGCCCCTTACTAAAAGTCTCGCAAGCAGCGCATGCGCGCTGCTCTAGGCTCGACCTAAAAGGAAAACGAGACACCATAAACATTATCAACTGAATTATAATATTGAGTCTATTTAGCCATTACGCCTAGATCTTTATGGCAGCTATTTCACTATCATGTGTCAGTTTTCTATTATCTCATTCTTGGTACCATATATAAAGTAAATTAATCCCCTCAGAGCTATTGACTCTATTGTACCCTTCAACACCTAATTCTTCACTACAAATTAATCTTCTCTATTTTCTTTCATTGTTCAATGGCACATGCATTAAATCTTTTAGCGGCTGCAAATCTTGCAATTCACTAACTTTGTGGGTTTGCAACTGCTAAAAAGTTTTTTTACATGTAGTAAACCAATTTTAGGTGCTGGTAAAGCATTACTGATAACTAGAATGGGTTGCCAAATCTGTATTCGGAAGGGTTGTGTTGTGGCCATGTAACCTATGTATCAATGGTTTGTGACCGGAATTCCAGTCTCAAACCATTGATAAGTTACAGACTCCAAAGTTGGGGTGGTAACTTATTTGCAGACAGGAAGGGAAGTTTCAGTAGTAGGCAGTAATACAGGGGACCGCTGTTATCTCTCACTCAAACTTTTCAAAAAAGAAGAGGAAAAGAAAAAAACAACCACGTTTCCTCTAAAGAAATCGGGCTGCTTTAAAAAGGTTTTCTTTTTTTAAAGAGCAGTCACAGGGATTGTGGTCTGCTAACCCTTGTAGGCCATCATCCCTTTTATTTTAACAAATCGTAGTGAGTTGCAAATCACTATCTCCATAATGTATACTCATTAAGCAGTGACGTCTGCCACCCATTGCGATTCATTAATGTGGGAACTGATCTATTAATACATGGGTCATTCCACAAACTAAATTTCTGGTCCCAAAAATTGTGAATGCTTTTATCAACTGAAAAGTTAGTACATCTGGCCCTTACTCCTAAAAGCCTTGGTTATGTAGATGTTTAATAATACTGTAGTCAGTGCTTCCCTTTATGCAAGATACTATATCTGTTTATAGAATATATTTTTGTTTTAATTGAGTATTTTTTCAGAAAATATTTCGCTTTATACTGAATATGAATAAACTGTTGTCTATTAATATATCTTCCAAAATGCTTTTGGACATTTAACTGGAGATGTATTAAAATAGCAAGAGCATGATCAACGAAACGCCTTTGATAGGCTTCAGTAATAAAGGACTTAACATGATATAACATACACTCCATTGTGAGAGGTCATGGGTGAAGAGATAGCGATATATACATTGCCACTCGTATGAGTGACCAATATTTAGAAAGCATAAACCTAATCCAACCAAAATGGTGTTCATTCTCACCAACAGTGGCAAGCTCTAGCTCCAGATCTTAGACTGGCTTTAACATTGAACTGAAATCCTCCCAGTACTTCCTGAATGGCAAGGTTCTGGATTACAGAGTGGTTCTCTTACAAGGCACATTCAAAGAAAAACACCAAGACAAAGATGCCTCTGATCCTGGAACACACCCTTCGTCCATGCACATGCTACCCTTACACATTCAAGGGGTCCGTACCATCTCACCAACTTCCTGGAATCGACCCTCACTGCCATGAAGGAAGTTTTCCATGCTGGTGCACGGTTCGTCACTATTCAATGGACGTCACCCCAAGCATTTTCACTACCTTCCATCCCAGCATGCGTCAATTTCGAATCACTGTGAGATCCTCAAGATCACCCAGACCAGTAAATTGTCCTCCCTAACTGAAAGATTACCTCCCTGGCCATATGCGTATCACATAATGCATAACTCTAAACTAACTAAAGGTCCACAAGATAATGAAAGAGAAAACAGGCCTTAACCCTGTTCTGCCCCAACCACTGTAAAGATCTACTCCGGCCTACATTGATGTTATGGCTGCAAGCTTTTTTTAAAGCCTTTCCATGTCTCAGTAACCTGCAGAAATCAGCTCATAGGTACTTTCTTATGTAAAGTGCAAAGCTGCCCCTATTCACCAAGTACAATATATAGACCCCCTTATTATATAAAGTAAATGCTATCCAGCTTTACAGGAAGAAATACATCTCTATGACTTTCCAAGATGTCTACAGTTACTTTTTGTTGTTGTTTTTTTTTCTTTTTCTTTTTTTTATTATTCCTTGACTTGTTAAGCATTAAAGCAACTGATTGTTCCAGCATTAGGGCTTTGTCTCTGAAGTACTTTCCTCTTTTGTATTAAAGATCTCTGAAACTTAGCAAAAATTTGAGTTTCCGCTTAGTAAGGATTCATTCAACATATACTGATAAAATACCACTTTCTTGTTCTCCTTACTCCGTACATGGGGTAGAATGTTCTAGGTCTCTTCAGGTACTTGAAGCGACTTAGAACATTCTAGAAATCAAGCTTGTTAATTCATAAAGGTTCAGAATATACAGACTCAATTAGTTTCAGCTAGTTTACTTTTATTTTGGCCTATGTATACTTCTTATTGTTAGTGGCCACTCATCAGGGAATTGAATAATTTATGTTTATTTAAAGCATAATAGATATCATAAATGGTCATGTCACTTTTAGGCACAAAAGCCATTCTCAGCTGTTTGGTAAATCTAAGAGCTGACCGGAACAAGCTAAATTCTGAAGGGTATTTGTAGGAGGCTGGCTTAGTATATGATGCTCACTTATGTAAGTGTAGCAACTTGCACTAATCCAGACTACACTTATCGTGATTTCAGAGGTCTTAGACAATCTTAGAAAGCTCTCTAAATGGTAGCTGTGGAGAGCAGCCTTCAGGCTTAGTCCAGAAGGAGTGTAAAGCAGCTTGTTTTACCAGTACTTAATTTTATGGTATAGGTTAAGTGAAAAAGAACCACACAGTGTAGTTATAAAAATATGTATTTATTATAAACACTTATTAACACATTGCAATATGTCCTACCCGGAGATATAAACCCTGTACACACAAATACTTTGGAAATAGAACATGTAAGTAGCACAGATACACAGTGGCTCCAGGGGGAGACCAAACCACATACTAAAATAGTGGAATGCAAATCACGACCTAAGTCAAGAAAAGACCCAGAAGATGTAGAAGAGCGGGAGACCCAAGGAACCACCCAAGATGAGTATCTAGGAACCCCGCAGAGATCGTGCGCAGAGTGGGAACAGGACCACGCGCTCAATGTAATTCAATGGGTAAGTCATGGTTGCAGTTTGAAAGAAAAAGTACCCTTCCCAGCGCACCCTGAAGAAACCTTGTGGAAGATGGTAGGTTGAAGAGTCAACCCCACCCGTGGATACACCAGGAACCAGGATACCTACACCAGGGAAGCCGGGTGCATAGGTGCGAAGTGATGTCGGAAACCGCCGTAGACCACAATGGAGGATTTCAGTTAAGATGCCGCTGGCGAAGAAGGCAAAAGAGTCCAGTGGAACCCAAAGGCGGATCTAAGATGAGAGGTACCTGCAACCATAGGGGACAGAGTCTATGCCACTGAGGAGTGACCAGGAGGCACGGAAAACGAATGCTTACCAATGTCGGAGATGCAGGAGAGTTGATGGTGCCCTTGAAGTTGCAGCTGTGCCACTAGGTGGCACTGTGGAAGACCAGAAGCCGTTCACAAGCTGTCCCATGTCGGATGTCAAGAGCCAAGGGATCAATGTTCTGCAGGGGCACCAACAAGCCTTTGCAATGGCAACCAGCATAGTTGTAGAAAAAGGTGCAGTTTTGGACCAGCAAGGTCCAAGTGACTCATCACGAGCAGGTAAGTCAGAGCAGGCCCGAGCAAGCAGGGGAGTCCATCTGGAGCCAAAGAAAACCCCCAAGAGAACCCACAGGCCAAAGGCACAGGGGTCGCAAGAGGACCTCAAGCAGCTCACCAAAGGATGAAGACCCACAGTGCAAAGGATGCGGTGCAGGCGAAGATCTCGGTTGCAGGAGATGCTTGAGGCTGGAGCTTCTTGGAGCCCAAAGATCTCCGGAGGAGAAAGTCAACAAGCCTTGGCAACAGGCAAGTCGACGCAGTACGCAGGGGTACTGCTCCAGCAGTTCCGATGAGGGATGCTGACTTCAAACTTGCTGAGAAGACAGTGCAGGCCTCGAGGGACTTGCAGAACCACCACCTGTGTTGCTGCACCTTTCGAAGTCCGTAGGAGCTCAGGAACAGCAGACCGGTCAGGTTCGTTGTGGTGCGTGCCGATGCAGGGGAGTGACTCCTTCACTCCAAGGGAGATTCCATGGCACAGACGTTGCAGCAGACTTGCAGAAGGACGAGACCAGGAGCAGATGGGAGTTTTCCCAGTTGCAGTCTTCATGCCCAAAGCAAAGTCCAGCGAATTCCAGAGTACCCAGATGGTTGAAGTAGAAGTGGTTTCGGATCTGAATCTTGTCCCTCGACGAATCTAGGGACCCACCCACAGGTAAGCCCTTAAGTACCCTAAGGAAAGGGTTGGGACGATTCAGGGGTCCCTCCCAGAGGAGGGGTTGGACAGTGGGGAGGATACTCCTATGTCCTTTGTACAGTTTCGCGCCAGAGCAGGAGCCAGCTGCTCCCTGAACTGGTTTCAACTGGAGTTTGCAAGGAGGCAGTGGCGGCTGGTGACATTTGAAAGAGGTGGGGCGTAAACGTTGAGCATGATTTTTATATAGCAAGCGATGTGAACAAGTTCTATGGACAAACCTGGGGTCCAGGGGGAGTCCCTCTCCTGAGAAAGAAATGAAAAAAAGATTGTCAAATGGTGCATTTTACAGCAAATGAATGTAGCGATAAAGCAAGGCTTATTAAGCAGTGGGAATGTATAGTCTTGAAATATTAAACTCATTAAAAACTGTTCCATATCTTCTTGTATTAAGTTGTTCAACAGTTACTGAAATATGTAGATTGTTCTGCATGACAACTTTAGCCCTTTAAAATGTATGCTTGTCCAGTGTCTTGCACTGCATGCAGCATTAACTTTGGAAAAATATGCTATAACCAGACTTCGAGAAGCACCCACAGATGCTAGCTGTAACCAGTCATATAGAAACATGTGCAGACAGGTCTTTAAGTGAGATGAAAAAAGTGGGTGCTCTCTATAAAAGAACACGCCAAATAAATTTCTGTGATTCCCATAGTGTGCCATCAGACCGGTATTTTGGTATCTCTCTGAGATGTAATTTTATCCAGATAAATGGCACAGCAACTAACATATGCCTAAAGCCTGTCAGTATGATTGGCTTTGTCACTGGGTGTTAGCTGTTTAAGATAAACAAGTAACAACGATTTCTTATAAATAATTAACATTGGAAATATTTAAATTCTGAAATAGTGAGTCTGTGAATTAAATAGCACTGAGGCCTGTGGAGGGAGTTTTGGCCTTCAATTATGTGTGCTTTATGTTAGATGTGCATCCTCTTTTTCTCTGCACATCTTGTCCATCTGCACATCTTCAACCCCCTCTCTTTCCGCATCCTCTTTTCATTCTTCCCCTAATGCCCTTCCTCGCATCTCTGTCACTTCAACGCCCCCAACATGCACTCCTTCAAATTTAAGCACTTTAATTTCTCTTATTTTTTTCTTGACATATTTTATTTTTACAGTGTACCCCCTTCACACACACATCTACAGAATTTCAGTTGCAAATGGAATACAGAAACATTGTTCTGTGTGCTCTGCAGATAAGCCAACCCATTGACAGGCACTTTGTTTGGCTTTGACCTTAGCGCCTGAGTGCTCAATCAAATCCCCTTTTAAACACCTAGCATGGCTCAAGCTTCAAAGTATGCGCAGAAAAAAATACAGATAAATAACAACATTATGAAATAGCTAACTCGTGGGGAATGCAAGATCAAGTAAAGCATGTCAAATAAGAGAGGAACTAAATTGCCGAAAGCATTCCCTCGACAACATTCATTGTTTGCAAGTCAATCCATGTTTTTAGTATCATGTTAACTTAGGGGCATGTACACAGGGCCACTTTTAATGCCATACATCAGAGAACTGGCCACTGTAAGTACATGTTACACAGTAAGCACATATCTCTTGCTTTCGGCCTGACTCGGATATTTGGATCCATTTTGCAAGGGAACAAGAGGGAACTGTGCTCCTTATTTGGATCCATTTCACAAGGGAGCACATGCCACAGCCCCACTTCTAAAGGACCGAGCAATGTGCAGTGAGGGCCTGGTGTGTCACATTGAGGTAGGTTAGAGTGATGAGGGGTCTCGGCAAAATATACAGAACACAGCATTAGCTTGCAAACACTTACCACTACTGAGAACAAGCCACCGGATCAGACGTGCTTGCATCCACTCTCACATATGACGAAAGGGTGGGATCTAGGTCTTTGAATGACGGACGTCTGTAATCACGCAGGGATGAAGTCTCCTACGCCCGAAACCATGACGCTTATTGCATCACTGGCCTACAGTGTGCATACAGCCAGAGACCCCAATGGCAATGAAGGGCTTTAAAACAGGAAGCCCAGCGTTGTGCGTCACGTTAAGAAAGTTGATTTACTGCCTGTCTTCCGTCTCCTGCTTCAGAGTGAGTGAGGCAGGCAGGCAGCCTGAAACAGACAACCCAGACCTAAATACATCAATTTATTTAGAGAGATGATCGTATATCTAAATAAATTGATCTATTTTATATTTTTTAATGTAAATGTGTAGGAATTTAAAGAGGGGGTCAGCCCCACAGCCCTAATGGAGAAACCGCCCCTGCAAGGAGGGCACCAAATGTGCCCTTGAAAGCAGTCTAGTGGCACTAGGAAGCACCCCCCCCCCCCAATACACTAAGTCGTGTGTGGGAGGTGGCCACTCCTTCTTGTGACAGGAAACCTATTGTCCTGCCTTCCCCTGCTCGAGCTTGTCTCAGCAGCAGGAGGGCAGAATCGTGTTTGTGGTCAACAGCAGCCATAGTTTGCTGTCGAGGTCTAGAAGACTGGTACCGGGAGCACTGAGAGCTTCCTGGAGAAGCTTTATAGTGCATGGAATTTGGGGGTATGATTTCTACATGTTTGATACCAAACATGACAGGGTTTGTTGCAGCCAGTTTAGAGATAGCCATCATATAATGTTGCATGGCCACTCTATGTATCGTAATAGCTGATGCACCTACAACCCAGGAGAATGGGATCTGAAGGTTGTAGGTGTGTCCTGCTCATGCAGGGGCAACCTCCTACTTACAACTGAGCAAACTGCCTTCAGGATTGAAAGGCCTGCCTTAGGGGTGACATAGATTTTAAGTGTAGCGGCCTCAGATGTAAGGAAACTTATATATGTCGTAAGTGGTGCTAGCACCAGCTTACACAGGCAGCAATGGCATGCCTGTTGTCACAATTTAAGTGGTCTCCTATGGGTGGTGTAATACATGCTGCAGCCCATGGGAGACCCCTGGTGTACCTATGCCTTGGGCACCTCAGTACCATATACTAGGGACTTACAGTGGTACACCAGTAGCCAATCTGGAGTGTAACTAAGAACTCACCATGTCCAATTTAGGGGAGAAGCACAGAGACTGGGGTCCTGTTTAGCAGGATTCCAGTCAGACTAGTCAGTAAAATATAATGACACCAGCAAAAAGTGGGGGTGAAAATGAAAGTAGATCTTTCTTTCTTACAGTATTGGATAGTAAAAGGCCATATTTTCAAAATGAACAGAGAGTACAACAGAACTAAGCTGAAAGTATTCCATGATGTTAAATCCCTTTCCAAATACACCATTCAGCACTTGGACCTCTCCAAATACTTTAAAATAACACTATAAATAATAAATATGAAATGGATCATTTGCGTGGTTTCCTACAGTGTAGAACATCTTCTGTCTTCAACATTTTTTAATGCCCACAGAAAAGTCGTTGAAAGCGCATGAATATTGATGTAACTGTCTCTCTTTCTTCAGGTTTATCCACGAAATCGAGCATGCAATGGGACCTGGCCCCACCAAGGCGTGCCCACTGCGAGAGTTTCTCACGGTCTATATCAAGAACATCTTTCTAAGTCAAGTTCTGGCTGAGATCAACAAGGAAATTGAAGGAGCCACCAAAGTGTCCGACCCCCTGAAGATACTGGCTAATGCTGACACTATGAAGTCCTTGGCGGTCCAGCGGCCACTCTTGCAGGTATTGTGACATATGGCAGCAACATTTTGACAAATGTATCTACTAGCTTAGTTGGAAGAAGGGACGCCTGCATAACGAGAGAAGGGTTTTCCTGACTCGGACAGTGGATCCACTGAGACAAAATTACTATGAGATTAGTTTATTTTCGTGCCAGCAGTACCATGAGCATTCCAATTGCTGAAATTGCTACCTATTTTATTCAAAATTGGACCTCATACAGAGAGACTGCAAAACAATCTGTATATTTAGTGTTACTGTATCTTGTTCTGATTTCACAAACCAATTGAGTTGGTTGAAGATACTCTCTGGGCTGTGATTCCACATTTCCTTCTCAGAAAAAGGTTGTCCCAGTTAGTGCTAAAGAGGCACTTGTTAACTTCAGGCTTGCCTCGACTTTTCCTTTGGCGGTGCAATATACGGAAAGAGGGATACACGCCCAGAACATGTTCTGAAAGTTACGGGTCGACATTGATCTTGTACCGTCTAGGAGAAAACTTCCCTATAATACCAGCCCTACTTAGGCTTCTAATATAAAAGACACACAGAAGGAGTACCACAAGTTTGCCTGTTTTGACGAGAGAGAACAATCATGAAATGAAACGATTTTATTGATTAGCCCTGAAGAAGTTCTCTAATAGGACGAAACGCGTTGGCTACCAGTGGAAAAAAAAAGAATAAAAGTATAAAGAATAAAGAACCTTGTGAATAAATTTACTTGGTGGATCTGATTACTATCGATCACTGTGTGCGGATCAAATCATTTTCTGTAAATTATTGATGTGAAAAGTATTTCACATATTAAGAAACTATGAGGTCCTGTTTCTTTTGATCCTTGCACCAAATGTTAACATTTTCCCAAGGTACAAATAAGTGCGGTTGAAATCCAATACCTCTTTTGTAAATCATTTTGCCTCGACTTTTCTAATCTATAAGTTCCGTTAAAAACCTTTACGTTTGGTCTAGATTTGTTTACTGTTTTTCTTCCTGTTCAATGTTCCTGAAACGCGAGTGATTTCGATATCCATGTTTGTAGTACAAGAAACATGATTAATTTAGTAGCAATTGAAGCATTGCCATTCTTATCGAGGCTTAAAATAAGCGCTGTCTTTCAAAGCACATAAAACATGAAGGTATAACACAAAAACAGACCACTAGCACAAACATCAGTTCATGCACTTTGAAGTGAGAAAATGATATGCCAATGAAGAAATGTCTAGCAAGACAGTTTAAAGGATGAGCAAGGTTTTGAGTCAATAGTGAATGCCACGGATGGTGCGGAAAAGAAAAATGCCCGACAGATGAGTATTCCAAGGTAGCCCAAAGTACCCACAGGCAGAGAAGTGAGTAGGGCCAAGACCGTGCACCGATTCAGAGGTAATGCAGAGAAATATTAAATGAATGCATGTGCTGTTGTGCTTGACCCTATTACACTAGAGCCACGGACCCTTTCGGCACCAAGGGTTTCATAATGATCACTCCATTTGTACGTGTTGTGAGATCACAGTTCTATTGAATATTCTTATTTGAAAATGTGTTCTCTTTATCTGCCTGAAGATAGTTTAGCAGTGTTATAGGATCTGTCCGGAGGGGCTTCTACCCCTCTTGAACAGAGTGGTTAACCTGAGGTAAGTTTAGTCGGCCCTCTGACTTCGCTGCAACCCTTCAGATCTAGTATTCCTTTAAGTTAAATATACCATGTTTCCAAAATGCATTGAATGTGGTTGTAGCCGTTGAGAATTATATTTCTCCATTCTACCACGCCATTGAAGGGGTTGCCCCTCTCCCTGCTGCATAGTTCTTGCAAGAAGAAGGAAGTTGATCTTGCCAGCTGTCCCAACACTGCCATTTTCCTTTGTCCCGATATAAGTTTTTTGTCCAGTTTAATGCCTAGTCCAAAGAAATACTCGAAACTGCAGGTCTAGTGATACCTAGGTGCTCTTGACTTTACTCCGTATGCCCTGGCTGGTGGTTACAGTCATATATTTTTTTAAAGACAGTAGCTGCACCCCCAGCTGATGTCCACTGGCCTGCCTTGTAAACCGATGATGCCTATGACTTCTGCTAGGACAGCACCCCTTTGTGTTTACTACTTTTTAAGTAAAGTTAATGTTCAAAACATTATTTGGATTGTGATTGCAATTATGATTAATAACATAAGGTACAAGTGCGGACAGGAGACATATCACAATCACCTTGGTGCACTTTTGTGTCATTAAGGTTAGCTGTGGATGATCACTCACAGCTTTTGTATGAAACCTGAATGTAACAGCTTATAACTGTCCAGAGCAATACCAAAGGGTAGCTGCGGTGGGGAAATGGGCATCCCACCAAGAAGCTGAGCAAGTGGCCCCACCGTTCCACCGTTCCAAAGTTAAATCAAGGATGAATGAACAGGGATACATTTTGAGTGCTCTTCTCGCAGCTGGTTTTCGTGCTTCTCTAAATGCAATTGCAGGGTGTGCATGTGGAGCTTGGCTCGGTGCACCACCCAGGTGCAGGACATCTGCAATCCCAGAAGTCTCTTGAACAACCAAGTTGAAACAATCTTGTTGGTCAAGATTTCAGGAGGATGGGATGGCTTTCCAGGCTGGAGTCCAATATTGCACATGTGAACTGCAGCAACTTGTAGAAGACATGAAAGGAATTTGGGATATTGAATAAGAGGCAAAACTTATAGGGTTCTCAAAGGAAGTGATTGAATTGACTTACGCTGTCTCTGGGCGCTGCTCAAATGAGGTGACAGTGAATCCACTTCTGTCAAAGAAAAGCGTGGTCAAGTTCTGAAGGCAAGCATTGATACAGAATGGCAATCTTCTGTTACGTACTGCTAGTGTTCTTTTCCCACAGTCATCCAAACTTACTTCCTGTGCACCTTTAGGATGGATCCTTTAATTTAGGATTCCTGAATGCTCACTGACCACATTCACATGTTTTGTTATGCAGTCATCAAAACATGAACCATATTTAGTATTAGGATCTTTTACAAGGAAATAACATGGTAGTAATGACACAGGACAGTATAGAGCCATGATCCGTTTCTTTTTTACTAAAAGTAATAGGTATAGAATATCTTTTATTTATTTATTTATTTATTATTATTTTTTTATTGAGTTTTCAAATACAAACATAATTCATTGCACCCATATCTTTCTGCATATTCTAACCGTTATACAGTGCAGTATCTTTAACATAGTGCCTTTGGACAGAGTTGTGACCCATCAGTACTCCAGTCGGCCTGATCACTCCCTCTCTTCTTTTCCCTTACATCCCTGAGCTCTATCTATCAGTTGTCTTGCACAGCGTCTCACCTAGCGTTGCAGTGCATGCGCTACACGCGCTCGGCGAGACATATAGTGAGAGAGGAGATTTTAGAAGGGGACTTGAAGCCCCGCCCCTCTTTTTTATTGGCTGGCGTCACCGTTTATGCTAAACGGTGGCCTGCCATTGGAAATGAGTTTTTTTTTGTTGCCGCCCTTTCCCCTTTTCGTCTGGCCCATCCGGACAGGTTTGTCTGCTTTGCGGCTGTCGCGAAGCAATTTCTTATCTTTAGGGAGCCATCTGTTTTCACTCAGCCGCGAGTTTAATTTTTCATCGCGCTTTCACTTAAAGTGAAAGTGAGAGCGTCATGCACATATAAACAAGCGGCTGCCTTCCCGCAATGGCGAGCACTTCTTTTAGACAGTTGTTACATTGCATGGAGCACTGGCGTATTCTAATTAATGGTGAAATAATTGTGGCTGAGACAGACTCCTCAGCTCTCCGTGTCTTATTTCTGGAGCATGGGGGGCGGTTGGTTGGTTGGGGAGTGTCACATTAATTTGAGAGGAGCAAGAGTAAGCAGAGGGCAGGTGCTGCTAGCTGAAGCCAATTAAAATACGTGGAAAATAATGTTCCGTGAATCAACTCCAGAGCGCGTCTCTCTTTTTTACGCACACCGTGACGTTTTCCACAAAAAAAGCTGAGTAGAGTGCCGTGTCATATCTATCTTGCCGCATTCGTTCAAAATCGGAGCTAATAATTCAAAAATCGATTTTCAGTTAAGAAGCGCCATGTATTGCTATATACAGCATAATTGCTGTATGGTTTATTTCAGAGTTTAAGCAGTAGTTTTTTTTCTGAATGAATGTCCCTCCCCATGTACTGAGTCTATGTTGTGAATACCTACAACATGCACAAAGCCCTGGTGCGTTCCATTTTACTTTACCTTTTGTGGAGTGTGGTGGACTGTCCGTCTGTATATGTTTTCCTTCGGAGTTCCAGCCGGGTGCGTCTTGTGTCATAAATCGGAATTGCATTGTAGGCAGAAATAGCTTCAAACACGTTCTTGCGGCTGACAACACGGCAGAAAATAGAGGGGGAGAAAGCTGTCAAAACAGCAAACGTTGTGTTAATAATTACTGTTGTACAGGTGGATTTCTACAGTAGGGACAGTACACTTACTTCCGGTTTGGATATATCGAATAGAGGTGGACAGCCTCAAATAAGTGTGATAGCAAGTGTACAAACTAACGGATATTTGAAAATATAGCTTACAAATATTTCTTTTGGGGTAAAAACTTTGAGGGATGGGTCCTCAATTGTTTTTATTCGCAAGGAAGCAACATTATGTCAGTGTTTTCCACGCGGTGGCTGATGACGACCTTGTTGTCACTTCAAGTCGGCACAAGCCCCTCGCGCCACAGGTGCGTCACTTTTAATATGGGGAAAAGGTGACGTACCAGCGGCGCAAGGGGCTTGTGAATACACATTCTGTCTGCTAATTATGTGTATCGAATGCGATTCACCGCTATCCACCGCACTTCCTGGGAATTACCAAGATGTACTGGCTTTTGTTATTGGGAGTGAAAAATCAGACTTGGGTATCAACTCATTAATTTTGTGTGGTGGTGAACATTAGCCACCCCTTTTCTCTAGGATAGTTTATTTTAAGTTATTCACCGTGCACACGTACACTCTCGGTTGCCATTCTGCACTACAGCACCATATACGCTTTCTTACATTCTGCGAGTTAGGATATTGTTGCTTCTTTATTTAAAATGCACCATTTTTATATTTTGTTCTTTACATCTCTGACTACATAGCTCCGGGGGGCGTTTCATACAAGGAGAATCTGTTGGACAGTTGTTCATGATGCTGCAGAAAAATACTAAAAATAATTACACAAGTTATACAGAACGATAATCGATAATTGATGGCATATTAAAACGAGAAACCCCCCCCCCCCCCCAAAAAAAAAGTAGCAAACACAGTAGGTACGCTTGGACAGCAGAAATTCTACACCTCCATCGCCACCTCCATTTTGACCCAAAGAGCAGTAATGCATGAACATTCCCCATAAAACTGTGTGTGTGGGGGGAGGGGGGGGGGGGTGGGGGTTCGGGGGGGGGGGGTTCACATTGGTCTCTATGCTGCTGTAGGTTTGCCAAGTTTCCTAAACCCTTCAACCAACTGGTAGCTGCGCGGTCTGTTTGTAGGGTGCATGAAAAAAGGACAGCAAATTTTCCCCAGCAAAATCAATAAAAAAACTCAACTTTTAAATATTTAAAGCTTTAAATAAGCTGCAAGGGCTTAGCATTCCCCTTTCGTAATCAGTTCATTAAAACAAAGATGGGTGAAATTGATGTTTATGACCAAATGTAACAAAAAAATGTTAATGGGCAGACTGGGGCTTTAGCTAATCCCTGACAAGTATTTCCAAAGTACTGCATCCGGAACAGTGCTGGAATTGAAAAAAATGTATTCTTGTAAACCCATATATTGGGGGTCAAGGTGTGGCAAATGAAAGGGGGTGGATTTACGAGAGGCGGAGCTTAAAAGCAGATTATGACGGTCAACATGCATTTATTTGAAGAAAAAAAACTACTGCAAAAAAATTTACAACATGGACAAATGTCACAGTAAATCAGTTCTAGCTTACTTATTTGGTCACAATGGGGCGTAACTTTTGCGCATTACATAGTTTCACTACTGCTGTAGTACGACACAATTCCAAGTAATTTTCAGTAAGCAAAATCAGTCTGTCCCTCTTTTGCAAGGGTCTGTTTAAAATCTTTTTGCTTCATGCCAATGGCTACAGTGTATCCCGAGTTGCCGTCCTTGTTCTGAATAGTTTTCCCTAGATTGTTAGTTTAGATCTGGGGGTTAATCATGCCCTCCATAGATGCCAACGGGCATTGACTATGTTTTGTGCTCAATTAAGAATGCTAGTGACTGCATTGCAGACAGCAAGCATGGAAGTAAGTAAAGGTGGCTGTTGCTCTGTTTCCGAGCTGTGATGCCATGGACTATCCACTGAGTTGCAGAGTTATAGTGTTGATGACTTTTTTGTAGTTTCTTAAAAACTGGCTTGAGGCCTCCGTTTGTGCCTGAGCGGGGTTGCAGACTAAGATAATAATACGAGCCCTGGTTGTAAGTAAATGGAGCAACATAGGAGTGAGCCCAGTTTGCGTTGAGCGTGCAATGAGTTTTTGTGCAAAAACCATGTATAAAACCTATCCCTCTCTATCTTCCCTGTGTCTATTATGTGCAGCTCTCACTCTTATCTGTTCACCATACCACATAATTTCACTGCACAAATACACTACACACCACACAATTCCAACCGACATAATTCCACAGCTAACAATTCCAGTTCAACCCACAAAATCCACTCCAAACCACATGCATCCACTCCACTCCAAAGCAAAACACATTGGTAAAAGGCATTATCATTGACAATGCCAATAGCTCTAACTCTAACAAATGTGAGACCGATGCATTGCAAATGCTTGTTAATTCTTATAACCTTGTGCATGTGCGCCTTCTGTCTCCCAGGGTCCCTCCCAGCTCTCCCCGGTATTGGTGACTGCGTCTTGCCCTTTGCTCTATTTCCTCTCTCCCCCAGTCAATGAATAGGTATAGAATAAATACCCCCTTCCTGGATTAGGGACTGACTTGACTGCATTTAATGGGAGGAGCCTCTGCCTCATTTCAAGAGTTCCTGGTATGCTGACTGTGGTGGAGGTTGTGGCAGTTATTGAACATCACCTTCTTCGTCAGTAATTATAAATGTAAATACTTCCCCACACTGGTATGGTCTGATCTTTCTGTGTTGGTACAATGTGATCCCACAAAAAACTCACTAGGACTGCTTTGTCTCATTCCAAATTGGGCGAATAGGCTGGCTCTTTGCCCCAAACCATCCCATCTTCGTCTGCCTGCTTCCCAAGGAAAATGCGATCAAGCTGGGTTCTTTGGCTAAAATGACTCCAGAGCCCTGAAAAACTAGAAGGCCTTTGCCTATTAAAAAGGTCACAAGATTTGTCTGGTGTCTGATTGGCCATTGACCAGATAGATGCATCTTGTATTGCTAGAGGATCTTCTTTATTGAATGATTGGATATGTTTGAAACCGATGATTTTCTTCTGGCCGTGCAGCTCCAGGAGATATTATAACCACTGCACAGACTTATTGGGATTCATGGTCCCGGCAACCACATCAATGAGTTCATGGGGCATCAGCAGTTGCTGCTCTGCTGGTTCCTTGCTTAGGTGGAAATTTTTGAAATGTGTGTCCCATTGGTCGCATTCATTAGGACTATATACACAAATTATTCTTGGTGCCTCAACTTATTTGGGATTTAATCATTTTATTCACAAATTCAATTGTGTAGGATTAAGAAGGTGGAACCTCGCTTGTTATATACTCAAGGACTATTGTATTGTCCATACCACAATTTGCACACCGCGATGTCTGCAGTATTATTTATTTGATATGTGATTATTCATTGTTTGATGCTTCAAAGCAATACTACACAAGTATATTACATTGAATGAGAACAATGGAACATACATTTTGATATTTTGGTTGTGATCCTTTTCTGTGTTGGTATAAGGGTATCTCCTGTTTATACATGAACTTGTACTCCTCTTCCATATGGTCCAGGAGCAAGAAGGCAAAGAGGTTTCATTTGTGCCAGACATGACCATAACTTACTACATCCAGGAAGTAGGTTGTGGAAAGGTCAAAGAACATTTGTGGCAAATCCTTCATCTGGATCCGTGGGAGGCTAAGCATTGCTTGCGGCTTTTGGCAATGATGAACCTGTCCTGCCACCACCTCTGAAACAGGGACTCTTCATTGCATGCTCTATCCTCCATAGGCAGATCACTGATACTGAGCAGTACTCCTGAGGGCTCAACTTTTGCACCAGAGGGTTTTTAACAGGACTGCTGAGTGATTCCATGAAAGCTACTACTGCAGAATGAATGATTTCAGGTACTTCTGCTTCTTTTGTGCCTACTGCTCTTCAGGATGGATTCTGGGTGTGCCAGAGCCTTGCCGGAAGGCCATCCCCCTGCTCTTCCTCTTGCCTGCTAGATGACTAGTTGCCACTCTGCTTCTCATCAGACGTGCCCCACATGGCCACTGAGCAAAGGAGGTCTTAAGATTAACAGACTAAAGCTGCAACAGAGACTACCTCCTTAATACCTAAGTCCCCAGGTACCAAGGGTGCCATTTACTAGGGACTTACAGAGGGTACTAAAGTTTTTTCCAAATGGGGAAACAATTGTTCGATTTTGGGGAAAGAACACAGGTACTGGGGACCTGGTTAGCAGAAATCCAGTACACTTCAGTCAAAGTTGTATCAACTACCAAGCAAAAAGTGTGTGGGGGTGGGGTGGGGTGTGCTGCACAAAATGCCAGTTTCCTATAGTAGGACAGATGATGTAAATAGTGCATAGAAAAGAACAAACATCTGCAAAAAAAGGAAATATAAAGTAGACGAAGGCCTACCTGTCCAATAGTTTTCTGCTGTCCCAGAAAGCGTAGTTTCCTTAGAAGGTCCAAAGTTTTCTATATTAATTTCCCTGATCTCATTTCCTTCAGTTTCTCCCTCAAATATCAGAAATCCCTAGTCCAAAATGAATACTTGCCTGCTAGTTGTTGTGAAACGTGCTGTATGAAATGTATGTGTCACAGTAATAAGGACACTAGTTCTTATGCTTAGCTGCTTTTTGCTTGGCACTGTCATGACTAGGTGGTTTGCATAGTTCAGTTTATGAATATGTAGGTGTTATTAAATCAAACCACTTTCATTATATGTTGGCTGCTTTCACATTAGGTTTGCATTATGATATTTGAGCCTGTCACCTCTGTGACCTATAGAAACCTTCTCTTCCTGCCCTTCAGGCCACATGTCACTTGTCTGATTTGTCTATGACCCCTGTTTGCGTTAATGTCTCTGCTTCTGGAGGCCACTTGTTTCTGATGTGACTGCCTGTGACCTCTAGCTACATGTATTCTGTGCTTCCCTAAGGCTTTGTATGACTGAGATGACTTTTCCCCTGGTTGCAGCCATTCAATGATTCTTGGGGCTGTGTCACTGATGTGACATATCTGTGACCTCTAGCTTAGTTCATTCAGTGCTACCACAAGCCACGTGTCACCGCTTGGAGATGAAGCAAACCAATCTGCAGGGCCAAAAGAGGTCAAGTGAATGCTAAACTTTGTTTATTTCCATTGACACTTTAATTCATCTACAGCTACACTGTTCTCAGTATGTCCGCCTAGTAAAAGCAGCACAGAACGTGTGTGCACGTGACTGTATAGGTTGAGAGATCCCTCTTCCCTCACATACATACTCCCGCTGGTCTGCCTTTACCTGTCCACCTGGACAGTCTTGCCGATTCATCCTTAAATGCGTAAAAGCAAAACAATAAGAAAAATACTACAAAACAACCATTTACTGTTACTTCTTCAGCCTCACCCTTTTCATTTATTTGTTGCACTTCTGACTCTGTTGACAGAAGAAATTAAAGCTTGTGCACATTGGAAACAAGAAATCAAGCACTTGTACTGTGCATAAGGTCACACTCCTTCCCTCTATATAGTCTCTCTTTTGTTCTTCTTCGGTTGCTTTGCTTGGTTCCATGTTTGTTTTCTTTAGTTAGTGAAGAAATAAACATGCAGCAGTTCTTCAGATGTGTAAATAGGAGTTTATTTTTAACATAACAGCCCACTGGTGAGGAGAGCAGAGAAACACAGCCACCAGCTCTCCGCTCCAACCGCTCTTCTCTTCAACAATAACTTACATTCCAATTCTCTTCACCACGAGAATACAATCACAATACAGCTTGTCCCGCTAAAGATTCTAGACTACACAACATGCCCTCCCCCTTTTTCAATCAAGTTCAGATGATTTAAATAAAAATTTTAAAAACATAACTACATTTTTATAAAGCATAATCTTTGAATTTCCGGGTAATCTGACATCTCTATTTGATCTCCTCTGTCTGGCTTTCACAGGAAATATCAGACACACAATCTCCTGCACCTGTTTCACCATGAACATTCACTGCAGCTTCTTGCACTGGTGCTAACTTTGAATCATGGAAACTCCCAGTTAGATACTCTGTCTCTCCTGGAGATTGTTCAGCAATTCCATTTGTTACCCCACTCCGCGATGACACAGAACTGAAATCAGACAAACATTCAAGTGCTGGTTCCTCAGAACTAGAAACAACACTTGGTACCGGAACCAGTGGCGTAGCTAGACCCTTGGCCGCCTGCGCATGTAAGAGCAGGGGGAGGGGTGCTGGCCATTCTTGCGTTTACTGCCCCCCTTGCTACGCGACTGACCGGAACATAACTAAAATTGCACTCTCCAACATCATTTATCCTGAACATTTTTTTAAAATCATGTTTAAGAACTACTACTGAGCTCTTATTCCACCGCCCTCTTTTATGTAGTTGCAGTGCACTCTCAGATACTTTTTAAACCTGTACCAGTGTTGTAAATTTAGAATCACCTTTGAAACCTGCACGTGGTTTAACAATGCGCACCCAATCTCCAATGCAAACCACTTTAGGTTTGACTCTGTGCGCTCTGTCGTGATATTCTTTACTGCACACAGCTTTGGCAGTGAGATTATTTGTAACTTCCTCAACTACTTTACCAAACTCTTCACCTTTTGAGGTAGACTTGTTAAGGAAGGGTGTTATGAAAGGAGTACGGACTCCCCTCTCATTAAATAATAAGGCGAAACACCTGTTGCTAAATGTGGGGTCAAATGATAACTCCACATCTTTTCCTGTAGAAACTTAAAAACTTTTGTTTAGTTGCCAAAGCAGCTTGGATACCTTCTTCCAAAAAACTGTTTGCCCTCTCAACTTGACTGTTAGATTTAGGACAATAAAGTGGTCCCCTAACTGCTTTGATTCCATATTTTTCAAGGTAATGCAACATCTTGGATTAAACAAATTGCACTCCATTTTCCGACAAGTAATTTTTGAAAACTCTCAATGTGAAAAGTTTCTACAATTTAATTATTTAATCAGTAGTCCGATTACTCAGAAAAATGTGATAAATCCGTTTTGAAAAATTATCAAAACAATGAAAAATCTTTTGCTCTGGCCCAAATCATTATATGGAACTGAAAAATCTATGGAAATCTTTTCCCCAGGCTTATGGGGTCCCTCCTGACTTAGCTTTTTCACTCATCACTTTCCAATGTTTATCAAAATTAACACATGTAGGGCACTGTCAGCTTCGGCAGGGACACACATTAATGAGTCACGTACTACACTTGTTAGGATTATAACAGTAATCGTTTTATTATCCCAAATAACAAAGTGAATGCACAGTCAATTCTCTTCTTCTGGACTCTTCCTTGGTCAGCCATGCCAGGAGAGTCAATCACCAGTGCGCTTTGGGGAAGAAGAAGGAGAAAACCAATGGTAAGTGCCCAATAACGTTACATAGGGCTTTTAGGGGAAGTGGACAAAATGAGGGGGGTTCACCAAAATAAAATAAAAGTATCTCTTTAACCAGTCACGAATGTGCACAGAAATTACCAAATAAAAGTTTCTAGCAGCCTCTCTGCCCGGTTAAGTCACCGGATTCTTAGATGCCGGTAGGCTCAAGTGATTATGGAACGTACAACAACACAAAAAAGATACTTAGGAGAGAGAGAATCACTTAGCTCGTCTCCCATCGACTGACAAGTAGGTTACTCTTCCCGTCCTTCTTTTGCCTCTCTCCCCACCTCCCTCTCAGGTCCTGGACCTGTGCATGTACCTTGGTCAGCCACGCTCCTCCTGGAGCATGGCGGAGCGGTTCGTGAGGGCATTGGCCTCCTGACGTTTCTCCAACGTTGGGAACAGGCCGGGGATCTTCCTCCCTGCTGACAACTCTGCTCAGCTCCGTCTCCGGTCTTTGATCCCGCGATGTCCTCCCCAGCTGTGGCATTTCCTCTCCAAAAATCCCACCCTCCACAATCCCTTCCTGGTTTTTCACGGCCGGGAACAACAGGGATTGGCAGGAAGAACCCGGGTTGTTCTCCTCCTCGTCGGGATGTTCCAGCAAAGCCTTAAAGGGGCAGGCAATCCAGGGCGTCTGTATCAAGAGTAAGAAGACTGGATGTGACTGGTAAGCAGAGGGCCACGGGATAACATCAATAGCGCCCTCCTCCCCCTCACAGGCATGAATCAATCAAACTCCCAACTGCACCATCCATGCCTGGCCACCAATAAGGTTTTTTGAACAATTTTTATGAACGGGGGAAACTCCTGGATGTCCTTGGTGTGTCAACGAAATAAGCTTGTGCCTGACACCTACTGGTGGCACAAACAAATCATGCCTTACCAGAATACCATTCTCCATACTCAATTCACTCGCCACTTGTGCAGAACTTTGCAACCCCACCTCCAAATTTCTACTTGGAGTACAACCTTTCTTTAGAAACGGTTTCGCTTTCATCATTTGTTCATCCTCCTCACACATCCTCGCCCACTCTGCTTCTGACACGACACTGCAACACTTTTCCAAAGCGCCCATAACAGCTGCAACACACTCATGCTGATCCTTAACTACCTCATCATCACACCTTTGTGGCAATCTTAATAAATAATCAGCTGTCACATTACTGCCACCAGAAATATGTAGAATTTCAAAATTAAATCCCTGCAACCTTCCAATAAGCCTTACAAACCTAGATTAAGCTTTGCCACATCTGACACCATCTGTCATGTGAACCAAAGGTTTATGACCCGTAAGTAGAACAAAAGGTTTGCCCCACAAATAATTCTTACATTTCTCCACTGCCCAGACACACGCTAAGGCTTCCTTTTCTATAGTGTAATTCTGCACCTCTCAATGCTAGAATTAAAAGAAACCACACCTTCCTTTCCATTCACAATTTGACTGAAAACAGCTCCAACACCAATGACACTTGCATCCACCGTGATGTAAGATTTCCCAGCAGGATCGAACATCGTGAGTGCTGGTGCCTGTGTAATCAAAGTCTTAACTTTTTCAAACGCCTCAGCATGTTGCTCTGACCAAACAAACTGCACCTGTTTCCTCAACAACGTACGCAATAATTCCACAAACTTCGCTTAACATTGTCCATGGTCTATAAATGACCTCATTGATTCCTTGTCATACGGACTGATAACATTTGTTATAGCAATAACCAAATCTGTTTTAGGAAGAATACCATCACTATGACCTAAGTAGTCAATTTCTTTGACTAAAAACTTTCATTTATTCCTTCTTTCGGTCATACCCCTCTTTTCAAGGATCTTAAAACCCCTTCCAATAGTGTATCATGTTCTTCACATGTTTTTGCAAAAATTAGGATATCATTCTTAAATGCCTGTACCCTAAGTAGGTCCTGGAACAATGTGTCAATAAGCTTTTGAAACACACTGGCAGCTGAGGCAAAGCCAAATGGTAATCTTGAGAAACTGAACACTCCAAAAGGAGTAACAAAAGCTATTTGATCTCTGGAATCTTCATCCAACCTTACTTAATGGGATGCTGATTTGAGATCAAGAACCGAAAAATATTTGGCTGCATTCACAGCAGCCAGCAACTCTTGAATCCTGAGAAGAGGATGGCAGTCTGCCACAATGTTCTTGTTTAATGATCTCAAATCAGCCCACAAACTGTAACGCCCTGAACGTCTCTGGATCGTTTAACAGACACGATAATGAGAACGCAACCACTTGTGAAGGTTTAGTTATTTTAATGAAGGCAAAAATAATACAAGGAATAAACAAAGGTTATAGTCACTGGAATCCTCCAGGCTAAGTACGTTACCAGCCCACAGCACGGATGGTCCTAGCCGTCCTCTGCATATACGCCGATCCCGGCGTATGCCAACAGAGGGCAGAAATGAAATGGCCGACAATGCCAATCGGTAGGCTATGAGGGGCACGAAGAGTGTTGGGGAGAATCGAGGAGTCAGGGAAACACCCAGCCGGGGTCTCTACCTGAAGGGAGCAGCCGCTCAACCTCTTCCTCAGACTGCACCGGGACGCGGAGTCACCTCCTGGTGATGCGTCACCGATACCCCAATCACAAGCAAAGAAGACTGAACCGAGAGCAGCCGCTCGATCGATCCTGTGGACTTCCGAGTCTGTAACGCGGCAAACACCTCCTGGTGTGCGTTACAGCTGGCAGTCCCTGTATCTCTGGTCGGGCTGGGAGTTACGACTCCAACCAGCAAAAGCGCCACTGCGCTTTGACTCAGCCGAGTCAAAAAGCGAAGCTCAATGGTTATCCGGTAGAGCTTCCGGGTCCTTCACAGGTGACGATGGGGCAAGACACGGCCCAGGGAGTAACGACTCGACCTACCTCCGTTCTTGCCTTACTGGAGCACCACTCCGGAACACTGCTCTTCACTAAGCAGGTACGTCGGTGTAAACACAATATCCGACAGCGTTGTACCTCCCGGTTCCTCCCTTTATAGGGCGTGTTTTCCTTGAGTTATGTAACAGCTCTCCTGTTTACATAAGGGCGTGTTTTCCTTGATTTATGTAACAGCTCTCCTGTTTACATAAGGGCGTGTTTTCCTTGAGTTATGTAACAGCTCTCCTGTTTACATAACCTCTCAACCGCTAAGCATCCTGGGAGATGTAGTCCGTTTTCGCTGGTTACCGTTTTCCTCCACTCGCATGACAGGAATTCTTGACACAAACGCAAGTCCCCATTTTTTTAGAGCTATGACCACAGCCGAAATCCATTCGGAGCTGTCCCTAGGCTCATGATACCTTCTGAACACAACATATCCAAATGCTGTTTGAGTTGCTGACAAACCCCCAAAGGTCCCTTTCACACTTTGTGTTGTACAGGGACAGCTCCTTTCTTAAGTTTTATACAATGCGTGAAGCTCCTCACCATTCCAATTTTGTCAGCTCTTCACCTTTGATTGTTCAACACCAATATGATTTAAAGACAAATCTCCTAAAACTATTGGGGAATCAGTACCATGACATAACATTGCACCTAGTTTGCCCAAATCATACCTACCAACAATATCCTTTCCATTGATAGCAACATATATTTTGGTTTGCATAACACGTCCCTGAAACTCTAACTTATCTTTGAAATACCCCAACATGTTGATATCAAAGTTAGCAAACCCTTTAGGGTTTACATCTGTTTGCTTTAAAGTTTTCTGTTTGCATTTATCTCTAAATTAACTTCTGAATGTATAGTTATGGGGACACCAGAATCAGCCATTAAGTCCAGTGCAATAAAACCATTGGTGCCTTGAAACCTGTATTGATGTTGTTTATATAGAAAAAATCTTGTTAGAAATGGGAGTCTATAGTTGGCAGAGGTATGCACCTTGTCCATGTAGAGACCCTTGTTTCTAATCAGGATAAGGGAGTTGCACATTTTAGATAACCCCTGCTCACCCCCTCGGTAGCTTGGCCATGAGCAGGCAGGCCTATCCCAAAGGCAATGTGTAAAGTATTTGTACGCAAACACACAGTAACACAGTGAAAACACCACAAATGGACACCATACCAGTTTAGAAAAATACACTATCTTTAGCTAAGCCAAACAAGACCAAAACAACAAAAATCCAGCATACATGAACCAAGATATTACTTTTAGAATGGTTACTTCAAAAATAGAACTGGAGAAACAAATAGCTTCACCTGGTGCTATTACGATGTTGTGATAGGCACAAATCCAAAGTATGGCGCCAACCGCAAGTTGCGCTAGTCGGGTGTTATTGGAAAGTGGGTTATTGGTAGGGGCAAATGTAGTACTGCCACTGGCAATAAGGCCACTAACACATGATAGGACCCAGCATAGGTCTTAGAAAACTATTCCTATGCTCAACCCTTGGTAACGTGGCTGCGAGCAGACAGGCTTAACTTCAAAGACAGGTATGTAAAGCATTTAAAAACACAATTTCAGTAAATAATTAAGACACAACACAAAATAAAAATCCAACACCTATTTATAAAAATAGGTAATATTTTTATCTTTTACATGCCACCAAAACGAAAAACATCCACTGTAGGGAACCAGAGATATGAATTTTTAAAGATTAGTCACTTTCTATTGCTTAGAAACCAACAGTGCCCCTTTTAGTCATATTGGGCCCGATTCACAGAACAAACTTAAGACAAAATCCTAAACTTAGTACCATTTTGGTATTCACAGAATGCACTTACTACTTCTGGTATTCACAGAATGAACTTACTACTTTTGCGATTCACAGAATAAACTTACTACTTTTGCTATTCACAGAATGGATTTAAGACTACTAACTTTACGTCCGCACTCGGGCCGGAAATTCCGGGCCGGAGGCGGAGCTTCCGGGCCGGAGGCGGGGCTTCCGGGCCGGAGGCGGAGCTTCCGGCCCAGAGGTGGAGATTTTAAATCTCCGCCACTGGCCGGAATCCCCACCTCCGGCCCGGAAGCTCCGCATCCGGCCCGGAAGCCCCACCTCCGGGCCGGAAGCTCCGCCTCCGGGCCGGAATTTCCGGCCCGAGTGCGGACGTAAAGTTAGTAGTCTTAAATCCATTCTGTGAATAGCAAAAGTAGTAAGTTTATTCTGTGAATCGCAAAAGTAGTATGTTCATTCTGTGAATACCAGAAGTAGTAAGTGCATTCTGTGAATACCAAAATGGTACTAAGTTTAGGATTTTGTCTTAAGTTTTTTCTGTGAATCGGGCCCTTTGTTTTCTCTGACAGGGACACACCTTTAGAAACTGTTCTGGAGAATATCTCACCACTGTGCAGCCTTCCCCAGCAGGCTGGGTCCAGTTAGAACTCCTTTCTGAAGTTCTGCTTGCGGGTTCCAAAGTATCCAACACGCAGTCCAAGGTTCTGGAATCTCCAAGAGGGTCCTTGAAAGTGTGAAACTTCAATTCCGCAATCCACTTGAACAAAACCCTTTCAAATCCACTGGTTCTCCAGGCTGGGGATTCTTTGTGGGGATGTCCAGGTGAGCTCTGTTAACCTGTAGCTTGCAGGGAGTCTACTTCTTAGTCCTTTTGTAGCAAGGTAATCCACAGGGCTGCAGTTTTCAGATGGTGCAGTTTTCAGAGGTCAGGCCTTAGAAGTCTTTGCACAGCAGAACTTCACAGCAGGGCGCTTCTTGCTTCAGTAAGTTTCAAGCAGCAGATCTGGAGGGCTCTGCCCCTCTCAGATACTTATTCAAAATGCTCTGGGTCCAGCACCAAGTCACTTCTGACCAATGAGAGCAGGAAAACTCCTCATAGTTATGACCACATCCTGTAGAGTGTGGCATTATTTTGTCCCAGAGTGCATCATTCTTCCAAAACCATAATGGCTGATTTTCCAGCAAGGAGGTAAGAGCTGGCTAAACACCCCCCCTGGAATGGCTTATTTCCATGGACTCTCCCCCAACCATTTGCACATACCTTCCTTAAGCCTAGCCCTGACTCTGGGTCAAGAGTGTCAGAGTGAAACTGAAACCCAGGCCTCCCTCTGCCTTTGAAGAGCATAGTTTACGACTCCACCTCCAGGCCTGGCATTCCTATAGACCAGCACACTGCCCTCCCAGCAGAGCGGTTCTTTATCACCTCTTCAAAGCAGCCTGGTTAATCCACTTAACTCTGACCAATCAGGGCAGACCACTGGAAGGCTGAATTTGGACTTACAAACAAGAAAGTCTTATAACTTGTTGTATGTACACTTTAGGAGAAATTCAACAATATAATATTGTTGGATTTACTACTACCATTCTGGGAAGTCTTTGAATGTTCTGGCTAGACCTCTCCTATCAATATTTATTAACTTCCTACCATGTTAACCTATGGGCCATGGGGTTTGCAATGGGGAAAATGACTTGGGACAGTTTTCTAGCACCAGGGCTTATAAAAACATATTTTATAAGTATTTCCCTAATCTCTACAGGACCCCCACCCCCTGTGCAACTAAGGGAGACTTTAGGGATTCTGAATCTGCAGAAATATTGCAGATCCTCCTTACCCAGTTCTTCTAGAATCAAAGTTGAATTTGAGCACAATTTAAGGTTTAAAAGCAGTCCTGGTACCCAGTGCTGCTTTTAAACTGACCTCAGGCTTCAGCACTGCACACATGCTAGTGCAGAAAAAGCTGCTGGCCTCTAAACTGCCATACCCCAGGGTACTGGGGACTTCTAGGTAGTTTCAATCCCCTGCCCTATTATATACTATGGGCCTATGAGGTAGGTCATGCCAATTACAGGGGTACCCCACCATACCATGGTGTACCCTATTGTATGTTGGGTGTCTTAACTGTATTCTAATGTGTTCCTTTTAGCTTGGCACTGGCCCTGGGCCTGGTTAAACAGAGCCCAGGGTCAGTCAGAGTCAGTTACTACCAGTTCCAGTCAGCAAAATGTTGGGGGGTGCCCAGGGCACAGGATGACTTTGCAACAGGTGTAGAGTCACACGGACCCCTAAACAACAGTACCTTGGAAATTAAGTCAAAAGATGATGCATGGTGTCGTGGAGGTGAGGCGTCGATGGCCGAGGCGAAGCCGTCTCCTTTCTTCCACAGGGGAGGCGAGGTGTTGAGTGCATGAGGAGACGAGGCGTCGAGTTCAGGACAGGGGAGGTGAGGTGGCATCAGCACTAAAGCTTCGGTTCGGGTGAGGCGATATGAAGTCGAAGAGTTCGTGGAGCCAGCCTTGTCGGTTATCGGCTCTTCGATAATGTGATGCTGGCGGTGATGGCATCGGTGTGAGTGCTGGCGTCAGGAAGGCCGATGACTGCAGGCAACGGAACTGCGGTGCAGGCGGAGCGGTGCGTCGTGCAGTTTACGAGCGGTGCCCCAGGACTCGGTGTAGTTTGCAGCTTCACTGGCGGTGGCTCTGACAGTGTCGGCGTTGTTCTTCTTGCTTTCCAGCGCCAACCACACAATTCTCAGGGATCAGGAACTGGAATTGGCACCCTTTTGAATACAGGAGTCCAAATAGAAGTCCAAGTGCTGGTCAGTGGGGTGCAGGTGAAGTCTTTGTGTCCCTGAGACTTCAGAGCAGGAGGCAAGCACACGCAAGCCCTTGGAGATTCTTCTCAAGCAGGTTCACAGCAAAGTTCCAGTCTTTGTCCTCTCTTTGGCAGAGGAAAAAAGGAAGGAGGGAGACCACAAGAAAATTAGAAAAAGGATATATATTGTAGGTAGTTAACAGCACTACAGTACAATAAAAGTACAAATGACCAAAAAACACGCAAGTGAGCGCTGGGCGTGCTAGTGATGGTGAACGGCGCAGTGACACAATGGGTGAAAACAGCGTGAACGGCGAAAAATAATATAATACCAATGTGGTCAAGGAAAATGATTATGTACAATCTGGTATGAACAAATTTTAGGTGACCACAGAAAAACCAAAGTTCTTTGCTGAGGATTGTCGACGGCGTTTCAGCCTGATTAATTTCAGGCCATCATCAGGACAATGGTCATAATTTAACGTGTGCTGGGCGTAGTACAGGTAAGTGCAGGGAATCCAATAGAGGTGGAGTGAACGCGGGCATAAATCGGTGCGTAATCAAGGATTTAAGCGATCGGAGGTCAGCGTCAAATTGGCTGTAGTCGGGAACAATAGATATCCGGGGCCGGGCATGGGAGTCAAATCTCGGGAAGAATTAAAGCAAGTAGGTCCAAAGGTGATTGAATCGATGGACGCGAGCAAATCCTGAAAAGGTGAAAGGCGGGCGAGTAAAGCGTCCGTGCCTTTTTTTTTTCCCTTCCCTTTGTGATTTATATCACTGTTTTGAAACTTGCTATTTTCTAAATGATATCCAGTTGAGACGTTGTTGTTTTGTTAAAAACCATTGCCCGGTCTCTGCTGGGAAAACGGGCTTAAACCTGTTCATTGTTTCTTTTCTCTCTTTGGCAGAAGCAGCAACTGCAGGCCAACCCAGCAAAGCAACACAGCAAAGGGGCAGCTCCTCCTTACAGTTCTTTAGCTCTTCTTCTTGGTAGATGTTACTCTTGAATTCAGAAGTGATCTAATTCTCTGCGGTTTAAGGTCCAATATGTATACCCTATTTTCTCTTTTGTCTCTTTGTGGCAAGTGTCTCTGAGCCCAGTCCAAACCAGTTCTGTCCTGTCTGGCCCAGCTTCCCTACAGGAGGTGGAGACAGCTTTGTGCAAAGGAGACCCAGCCTATTCAGGTGCCAGTGAAACCCCTCCCACTACTCTAAATACAGACCAGGTCTATTCACCCCAGCTATAAGTAACCCAGGAAAGGCAGGGCACACCTCCCCCCCAAGCCCCCCCCCCACTTGGGACTGTCTAGAGTGAATGCATATCCCCAGCTCCTGTCACTCCAAAACCTGACAGATAATGCATAAACAGGCAGAGATTCACAGGATGATTAAACAAGTAAATGCCCACTTTCTAAAAGTAAAAGACACACAATTGATGGATGGAATGCAGAACCAATCAAAACATTCACCCCCAGTCAAGAGATCTGGGTTCAATCTATCATTCTTTTGCTCACCATGCCACCCCAGTTCAGACGTGGCCATATGCAAATCAGTCTTAACCCTGTGCCTCATGGGAACAGTCCAGCCTGAACTGCCAAGCAAGGTCCTCCCTGGACCGGAAACAAGCATCCTAGGACCGGGCACAGGGTCAAGACTGATTTGCATATGGCTGGGTTCAAACAGGAATGGCATGGTGAGCAAAAAAACGATGGGTTTAGGCCCAGATCTCTGTACTGGGGTGAATGTATGACATTGTTCTGAATTCTGTCCATCAACTGTTGTTTTTAGGTCTCGCCTGACCCAGCGCATGCGCTGGTCTGGCGAGACTTATTGAGAGGGCTCCAAAAAGTGCTACCAGGCCAGCCTAGAGCTACAGTGCATGTGCGCGATTACTTTCACTTTCGCGGCCGCAAGGCCGTTTTGCATAGCCAATAGGTCTCGCTTTTGGGACCTTATAAGTATTTAGTTATGCAACTGTTGCATGGCTAAACACTTATAAGGTCCCAAAGGCGAGACCTATTGGCTATGCCAATGCTTGTTGCATTTGTCACCCCGAGTGAGACGGGTATGCCCAGACGTGGGTCCCGTGCTCTCCATGCCACTGGAATCAAGCTATCCTGGCTGAAGAGTGGTGAAACCCTGAAACCGGTCCTAGGATGCTTATTTCCAGTCCAGGGAGGACCTGGCTTGGCAGTTCGGGCTGGACTGTTCCCATGAGGCACAGTGTCAAGGCTGATTTGCATATGGCTGTGTTCAAACTGGAATGGCATGGTGAGCAAAGAAACAATGGATTTAGGCCCAGATCTCTGTACTGGGGTGAATGTATGACATTGTTCTGAATTCTGTCCATCAACTGTTGTTTTTGCATTTGTCACCCAGAGTGGGACGGGTATGCCCAGACGTGGGTCCCGTGCTCTCCATGCCAATGGAATCAAGCTATCCTGGCTGAAGAGGGGTGAAACCCTGATACCGGTCCTAGGATGCTTGTTTCCAGTCCAGGGAGGACCTGGCTTGGCAGTTCGGACTGGACTGTTCCCATGAGGCACAGGGTCAAGGCTGATTTGCATATGGCTAGGTTCAAAATGCCAATGCTTGTTTTTTATTTTTTGAACAATTAAACAGCACACACAAGTGCACTAACATTACCTTACTCAGTTGTCAATACTCTAGAGGATAAAATAGAAAGTCAATGCCTTTGGCAATATCGAGCACTTTGGATTACGGGACGATAACAACCTCTTCCAAATTGCATTTCATTCGCATTTAAATATAGATTGGTCCCTAATATATAAATCTACATTCTGTCCAAATTCACAGTTTGCAGATAAAACCCTTAATGCTGCCACTTCCACTTCCACCGATTCTTCTCCTAACTGTTTCCTCAAGGAAAAACTATATAGTTCGATCATTACAGTAGGTTCCTCAATGAATTGCTTTTGAAGTCTAGGCAGTGGCTCCTTAAAAACATCCCATGGCACATATTCACTTGAGGGTGTAGGTATAGGTTCCAAGTTTTCAAAAATCTCTATGGCGGCATTTCCCAAAAAACTGAAAAACAAATCTAACTTTCTTTCTCCAGAAAATTCCTTTTCATCAATGGCTACTAAATAATTTTTGAAAGTCTTAAACTACTTCGTCCATATTAATGGTGGTTTACCAGGTACTTGAAAGATAAAGGCGGGTTGATTAACGGTCTGTGAATTTTCCATAGCAAACATGGAAAGAACTTTGTATGTAAAATGTAGGCAGTAAAAAAACTATTAAATGTGCATACCAGAGTACAGATGAAGCGCAGCTACAAAATCAATCTAAGAAAATCCGTGACATGTGGGAGGAAATCTTCAGCCTGTCCCCTGAAAAACCTTATGAAATGTATATAAACACTATAAAGTTTTCAGCAAAATGCAACAGCAAGTGTGATGATAAAACACGACTCACTTTACACAAGTGAACCACTGGTTGTCGGCGTAAATCAAACCTGTAAAAGAGGCTGAATAAATTGTGTTCATCACTAATTAGATGCGCGTTACAGAAACAAGAAACAGCTACTGCCCCTGCCTTTTTCAAAATGGCTCCCACATTCAATGCTTGCATCTCTATACACGTACGGGGTGACTCATGGCAAGACAGTGCACGAAGGGTGGAATTGCAGAAGCATGCGAACCAGCGTCAGATTGGTAACGAGGGCACTCAGGCAATGCCCGAGGGGCCGGTATCCGGATTCCAGCTGTGGGCTGGTTTTTTGAGCAGCCTGGGGGGCCGATTTGGGCAGGTTCTGCGTTGTTCGATGCCGCCAGCGTCCCAGTGGGTGCCTGAGTGGCCTTTCTGGAAGTAGATGGGCGTCCATTACCTCCTTTTTATCAACGGCAGAGGTGTCACTCCCTTACTCCCGCTGGCCCGGCCCATTAATATATGCTCCCGCTGGCCCTGCCCGTTAATATATGCATATTGAGCGGGGGCAGGGAGCCTTGAGCAAAAGTGACCTCACTTGTTTTCAGGTATGTTTCACCAGTGTAAACTAATCCGTGCATTTTTTTTTTTTAAACCTCTCCAGTCCGCCCTTTTTTAAAATAAAATGTCGCCAAAGCAGTGTTTGGCAGAAAGGCACTATGCAAATGTGGGCCACTTTTTTTAGCGTACCCGGGACGATTTTTAATCCCAATCCAACCACAAGTATGCTCCTGGTCCGGAAAACCATTGGCCGTTGGGGTAAAGTACATGCACCGTACCTTATTTTTAAGCCCAGTGTAGTTCGTTAAAATTTGGAAAACGGGCCTCCATCTAGCCCCGTACCATAACACCAACCTCCTATAATGCTGCCTCTTCCCTGCGGCTGTTTTTCTTTATTGTTGATCCGAAAACACGCTTTCCTCACGTCGCCATGTGAAGAAATAAACAGGCGTCAGTTCTTCAAATATGTAAATAGAAGTTGATTCTTAACATAACAGTCCACTGGTGAGGAGAGCAGAGAAACAGAGCCACAAGCTCTCTGCTCCAAACGGTTCTCTCCTTCAACAATAACTTACATTCCAATTCCCTTCACCACGAGAATGCAATGACAAAACAGCATGTCATTCTATGACATGCTAAAGATTCTAGACTACCTAACAGTTAGTTACAGAGTGCCAGTGAGTGGGAATACGTTTCCTTATTGTTTCTCTGAGATTTTGTGACTGACTTTCCATTTACCTTGCCCTAATTCTGAGGGAGTTGCTTTCAGTTTGTGGCAATCATTGGGTAGTCCTCCTGTGCTTGAGTCTATGACATCAGAGCCTCTTAGGATCATTGTTATCGCTCTGTGTTACCCGAATGTTATTCAACTGGGGATCGCTTGCCCACTAAGAATTTACTCATGCATATAGTACCTAACTAAAGAAAGGTAGACAAGTAGCCGATGAGAAAGCAAGTGTGTGGTCCTGCCACACATGCTCTTCGGCTTCTCAATTTCTTTTATCTCCATGGCAAGTGCTTCAGTTTCATGTCTTTAACGAGGGTGGACATCTAATGAGTAATTGGTGATTGGTGGACATCCAAGATGGCCTATCGTGAAGGAGATACCTCCTGAAGCTCCCAGGGCCAGGGATCGCTATCAGCGCAAATCCCTCCAAAAGCCCAGCCATGGAGTCCCCCCCCCTCTCTAGAAACAGGAGAGGAACAGGAAAGGTACCAGCAAAGAACAGACTGAGGAAAAAGAAGCGAGAAAACAGATCACCAGCAGGATTTCCTGGGCAACCTTAACCCACCCATAGAGCCAGATCTCAGGCTGCGAGACAGTGGAGTAACCTGTACTGACACGGATGCTGTGGGGGCTCTCTTCCACTGCCTCACCCAGTCCTCTACCAACGAGCTGCGTCCGAGACCCAGTGGTTGCTCCCCTGCACCCCCTTCCAAGAAAGGGGTCGCCTTATCACCCGGGAGACTGATGCACCTAAAGTAAAGAAGACGACTGTGTTCCCAAAGGTGAGCCAGTTGCCGCCACTGCTATCATTTGCCCCCTGACCCGTGCAGACATGCAAAAGCTATGGGGGTTCACGCCACCCCACCTGGTCCTCTGCTTGTGAGTGGCATCCAGGACCCAGAGCCTGCTACCTTGCACCCCCTCCTAAGCGCTGGGTCGCCTCAAGAAGAGCAGAAACATCTGCCTTGCATTCAGCTGTGTTTTTGTAGAACAATCACTGTACTAAACGTAAACAAAAACACTGCATTACATGGTCGGAAGAAGTCACAGTCTGGGCCGTAGATAATACAGGGGAGAAAACACAAACACGTGTTTTTCTCAGTTGCTCTGGCAGTTGCCCGACATACCAGTCCTGAGAGAAGGCGGTGTGACAGGCAGCCGCGACTTGAGTGAAGCAGGCAGCAGTATCCTACACGGTAAGTCTGTTTCTCCCATCCTATCTGCGGCCCCCCGACCCTCCATCGCTTGCTCCCCATCCCAGTACCCTCAGCCCCACATCACCTGCGTGGGGACAAGCAGCGCACTGACTACTGCTGCGCCATGTCCATGCCTCATGCTTCACATCAGATAGGATCAATGCCCGGTCTCTCAGCCTCACCCCCACATCATTGGTGCGCTAAGACGAATGGTGCACGGACAACTGCCGCGCCTTACCCTCACCTTTGATTACATTCTAATTGCCCTTGGCACTTATGACACGGATGAGAGCCCACCCTATTACTACATACAAGAGCTCTCTGAGCGGGTTGCTACCTCAGAAGAGTTCACGTCCGCTGTCCTCGTGGTGAGCCCTCTGTCCTGAGGAGCGCTCCTCTGCTTCCCCCCTTGCATGCGGCAACCCTCAGCTGGTCATTTCTCTTTTAATTCAAAAGCTCAGCGTACTTTACCTATTAAACCAGGCAAACTAATTGGGAACTGCGAGTTAAGAGCGCCCTGCATGGAGTACATGGGTGACGGGCTCCCTCCCAGGTTCTACAAGCTTCCACAATTGGAGATGTGCATGCTCCATCTGTGCTTTGCACCCTACCTGCAGTCCATTATTGAAGCCTCAGCTCCCCGCGTGCAGCTGGGTGAGACATCCGCAACTACGAAAACCAAGCTGTTTGGGCTCCCTGTGAACAGGACTGATGTGGCCCGAGTTTAATGCCCCCATTTTAGATTTACTGCCCCTGTCAGGCTTCATGCTCTCTTCTCCCACAAGAGCCATCTTTCCTCTAACACTTTACAATCTAGCCTCCTGCCACCAGAAAAAGGACTTTGACCCTAGTCCAGCCCATACTTCTTCACTTGGGGCAACAGAAAAGAGGACTATACCCCAACCACAGACTTGGAGCTCCACTTAGTTGCTAAATTACTAATGCCGACAATCCAAATAAACCTTCATGAACCACCAAATTACAGACCTCTGAACTGTCCGGAGGTGTCCAATCCATTCCCTTTCATGTTTGATAACTGGACACCCCTTTGCCAAATTACAGACTTCTGAACTGTCCGTAGGTGGCTATCCCGTCCCTTCCCTTTCATGCTTGATACCTTGACACCCCTTAGCGTAAAATTCTGTCTCATCACCATTCTACCAGAGCAAACATGAAACTGTACCAACTCACAAAGTCTTGCCCCACCCACATAAAGTATGTACCGGATTATCTCTCTTCCTAGTAACTCTTGTAACAAACTCCTTTAAAACACAAAAATACCATCACCCTTTTCTGTTGCCACTACCTAATCAACCCTCCCCTCACCAACCTATACCTACCACCTCACATCCCACTATAGCCTCACACGGCACCACCATGGAAAGATTTGGTCCCAATTCACACCGCACAAAATTTACACAAAATCTTTCCAAACATGCCACAAAAAACTACAAGCACAATCTACTCCAAGAACACCCAGAAACTCTAATAACAGACATTCACTATAGCTCAACATATGGAGGCCTTATAACAGACCCCCTCATCTACACCAAGATACCCACCAAATGGAGAGAAAACTTCTTACAGCACCTTCATGTAACCAACACAATCAACATCCCATATGGATCCAAACTTACTATATCCCCATCGCAGAAATTTGGCTGTGAACTGTCCATATCCAGAAATGGGAAAATCGAATTCAAAGCCTTAGGACAGAACCTCTCCTTCTTTGACCACCATTTCCCGCGCACTCTGTGCCTCCATGTTATTTGCTCTCAACACCACCCTACCCCCTCCCTCCATAAAACGTATCCTCACACTCTCTCCTTTCTCAGTAGATCATATGACTCCCCATTCCCATTGCACTAACTCTACCTGCACCCTTTCTACATCCTCCCCTGTTCCGAATGCCTGTGAAGCTAAAGAATTAACTCCTCCTCCATCTAAGCCCACCTCCCCTGCACAGTTAGATCAAACGATCTCACTGGAATCCTCACAGTCCTGAACCACATCAGGCTAAACCCAACCATAGCCCCCATCCTTATCCTATGGCGTCCACCAGCCTACTCCATTTTTTACCATAGATCCAACCGCCTCCCAATTGTTTCCCATAATCAAACAGCTAGAACTCAAAATCAACACTATACAAGTTTAAATCTCTTCATTACACAAGGACACAAAGATTTGCTCCAACTTGCTTCCTACTCACACGACTATGATGAGCACTGATCTGGTCTCAAATATGCATCCGACTCCACACACTATTGCTCCTGGCCAACTATCGCATACCCTCATTACCACCTCAAACCTGCAAGCACCTTGACAGGAATGTTGCAGCTTAAGGCTGAGTTGCTGAGCAACACATATGACAATACTTCCAGTCAACCCTGCTTCCAAAAGATTCTGGTCACGCTTGGCACCAGCAGGATCCTGTCTACCAATCGTCACCCCAGGCTGCCTGCCCAACTTAAAACCATCCAGCCTAATCAAGTTGAACTGAAAACACTACCCACCTTAAGCTGCATGCTATTAAACTGTTGTCAGCATGCAACTGAAAGAGCGGAAACTATCCTACTACATAAAATTGGCATGTGCTTTCTGACGGAAACCAGGTAAAATGCCCACTCTTCCCCCATTATCGCGCTCCTCACCCCCTTGGGCTTCTCAATCATTTGCTGCGACCATACGGATCATACCGATGGTAGATTGCCTATCATTCACAAAAACGATCTATGTCTCAAACCCTTCCACAAAGGCGAATACTCTACCTTCAAATATCTAGGAATTGATCTCTCCAAAGACTCCAGTCCCATTAAATTCCATGTCATCTACCAAAACACAATTCTTCGAGGATTTAACAGACGTAATAATGCAATGCTCCCTGAAGGACACCACAGACATTAAACTAGGAGACCTTAACCTGCGCCTCAACAATGTCAAACATACAAAAGTACAAGCCTTATCCACCCTCCTTGAAACGAAAGATCACACTCAACACCACAAAAAGCAAACTCATAATAAAGGCTCAGCCCTCGACGCAATCATTTCTAAACATAATACCATATCCCACCATTCTATCCTATCCCCCGACTGGAATGACATCACCTAATCCTATTCCATCTCAATGTCAATCAACCAAAGCTCTCCACCCATACTAATCGCTCTAAATGAGAAATACACACCAAACCCCTCTTCCAGAATTAGAACCCCTAATCAGTTCCAATTTCTACCTCCACCCAACCTTACTTCCGCGGATGACCTCACTTCCCACGCCAACACTAAAATTACAGAACCTCTCGACACTGTCGCCATGCTAAAACTCAGGAAATCTAAAAGTATTCCTCAGCCAAATCACCCCCCTCATCAAAAAGCCAGACGCCAAACAAAATGAACTTAACAACTACAGACCTAAATGATCTTAACAACTCCATCTCCTTGCCAAATCTATTGAAAAATGTGTGCTCTCGCAGCTCAACAAACACATTGAAAAATTCAACATACATGACACCTTCCAATCTGGGTTCAGGGAAGGTTGCTGTATGGAAACTGCAGTCCTGAACATCAGTGATGACTTACACAAATCCCTAGATGATGGACAGACCTGCCTCGTATTCCTTTTGGACCTCTCAACAGAATTTGATACGGCAAACCACAACATTCTCCTAAACACCCTCTTCCAGCATGCAGGCATCAATGGCACTGTCCTCCAGTGGGTTGCCTCATTCCTGAAGCAATGATCTCACCTAATTAAAATAAATGATTCCCCCCTCACCAGCAGTAACGTCCCACAAGGAGTTCCCCAAGGGTCAATCCTATTGCCTGCATTGTTTAACCTCTATATGGAACCAATTGCAGTTATCCTGAATCAAACGAGAATTTCCTACCATCTATAAACAGATGACACCCAGCTCTACATTAACATCTCGTATTTTAAAGACATCCAGCACCTAAACAACACTCTCTACAAGGTTAAATCTTGGCTGACCAACAACCACTTAAAGCTCAACCCCAACAAAACTGAACTCCTCCTCATCCAACCAAAAGGAAAGTCCTACCCTGCCCATAACTGGCTTGACAACCTAACTGCATTAAACTGCAAACTATACATCTCCACCTATGTTGAGTCTCTAGGGATTACACTTGACAAAAACTTGAGCACGAACGTCCATATCAATACCTCAGCAAAAAGTGTCCTCTACATGTTAAAACACAGAGAAAGAATCAAACCCTTCATCCTCCTGGAAGACTAAAGACCGTGGTACAATCCCTAGTCTTACCTAAACTTGACTATGGTAATGCAACGATCACTAGCATCGGATGTGTGAGGAGCCACGGTGAGGAAATGGTCGCATCGTAAAGCGGCAGCAGAACACACTAGGGATCCCCCTGTCGAGAAACTGAAGAAATCGGACAAGCTGAAGCGAAGATCAGCTTCACGGCGAGGCAGCCTGATTCAGCAGTAATGTTCCTGAAGTGGGGGAGGGGCGCTTGACTCTCCGTCGTCGATAAGAACAATGGAGCTCCGATATAAACTTGTGATTGGGGCCGATGGGGGAGCAGATTTAAGACTGACCTGGTTGCTGCCAGGAGCGACGTAAAAAGTCCCCGGCAGCAGCACGGAGCACCAGCGTATTCATGAATGGCGCAGTTATCAACGTCCAGTGCATGGTGAGCACAGGGAGCACCGGTGGGAGTGCACGGTCGTGGGAGACACACATACGGGCTGACTTGCAGACAGTGGCATAGAGTGAGACCGAGAGGGCCCCGGTGGAGAAGAGAGGCTGCAAGCTACCGGTGACGGGGTAGTGAACAATCATGACAAGCTGGAGATTGGAAAGATGCGCCGGCTCACATGGATGTCTGACCACTATCGGGACCAGACACAAGCATCCCAGGGAAGTCAGCAACCACCATCAGCTTGGAACCTGAGTCCGACGGAGGGGGTGAGTGCAACTATGGCGTGACACTAGGGGTGCAATCTCCTACATTCCCCAAAACCAGTGGGGTGTCATAGCGAGAAGAGGGGTTGCACTGAGTGTGACGAGGTTACCCCTTTCGGTGCCACCTGACCCCAAGATGGTGCTCTAAATGCCCAGTAAGGGAATCTCCACATGATGCGCCCAGTGAAGTGCCTGATGAAGCATCGTGAATACGTGCGGCCCCCCTGGGACCTTGTAGGAGAAGCGGCAAGTAGAACTAATGTGAGAACAATCCTGGGCAACTACCCATGCCTGACCTCAAGATGGCATTTAGCACTGCTATCGAGTGCATATTATTGCAACAGCAATTCTTAGCTTCCCAGTAACGCCGGGATGGGTGCTGTCAATTTGTCCATGACGGTGCCCCTCGGTCGGAAACCTTGATCATGGTACTTTCCACGGAGCCGGAATCAACATGGCCCATTCCTGATGGAACTTTCGATAGTCCTTTGACGATGCCCCCTGGACGGATACCAAAACTGTTGGTACTTACCTCGGTGCACGAGCAACCGTGGCTGATACCCGGTGGAGCTGTCCTAAGCAGCTATGGAGGAGTCTGGCCCTGGTTTCACCCGCTCGACCTTCAACTACCCAGCCAAACATCTGACATTGTTTTCATCGTTTCCCCGTTGTGTTCTGCTTCCCTCCCCCTCCTCCTCCCCCGTGAGTCTCTGATTTAATTGATGTGTAACTATGTAACCGTACTTACCTCGGTGCACGAGCAACCTTAGCCGATGCCCGGTGGAGATGTCATATGCAGCTATAGGGGAGTCTGCCCCTGGTTTCACCCCCTCGGCCATCACCTGCCCAGCCGGTCATCTGACATTTTTTTCCTCGTTTCCCCGTTGTGTTTTCCTTCCCTCCCCTCCTCCTCCCTCCGCGATTCTTTGATTTAATTGATGTAACTATGTTAACCTGTAACTCGCTGATTCTCATGTAAAGTGCCCTGATACCTCGGAGCATGAGCAACCTTGGCTGATGCCCGGTGGAGCTGTCATATGCAACTATAGAGGAGTCTGGCCCTGGTTTCACCCCCTCGGCCGTCACCTACCCAGCCGGTCATCTGACATTGTTTTCCTCGTTTTCCCGTTGTGCTTCCTTACCTCCCCTCCCCTCCTCCTCCCTCCATGATTCTTTGATTTAATTGTTGTTACTATATAACCTGTAACTCGCTGATTCTCATGTAAAGCGCTCTGATACCTCCGGGTCTAGCCAGCGCTATATAAAATTTTTCAAACAAATAATGGAAAAAAAACCTCTAAAAAACACCTTCTCTCTATGAAATCACACTCAACGCAGCGGCTAGGCTCCTCTCTGGGGAGAACCTCTATAATCATTTCACGCCTATACTTAAGTAACTTAACTGGCTACCAATTGAGGCGAGAAGTATTTTCAAAACGGCCTGCACTACCAACAAAGCTCTCTACACCGAAAAACCAAACCTCCTGACAAACAAACTATCAAAAGCTCGCCAAAAGAGGCCTCTACAAAGCGCCTACACTTTACTCATGATCCGCTCAAATTTGAGAAAGAAAAGTCACTCACGCTCCTTCTATGGGAATGCGCTGAGAATTTGGAATGCTCTGCCACAGGATCTACGCGACAATCAATCATTTCTATATTTCAGTAAAAACTTTAAGTACGTCTTCTAAACAAATACCTGAATCCTCCCTCCCAAACAATTGTCTTGCTTGATGCACCTCCCCCCAACCATCTAAAAGCCTGAATAACACTACCTCGAAATATAGCTGTGCATGTATTCCTCTAACTGCAGAAACAACCTATCATCACTACCTGTGAACTCTATTGTCCATCTTTGAAATACTATTACCCTGAATATTCCTTGTAAATGTTTGCTGTTTAATCTCTGTAAAGCGCTCTGATAACTTCGGGTCAAGTCTGCGCTATATAAAACTCGAAAAATAAAATAAATGAGTAACATAAAAGTGAGATGTTGAGCGGCAGACGGACTTGGACTACAGCTGTTACCACAAGATTACATATTTGAGCACAAAGGTACGATTTGAAACTGACACACGTGCACTTGAAGGGAAGGTCAATTTCACTTCCTAATCTAGCTTGTACTGGAGAAGAAAGGGAGGCATGTTGACCCAGAAAAGTCCAGGCAAGTAAAGGAGTGAAAATTCACCTGCTTTATATACCCCTTACATTAATTTTGTGAACTTGCACTTCTCTTTCCCATGTAAACTCTCGGCTTACTTCCGAATGACCCTGTAAGGGCAGCAATGCCCATCTCTGTTGGGGAATGGACGGAAGGGAGAAGACCTCTCCAGCCCCTTGTGTGCCTCAGCGCGTGCACAGGGGCTGTCTGCCATTTCATGACTCGTGGCAAGTTAATTATGCAGTTGCCTGTACTGATTACTTGACGCTGAACTGAGGCCCTGCAGGCATCGTTTTCTGCATTTCCTCAGGAAAAATCGCTGCCATAGTAGCATATTGTAGCCATCGTGTTGAGTTATGGGATGGGAGAAGCGATCGATGGCAGACTGCGTCGTGTCAAGCGACCAATGGCTACTACAGTTCAGGACAACACAAACCTTGCTCATTTTGTGCAGTTTGTAAGAGTGTTTTACAATAAATAATTACCACGCTTCTGCAAACCAGGACGATAGTGCAATATACCGACCTGCCGAACTACAACTAAATCTCACCGTGTGAAATGACGGCGTGGCCTTCGTGGGCGAGAACTAGTACTGAGAGCTTCCAAAGAGGCTCTCTGCCCTCAACGAATCCTCCCACATCCCCTGCAAAAAAACCAAAGACTGGCTGAGGCTCCCGCCGATGTCCCGGGGTGTTTACACGCACCTTAATGGACATCGGCTGCTTATAGCTTGCAAAGACGAGCTGAAAATCCAGCTCACCTTCCCCTCCACTGTGAGATTTTAGCTCCACACCTGGTGATCGTGTGAAGGGAGCTGAGCTCCGGGGGCCCCCTCCGGCACTGGCAGGCCCCAGGCTGCGAGCTTCGGAGTGGGTCCGGAGCATGGTGGGGGCCCCCTGCATGTACTTTCCAAGGGGGCCACCTCTAGTTTCGTTACGCCACTGCCCAAAGGTATGCTTTACAAAAGCACCAGTTACATTACACAAGATCACATTTATTTTTATAGGCTCAGGAGTGTACATGATTTGTGCAGACTCACAGGATGTTGAGCCAATGCTGATACACAAACCTAGTTCCTCTGTCCCAGAAGTAGACCACTCCGGCTGTAATGCAACATCCTGGGTAGAGAGAGGTTAGCAGCTGAAAGCCACGTGAAAGCTTGACTTGAGTTTCCAACAGGATCTATAGCTGAGCTAGAGGAAGGCTGCAGGAGAAAAGAACTCCGGCAAAGAGCTCACCTGATAGGGCCGTTGGGCATTGCAGCGCCGGCCCAATGAGGAGTTGCCCGATGATGAAGCATGACACTTTTCGAGGTGTGTGAGGGCGCGTGCTCTTAATAGGAGCACTCCTGTAGACTCCCCTGGATTCACCACACTAGGAGACCTAGATGCCCACTCAGAAACAGCGCACTCCTTGTTCTCATAACTTTACACTTGTACATGTTAATTGTCCAAAAGTAGTAAAAGTATTTACGATTATAAGAGTAAGCTTATACTTGTAGATTTATTCACATTCACGTTTATTTTTGTGAAAAGCCCCCAAAGATTGTATATATTTATGTCTACTATAATAGAATATATGATTTCATTAACACTTTACCTTCCAAAGCTACTTCCCAGAACAGTGATGTTCTACAGCAACCTTGATGTTCACAAGCCACAAGTAGGAAGTGATAGGTTTGCAATAATGCCTTCTGTCCATGGCAGTCCAAAGAGATTGATAACATATCTGTATTGTTGAATACACCAGTGATAGAAGGAAAGATGTTCATGCATCTCAATTGGTTTGCCATTGCAGGAGCCCTACTCTCCAGCTTAGCCTGGATCAGGTGTAATCAAGAGATGCCCGAGCCATTTGCCCATTTTAGTTATAACTCTTCCACTGATTTCAAGGCATGGTTCATATTCATTGCAGGCTTTACTAAATATGCAATTAATTATGCTACATTTACTCACACTAAACTCTTATGACCGTCTCCTACATTTGAAATGTTTTATTGTTTACTTTTTGTTATTAGCAGAGATTTTACAGCATTTCCTCCAACTAAGATTTAACCCCCTGGATAAGTAGTTCTGCTGTTGGTTCGAACGATGATATTTCATTACAGATTCCTTGTTTACATGTGCCGTACACCAGTTACATCTGGAGGTAAGCTTGCAGATGTTGTCTCCTTATGACCCACTATGAAACTGCTGTGTGTGTGAGATCTGTAAATTAATGCATCATCTACTCCACTGTACTATAGACCTCGCGCAATGGCGAAATATACATACCCCACTCAACCAAAGAGCCACTGATTTCACCCCAGTACAACACATGATTGCATCTACCAATCCGAGAGGTGGGCCTCCAAATTATATCAAATGTATACTGCATTGTTGTGGATTACCTGGCTCTTGAACAATGGAACCAAGACCTACACTCTCCCATGGATGATGATATGTGGTTATACTGTTATAGAAAATTCAAACGATTTCCATACATTCTAGACATCAGCTTATTCATTATAAACTCCTAACCGGATTTTACTGTATTCAATACATGTGACCCAAATATCAGTCCCATTTGTCGTCGCTGTTCAAATCTAACTGCTGATTTTACCCAGTTGGTCTGGCAGTGCCCTATTATATGTGAATTCTGGATGTTTGTTTTTGAAGCTGTTTCTCACTATCGTGTAGGTCTCTCTCCACTAGATGCATTGCTGGGATATGTGGGAAAGACTCCTATCCGAGTCAGAAGCATAGCTGCAATGCTCCTCTTTCTTAAACAGAGAATTGCAATGAGATGGATGCGGGGTCGCCCTACCACGATCCAGTATTGGCTGAGTAGTGCGGTCTACTGCGATAACCTGGCAGATGCGTCCCTGTCCATGTTATCTAGCAAAAACAGACCAACAGACATATGGGGCCCTTTGAGAACATGCTCAGCTAATAGAAAACTCAAATCCAACCAATCAGAATGCAAATGTGAATATTAATCACTAGCCCTGCAGTTATATTGTCCACTTCAAAGCCGACATTGATGATCACGTTCTTGCTCAATCTGTAATTGTGAAATGATTGTCAACAGTTTGTATGCCACCGTGGAAAACACGTATTTTTTCTGTCTAGTCACAGTGGAATAATTCATGTTCATATACTACGTTTATGTCCACTAATATCATCCTATGTACAACGTGCTTGGAAATGATAAATATTTAAAGTTATGTATAATCTAATAGAAATAAAGTATTAAAAACTAAAAATGCCGGTAGTCTAGTGCCATCTCCCCATCTGACATACGATGCGTGATACAGCAGGCCTGGCCCTGCTGTCAGTGGGCACCATGGTCTCTACTGCTTAAGTGAGACTAGGCTTGCATGTTCTCCACGGATCTGCTTTGGCGGGAACCCTGTACATTCCTTCTGGATAGCTCATGAAGACAGCATAGCAAGGTGGAAGAAAGAGGAGATGGGCTGTCCCTGTTTTCTACCTGGACTGCAGCCATCGTTCATCTTACATTCACTGTCCATTCAAAAAGATGTTCATGATCACCTTGGGTAACCCTAACGAGAGGTAACTCTACCCTCTGCACTTGTTTTGAATGCTACAGTCATTATCGCAAATATTTGCAAGCATTGACATTCATTAACAAAAATGGTTCCATGTACCAGGGGCAACTGGATCTCATTTACACGTTGAGGGTAGCAGGCAACATGTATTTGTGAAACCGCATCCTCAAAACTACATGAAACTACATAAAGGTTGGTGGGGACCCCCTCAATACTTCAAGCTGGGGAGACCAGTTTAGGGTTTTCCCTTACCTACGGTACACCAAGGATGTTGTCAAGTGAATTTATAGTTCAGGGGGTACCTAGTGGTAAAAGATCCCCTCAAATTAAGTCAAAGAAAACAACGGGGGGACCCTGGGGAATAAAACAAAAAAATGGCAGGTATGAAAAAGTTTCATTGTCATATCTTTTTTTTTCTTGTTTTTCTAGCGAAAACTTTTTTTGTTTTGCTTTTGCAGATTTATCAATAAAGCATACAGTCAGAGCAGCACTCATGTAACAGGTGGAAAAAGAGAGAAAATTAATTGCCAGTGGCAAGGCACACTTTGACCAATAACAACATGAAAATGGAAATTCAGGGTTTGTTAAGTACATCAAAGCTTGTGGCAATATCTCAAGAAGGACAGAGTGGTGCTGATAAATCACGGCTTCAGGTAGCATGTGAGTAATGCAGGAGCAGTGCAGTTCAAACGCAACCGGGGACATAGGGCACAACAAAATGAGGACAACGAAAGCAAAGGAAGGGTAGGGGAGAGTCGCTCAAGACCTGCCACCGCATCTAAATGAGCTGGGGGGTCTCAAACACCACCAAGACTCAGTGACAGTGGGGCTCTGAGGCAGAGGGGCAATGGCAGTTCTGGTGTCGGCGTTAGTCCACATTCATGCCAGTGGGGGATGTACCCTGAGTGATAATCCTCAGTGATGCAGTTGGGGTCCCCGTGTCAGTGTCCGCCCCCAAGAGTTTGGAGACCATTGCGTCCCATTGAGGCGCCAGGAGGAACATACGAATGCCAAGCAGGTCCTCTTTGCGTAGCGCAGCACCCTCCGCTTTCGCCCAGTTAAGCAGAGATCGGCGCTAAGCAAGCGGGTGGGGCGACAGGGGGGATTTCCACAGTTTGGTGATCAAGCGATTGGCTATTATTAGACCTTGGTCTAGAAACCGTGTGGCAGCTCTATATTTCTTGTTTCTGCTAAAGAGGTGCAATACATGGGCTTCCCAGGTCGGGGGAATGGTGCGGAAGGTGCAATTTATGAGGGTAGCTGTCACCATGTTCCAATAGTCAGTCAGGACCGAGCAACCCCAAAGCATATGAAGCAAGTCTGCATCTAATTGTCTTTTATAGCGCAAACTTGACCCGAAGGTATTGGATATCAGAGCACTTTACATGAGCACCAGTTTTGCTACAGACGGACACATTCATTTTTTGTTAGGCAAGGCGAGATTAAGTGATTTGCCCAGAATCACAGGATGTTGAGCGTCTTTGTCAAGACTCGAACCCGGTTCCCCAGCCATTAGGCTCCATCCTCTCCCCCATATGAGGTCTTTTCTCATTAAAGAAGTGGGGGTCGTGGTTTCTGTGTGTGTGGCTGTGGGAGTTTTTGAATTAGCTTTTTGTGACAGTTTGCTTTCAAACAAAACATGAACTATTTGTTTCATGAAATTTGTGATTTTGTTTTTCTTTAGGAAATAGACGAAGACAGAGCACAACTCGGGGGTACACGCAGGCGGTCGGTGTCCCCCACTATTTTTACAGGGTGGGCGCTGTCCACCCTGCTGAACAGCTGATCACTCTAACAAGAGTGCACCAAGCATATCCAGCTAATTGAGGCTTAATTCAGGAATTTCTCGGACTGCCGGTCACCACGCCCCCTGTACATACTTTCTTCAATGGCTTTGATTTGTCTCCCCCCCCCCCCCATCTTCCGCTACAGACCTGTCAATCTTGTGTATCGCACGAATGCCGCTGCCCGCGTCCCACGCAGAGGGACATCAGCAGGGCAGCCTTCTAGTGGCCGCCCGTCGCAGCATTCCCCGCCCCCCCTGCTCTGCTTCGCTAGCGAGGCCGCGCCCAGGGAGGGGAGCTCCCAATGAATTTGCCTTCAGGAGGCGTGCCGATCGGGGGGGGCGAGGCTAGACCCCCCTACTTAGGCGCCGCTCTCCCCCAGATCCTCCTCTGCTTCCTGCGCGCCGCTCCTACCTGGCCACGCGTATTCGGGAGGTCGTCGTCCTCGCGGTCGTCGTCCTCGTGTGCGCGAGATGTCCTCCCGTTCGCCTTGCGGTGTGTCGTCGTCTGGTCCGGCTGTTTGCGGTGAGTACGGGCCATTGCCGAGTGCTGCCTTCCTCACTCTTGGTGCTCTGAGTTGAGTGTTTGCGTCGTGACTGTAACGCACGGTCCGGCTGCTGACTGACTCGGTGATACACTCAGTGCCGGTTACTCACCTCATTCCAAGGCAAGGTCCTCACACCTGGGCGTGGCGGTGTGTGCCTAACGCCTTCAGGGTTCTCACTAACTGCACCTCGCGCCGGGGCACGCAGACCTGAGCCGGAAGAAGGTCTGTGCATGATATGTGCCTGGCGACAACTGAGCGCGCGCTCTGGGAGTGTTTCTCACAGGTGGGGGGGGGGGGCTGATCCTCGGGGTATAGAGCTCATTCGGGCGCACCTCATACAAGGGTAGCGACTTCACACAGATGCATATCTCATTAGTTTCAGTGGTTGTTTCGGCCTCACTCGCTGAAAGCTCGCCGACTGGTTTGCCAGCCTTCGTAGGACCGCAGCGCAGCCCGCCTTACCCCCCTCCCCCCACCTGGTCTCTGCTGTTTTATGCGGTAAATACGGGGATGCAGAGTTGCGATGCCACTGAGTTTTCTCTGTTCCCTATGCCCTGCGCACCGATTCTGGCACACTAGGCTGCGGGCCTGAGCTACGCGCCCCGAGCCTTCTTCGCCGCACTTCTCTCAGTCACATCTTACGTAGCACGTCGTCTCAAGTGTATCTATAATTGGTCCGAAACTCAACAGGACAACAAAACTGAGGCATGCAGTCACTAATCTACCAGAAATTATGTTGGTTAGTAAATAATGATACATCCAAGCAAAGCTTTGTGTGGTTCGTTCCCTGTGATTTTTAAATGTATTTTAAACCTGCATTTCACACTGCTCGCTGATTTTAATTGGTCTAAACCCTGGCTCTTAGTTGTTTGCTATGTCCCTTACCTCCTAATCTTTTGTTTACGGGGAGAGTTATCAAGGGTGTTGCTCCTTTCAGGGCCCGCTCTGAATTTGAATGTGCCCTGAATTTGAATTGTTGTTATTTTCTGTAGCGACACTGCAGAATTCAACATGGCGCAGTAGATCGAAATTCTAACAGCACTAATTCAGGAAAGATGGTGTTTTACTTTTGTATTATGATGTAATGATTGTGTTTTTAGCTCCCGCTTCAGGGATCTTTATGTAAATTCCAGGTCATACTTTTGAAACGAAGCAGGCCGTACCGGCCTTCCATGCTTCTGAGGTAGATAAAAGAAATTATTTTGCACCTTTACGTGCAACATGTTTTGTATTGCGATGTTTGGTGTGGGCACAAATTGCTCATCATTCCTAGTTTCGTAACTTTGAGTGGAGGATAACACGCTGATTGTGTATTTTTTCATTGTCCGAGGTATCCCAATTCAAAACGTCTGCTGTATATACCTGCGAGCTTGCGTCGCGTATCACTTAGGGTTTGGATCCGGGGGGGGCGCGCGGCTGTTGCGGGCTCACGGCAAGCGGAAAGTGATGCGGGGCCGCCCTTGTAGTTGTGGTTGTTTGGGCGCGTTTGCCAGCGGCGTGTGAGGTTGTCGCGGGCTTTGTGTGAATCTCCGGAGATATCTTGGGGGGCCCCGGTAGTCAATAGGGAGCTGCGAGCGTTTTTTTTTTTTTTTTTTTTTTTTGATGGCGTGGGTTTTTGATGACGGGGGTGGTGCCCCCCTTTGTTAGCAATGCACTGTCCTGATGCAGCGGCTGGTATTTGCGGTGTCATTGCCCTCCTGGAATTCGTGGGGGGTCACGGTAAGGAAACACAATGCACAGTTTGGTGTTTCCGGGCTTGATGCACGTGCGTGAGACATGACCCGTCAGGGACGCGTTACCTGCACTTCGGTCAGCGTTCCGCCACTTGACGTCAGCACTGTCAGAAAGGGGGTGATGCAGGCCACAGGGGGTTCTTGCCTCCCTCCTGGTAAGATACAGGCCCTGCCAGGGCGCACCAATGAGATGCAGGCTACATGGTCATGGTTTACACTCACTTAACACCCCCCCCAACCCCCCCCCCCCCCCCCCAACCCCCCCCACAGTATTAGAAATGGTATTAGAAATGCGGTTGGGTAGGAGAGTGTGTATGGCATCTTAGGACACAGGCAGAAGAGACAGGGTTTCCTCTTTACAGTATACCCTGTCCTCCATCATAGTCAATAAACACATGTATAAATGGAGAAGTGACTGATGTGCGAGATTTGAGGCACTTTCTTCTCCCTTGTGAACTCTCTACCTAGTGAAGCGCACACTGGCAGATCATGAAGTATTGGGATCACCGTCTTCTTGCCGTCGACGCTGACTTTGAGGGCGCAGTTGACTTCGCCATAATGCAGGAGTTACAAGCACACCTATCAGTCGTCTCCCCGGCCGTTGTATTGGGGCGGGAGGGTCGTGCTTGGTGAGCGGAGTTGGCCTAACGGCTAGAGCGGCCAACCTCGAACCTGTCACCGGGTTCGAGTCTCGGGAATGCCGCTGAGCATCCTGTGATTCTGCAAATCACCCTATCTACCCCTGCCTAACGGGGGCTGGCATTTGCAATGCAATAGGTCTCGCTTTTCCCCGGAGCCGGCGGCAAATCGGCGCTTGGAGGCCCTGACGGGAGATTGTTCGCGCTTTACAGGTGTGGATTCGTGTTTGTGCGTGGCGCCGCTACACGAGGGCAGTTTGTCTCGTTTGTTGTGCCCAGTTGTCTGCACACCGTCTCGCCGGCAGCCCCGTGGCCATAAGCCGTTTAGGGGGGGCTCACAGTCGGTGCTTGGGGCCAAAAAAAAAAAAAAAAAAAAAATGAAAGGTGGCTGAACTGCCCCCTTTCCCAGAACAAGGAACCTAGGCCCTACGTGCAGCAACGGATGTGTTATGCCCCTGGTCCCATCTTTGCACGAGGTTATCCCCCATGGAAATAATAGACGTTTTAGTGTTCTGGCACATGTTCCCTTTACAGAATGTATTATGCAAGAAAAGGCCTTGATAGGTGCAGAATGTAGACCATCCAGGAGGGAACTTTGAAATCTGGGAAACTGGGTTGCAGCGATCCTCTAGGCCCCCCAACCTTGGCGGCCACACAGTCTGGCCACACCAGGGACACACTCTTTTCTTATTAGGCACGGGGAGATTAAGTGATTTTCCCAGAATCACTGCATATTGATAAGGCGCTGAGACTTCTCTCTTCTTTTGTAAATCTACAGTTGTCTTGAGGCATCACACCAGAGGTGTTTTGATTGCATTGCCTACGTAATGAAAACAAGCTTATATATGATTAGATATTATGGGTTTTCCAAGCGCCACTTGTGTTTAAAACACATCTTGAGTAAGTGAACTTATTTGAGAAGCGGCATTTGTTGTAGGAGTTGTGACAGTTTTTGAAAGATAGAAAGTAAATATGTCCCCTATTTCCAAACTCGAGAAAATATATTTTAAGAGCTTCACATGGAAGAAAATTATGAATAAATGTGGGTAGATTTATCATACTTTATGCTCAAGGCCAATATGTTCTTTGACCTCCCCAGGTTCTTACCCTTTTGATATCTGGCTTGATAGGGCATTTTCCTTAAAAAATTATAGCTACAAATGCTTTAAAATCGAAATGGGGTAGAATGTGGGTTCCCCAGAGCAGCGTTACTCACATCATGTTACTGGCTGCTTGGTGGATTATTCCGCCTCCAAGTGAATGCTTTCATTGAAAGTATCAGGGACTACTTAAAATCTCTAAAGTACAATATATCATCACACTTTGGTTTTCCTCATAGATGCATCAAATAGAGTGATCAATCGTTATTGCTTTATTTTTCTCTGCCTTCTACGTTTTGTAGTTAGGGTACAAAATGAATGAAAGCCAGGCATATCGGCTTTGCAAATGGTTGCTTATGTTTGTATTATTATTTGGGTCAGTCTGGTACTTTGGTGTTTATGTGTGATTTTATTTATTCTTCAACTCACAGTCATAGTGGCAGCTTAGTCTATACAGGAAAGCCAGCAGCCTGAGCTGTTTTGAGACAAGCGGAAGGCCTGGGTTTGTGTGTCATACATACCATCCGTAAAGTTATTCTCACGAAGTGACGAAGTTATGTGTCCCGAGTGGGGCAACAGGATAAGGGAGGGTATGTATATATATATATATGTTATCTTGGTAGCAGAAGTACAAATGACAAAGGTATAGCCTAAATCCCAGTCTCAACCATAATGCAATGGTCAGCTTGTAGAAAGGTGTAACACGGAAATTGATCTACCAATGTTATTATTGTGAGTTCCACGCTAGAGTCAAGAGATGCTGCTGTCTTTCATCTTTGCATTCGAAAACAGCTGGTGTAATGTTTCTTTCAAATCACAGTCACAGTGGCAGCTTAGTGCATACAGACAAGTCAGCAGCCTGAGCTGTGTTTGAGACAAGCTGAAGGCCGGGGTCTGTGTGTCTTACATAACATCTTGAAGGTATTTATTAGTGCGAGTTCCACGCTTAAGTCAAGAGATGCTGCTGCCTTTCCTATCTGCCTTGCTAGTCGGAAACAGCTGGTGTAAGGTTTTCTGCAACTCAGTCATAGTGGCAGCTTAGTCTATACAGGACAGTCAGCAGCCTGAGCTGTTTTGTGACATGCGGAAGGCCTGGGTTTGTGTGTCAAACCAAACATCTTTAAGTTTATTCTCCCTGTTCCACAGGGAGGCAAGGGAAAGCCCAGAGTGACATGGGCTACCGACCTTTTGAAGTTCGTTTATTTATTGTATGAAGGTGACAGAGGCTGTCGCAGTAGTTTGATAGGCACCAGGGCCAGATGACATTAAAGGGCATTGTGTGCGGGAAACTGAGGAGCGGGTCCATTTTAGTAAGCGCAAGGAGGTGTAAATATTTTGTGTCACTCACAGATGCCCTGTGTTGGGTGGATGATATCTGAGAGCTGTACTCCTTCGAAAAGGACATTGCCTAATAGTCAAGCCAATGGCACATCAAGTGGTTATGGTGAAAATCTCGAAAGTAATTAGGTTTTGGAATAAAAAAAATAAACAAAATACCAATACTGCTCTCTTCATCCATTCTACGATATGAATGTGGCGACGTGAAGGGTTCACCTTGGCCACGTCACGACCCCATGATTAAACTACATGTGGTGTTCCCCAGGGATCCTGTAAATGGAAACACTTTGGGGGAACAAGGTTTTTTCACACTAGGTCCCAGATATTTGAACCTCCAGAGATTAGGTCCTGCACAGACACCATGACTTCCTGCAAACTCCTAAACATGGCTAGTCAGACAGGTAAATGAGTGACATACCACCCTAACCGGTTTCAGAGTAGCGCCAGGAAAGCAATCTGATACGTGTGCCCTACAAATTTAGTATACCATGACATAACGAATGTGGGATTGCATTTCATAATCTTTCAGGGGAGGAACATAATGTGTCTGTGCCCTACTGAGAGATTCGAAAACAGAGCTGGTGGAACCACACAGGATGTTCCACAAGGTGACATACTGTTGAAATAAACAATTATAAAAAAGAAATTAATGTTGAAATTATTTTAACTGACGTCAACAAGTTTAACGATATTTTGGACCAATAGTTATGGTAAAAGGTGAAATTGCAGTGCAAGTTGTTTCAGTCAATAACATTAACTAGCAACATCATATAACGAACATTACACAAAAGCTTCAATTTTAAGGAATTAAAAGTAGGAATGAACCGAAATATTTCAATAATATTTATCTTAGTTTGATTTTATATGACCAATTAAAGAACAAGGCTAGAATAAGACTCCATCATCTAAGTTAATGTAACTTCACTTGCAAGAATATTTAATGAAACCTGTATTATTTGGTAGTTAAGATGATCCCCAGAAGGCTGGGTCATTATTGGCAGTGGGGAGGCCAGTCCAGGGAGATGTTGCTGAGATTGGTCATTGAAAGTAAACAATAGGATAATAATACAACGTGAGAGAAAGAAAATGTAAGGTTGATAGCCAAAAAGGTAATACGGCAGTTAGCAGTTAACCTGTTAAATTGAAGTGTATTAGCATGCTGTAGGGAGGCGAGATTGTCTCAACGAATCCCTTAATGCTGTCACTAGCTAAGTTTGTGGCATTAACCATTCAGGGGCAGTGACGTGAAGCAGCCAGGCACAGTGAGCGTATGTTTCCTGTGTGCTGGGTGAGAGTACAAAGACAGAGGCTGTTGCCCCCATACCGTCTGATGTTCACAGCTTTTAGTGCCCATCCCATCATTCGACACCCGTGATGTCAGCTTGTGTGGATAAACGTAGGGAAGGCAGTTAACTCACACGTTACCTCCATCCTGCTTTACTGGGGCTTAGCTGTTGGAAACACACTTCCGAGCCAGAATGACCCTAGTTGGCCCAATTGAAAATTACAATAGGATTTCATGCCATATACGCCAAAGCTAGCTCGTAGGGGCAGGGCACCTATAACAGCAAAGGGAGGAAGGGGGGGCTCTGGCAGCGACGGAAGCCTCCCCAGAGCTGTGGCGGAGTTACAGGGCGATCTGGAGGCAGAAGGGTACAGTAAGGGTACCCCTGTCCGGCACAGTAAGGGTGCCAGAGCCAAGGTCCGGGAGCCGAAGGAGGTTCTGGGAAGACCGCGACGGCGCCCCGTTAGTCCTTCGGGCGGTTGGGGGGCCTGACCAACCGGGGGTGTGCCACAACACGCTCCGCCCCTGTCAAAAGGGGCGGGAGTAGGAGACAGATCACGTGACCCAGTGGATGATCTGAAAATATGTGCCGCACTGCCGGGCATCGACCCACCGTGCGTGCTGGCTCACCAGGCGGGCGGAGCAGCGAGGGGCTGCTTGCCCTGGATCGCCCGTAAGATAACCCATTTATTGTCATACTTATGTTGTATGAAATAAACCTGCAGCAGTTCTTCACCCACAATGAAAGTGTCAGTGTAATCCTTGGATGACGTCTGTGCATGCGTGTTGAGTGGAGCGGATGAAGGTGTGGTCACTATGCTGCTGCCCGCGTCCCACGCAGAGGGACATCAGAAGGGCAGCCTTCTAGTGGCCGCCCGTCGCAGCCCCCCCCCCCCCACCCCCTCCCCCCCGCTCCGCCTCGCTAGCGAGGCCGCGCCCAGGGAGGGGAGCTCCCAATGAATTTGCCTTCAGGAGGCGTGCCGATCGGGGGGGGCGAGGCTAGACCCCCCTACTTAGGCGCCTCTCTCCCCCAGATCCTCCTCTGCTTCCTGCGCGCCGCTCCTACCTGGCCATGCGTATTCCCACCCTTTCCGCTTACCCTGCGCGGCAGAGGCGGCGCGTTATTGGAATGTTTTAATATTTCTTTTTGCGTTGCAGGCGGAGTTACAGGGCGATCTGGAGGCAGAAGGGTACAGTAAGGGTACCTCTGCGACAGGCGGTACAGTAAGGGTGCCAGAGCCAAGGTCCGGGAGCCGAAGGAGGTTCTGGGAAGACCGCGACGGCACCCCGTTAGTCCTTCGGGCGGTTGGGGGGCCTGACCAACCGGGGGTGTGCCACAACACGCTCCGCCCCTGTCAAAAGGGGCGGGAGTAGGAGACAGATCACGTGACCCAGTGGATGATCTGAAAATATGTGCCGCACTGCCGGGCATCGACCCACCGTGCGTGCTGGCTCACCAGGCGGGCGGAGCAGCGAGGGGCTGCTTGCCCTGGCTCGCCCGTAAGATAACCCATTTATTGTCATACTTATGTTGTATGAAATAAACCTGCAGCAGTTCTTCACCCACAATGAAAGTGTCAGTGTAATCCTTGGGTGACGTCTGTGCATGCGTGTTGAGTGGAGCGGATGACGGTGTGGTCACTATGTGCGACCTACGACAGATCTGCCTTGCCCTTTGAACCTGCCCTCACCGCCCCGTGACCTTGCCCGGCTGCTTCCAAGTAGATGCTGTGAGTCTGAGACCAATCAGTGGTCGTATCAGACGACAATGGAGGGGCGTGGGTGCAACTCTGCAGACCTGCCCTCGTGCTGCATTGCCCTTTATTTTTTGGGCTCGCCTTCTCTGGCTCCTTTCCTTTTGTGACCTGATCCGGATATCGTCGTTCCCCACCCTCTCACTCGAGACTCCACTTGCATTCCATGCCTCGCCTGCTTCCTGACCTCCTGGCCACTTATACGAGAGGGCCGAACAGCAAAGGATCGGAAGCAGAGTCAGCTCTCCCCCTGCTGGTTCGGTCCATCCCCTGCTGCCAGCCGCCGAGTGCCGTAGTCCCTTTTTACTCCGCCCTTAATTCATCCCAGTGGCTAGTAAGTCGAGGGGAAGAGAATTTTTAAAACAAGCTAGCCACACCTTGCCTGCCTGTTTAGGTCTGTGTTGTATGCATGCACTGTACTGTTAGGTTGTTTTGTGGAAAAAAAATCTGGTCCTGCCGGCAGACACTGGTCCCTCGCATGGGGGTGGGGCGGGGATGCAATGTCGTTGTTTCCCAAAGTCCTGCAAGGTCCAGGCCCACTGTGCCCTCTGCTGCCAGAGTGACCCCTTGTCCAAGCGTGACCATTGGAGGAGTTTAGGCTCACTGGCACTGAGGCTTGCAGGATGTTTTGGAAAGTCTGTCTCAGTAGCTTGTCCCTCCTTCCAGGTAGATTGCCGTCACCCAGCCACCATGCTCAGATTAGAAATGTTCATCTGCCCGCCACAGAGGTGTAGGATTGGATGGGGCCTTCGCCCTCAGCCTTATACTTGTGCTTCAAGAGGCTGTGTTTTTGAGCCCAAAGTTTGCAAGGGGATTAAAAAGTAATGCAGGGGTGCAGGCCTGGCTTTAGGGTGGTTCGCTGCACTGGGTCTCAAACATGTGATATCCAAGCTGCATCCAAGGAGGTGGTACTGCGGTCAACTATCCTGGAGCAGCAGAGGCGTTGCCATGCTTCAAAAATTAACGTTTTTCGCACTTTACTTTTGTTGAGTTGGTTGAGTTGACTAGGCGAGCTGCCAAGTGCATTATGTGCTCACTGTTGAAATGTCTTGAAAAACATGGATTTTACAACAAGTTCCTTTCAGAAACCCGGATAGGGGTGTACAGTGATGGTGCCAGTGTAATGCTTAGGAGAAACTCTGGTGTTTTGCAGAGGCTATATTAAAAATACCCTTGCCTTGTATAATGGCACTGTCTGTACCACTGGATGGAGCACAGTGTAGCAGACACAGTTGATAAAGTGTCAGAGCTTAAGCACCTTGCGTCATTTAAAAAAAAAACTATATGCCGTGTACCACCAGTCCCCCAAAAATCAGCGGAAACTCTCTGCATGTGCAAAAGAGTTATAAATTGCAATCTTGATTACTGTGCTAGGATATTAAGTTTGGTGGATTGCTTCTAGCAAAAGGGCAATACGAGCAGTGTGAGAGTCATACCCAGCCCTTCACCAGCATTTTTTTCAGTACAGTGTAAGCACATTCTTTTGATGCCAAACATCGGTCTACTTTCAGCGGACTCAATAAAATCCTGACATATGATTTTTTTTTTGTGCTGAATCTAGCTGGTGTTTCAGATGCTGATCATGACATTGGAACACTGTCAGAAGCATTGCACAAGCTTCCCAGCTTATCAGTCATTCAGTAAGGGCAATTGAAAAGCTTAAGGAGTTCCCAGGGACACACAGGAAGGAGGCTGAACACGCTTTTGAGAGTGGCTTATTTAGAGGAGTGCCAGTCAGCTGGCAGGACTCACCTGTCCAGGTAAAAATAAACCTTTCCCAGTTTTACCAAAATCTGGCTGATAACTTGCGCTCTAGGCTGTATGCACAGGCGGGAAGCAATAGGTCTGCCATGTGTTCTGGGACAGATGAATTTGTAGCGCTTACATCAGAGATTGATGTTATCAACCCACACATGGCCAAATGACATTGAGAGCCCATGGTAAGAAGGTGAGGAGAAACTGCAAATCCTGTGCAGGAGATTTTCTCCTAATTATAAACTCATATCTGAAGCCTTCACAGACTATGTTGATTGTTGATAATGGTGATAATGAGATTCCAGATCAACTGCAACCTGTTTTAGGGCTATGAACACACTTCCTGTTACTGTGAATGGAGTTTCAGCACCATGAACTTGATAATGTCACCCATACGAAACTGCCTCGGTATCGGACGCCTTTCCTCATTAATGTTTAAAAACCTCATGGGCCCTCCTCTGCCACTTTGGAATCCAATGTCAACAGGTGGTTGATTGCTCATCGCCATGCGAAAGATACTAGGACCAGAAAGGTAGATCCTACAGCCCAGCACAATAAAAGATAAGCAGACCCATGGGCGTTTTATAATTGATGGTTTTCAGTGATATAAGCGGTCTCACTAATTACTAATTTTCCAATGGGCAAACATCCTGTAGCATGCCCTAAATGTCTGCATTAACAGATCTGCAGAGTATCCGGTTGAAACTGTATAGTGTGCAACCTGCATTTTTTTATCATGGTCAAAGTGTATTAAAATTGTCAGAATATTTAAAGGTGGTGTTCTAGGTACCATAATAAATGCCATAGTTTTGATATTCAGAATTGTAGCTTCTCACATTTTTCTGACTCTGCTTTTGTTCATGGTGCCAGATTTAGTATGCCCGACTTCTATATGGGGCCACACCTAATAACCTTAGTGAGTGACCTCACGTGCTTTACGGAATGTCCCCCACCTATCCCTGCACTGTATATGAAGTAATTCTCCTCATATTGATAACATCTCATCCCCGTTGGGCTTTCATTAGTCACTGTGCCCGTGCACTTGCCATGCCGCTGACTCGTGGGGGCCCCAGCAATCTGTAATTTCACATATTGGGTGCATAGTTCCTACTTACCTACAGTAATAAACCCAGGGAAATTGTCCCCATGCCCCATCTGGGACCCCTTTACAGACTTGGCATTTTGTGCGTACATTCTTTTAATGTTTGTATCATGGCAAACAGCATTAACTTACACATACCTTTGTTCTAAAACTTTTTTGTTACTGGATACTTGATTGTTTATATGCTAATAGGCAGTATCACATTAACTTGTACACCCTCCACCCCTACTCATTAGGTTGGATGGGCATTTGTACCTAGGGCCATGTGCCAGGGACAAATGATGTAAGATACTTGACGTTTGCAGATGAGTGTAACCAGTTGATACTGCACTCATTTTACAGAATGGCACTTGCCTTATTCACCAAGTGCGATGGGTTGTCTTTCTAGAATTATGAGAATGTGGTTCAAACAGGCTGCAACCTAATTCCTAATTGCGTGATATGTCGTTTTTATATCACCAAAGGTACTCCGGTGAATCTGCTGAACAGCCGGATCACTGGTTTTGTATTACACTGCATCGTTTCTATTAGTGCATCTTTATTTTACATTGTTTTTGTCAAACATTTGCAGTAGCTTAGTAGTAGATCCTGAAGAAAGCCACGACACTATTAGAGGTCAACACGGCTGAAACATGTCGATCCTTTATCAGTGCAGCTGTCTCTAATTACGGCAGCCACATTACCCATTTCTGTTTTTAATCTTGGCACCAGGAAGCATCAATAAACTATGGTAGGCTTTCCTTGTAGATAGTTGTAGAGTTTGTTTCACTGTTAGTCAGCACTGCACCACCTTACTCACACAACCGCTCACATTGGGCCTTAGTAATACCCCTTTTCCTCAATAAAACATCCCTGAGCTCCTCCCTTGCAGCGAGGGGGTTGTAGCCTGCGTCATGACTAGGTTCGTGACGCGAGGAGGTATCCCCATGATGAAGCATGACACCTTTGGTGTGTGAGGGAAAACGTCCTTAAAAGGGACACCCCTGTTCCAGAGCACTGTTCGTGCACTATTTTCTTACCTGACTTTCTCCTATTGCATGCATGACATGCTGTCCTGCAACTGCTTGTGTTTTTGTAAGCAGGGCGGCACGCTGTGCTTTATCTTAAATTTTTCCTTCAACAATGACAGCTGCACCATTAACGCTGTACATGCCATAATATATTTTTTGCATGCCATGCTTTATCATATGCTTTTTTTTTAAACCGTGCTTTGTTTTTTTTCACCAGCATGGCATGCATCAGGTTCAACAATGGCGGCGGCCCTCCTTTCTTTTCTTATGCACGGCTTGTCCAACTCGGTCTTATTCCTCTACTCCCTCATCCCCACTTCTCTCCCATGTCACAGCCCCTCATCCCGTCCCGGCTCCCTAAACTAACTTAAATATGTACTGGCACTGCGCTTCCTGTCTTAGTATGGCACCCGCTTTTACTATTATTTTTTTATTAGGATGGCGCGTGCCTCAGGGGTCGCCATGTACATAACTTTTATGTGCATGGGCACCGAGCTTTAGTATTTTGGCACAGTGCCCGCTTGCATTTTTACATTACGGGCGCCCTGCTTTATGTTGCAGCACGGCGCCCGCTTTTATATTTACAAATACAATAGCAGAAAGACCTATTGCATTGCAAATGCTTGTTTAGGACTTCTGCCCTGGACTAATATATCTTCCCACTGTTTCTCATCAGTGGTACGCTCATGGAGCATCGGCCTGGTTTTCTTTTGTGGGTATGGATTCCAAGTAGTAATGTCATTGTTAACAGCTTTTATAGATCTTATTCTATATATTTATGTCATCCGCATTCAAGCTACAGAAGTGCTAAGTCTTTGAAACACCCTCTGCACAGATGAGTCATTGGACGCTGCGGAGTGGATCTCCGGGGTACTTTTCTCTGACGAGAAAAGTTTTCCCCTTTGCTTTAGGACTTTGAGTATTTTCAGCTCAGTTTGTACCCCTATGAGAAGCCACTTTACTGTATTATTCTGGAGAGCCCCAGTATTCTGTATGCTTAGTCTCTATTCTGCTGCCATTTGCCACCTTCTTCATTATGGTGGGACGTGGAATGATGACGTTTCCCGCCACTGGGGAATCTATCAAAGGGCCGATATAACCAACTGCCTCAGAAATGTTATCTCACCAAAACAATCAATTCTGTGTTGTTTGGTACAAGGATTCACCAGGGGGGCGCGTGTGTCTTAAAAGCGTGATGGGATTTTGAGGAGAGGCCTGTAACTGTTAGGGTGCCAAAGCCACCGCGGATCCGAGCTGCGGGTGGATGAGCAAGGGAGAGGTAATGCCTTCCGACAGCCCTGCTGACAGGGAATGAACCGCATTAACGCCTTGTCAGTGTGATCAGCCTCGAGCCGGACTGGCTGCGACGCCGCTTGGCTGTGCTTCATGCAAAGGGCATCTTTCACTTCTGACTTGCCCGGCAGCGCTGCGCGGGCACACAGCCGCGCGAGGCTGGGAGCGAGAGAGGAGACGCAGAACTACCCCGAGCCTGCAGGCGCTGACTCAAAAGTAATAACAGCACGGTGAAAAAAAATGTAATAAGTTCCCGCGAGACGGATGTGCAATACTTATAATTCAATCAACCCGAATGGATTTCAGACACCTTTTTGATGTCAGTTCCTTGACCTTCTTATGCTAATTGATAATGCGGTAATAATGAGGAAACATTCGGAGCAGTGGCGCTTTCAACACCATGGAATTGACTCGAGTTAGATCGACCAGACACACATTTATGCGACAAGCAGACTTTCAGTCAATGAGTAAATCGTTAAAAAAATAATACGGACAGTCGACCTATCATAATATAGATGCGTGTTCGATGTCAACAAGATGTCACTGGTACCTCACGAGTATTTCAACTTTGGGAATGTGTTGCGTTTTTTAAATTAATAATGTGTTCTATAGTAAATGACTTCCGGGGAGACCATACCCCCCTGTTCTGATGAAGTCCACCACAATAGGATCCGTTTCAAAGAACTTTATTTAGAAATCAGTCAGGAACAGGTAAGAGCCAGGCAGCACAGCTTCCTCTCCAAGACCTCCGGTAAACGAATGTCCTGGACTGGAATCTGTATTTAGAATACCACATACATTCTATGCCTCGCTCTAAATAAAGAATACAATGACACAACACTTCCTTACATAGTGAGCAATTTTTGCTTCTCATTTTGTTGGATCCATCACCTTGATAGCAAGAACTAGGCCTTCTTCTGCTCATGTACTCATCAGAGGAACTTCTGGGCACAAGTATGGAATAGAAAATGCCACTCCCAATTCAAACATGCATTGACAAAGCCAATAGGTCTCGCCGGTGAGAGCAATTGATTTTGGCAATGTTTCGTAGCCATGCTCTACAGCAGTGCGGGTGCTTTTCAGTGTGGTTATAACTTTTTTTTAAAGCACTATGATGCAGCCAGGGCTAATACACTTTTTATTTTTAAAGTGTAGTAGCGTGGAAAGTCCTTTTTTATTTATCATTATGTTTAGCCATGCTTCACAGCAGCCACGCTGCTCTACAGCATGGCTACAAATTACTACCAAAGTTGGCAATGCCCATGCTGTTCACCATGAACAAAAATGAAATGTCAGAGCCAAAAGTCTCGAAGGCAAGAACTACTGGCTCTGCCTATGCTCGTTTGTGAATGTCATGGTCTTTGAACTCAGATTCACAGTTGTGCTGACTTCCATAGTTCACTATTCATCCTTCTGCACTTGCAGTAAGAACGTCGCGCAGGTAAAGAGCAGAGTTACCCAGCATTGGCCCTAGAGGGGGAATGCATGGCCGCATTTCAAGATATAGAAATTATAAATTCAAATAACATTCATCAAATCTTGGGTATATGCACCGCTGCCACGGGTTGCTAAGTTTGTGCTCCAATTACATGTGCTTTTTAATGATGTCTCTGTAAACTGCCTATGTTTCAATAAAACCTTAATAAAAAAATGTAAAAAAACATTTATCTTCAAAGGCAAAGGTTTACAAAGTCTGTGGCTGTGGTTTATATCTGGCATGGGCCGGTCCGTTGTGGACCAATGTTAGCCAACACTGGTGTAGACAGCATGAAGCGGCCATTTAAAGTGAGTGCTTCAGCAGTTTAAATTTGAAGGCATAGTTTCCTTTTGGGTCCCAAGAGTGGGTTTTGCACTTTACCATTCGCCTAAAGAGCAGATCAAACGTTCTTCATAGAACATTTAATAATGCGAAGAACATTTTCCTCTTCATATCTACAACTAGAGAGCCCACTTGGGAGATGTTTGTGAAAAAAAAGTTCCTTTCACACTTTCTATAAAGTAATGAGAAGGGCAAATACTTGTGCTCACTTTGTTGTGGGTGTTCACACTAATCAATGTGAAATCTCTCCTTTCTGTGAGATGGCAATTAACATGAACGTGTAAGATGCTGTGCATTGTAGTGAACTCCCTTTCGCAGGAACTGATAGGCCACTGAACTACTACGAGTTTAAAAGTGCTTCAACAATATATTATTATTTCCTCTGCAAACCTTCAATAGTGACCTTTACTTCAAGACTTTCACGACCACGCAGTAGCTTAATTTGTAAAAATTGAAGTACAGGTGCTCAAATGTTTGTCAAAGGCCACACTCACTTTCCTCGGCTCCACCCACTTCCTCCACTGGCTCCACCCACTTCCTCTGGGCCACTGGAATTTTGTGTCAATGAAGGGTCAAATTATGCGGCAGGGTTGAGTAAATTATGCGGGAAGAAAAGGCAAAATATACAGCACAATGAGGGACATTTTATGATACTTCATTATTTTGTCAGTTTTACACTTGTTAATACTTCCTGGGCACTGACTGCACCTTATTAATACCAGTTTAACACAAAAATATAGCAATAAGCAAAAGAAAGGTGGCCAGTCAACCTTTGCAAAGTGCCTTCAACTACTTAGCAACATCTGCTGCTTGCATGTTTAATAACTTTTTAACCATTTGAGCTAGGAACATTTTTTTGTTGAAAAAGGCAAATCATGAAGCAGATAATACATTATGTGGCATATGCGGCAAATCGATACTTATGTGAAAAATACTGCTGCCACACAATTGCATAATTCCAGTGGCGCTGCGTGCAGGTATGTTATCATGTACTAAACAGTGCTGTTATTGGAAGGCTTTCCAAAGTCAACCTGGGAAACTGTTATTATATCTCAATTTAAACCACAGCATAACCTTTTGGAACGTGCCTATTAGACGCTCTTGTCCATGATAACTACAGAAAACAAGATAAGGAGCAAAATATTAAGAAGATGTCTATATTCATTGTTGCCGTCTTCGTTACACTGGTTACATGAACATCAGAATGGTTTCAATCACTCGCTGAGCCTCATACACAGTTTCTGGGTTCTTGAAGGAACTATGCAAATGCATCTGCACCAGGAGGCCCTGGCTGAGTCAATAGAACAACAGAAAGAATTCGATCCTCTGAATTTGCCATATATGCTTGCAATATTCCGGCACATGGGATTCTGTGAGGGGATATGTCACAGGATCTCTCTATTTAATGCTATACCATCGGCAAATGTTAAGACGGGTGAAATAAATTATCACCTTTGCAGTGTCCCTTGGCACTACACAGGTATGCCAGCTATCAACCATGCTATTCGCACCCTAGTCTGGACCCCCATGTCAACATGCTGAGAAACAAAGGGGCAGTGAGAGGGTTACAATACTCAGAGGGTCGCACAGATCACCTGCTTTATTTTAGGAGACAACTGCGAGCAGGCTTAGTCTCAATGTTTTATTCTCTTCATGGAACAGTCATGCCTCTTCGTCTAGTGGAAAAAACGAGAAACCATACATTTTCCAATCCACCCAGCTGTTGATGATGAACCACTGAGGCACTAACTGTGAAACACACACATTTAGGTATCTGTGTGTATGCACGCATTTACCATAACATCGAGCGAAGAGTACAACGAGAATCTGTGGGCAACACTGCACTCGCTGAAAGGCTGTCTAGAGTGCTGGAATTAAACAAAAGGGTGACGTAAGATTAACACCTTCCGGAGCGCTTTGCCAGAATGAACATATGGCTTAGATGACTTGCTTGTATATCTGAACTCGGGAAGTGGGAAGACATCGAATCCCACTTGATAAACTGACATTTCTGATCACACAAGGGCCTAGGGGGATTTAATCAAGATTTTGAACACTAGTAGGCAGCAGCACTGTAACATTCCTTTTGTTACTGTGGGCCGATTTTGGTAAAAAACATAAATAAATAGGCCCCAGTAACAAAACCAGCCCATTTTAAAACCAGCCCAGCTCCCGCCCTTCCAGGCTCCCGGCGTTGGTTACTACTTACTCGGTAACATAACATTGCTGCAGTTACAGACCGATCACTGCCTTATTAGGAGGCCTGCTGCACACTGCACACTGCATACTACACACTTCTTCAAATAATAGTGCATTCGCTCCGAACTGCAGTGTGCTCATGATGAGAAGGCGGGCGGGAGTGGATTCTAAAAAAAGGTTACGTTTGGTTATGCTTTACGCACGCTGTAACGGCAGCCCCAAAGGACCAAATCCAACCAAATCAGTGTCCCGCCCACCGGCAACACAGACTGAAGGCATGGAATGCATGGATTTGTTATTGGCGAAGTCCACCTCACCGGAAAGACAGAGTGTGAGTAAACAACAGTAGATTATCTTTGTGTGTCAGTGTTGATGTGAGTTGGCAGTGGCAGGCACTCAGGTCTAGACCCGGCCCTGATAAATAAGTGCAGGTGCTAAGCACCGGAAAGCACCGGCACAAATTAAGCACTGCAACCATGCACTGTCCTTCCCTTCAATTTACTTTAGGCTCTTCTGGTGAAAACAAAATGAGTGAAAATCATAAAGCCAAGTCATGCATCAAAGAGAGCACACACTACATGTGCCCCATTCAAATAATATAGGGTTACTCTCCAGGACCAATAGCGGATGGTGTCTTGATAGATTGGCAGGGTGGGGAAGTGGGGGGGACATACAGATGATGAGACAAATAAAGAAAAACAAAAAACACTTACCTGCTGCATTGCGCTTCTCTCCATTGCAGGCACAGGCTCCCAGAGTCCACTGCGGCCAATCCTGACACTGCTTTCATGCTGCTGGCAGCATGACAGCAGTGTCAGGATTGGCCTGAGCGCAGTCGATTTGCACTCCCAGTTAGACGGGGAGCCTGTGCCTACTTTCTCCAACCCAGCTGGGCAGCTCAGGTTGGAGAGAGCTTCAGTGCACATGATTTGGCCGTCCTGAGACGGCCAGCCAAACTGTCATGCACATTAATAACAGTGCAAAACACTCCCCCTAGTGCCCGTCATCCCCCTGGCCTCAGCTCTGAGAGCAAAAATAAAACGATAATGAACACATTTATTTTTCATTTTTTTGGCTGGTGGCAGGGAGGCGATGCTCCTCCATCATAGTGGAGTAGCCGCTGCTGTCCAAGACACATAATCTTGTGAAAGCAACTATGGAGTGTATTACATAGAGCCCTGGTGAATGCACAGAGGTGAAACAAGGTCATGCTCCTCTCCTTTTGTTTGTCCCAACATCACCAACAGGCAAACAAACGAGACATGTCTGACATGCATGTCACTTAGATTACACGTGGCACCATTCTGCAAGTTTTATGAAGGGCTCCGAGATCATGTGCACATTGACTTGACCTGTCATCTCTGATGCTTATTGTGTAAACAAAAAATGGTGCAAATACACCTGCTCTGCAAAATGTTTATGGGATATGGCATGTTTTCCTGGCACCGCATTTGAGATGATCAATTGTCATAACTCTGTGTAAAGGACACCCTTCTAAACATAAAGGCATTGTGTCAATTTTAGCAACTTCAAAGTGGCTGGCTGCACATTTGTTTGATTTTCCTCAATATAGCACACTGTTATTTTGTATGCTCTGTCTGATCATCATTGTTTCATTTTGGCGGTTCCAACATTATCTGCAGCTGTAGCTACTGTGACAATCTAAATACAGTGTCGCAGTCAGCAAGAGAGAAAAAATCTGTCATCGGCGTGTTCCATGATGTGATATTTAATGGTTATGTTACAACCTCGTAAATAGGAGGGGCACGAGCTGGCTCCATTGGTAGAGTGATCTGCATTCCTCTTTCCTCTAAATGTTCTCACTTTGAAGTCTGCCGAAAGCAAAGTGAACACAAAGCTTCCTGAAAGAGAGAGCTTGACATGTGGCCTCTGTCTTTGAATGCACAGCGAATGTGACAAGATAAGAACAAGATTTAAAGGCCTGTTTACAGAAAGCTAGTTTGAGGAAGAATACAGTAAACATGGTTTACACAACGGGAGGGATGAACGGAACCTGGAGAGCCTAAAGAAAATAAAGCCAGCCAATTAAAAGGCTAGAAAATGTGAGTTACAAACCACAAAGCCAATTGTAATCAAGGGACAGAATGCATTCTTTAGTCAACTTTCTGAAAGTCCCCAAGATGTCTTTAGCTAACCAAACAGGTGTGTTGTATGGAAGGCTGCAACCTAAAAAGAGGTTATCTCTTACCCAGTCATGGAAGGTTCTAACCTAGGCTGAAAGTGTGTCTTTGGCGATTTAAAAACTAAGAAGAGAAAGAGGAGACTGGTATATTTCATTAGAGTTACATAGTTTTTAATGATGTTTTTTTACTTTTACATTTGGAGGTTTTTCAGGTTTTCGAGTAACTTGTGGGATTTAGTGCACATATTGATAAACAAGATTTTTTTTTAGACAAGTCTGTGTTCTAAATGAATCCAATAAAGGCTGATCAGTAAACATTAGATTCAGTGAGATTTGTTTACTCCAGTTCCCAGTGGAATGGATGAATTGAGGATCCATTTGAGTGGATTGAGAATGGCTTTATATATTTCATTCTCTGTGATGTGAAACAACAAGTGACTGAATTACCTGGTAGATTCTAGCGTCTGGAATTAATGGCTTTATTTCATTTAGAAGCTTCAGCTGCAATATGCTTGTTTGGTGGTCTTAGCTCTAGCTGCACACTTCCATGGTCAGATTAGGCCATAATCCTCTTATTCACTTCTCATAACATATTATGCAGATTTGTAGCACACAAACTCCTGGGATGATATTCTGGCATTAAACAGATGTGAGTCTAGACACATTTAGGGCCTAGTGGGACCACTTTTAAAGCCAGTTCTTCAGCTTTTTGCAGAATTCAAGAAGTAAGGAGGAGGCACTTATGTGTAGCTGCAGGTCATTCTGTTGTGTGTAGATTTAGATTCCGTATATAGGTTTCTCGATTTATGCCCTTATATTAGGCATAGAAAATCCAGCCGTTATTTAGGCATTGTCCATGCTAACCAAATGCAGGCATGGTCTCCTTCATCCGTCCATCCACGTCACAACGAGTTCTTGGAAAACCGGACTTTTAAGCCATTAGGGATTTCCCTTGCTTGGATATTGATTTCTCTAAGAACTCATTTAGTATGCATGAACATCTATTCCTTAGGGGTGCATTCATGACGTTCTGATGCCCGACTTTTACTTCAATACAGGCATTCCTAAACACCTTCAAGGCATAAATGTACCTGCACTTGCCCTGGCAAACCACGGTTCCGGCAAAATCCAGCTCGACTGCCTACTTGCGGTTTGCCACGGCAAGTTCGGAAGGAAATTGAGTTCCAGCCTGACGCACTGACCAGACGCTGTCATCCTCTTCGCAGAGAATCCAGCTCCATTGTTTCTGACTCCCCCTGCGGGGTGTTAGATATCGAGTCCCAGAAAAGAGATCCCAACCTCGCACATTCTAAGGTATGGAGCAGACTTGAACTTAGAGAAACTTTTGGCAACTCTTGGCAAAACTAAAACTATAGCTATAGTTAGCTATACTTTAGAAAACAGCACCTACTTCTTACCTCGTACTACACTTAGGTTAGGTACACTGGGGTAGAACTATTTAGAAGCATCAGATGAGTATTCACCTTTTGGCCTGTGTTATTTATGTATGCATTTTAATTAATATATGTCATAGCTACAAACCATGCTATTGCAGTATTATTTTATCTTACTGCTAACTCTGTACATATTGTACTTCGCAGCCTGTCTTACGATTGTAGCAGTTCATATCTCTTGCATGAGAAATAAGACTGTTCAATAAACCCTTTTTATTGAAACGCCCGTCTCTCTATTTCTGTGCAACTCTGTAGAAACGAAGCATGCACGATTGACTGAGTGAAACTGTTATCTATTGTTTTCACGGTTCTGAGATTGTTCCGACTCTAAGGGAAACAAAGTTGTCATGTTTATGCGGTTGTCAGAAACTAATCACTTTTTGTGTATTCGAGAAGTTTCTAGTGACCTCTGAGTTAGCTGGCACACACAAGTAATTAAGTTTAATGTACTCGATAGAGACGTACTGACCTCAGTCCTATGTCAAATCTATAGTGTATATAATTCCAATGCGCAGAGCCTATCAGGGAGATAGGAACTACACTACATGGCGCCCAACGTTTGGTAAGGCACTAATTTAACGCTAGATACTAAAGTAACTCAGTCGTGCTTTTCTCAGAGACCCCTACTCATAATACTCCATAAGACGTCTGGAGTGGGTAGGGATAATATCCGCCATAGCGGAGTAGGACATATATCCTATGTATTAGCTGTTTGGTTTGTTCAACGTTGAAGGATACAGTGTTCCAAAATATTGTGCACCTTATCTTTGTTCCCTTGAAACTTGCTCTAAAACTTTCATTAAACAATGACCGAATACGGCACAAATGCTGATACTGGTGGAACTGCGCCTGACCAAGTCACAGCAGCTTTTAATCGTACTGGTTTTCAAGAAACCGACGAGGATACTATAATCATCCATCCAAATGTAAGGAGAGCCATCACTCAAAAACTAATAAAACATGGCCTAACACCAAGAGGAGTTTTTTGTGATAGAGGCACATGAATCTCACCAGACAGAGGTATTCTATTCATGGATAGTATTCCCAGAATCAAATCCAATAACATACTTGTTTCACTTCTATAAAGAAGATGATCCACCTGAGGAATATATTCCCTTCGAGGATATCAAAATTCCACTCTCATACCAGGAGCATGAGCTCTGGTTTAAAGGCACCCTAAAACATTTCAATCACATTACCAGGCTCGGTCCACTAAGTAGACCAGGAGCAACATGGCCGGTTTTAGCCGGCTACACACCTCATCCTGACATTGAAGAAATGACAGATGTAGAATTACTTGCTCAACTCAAAGAATTGATCAAAATTTATAGACAATTGGTTCAATATGTCACGCGGACTTTCACAGTCCAACCACCATTAACCATTCAAAATCCAGCCCCTCATCAGGAGAATACATTAAAAATCACTCCACATACTTTACACGCAGTCATGGGTAAAATGCCCACAAAACGTGAACAAAGTCAATTCTGGATAGCTCAAAAAATTACTCAAATCGAAGCAGTATTTCCTAATACTAGCCCTTCTGAGAAACGAAGAATTCTAACAATCTGTTTACCGATGGGGATCACAACCCAAATCTGGAAGACTGCACCACTGGGGGCACAGTCTTTGCTGCAATCTACACAAAAACACATGGTGTTCTGTCCATGGCGGTAATACCTGATGTCCTGAAACACATTCAAAACGAATACGGGGCAGAGCCTGCTCTCAGTTTAGGTATGAAATTACTGAAAAATTTCGAGCAGGTATCAACAATAATATTATCTAATATTAAAGGAGAACCAGCATCAGTGGCAATCCGCCAGAAATTAAGGGAATTTGATGTAACAGAACAACCACAAGAACTAGCCAGAATAATTGAAAAATCCTATGAAGAATTCGGCAGAGACAGTTTGGGGGGGGAACCAGTTAAACCACAACTGTCTGAAAGTCCTGATAAGGTCTTTCCTAAAAACACTCCTACCTCTTCTAAAAAGAAGTGGGAAAATAGCAAACAGCATTCCAAAGAGAAGCGTTCTCAATCCCGAAGTAGGTCTCCTCAAAAGGAGCCCTCTGAAAGGAGGTACAACCTCAGGAATAGGGACAATTTGAGAAAATCTGACAGATATCAAGATACTGATTCACGTTCCTCTCGTACCTTTCAGATATCATCACAGACATCCGAAAGAAGAGGACAGTCGGAGAACAAAGAAGAACGTGTGAAGTCCAAAGACGATCAACACGTTCAGAAAAACAAACAAAAACCTCAATTCTCCGAGAAGAAGGTAGGGTAGCAGGTCTTAAGATCAGTCATACCGAGGATTCTTAGGATGCAACTTAAGAACAGAGATTAGGCTCAGACAATGTTGGACAGTGCAGCAGAAGTTACAGTAGCTCGCCAGAACCTGAAGGGGCTTCTGGAGACAGTGGACATGAATGAGGACATTCAAGTTGAAACTGCAGACACCAGGGTTAGTTTTCCTCATAGGTTATATGAAATAACACTCTAGATGGAGGGAGACATTCCAAGAAAAGTGAAAGCCCTCTTTTGGGAGCATCTTTCAAGGGGTTATGATATACTTCTAGCAGAACGAGATTGGCCACCAGAATTTGTCAGGGAGTGCCCACATGGCGAAGACATCATTATGCCAGCCTTCTCTAACCATGTTCCAATACATTTAAGATATACTTATGCCAGGAAATGGGCAGTGGCCCAAGCCCCAGCATTGTACAAGAATCATGTAGGATGGGATGAGGACTCACCTCATCACAAAATCCAGTTAAAAAATCAACCAACTGCACAAAGGCAGTACCCAGTTAAGCAAGAAGCTAAAAAACAGGCCAGGGAGATCTTAGATCAACTTGAATACCAGGGGGTGATTGAAACATGCACCCCATCAATGAACAACCCTTTGTTTCCTGTTTCCAAACCAGACCATACATATCGTCTAGTTTTGGATTACAGACACCTAAACTCATGTTGTAAAACATTTGCAGTGTAAAATGCACACAGTACAGCATTAATGAATAACATTGTGCGTAAAAAGTACAAAACCACATTAGACATTTCAAATGGTTTCTTTTGTCAAAATATTTCACCTGAAAGTAGATATTTGACTGCTTTCTCAATAATGGGGGCTCAGCGTCAATTTTGTCGACTACCACAGGGGTTCAAGAACAGCCCGGGGTTATTCTCAGCAAGGGTAACAGAGTTACTACAAATTTTTGCTGACGAGGCATTGTCATATGTCGATGATATATATCTGACAGACGATGACCTGAACAGACACTTGAACAGGGTGAACACCATTATATTGGGTTTCGCCTCTGAGGGTTACAAATTCAGCTTTAAAAAGTCCAGAATTGCCCATCTCAACGTCCTTTTCCTAGGATATGAACTTTCAAGTGAAGGCAAAAGCCTGCCAGCCAACTTTTTAGAAAAGTGTGCGCTGCTCCAACCTCCAAAAACGCTGAAAAACTTAGTTGATTCTAGGTTTCCTGAAATTTGGAAGAACATACATTCTAAAATACGCAGAGAGGGTTAAACCTCTCTGCGAATTAATCAAACCTGATTTCAAAGCCACAACGTGGACACAAGGACACACAGAAATTCTGCGTTCACTTCAAACAGACATGTTAGCAACTAAACACTTGCAAACACTCGTAAACGTACGCAACTTAGTGATCCGAATCATTCTGGGTCAATGCGGATTCACCTACTTAACTTTTAACGAAGGTGAAAAAGTACCCTTTGCATACAAATCACACTGGTATACACAAGCAGAAATGAAATTCACTTTTACAGAAAAGATTCTGACAGCAGTTCAAACCGCTGTAGCAAAAGAAAGAACCCTAGCACAGGGGAAACGAATAATGGTCATGACTCCTGTACCAGCCTTAGAAGCAGTTACTAAAGCTAGCATTCCGAATGCAAAAGCTTTACATCCGAGATGGATACAATGGGTTAATTCTCTTGCTGCAACTGATGTTGAATATGTTTTTGATCCTTGTTTGAAAACACAAGCATTCCTGCATTACGAACACGAATGTCCTCTGCCTATTGAAATTCTCCCTCTTGATCAGTACGAATTTATAATTTATACTGACGGATCTGCGCAACCCGCTACTGGGATTAAACAAGCTTACAGTGCAGCTTGCAAGATCGTTAAAGGTCGTATGCGCGATGGCAAATTCAGACCAATGGTCACAAAAACGCAATCTCTAGGAGATTGTACAGCTCAGCGAGCTGAACTACAAGCATTCAAGATGGCACTTGAAAACACGGGTCGCAAATTCCCCACACTCATAGTGTGCGATTCTTTTCACTGTGTTCAATCTTACAATGAATATTTACAGAATTGGCTTCAAAATGGTTTCAAGGATGCAAAAGGTGGCACAATCAAGCATAAAATGCTTTGGGAACAAGTTGTTCAGTTGCAAAACGGACTACAAAAGACTCGCGTGACATCAACGTGATGGTGTTCACGTTGAAGGGAATTCATTGGCTGATGAAGCCGCGAAAGGGGGTGTGCAAACGGCTTCCGTAGCTGCAATCACTCGTTCAAAAATGAAAATAGACAGTGAAATAATGCTGGCTGTCAATGCTTCAAGCAAAGGCAGCGGTGCAGCGTTCCGTTTGCTCGAATCCCTGGAGTGGGGGATAGGGTAATACCAAACATGGAACGAAGAGCAGCTTTGATTTACGAAGCACATCTGGGAGAGGGTCTGACACATCAGGGGATCTCTAAAACAATGTTAGCACTAAAAGAGATGTACTGGTGGCCAGGAATGAATACACTGATTCATATCTTCATCAGTAACTGCATAGACTGCAATAGAGATCGCAGTACAGAACGCCGCCAGATACCTGACTACAACATAGCCAGCCCAGTTCAGCCACCATCATTAGACATCATTTGATATCAGAGATCGTTTGGCTGTTTTACAGGACTTAAATGAACTGAGAACAAAACAGAGCAACGTGCTCCTGAAGCCAACCATCACTGAGGAAAAACCGGCCGTCCCAGCAAGGCCTGTCTGGATCCCAAAGCTTGGTGATCTAGTCACAGAAAAGATCGTGGACAAGAAGGAATTTGGGCCTTCTTACAGACAACCAGTACCTGTCCTAGCAATCCAAGGATCAAGAACAGTACTTTTGCCGCCCCTTGCTGGTAAAAAGGAGAAAAGATTTGTGTCCATCGACCTGATCAAACCACACTATGTGGCCGATACTTAGCAGTAGGCCAAGTGGACTCCGCCAATGTAGCAGACGCACTCCGCTGGCTACAATCCAAGAGGTTCAAACTGAGAGACTCATGTCCTTTGAAGATTCTGCAGTAAAGGACTAAGGGCCATATGTAGGTAGCATACAAGTTACCACTTCTTAAATTCCGAACTTTACCGAATCGGTATTTAAGAAGTGGTAACTCGTATGTAGGTAATCATTCGATAAATATTACCGAATCGGAGAAATTCGGTAATTACCGAATCGGTATTTACCGATTCGGTAATGAGGCATACCTTCCCATTGATTCCTATGGGCCTTCAATGGGAAGGTATGCCTCATTACCGAATCGGTAAATACCGATTCGGTAATGGGGGGAGCACATTCAAGGGTGGCAGGGTGTCACATTGACACCTTGTTGCACCCCTGATTCCTGCATGTGTGCACATGTGGCGCACATACATGCCCTAAGGGCATGTATGTCTGCCACATGGCACTGTTAGTCCAGCAAAATACTGCTTTTTGCAATGAATTCGGTATTTAGCACCAACATATATTTGGTGCTAAATACCGAATTATTTTCCCTACACATCACTCATTTGAGTGTCACCTACATCTCATTTCAGGATTCGGTATTTACCGAATCGGTAAAATTACCGATTCGGTAATTTTACCGATTCGGTAAATTACCGAATCCTGAAATGTTCCCCCTACATAGCAAAAGCCTAAATACCGGTCGGTAACGGGATATTTACCGAAAATCGGCCGTTACCGACCGGTATTAGGCTACCTACATATGGCCCTAAGCAACAAAGCTATGGAACGTGTCCCTCTTGAAACCCAAATAACAGTTTGTCCTGATACACATGTATACAATGAAGTAACAAGTGATCAACTGGTTCCAGCGAATTCAACAAATCCTGATGCAATTCCAACCATTGACAGAACTGCCTCTGGCTATTTCATGAACTTTGATCCGTTTTCTGAGAATCCAAGCGAACCAGAAATGACGCCTGCAGAAAGAACTTTCAAAGAACAAGCAACATAATTTTTTCATCTCCTGGAAAAAACGTATCTGGTTTCACCATGGATTGAACTATGGATTGTTTTGGGAATATTCTTCTTTCTACTATGGTTAGCTCTGGTAATAACTCTGAGTATGCTGATCAATGGAAGATATATTCAAATGGACACAGCAAGTAAAAAAGTGAACTTATTTCTCCAGCCACACAAATCATCCCATCGTAAAGCAAGAGACTTATCAGCAGTGAATATCACAGCCGTTCCTATACATGATGGTATAGTTTGGGACCAAACTCAATATGACATTTTTGGCCCGTCTGAGTTTTTGAAGATTCCACATTTATTTAAGATTTCATTAAGTGACTTTATTACCTCTAGTACCTTTTCTGATGATTGGGACTTTGAGGCTGTTAATAACATGATGTCTGATCTAGAGATGTCTACTGTATTCACAAATCATGAATATTTAGAGGGTTCTTCGGACTATGAACAAATGTATTGTTATAACCACTATGATCATCATTTCTTGCATAAATCTGCAACGCCTAGAAATTTATTTATGTATAACCAATGGCAACTTTGTCCTACGCCTCCAAAGGGTAGCTCAAAAACTTTTGCAAGGAAGTTTCCATATTTTCAGGCTACAATTTGTCTAATTCGGCCACGTTTTACTTTAAAAACGTGAACAAGACGGGAACAAAAAATATGTTAACAAATACGTAACAGATTTATTCTGCAGCCTTTATTGCCCAACTGTCTAGACAAGGTTTCGAATTTTGGAAAGACAACATTGAGACAAAGACTGTCTGGGGTACAAAAGATTGGCAAGTACAGGGGGTAGGTAGAAGCTTTATTTAGAGCCTGTATCATCCCTGAGCAAATTATGTTTTTGAATGACACTGTTCAGCAAATGTCTTGCCTTGGATTAGCCAGGATCAAAGACATGAACACACCGACCGTACCCATACCTGCAAGCAATAGCACTACACGGGGGGAGGTCAACGTACATAATATTTTGCATCACAACAGATCAGATCCAGAATAGAAAAAATGGTTGCTCTGGCCCACAGACATGAATAACTGTCCAGATCGATTCCTGGATAAAACACAGGGTTTCACTATCAATAGGCCAGACCCACGCTATGTTCAAAGACAGCATCCAGGGGTAGTAACAACATACAGTGTAGGGAAATTGCCTTGATTGGCTACAGAAAGCTACACTGAAGGATGTTAAACAACACTTAACTTTACTTCAAGAAGGCGCAGACCTTAGGGAATTCTTGCTAGGACCAAGAAAACCGCGTCAAAAACGTTTCATATATGCCGGTATCTATGCTGCTTATAATGAAGCATGGAAGGTTACCCAAGCAGAGACTGCAGAACGAATACGAGAAATTGATCGTATTAATTTAGAGAAAAGTCTCTCTGTAGTAGACAATGGGTTAACGACTCTGTCGTCCAGAAAATATTCATTGGACAGGATTGTGTCTTCTGTCATAGACATCATGGAACAGGACTTGGTCATGTTGCAACATGGTCAGTTTCACCTACGTTCTATCATGCTATTGGGCTGGACGCTACAAAACTTGCGTGCAGGCTATGTGCCTTGGCGTTTAATCAACACTACGTCACTGTTTTCAGAATTCAATCTCACTGATAAACAGATCAGACTGGCGCAAAGGGGAGCAGACTACACTATTCTGAGCATTGAAAAACTGGAAAAATTACCATTCACGGTGGCAGAAAAACCATCTACTGAGTGGATCATACATGGTAAAATTACTCTGCCTGTTACAACTTTCCATTTTCATTATTGCCTAAAACATATTCCAGTTGGCAAATATGAAAGGTTGGGTAAAGGATACATCAAGACATCCTGGGAATTACCTTACACACATTGATGTTGGAGTGGGGAACGTGAAGTGTTTCTTAGCGGTGAAACTGTGAACACACACTAAGCGGTTCTCTCCTTTGTCAGGGTATTAACTTACACGGGCCTGTGATGGTTTCACTACAAACTTATCCTGTCACCTGCAAGGTTCACCGGCTGCAGTGATTAATCCAATCTTTGGCCAACTTTCTAATGGGAGTTACATTATGTTGAATAATCACAGCTGCTGTGGCATTGCCAGGTATTCCTTATCTAGTTACGGTTACATCCAGGGTCACTTGCTGTATGCAAGTCTTGTTTCCACAAATAGACACAGTCAGGGAGTTGCCTTTATTGCCTTCACTGAACATCTCTTCTATACGAATTGATACTCTTAGCAGAATGAAAGCCATTCTTTTACAAAAAACAGTGCCACTGACCTCTGCCAAAGAAATCTATGATCTCCAAGTCGCAAGGACTTCTGCAGAGATACATACCCTTTTGTATACAAACTGCCCTGTATATTTCTCAGAAATGTTAGGTCGTATCTTAAACATGTCTGATACGAGCGGTATTATACATGTATTTAAGAACATGTGTACAGGACTGTTAGCACCTTTTCAAGCAGTCCTCGGAATTTTTCCAAACTTCATGCACTCTGTGTTTGCGGACTACCGCTCCTTTTAGCACTCGTTGCAGGGATCCTATTTTTGCTCCTACTGCTACGATATGGCAAGCCTCATCACCAGCGTCAATCCAGGCACCATAGAGAGAGCTCTATTGGAGATGAAGTGTCGTGAGCGCATCGTCCACATTTTGGGTTTACCTTGTCTACGGGAATTAAATTCCACATGGTTTCTATCATTCAGATCAAACTGGCAAGATTGCAACTTAACTGTTCTACGCTGCCTGCTCTGCGGTGAAGAATGCGTGCTAGAAATCTGTCCAACACTCCTATCAGTCATGCCTACGGATATCGCTACTCTGCTGGACCCAGTAACGGCCCATGCTCTTTGTTGTCCCCAGCGGCTACTAATCCTGATGATGGCATTCATTGAGATCTCACAGACGCAAATTGCCACTGCTGAGGTACGAGAGGAAACAACAGGCACGCAGGTAACATCCGATTCAAACATTTTTGATGCGACCAATGCTGAAGGCGATAGTTCACATCTATGTGCAGTTAATCTTCTAAACAAGGTATTCCAACTTTCACCTACAATGGTAGATGACTTTTTGTCTACAGGATTAGAAGATTTCATGTTTTCTCCATGCCCACACACTGACTTTTGATTCAGGCACATAGTGTTGCGAAGAGACTCTGAATTTGCCCTTCATTCTTTTAAAACAAGGGACTGACTTTGGAACTTTTTCCTATAATTGTTTTTTTTTTTTCCCTCCAAATTTGTATTTTTCATTTTTGGCACAGTAATCTGCTTATAGTAGAACTATTCATAGAGAATAGAATTCTTTCAAAATCTTCCAGGGACATTATGCCACCTTGTCACATCAACATTTGATTTGTGTTAACCTGATATGAAATGGTTTCGGCCCTTTTTTCTTCTGTATTAACGAGCCATTTCATCAAATGTATATATTTATGATTCATTCTTGTTGGCGTTTTTCAATACACGCATATGCTTAGAATGAAACATTGCTTTTAATATGTACAGCACCTTATGCATAGCAATGGGTTTGTATTGCATTTTTAGGACATATGTTTTTAGATATGTTTTAGCATATTTTCGATTATCATGCGATATTCTCTTTTAGACATGTTTAGGTTTTAGTAATGTCGTTCATACGAAACTGGAGTGGGTGTTGCTCGTAGATTTAGATTCGGTATATAGGTTTCCCGATATATATGCCCTTATATAGGTACAATTCATATTGCCTTTATTTAGGCATAGAACATCCAGCCCTTATTTAGGGATTGTCCATGCTAACCAAATACAGGCATGGTCTCCTACATCCGTCCATCCACGTCACGACGAGTTCTTGGAAAACCGGACTCTTAAGCCTTTAGGAATTTCCCCTGCTTGGATACTGATTTCTCCAAGAACACCTTTAGTATGCATGAACATCTATTCCTTACGTTCCGATGTCCGACTTTTACGTCAATACAGGCATTCCTAAACACCTTCAAGGTATAAATATACCTGCACTTGCCCTGGCAAACCACGGTTCCGGCACGATCCAGCTTGACTGCCTACTTGCGGTTCGCCACGGCAAGTTCGGAAGGAAATCGAGTTCCAGCCTGACGCACTGACCAGGCGCTGTCATCCTCTTCGCTTCGCAGAGAATCCAGCTCCAGTGTTTCTGACTCCCTTGCGGGGTGTTAGATATCAAGTCCCGGAAAAGAGATTCCAACCTTGCACATTCTAAGGTATGGAGCAGACTAGAAGTTAGAGAAATGTTTGGCAACTCTTGGTTAAATAAAACTATAGCTATAGTTACCTATACTTTAGAAAACAGCACCTACTTCTTACCTCGTACTACACTTAGGTTAGGTACACTGGGGTAGAACTATTTAGAAGAATAAGATGAGTATTCACCTTTTAGCCTGTGTTATTTATGTATGTATTTTAATTAATATATGTCATAGCTGCAAGTCATGCTATTGCAGTATTATTTGATCTTACTGCTAACTCTGTACATATTGTACTTCGCAGCCTGTCTTACGATTGTAGCAGTTCATATCTCTTGCATGAGAAATAAGACTGTTCAATAAACCCTTTTTATTGAAACGCCCGTCCCTCTATTTCTGTGCAACTCTGTAGAAACGAAGCATGCACGATTGACTGAGTGAAACTGTTATCTATTGTTTCCACGGTTCTGAGATTGTTCCGACTCTAAGGGAAACAAAGTTGTCATCTTAATGCGGTTGTCAGAAACAAATCCCTTCTTGTGTATTTGAGAAGTTTCTAGTGACCTCTGAGTTAGCTGGCACACACAAGTAATTAAGTTTAATGTACTCGATAGAGACATACTGACCTCAGTTCTATGTCAAATCTATAGTGTATATTATTCCAATGCGCAGAGCCTATCAGGGATATAGGAACTACATTACAATTCCACACTTTAGGAACAATGTAGGAGAAGGTTCCACCACTGGCTCTGGTTTTCCATATGTGTGGTATTAGTCCCAGTAAGAATCTGGACGAATGGAGGTGTCTGGAAGGTTTCTGAAAGCAGATGTGATTGTTGAAGTATGCTGAGCCAGTGTTATATAGAGTCTTGAAAGTGTGGTTGAAGAGTTTAAACTGTGTACTCATCTGTGAGTGGGGAGCCATTGGAGCTCAGGCAGGTGTGGTGTGGTGTGATATGTGTATGAGACATGGGAGGTAGGGTGTGATTCTGGCCACCGAGTTCTCATTTGTCTGCAGCCTTCTGATGAATTATTTTTGATCCTGGCATAAAGGGTGTACCCATAGTCCAGCTCGCTTGTGACCAGGGCATGTATGACAGTTTTGCAGGTGCTCATTGGGAGCCATTTAAAAATCTTCCTCACCTACTTCAGGGTATGGAAGCATGAGGCGGTGATGGCCTTGACTTGGGCGGTCATGTTGAGTTTGTGGTCAATGATGATCCTGAGGTTCTTGCCTTGGATGGTAGGGGTGGTGGTGGGTGCCGGTCCTAGCTCTGTTGGCCACAAGGTAGAGTCCCATGGTGATGCGCTCTTACAGAAGAACTTGATTTCGGTCTTGTTGGTGTTCTACTTAAGATAGTTGGTCTTCATCTAGTGGGTGATATTAGTCATGCAGGCATTGAACTTAATCCGGGTACTGGGCGCCTTGTTCGAGAGGGAGAGAATGAGTTGCTTGTCCTTGGCGTAGGAGAGGACATTGATATTGTGAGAGTGGATGATGCTGGCTATAGGGATCATGTATGCGTTGAAGAGGTTCGAGCTCAGGGAGGATCCTTGCGGAATGCCTCAGATGAGGTCGCAGACAGCTGAGTGGGCTGTGCTAGACTGACTGAGTGGGTTCTTCCTGCCCAGAAGGAGCAGATCTATCAGAATGTGTCTCCTTGGATTCCGATGTTGTGTAGGCGTTAGATGAGGTTTTTTTTAGTGAATGTCTAAGGTTTTAATAATTCTATTCCATAACTAAAACGTCCCTGTAACCTTTGTTTTTTTCAGTGAATTTCTGTTTTTTAATGCTATTTCCTAACTATAACATCACTTTTATCTTTGTGTTTTCTGTGAGTATATATATGTGTGAATATATATATGTGTGTGTGTGTGTATATATATATATATATATACCAGAAACAATGTGCCCATGCACAGGAGCGCACTAATACACAGGGACAGAATCACCTGATTGACCCATCCAGGGTAAATAAATTAAATGCAAGTTGCGCGAGACTGCACTCAAGCCTCACCATGAAGAAGGGCGTTCCGCCCGAAACGCGTCGGTGTATCAAGGCACTCAAGGCGATATTGACTTTCGACTGCCACTGCTTTCCCCAATAGACTCGCCATAGTCAAGCGCTGCCTGAGTGCGCTCCTGTGCATGGGCACATTGTTTCTGATGTTATGCACGGCCGCCCAGCCGTGAGGAGCTGCACCACCCCAAGGATTGTAAGGGGGCCGCGGGACTCGGCATCTGCCGAGCTCTATGGGACAGTGCTGGGATGATGATTTCAGCGGCATAAAGGAAAGGCCCATCCAGGGCAATATGCCTTTTATTAATGCAGTTGAAGATTGTGGCCGTTAGATTTTGCGCACTACCATTCCCAGAATACACAGGGACAGAATCACCTGATTGACCCATCCAGGGTAAATAAATTAAATGGAAGTTGCGCGAGACTGCACTCAAGCCTCACCATGAAGAAGGGCGTTCCGCCCGAAACGCGTCGGTGTATCAAGGCACTCAAGGCGATATTGACTTTCGACTGCCGCTGCTTTCCCCAATAGACTCGCCACAGTCAAGCGCTGCCTGAGTGCGCTCCTGTGCATGGGCACATTGTTTCTGATGTTATGCACGGCCGCCCAGCCGTGAGGAGCTGCACCACCCCAAGGATTGTAAGGGGGCCGCGGGACTCGGCATCTGCCGAGCTCTATGGGACAGCTCTGGGATGATGATTTCAGCGGCATAAAGGAAAGGCCCATCCAGGACAAGATGCCTTTTATTAATGCAGTTGAAGATTGTGGCCGTTAGATTTTGCGCACCACCATTCCCAGAATACACAGGGACAGAATCACCTGATTGACCCATCCAGGGTAAATAAATTAAATGCAAGTTGCGCGAGACTGCACTCAAGCCTCACCATGAAGAAGGGCGTTCCGCCCGAAACGCGTCGGTGTATCAAGGCACTCAAGGCGATATTGACTTTCGACTGCCGCTGCTTTCCCCAATAGACTCGCCACAGTCAAGCGCTGCCTGAGTGCGCTCCTGTGCATGGGCACATTGTTTCTGATGTTATGCACGGCCGCCCAGCCGTGAGGAGCTGCACCACCCCAAGGATTGTAAGGGGGCCGCGGGACTCGGCATCTGCCGAGCTCTATGGGACAGCGCTGGGATGATGATTTCAGCGGCATAAAGGAAAGGCCCATCCAGGGCAAGATGCCTTTTATTAATGCAGTTGAAGATTGTGGCCGTTAGATTTTGCGCACTACCATTCCCAGAATACACAGGGACAGAATCACCTGATTGACCCATCCAGGGTAAATAAATTAAATGCAAGTTCTGTAGTAGGGGATCTCTGTGTATAGTCATAATCTATGAATAAGCCCCGCCCATGTGCGGGGACCCCGGAGCAATCAAAAATATCTCTTAAGCTGTCCCGCATTTGCAAACCTGCAAAGACACTTAAGAGACAGACAAAATAATACAGCCTAACCACCACAAGGCTGCACTGGCCAGCACTTCCTCTGAAGTGAACACAAAAGCCAAAATAAAGTTGAAATGTCATTTTTATTCACATTTGACATGTTCCTTTATTATTACACACTCCCTTCACCAAAATCCCTTTAAACAATAGAGAGGAAGGGGTGGACAGACAAGCCCTATAGGCTGTCATTATGTGTCTGCTAAAGGGATACCGTGCCTTTAAGAAACTCTCCAGAGACCCCCGGTATCCCAGGATGCACAGCCAACACAAGTTACTTTCAGTTCTTTTTTCCGGCTCCTGCTAGCAGGACCCTGGAGCTTGAGCTCTACCCTTTTGGGTGGTTTAATTGATTAAAATCGGATTTTTTGGATTAAAAGTGGTTTCATTCGACGTCTAAAGCCTTTATCTACTACTGCCTGCAATCTGGAGCAGTTTTGGCCCACTCTCAGCATGGCTTTATTCGATAAATGCCCTGAGTGTGGGAGGAAGAAGGCTAAGACGGACCCACATGAGGTGTGTATCCTCTGCTTGTCGCCCTCACATGTCCCAGCTGCCTGTGACATCTGCAGCACCTTTTCGAAAAGGACCCTGAGGGACCGGGAGAAGACTCGCCTTCAGGGACAGGAGAAGCAGAGGACCGGTGAGACTTCAGGGCATGGAGGGTCCCATTCCCCCTCCTCCGCCCATGCTTCAGCCCCTGGAGGGACCTCCGGGCAGAAAAAGGAGCAGAAACGACACCTACCGGCTGGTAGGTCGCGTTCGACGTCGAAGGCGACGACGTCGATGGCGAGAGAGAAGGCACCGGTATGTTCGCCGTCGATCCAGGGCTCTGGGTCGCGGCAGCCTCGGCGTTCGACGTCGAGGGAGGGGCCGGCGAGACCCGGGACCGGGTCGCCGTCGCAGGTGTCACGGTCGACGTCGACAACACATCGACGTCGTACCGAGCCCCATGGACTGCACTCGCCGCCGTCTACCCACGGCTCGACGCTGACGGAGTCGACGCCGAGATCCCGGCGCCCGCCGTCGAGGCGGAGGCGGTCGACGCCGAGACGCAGGTCGACGTCGAGACACCAACGATCGACGTCGAGACATCAACGATCGACGTCGAGATACCAACGATCGACGTCGAGACATCAACGATCGACGTCGAGATACCAACGATCGACGTCAAGATCGCAGCACTCGACGCCGAGGCACCGGCGGTCGACGTCGAGACGCCAGAAGTCGGCGTCGAGGAGACAGTCGACGTCGAGGCAGACACCCCGGCGACGGCGATCAAGGCGGGGCTCGACTCCGAGGAGGCATGGGTCGACGTCGAGGAGACTTGGTTCGACGTCGAGAGGACGATCGACTGCGGGGCGGCACTCGTCGTCGAGGGCGAAGAGACGCCGTTCGAGGTCAAGGTACAGTTCGACGTCCCAGACATCGGGGAATACGTCCTCGGTGATTACGATCTCCAGTCGAGGATCGGGGAGGCGCGGACGTTCGCCTTCGGTGGCTTCCCCGCAGGACAGGCCCGCCAAGAAGAGGAGAGTGGCCGCGAGCCCGGACAATGATGATGGGGGCTCTCCGGCTAGAAGTGATGGGGCTTCAGACCATCTGACCCCGCTGCGTACCCAGCGGCCTCCTTTGCCTCCGGTGCCAGACCTTCCACCGGCGCCTCCCCCGGTGCCTGCACTGCCTCCTCCTCCTCAGCCTCCTCCTCTTCCTCCGCCTCCTCTTCCTCCTCCTCCACCTCCTCCGCTGCCTCTGCCCGTGCCTCAGCTGCCTGCCTCACCACCGCAGCCACCGCCTCCTCCCCCGAGGGTCCCTCACCGGCAGAGATCTCGCTCTCGCAGGCGATCACGGAGTAGGCGCAGATCCTCCACTCGCTCTGGACATGGTCGACGGAGGTATCGGTCCCGTTCCAGAGGGTCGAGGGGCACGTACTCTCCGGGGGCTGGCAAGTATTCGCCCTCGCTGTCAGAGACGCCTCCTTCCCGCGTCTCTCCAGTGGATGACATTGCCACGTTCCAGGAGGTGTTGCTGAGAGGGGCTGCGAAGTTGGGGATATCAGTGACTACCCCTATTCCCACTACGTCTGTGATTTTTGAGACTTTGCATAAAGTACATCTGTCGCGCCCCCTCCTCCCGCTGGTCCCAGGACTGGAGGAACCTGCGATGGAGGTGTTCTTAACGCCGGCTGTGGTGAAGCCGGCGCCCTCGAGACTGTCAAAGAAGTACAGGGCCCCTGACTCGGATCCGGCGTTCCTCAGAGTGGACCCCCCACCGGATTCTGTTATCGTGGCGGCGGCTCGTAAGCAACACTCTACGACGCCTTCCTCCACGGCTCCCCCGGATAAGGAGAGTCGCAAAATGGACTCCTTGGGGAGGAGGATGTGCTCCACGTCGGCTACTACAATGAAGGCCGCTAGCGCCTCCGCTCTGTTGGGGCGCTATGACAGGTCTCTTTGGGACTCCCTGCAACAGTTCGCGGCCTCCCTGCCCAGAGACAAGAGGGAGGATTTTCAAGAGGTGCTGAACGAGGGCATGATGGTCTCTAATCAGATCATCAGTGCGGCGGGGGACGTGTCGTTGTTGGCGGCCCATGGGTACTGCCACGGCATACATATGAGGAGGCATTCCTGGCTGCGGCTGACTCCGCTCAAGCCGGAAGCGCAGCAGAAGATCGCCAATCTACCATTCTCTGGCACGACGTTATTCGGGTCGCATGCGGATGACGAGATGGCCCGCATGAAGGCTGAGGCGGAGACTCTGAAGGCGGTGGGGCTGGAGCGGCCTAAGGAGCAGAGGAGGTCCTTCCGTTCCTCGGGCAGGCGCTACACCAAGCAGAGGGGCCAAGGGCGTCAGTCGGGCCCCCAGCAACAGCCCCAGCAACAGCAGCAGTACCAGAGGCAGCCCTTTCAGAAGCGCCAGAGGGGCAGAGGCCAGCATCAGTCCTCGGCGGGGAACAAAGGCCCGTCCGGGTCGAAGCCCTGAAAAGTTACTTCCCCCTCATCCGTTACCCGCTCCGGTGGGGGGAAGTATTCAACACTACCTGGCAGAGTGGAGGACAATAACACAGGACAAGTGGGTGCTGAATATTGTTTGCAATGGCTACTGTCTTCGTTTCACCAGTTCGCCTCCACAGATTCCACCAGTGCGCTCCCTTTACATGGTGCGGGAGCTCCAGCGGGAGGCGGACATTCTATTAAAAAAGAAGGCGATAGAAGCTGTTCCTTTGAGGCAAAAAGGAAAAGGTCTCTACTCACGGTTCTTTCTCGTAAGAAAAAAAGACAAGAACGAGTTCAGGCCTATTCTGGATCTGCGTCAAGCAAACAGGTGGATCCGCCGAGAAAAGTTCCGTATGTTGTCCCTGCATCAGATTTACCCTCAGTTGCATCGAGGAGACTGGCTGTGCGCCATAGATCTGCAGGACGCTTACTTTCATGTGCCGATCGCACCGAGGCATCGCAAATTCCTGAGGTTTCTGGTAGGCAACAACCATTACCAGTATTCCGTACTCCCGTTTGGCCTGAAGTCTGCGCCACGGACGTTCTCCAAGTGCATGGCAGTGGTCGCGGCACACCTGCGGAAGACCAAGGTGTTTGTGTACCCTTACCTGGACGACTGGTTGATCAAAGCGTCCACTTATCAGGAAGCCCAGTGCCATTTCAACAGGACGGCGGCTTTGCTTCACCGTCTGGGGCTGCACATCAACATGACGAAGTCAGTGCCGATCCCTGTGCAGTGTCTCCAGTACTTGGGGGCTTCAGTCAATACCTTGACCGCAAGCGTGTGTCCTTCGGAGGAGAGACGCTTATCGATCCGTGGGAAGGCTCTGCATCTCATCTCAGCCCGCTCTCCTACGGTGAGGACGGTGTCTTCATTACTGGGGTCGATGGCTTCTTGCATCTTCCTCACCCCCAATGCACGTCTGCATATGAGGCCCCTGCAGGAATGTCTGGAGGATCAATGGGACCAGAGGAGGGGGCGTTGGGAGGACAAGATCCAGTTGTCTCAGCACGCTCGGCAGTCTCTGAAATGGTGGTGTTCCCCAGAGAATGTCTGCAAGGGGACCCCTTTTCACAAGGACATTCCGGCCCAGACCATAGTGACCGATGCGTCTCTCCAGGGCTGGGGAGCGCATTCGGGCCCTCTTCAGATTCAGGGGATATGGTCGCAGATGGAGACGACCTACCATATCAACTTTTTGGAACTCAGAGCAGTACACTTGGCCTTGAAGGCGTTCCATCCCTCCTTCAGGACGTCCTCCCTGCTGGTTCAGACGGACAATACTACGACCATGTATTACCTCAACAAGCAGGGGGGCTCCCGGTCACGCACCCTGTCTCGGGAGGCACAGGCGATCTGGAACTGGCTGGTGGCCAGGAATCTGACGATCACGGCGACCCACCTGCCGGGAGTGCAGAATGCCCAAGCAGACGCGCTCAGCAGACTCGTTCAAGAGAACCACGAGTGGGTGCTAAACGACGACGTGCTAAGAGACGTCTTCGCAGAATGGGGCACTCCGGATATAGATCTGTTCGCCACGGCAGAAAACAGCAAATGCCGCGACTTCGCGTCCAGGTACTACCAGCCAGGGACGCTGGGGAATGCACTATGGATCAGCTGGTCCAACAGCTTTCTCTACGCCTTTCCACCCATTCCCCTGATTCCGGCGGTGCTGATCAAGCTGTCGCAATCCAGAGCCAGAATGATCCTGATTGCTCCGGAGTGGCCGAGACAATGGTGGTTCACCGACCTTCTTCACCGGTCTGTTCTGCCACACCGGCGCCTGCCGTGCCGGCCGGACCTCCTCACGAAGTTCGGAGGGCAGATGGTTCACCCCAATCTCTCGTCTTTGAGTTTGGCAGCATGGCTCCTGAGCTAGTGCAGTATGGACACTTGAACCTGCCTCAGGACTGTATGGAGATCTTAAAAGAGGCTAAGAGACCGTCTACGAGGACCTCCTACGCCTATAAGTGGAAGAGATTCTGCTTATGGTGCAAGGCGAAGGACTTTGACCCTACATCCTGTAAAGAAGACGTTATTTTGCCTTATCTGCTGCAGTTAGCTCAGTCTGGGCTTAATTTCCAATCTATTAAGGTTCATCTCGCAGCTCTGACTGCGTATAGGAAGGGCCCTTCTCAAACCTCATTTTTTCAAATCCCTGTGATTAAGGATTTTTTGGAGGGTTTGCGTAAGGTGTTTCCCCCTGTTAGAAGGCCTTCTCCACCTTGGGAATTGAATGTGGTGTTATCTAGATTGATGAGGGAGCCTTTTGAACCTATCCATAAGGCTTCGCTGCAGCATTTGTCTTGGAAGGCGGCCTTCCTTGTAGCCATTACATCGGCCAGGAGGGTGAGTGAGATTCAGGCTCTGTGTTGCCAAGAGCCGTATACTGTTTTCCATGCTTCTAAAGTAGTGATGCGTACCCATCCTAAATTTTTGCCTAAGGTGATATCAGATTTCCATGTGAATCAGATGATAACTTTGCCTACGTTTTTTCAGCATCCTTCCTCTCCGGCGGAGAGGTCTCTGCATTCACTTGATGTGCGTAGGGTGTTGAAATTCTACCTGGATAAGACAAAAGATATCCGCAGGTCGGATCAACTGTTTGTTAATTATGGTTCGGTAAGAACTGGTTTAGCTACCTCAAAGCAGTCCATTTCCAGATGGATTGTTTCCTGTATTCAGCTTTGTTACCAAAAAGCTAATAAAACATTAGGGGGTAAGCCTACAGCACATTCGACTAGAGGAAAGGCGGCTACCACCGCTTTGCTTAGGAATGTTCCCATTGCTGACATTTGTAAGGCTGCCACCTGGAAGTCAGTCCATACGTTTACAAAGCATTACTGCCTGGACTCTGATGCTAGGGCAGATGCGCAGGTTGGACAGGCTTCACTAAGGAATTTGTTTGCACAGTGATTTGTTGGTGGTTGGTCTTACTCCACCGCTTCTTGTTGGTTGGGATGGGCTTGCCATTCTATTCATAGATTATGACTATACACAGAGATCCCCTACTACAGAAGGAGTAGTTTCTTACCTGTAACTCCAGTTCTGTAGTAGGGGTATCTCTGTTATAGTCATAAGCGACCCTCCCTCCTCCCCAGTGGAGTAACCTGACGGTATCAGGCCTGTTGTTATACACCTTCAAAAAGAACTGAAAGTAACTTGTGTTGGCTGTGCATCCTGGGATACCGGGGGTCTCTGGAGAGTTTCTTAAAGGCACGGTATCCCTTTAGCAGACACATAATGACAGCCTATAGGGCTTGTCTGTCCACCCCTTCCTCTCTATTGTTTAAAGGGATTTTGGTGAAGGGAGTGTGTAATAATAAAGGAACATGTCAAATGTGAATAAAAATGACATTTCAACTTTATTTTGGCTTTTGTGTTCACTTCAGAGGAAGTGCTGGCCAGTGCAGCCTTGTGGTGGTTAGGCTGTATTATTTTGTCTGTCTCTTAAGTGTCTTTGCAGGTTTGCAAATGCGGGACAGCTTAAGAGATATTTTTGATTGCTCCGGGGTCCCCGCACATGGGCGGGGCTTATTCATAGATTATGACTATAACAGAGATACCCCTACTACAGAACTGGAGTTACAGGTAAGAAACTACTCCTTGCGCGAGACTGCACTCAAGCCTCACCATGAAGAAGGGCGTTCCGCCCGAAACGCGTCGGTGTATCAAGGCACTCAAGGCGATATTGACTTTCGACTGCCGCTGCTTTCCCCAATAGACTCGCCACAGTCAAGCGTTGCCTGAGTGCGCTCCTGTGCATGGGCACATTGTTTCTGATATATATATATATATATATATATATACACACACACACGCTAGGTAGTTATAGTTAGTTCAGCGTTTCTTGCCTTTTTTGTTTTTCTAATAACTTTGCTGCCGTTTGACGAATTGTCACGCAGCTTTTCAAAAAAAGGCTACCTTTTGCCTAGTTTGTTTGTGGAAAGTTTTGGGCTGATCTATCAAGCCGGGGCAAAAAAAGAGGGTCCCACAACACAAAATCCCCCTGCATTTACCATAGACTTGTTTGAACAGCGCTACTGCAAAAACGTCTGAACGGAATTAGACCAAATTTGCAGGAAGCAAGATCCTGATCCAGATTTGGTGTATATCCATTTAATCGGTTTTCAGATATTCAGCAAGAAAAATATTTGTATATCTGTCCCTAATACCCAATGAAAAAGGAGCATTCTGATTGGCACAGAGGGCTTTTTATCCCTTGGGCCGTTTGATCTCATGGGAAACACGCTCCCACAGGAGTTAGCGCTCTTATTGGCTTTCAGCATCTTGAAGAAAGATGTGACCCCCACCTCCAGGAGCCCTTCTCTGGGGCTGGGACACTAATTAAGGGGAAGAAGGAGCACGGCCCTGGCAACCCCATCCACCAGGGTGCGCCACATCAAGGGGGGCACGTGGATCCCTCTTCAAGACTTTGAGGCCCCGGTGTCCACATCCTCCAGGGCCGAACTGAACTTAAAAGGTAGGGGACCCCATCACATGGGGCTAGGTCATTTACTGTGTCCCAGGGAGCCCGTCCCCAGACACAACAGTTTCCATGCCCGCAGTAGCTTGGACAGGGAAACAGAAGTTTGCTCCCAACCAGCAGGACCTTTTTTTGAAGCTTCTGCCAGGTGGGAGCAAACATGCCTTCCCTACCTGCAGGAGCGCCAGCAGGGAAGGCATGTCTGCTCTCACTCGGTGGGAGCTTTAAAAATGCTGCAGCTGGGTGGGAACTGACTTTTGTTTCCCTACCCGCACTCCTTTTGGTAGGGAAACACACATTGGTCCTGCTCGGAGGGGGTAAACAAAACACAGTTGCTCCTGCCAGGCGGGAGCAGTGCTGGCTCCTGCAGCATGGGGGGAGCCAGCTGGTACTGTGGGGGCCATGGGGTTCCCCCGCTGCCTCCATCTTGCTTTTTGCTAGGTGCCCCTGTGTGCACCAGAGCACCCTCCTAAAACTAATACTGGCCCGAGGGGCTGGGAGCAGGGGCTACCACATGACCACCTCCCATTTCTTATGGCAATCAATCCCAGAGGATGGGATCCCCATGGCTTATTAAGGCTCATGGAGGGGGGCGTGCAGCCTCCCTCCCCTTTTTCATTGCAATCAGCATCTGGGGATGAGCCTCCGAGGCCTATTAAGGTTCAGGAGGGGAGACACTTAGCCCTTCTCCTTTTCTAAGGAATTCAGCCGCAGGACCAATTAAGGCTCGTTGAGGCGAGCAGCCCACCCCCCTCCGTGTAACATTTATGTTTTTGCCAAAAGCGATAGGGTATTCGGGGCACTGTTTGCTCAGGGAGGGTGGTCCTGAGCCCCCTTTCCCTTAACTTATCTGTTTTGGTCCTAGTGAATTGGGTATCCGGGGCCACAGTTGCCCCCTCCCTCCCCTTTGAAAATATCTTTTGGCCTGGGGAATGGTGTCCTCAGGACACTTTTGGCTCAGGGGGGGAGTTGTAGGCACCCCCTCCTCTTAAAGGCCCTGATGGATGGGGTCCCCGGGGTCCCTTGTGCCTTGTGGAGGGGGGCCATGTTCCCTTTTCCCTTTATAAAATGTATTTTGGCCCCAGGGATGGGTTCAGCAGGGCCACTATGACTTGGGGAGGGGGTGATGCCAGTCAGTGGCGTAAAAAAAGTTGAGGGGGCCCCGCTGCAAGGTACACAGAGGGGCCCCTGCTCCGTATTTTATCCTGATCTCTCAGGCCTGAGTACTGAGCTGATTGGACCCTCTGCAGCTCGGGGTGCCCATTGCACCGCGAGGGCTGTGGGGGCTTGTGTTACGCCCCTGGGTGATGCTAACCCTTCCCGTTAATTAAAAAACACAGGGCCCGAGGGATAGGGTCTCCTGGGCTGGAAGTGGCTTGGGAGGGAAGGTGGTATGCCCTCCTCCCAGGGGTGTAACACAGGCCCCTGCAGCCCCCGCAGTGCAGGGGGGCCCATCCTCCAGGGGGCCCCCTCAGCACTGCACTTCTGCCGGAGAGCTCCAGATTGAGTCCGGAGGGCCCCTCCACGTACCCTGCAGGGGGGGCCCTCATGTTTCATTACACCACTGCCTCCTCCCCTTTGAAAAATTAAAAAGGCCTCTAGCCCAAGGAGCCCTGGGTAGGGGGCAGCACCACTTGGTTGGACGCAGGGCCTGGCTGCAGGACTGGACCTGCGGCGAACCTCCCACCACATATGGCCAAAGGCTGCGCACGGTGTAGCATTGGCTGCCTGCGGGGTATTGACAGCAGGGCCTTGTTGCAGGCCAGGTCAACCCACACCACATACGGCCAAAGGCTGTGCGCGGCATGCCCCACGCTGCGCCATGCCAAAGACCATACACATCGTGGGGTTGGCTGCAGGAGCCTGGCCAACCCACCACCGGGGGGTTGACTTTAAATATGGTAATAAAATATTACTTTACGTTAAAAAACAATTGTCCAAAATAAATAAAGTATACAATAACTTTATATTTAGGTGACAGTGTCAGTGGCAATGTAGTTTTTCAAACTAGAAAAACACACTGAAACACATCAGATATTGTTATAGTTAACTCAAGCAACTATAACTCATACCCTAAGGTAAGTATAACTCTTTCCCTTGTCATGCACTGCTAATTACACCACATATTACTTCACTCATGGCATCTTGTATGACATCATTGATAATATCACTGCAACATTTGCAATGAAATTATTGATGAGAAAACTGTGCATGGCCGAGGCGCGACTTATAGCACCTTCGGCCAGAGATATAGTTACTTGAGAAAGCTATAACTGCTGAATTTGTGTTTTTTTTTCTTCTACAAAACGTGACGTCACTGACATTTTCACCTAACTATAAATATACTTTAACCTTTTTTTTCTTTCAGTGAACTATATATATATATATATATATATATATATATATATATATATATATATATATATATATATATATATATATACATATCAATCACTGGTTAAATCGGACTGAGAGATGGACACAGTGCATCACAATATTTCAATCCAGTCACATGATTTTGCCCAACCTCATGACTTTATTTTCATACAGTGTTCATAAAAAGTACTTTGTGAACTAATCTGGCACAGACTGGAAGGTCTGTTGGTGTTCTTACATAGTGCAAAGCACCCTGCCTTGACAACTGGCCGTCACACCCACTGGGGGCCAACCGATGGCACAGCGCCATAGTAATGTCCCACGGTACATGAGGAAGTGTGTCCCTCCACTATTGCCGGGACACCTGGCAGGTGTGTATCAGTGGCATAACGCAATGTGATGGGCTCTCGTGCGGAATATGAAGAGGGACCCCTAGGCTCCCATCTCTCACCGATATTCATTGGCCTTGGGCTGATTGGGGGCCCCCTGAACGGTTAGGGAAGCCCTGAAAGGTTGGTGGCCCCCCAGGGGCGTAACACAGGCCCCCGCATCCCCCGCAGTGCGTGGGGGCCCCCAAGCTCCAGGGGGCCCCCTCAGCACTGCACTTCGGCCGAGGAGCTCCTGAAAGAGTCCGGAGGGGGCCCCTCCACGTACCTTGCATGTGGGCCCCCTCAATTATCGTTACGCCACTGTGGCCCTCCTGCACCGCAGGGGCTTGCGTTACTCCCCCAGGGTGTATGCGCATCTTTATGACTTCACTGCTGGGAGGAGGAAAGACGTTCTGGGACATATAAAGTAGGGGTGGGCGGCATTTGCGTAGTCGCGCTACGCAAAGCTCCACGAAACGGTAAACAATCTCCGCGAGCACGCAGAAACTCCGCGAACACGCGGAATTGCTTGTTTGCGATGCTTTTTTCCTGTTTGCGAATGCTGTTTGCTTGCTGGTGGGGGGGGGGGAATATCTTGTGAGCACGCATTTTGAGAATGCAAACAAGCAAAAAATTCCGCGAAGCCGCGGAACGCAGAATTTTGGGTAATTTCACGTTCTCTGCGAAATTACCCAAATTCCTCGAGCGGAACGGAATTTACCGCCCAGGCTTAATTTAAAGGAATGCGGTCCAGTAGGCTTTGGCCCCAGTAGGTGATTAAGAGTGAGGCTTTCAACGTACAAATGTACGAGATCGCCACACCCCCTCCGTTGACCATGAGGCACATTGTTGCTTTTTAAAAAATAATACCAGACGTACATTACGTATGTATTTATTGTTACGCATGCCTTATAGTTGCAGCGTCTCACACTTTGCACCTTATTTAGGTTAACTAGGAGTGGTACCGTCACACTGGGCTGGTCCCGGTGGAGTCCTGAAGAAGAGCTGGGGAAGCTCGAAACTAGTTGACCTGATCATATGCTAGGCACACCTACCCATTATAGTTAGGGCCTATATAGCATATCACCCCGTTTTTAACCTTTCAGCTTAGAGCATCAATAAAGTTTATTTAGCCCACTAGCTGATTATTTTAATTTTCCCACTCCACATTTTCACTTGCACTACACATATTCTGACCTATAGTGCTCCTGTGTAATCCGTAAGTCGCAGCACGCCCCAGTTCGTAGAGGACTGGGAGGACCCCAATGATGAAGCATGTCACCATGGGGAAACCCTGGTGAGTGAGGGGACTCAAGAAAAGGAACAATTTTTCCCTTTCTTTCAAATAGGTGATATTCAGAACCAAGTTGATTTCTGACACCTCCTATTCCCCTGGTTTAGGTTCTTGTAACTTGACTACCTCAAGTTTTTTTGATACATGTAATGTTGGAGGGCGAACCTAACCATGAACCTTTAATTCCCCCCCCCTTTTTTGATAACACTAATTTAAAGGAGCCCAGGCGGAGCTGACCTTGTCTGCAGACAGCATATTTGCGGGGAGCCATGCCGGAAGTGCGCACAGTGCCCACCTTCTCTCCTCGTTCTCCTCACCCAGTCGTGTGGTGCGTGACTCCTCGTCCATTGCGTCTTAGACACAGACCTGATGGATTGTATTAATTAACGCAGCGGCCTAGACAGTTCGCCTCCACTGGAATGACTATTGTGCCAATAAATCTTCATTTCAACCCTCCGCGGACCCTGCCGCGTCCGCCTAGTCCGCCTCAAGCCCTGCCAGCCGCCTCTGTGCATCGCTGCTCCCGGACCTGGTCCTCACTGTAAGACCCAGCTCCCCTCTCTACTCATGAGTTGGCGCCTTGGCGGGTTAGGCTAAGCGGACATCTAGGTTTCGGGGCAGTGGCAGATGTGGGCGCACTGACATTGCCCTTTGAGCGAAAACGTTGTACCTGGCACTGATTGCCTGAAACTGAACATGGGAACTCATTCTTAGTCTTATGCATTTCAATCCCCGTTTTCCCTTGGGAATGACTGCTTGTATGATAGATGGCTAGGGTGTACCAATAGTACCTCAGTTTGAAACGAGTGACAGATAACTGATGGAACGTAGTCTTCGGATGTATAGTTAGGCCTTTGCATTTTGTAATGACGCGCGAGCATCCTTGCCGCGCCGCAGGCTTTGAGTGCGGGAGGGTTCACGCTAAAGTCCCTGGGGCGGGGCCGGGATATGGGAGGGAAACACAGAACCTGAGTACCGGCAATGCTCAGAAGCAAATAGGTACTCCAAATAGAGTGTGCTGGTACTTCTCAAGAGAAAATAAGTACTCAGGATATAGAGTGTTCTTGCTCTTCTCAGGAGCAAATAAGTACTCCGAATAGAGTGTGCTGGCACTTCCCCGGGGCAAATAGGTAGTTTGAATAGAGAGTACCTGCACATTTTCCTGGGCAAGTGAGTACTCTGAATAGAGAGTACCTGCTCTTAGGGGCAAATAGATACTCCGAGTAGAGAGTACCGTCGCTTCTCAAGAACAAATAAGTACTCGGAATAGAGAGTACCAGTACTTCTCTGGAGCAAATAGGTACTCCGAGTAGAGAGTACCGCCACTTCTCAGGAAGAAATGGGTCCGAATAGAGAGCACTGCCAATCCTATAAATAGTTATTCCGAATAGGGGGTGTTAGAACTTCTCAGATGCAAATAGATACTCCGAATAGAGAGTACCAGTACTTCTCTGAAGCAAATGGGTGCCCTGAATACAGAGCTCCTGCACTTCTGGATTTCCATTTAAAGCACTGAGTGAACATGATTCTGGAGCTCTTCCAATGCATCTCAGCCCTGATTGGCAGCCCTGCTGTTTCTGCATTAATAAAGTCCTTTACATTACGTTAAACTGTGACTTGTAGTGCCCCTGCTTTGCCTCTTGAAACCGGCCTCAGAGCTCCTTCTGTGCAGCCAGCCTTGCGCCGTTTCTGATTCTTGACCCACAGCTGCACTGGTTTTGAACTTTAAAATAATCACATGTCGTTCAAGCTCACGCGCAGTTCACTCGGTGCGCATCAGCTCGGATTCGCAACACCAGTGCTGTTTCTGTGTTAGATACTTCCCGTTTCTCCAATGTATCTCCACCCCCACCTGCTGCAGCAATGCCGTGGCCCATCCATGCAATAAATACCGCTGCGGTGCTTAGAGTACACTTCGGTTGTGATCTTTGGGCCCGCGGCTATCCCTGCATTAAACTCTCTCTTCCAATGCCCCTCAGTCTGGTCGTGACCCGCAGCACCACCCCAGTCCTCACCCATCCCCACCCCAGTCCTTACCCATCCCCACCCCAGTCCTCACCCACCCCAGACCTCAGCCACCCCAGACCTCAGCCACCCCAGTCCTTACCCACCCCAGTCCTCACCCACACCAGTCCTCACCCACACCAGTCCTCAACCACCCCCACCCCAGTCCTCACCCACCCCAGTCCTCACCCACCCCCCACCCCAGTCCTCACCCACCCCAGACCTCAGCCACCCCAATCCTTACCCACCCCAGTCCTCACCCACCCCAGTCCTCACCCACACCAGTCCTCAACCACCCCCCACCCCAGTCCTCACCCACCCCCCACCCCAGTCCTCAGCCACCCCAGACCTCAGCCACCCCAGACCTCAGCCACCCCAGTCCTTACCCACCCCAGTCCTCACCCACCCCAGTCCTCACCCACCCCAGTCCTCACCCACCCCAGTCCTTACCCACCCCACCCCCCCCACCCCTCACCCACCCCAGTCCGCCTCACCCACCCCAGCCCCACGCGGAGCTCTGCGCAGACCATCAGTACTGCGTCCCTCCCCCATGCCTGCACATTCCACTCCTGCAGCACCCCCTCTAGTGCAGTTAATGTCTGTAGTAATGTGAACAAATATTAATAAGCATAATCAGTGTAATGATGGGTTGTGTTCTTTCTCGCGCGGCACCGGGACGTACCGTTGTGACATGGATTGATTGTAATCACCCACAGCTAAATAGGCTCCCGCTCGCCTGGGTGCGGAGAGCGAGGAGGCCTTGTTGTGGGCTGCACATTGTCTGCAGGAGGATGTGCGGCGGTTCTTTGTTCACATTCAAGGCTGTCCGTACTCGCAGGGTTTCACTAATTGAGCATTAGACTCACCCTGGGTTCTTCTTCCTGCAGCCTTGGGGTGCCTTACTGTGGGGGCCGAGGGGAGCTGGCCGCCTCACACTGCTGTTCTGGTATTCCTCTCTCCTCACAGCTCACCCAGCGCCACCCTGCCCTGCGCCCACACTGCTGCAACTGCTCGGTATCCATTCACTTAACCACATTGCACAGATATACCATAGCCAGGCACACCGACTGAATGCATGCAATGCAAAAGTGCACACGTGAATGACTGAGACCACAGCAGTTTTGTTTGGAGAAAGTGATGAAGCAGGTTTATATGTTACAGTAATGGGTTAACTTGCAGGCAATCCAAGGGCAGCCAGTGATGATGAGACATAAGCTGGCTGCCCGACTCTCTAGCCAGTGAGGGCCAGGAATACACACAGCTGCTACTGAACCACATCTGGACCCCATACTCCAGGAAAAAAACTAATATGCAGAGGTTGAGCGTTACCAGGCAAGCCCCAGTTGCTCAGGCTTACAACTGCCCTAGGGAATAACGGGGGGCCGTCGCTTTCATCCAGGGGCCCTGCAGCAAGGACTCCCAGGGTATTGGCGTGAAGCCCCATATGGGCTCTTTTTGCACCAAAGTCCTTTGGATCGCCCTGTGACTCCGCCAAGCTTCAGGGGTGGCAACTGCTAGCACTGAGGCACCCCATTACCTGTAGCCTTATATGACCTGGATTTATTCATGTTGCATTCGGCATGCACCCCTGCTCGTTATTGGTTCATTAGTATTTTACTGCTGTGTACAGTAAGCATAACTCATGTTGTCTTGTGGCACACTGATTAAAGTTGTTGTTCTGGGGGCATCTGTGCCCCCAGAACCGATTCCCTACATGCAATGTAATTGACCTTCCTCATGAGATGTGAAACTGGTCACCCAGATGATTGATCTTGATGGGGGCCTAGATAAATGATCTAACTGAGGATGGTTCATTCAGTGGCGGCATAATGATCTTCCTATGCTTACAGCACAGGCCCCCCTCTAGGACCTGGTTTTATTCGAGGAGACTGACTCAAACCAGTGCACAGAGATGAAGTGCCTGAACTGACAGAGACTATTTGTGTTCAACCATTCCTTCATTTATACTGCTGCCCCTCGATGCTCTGAATGTGATATTCATTTCAGTGGCTGCTTTAGTTTGTGGATTACCCTTGTTAAGATACTGCCCCTTGACAAGTCCCACAGTTCAGGGTTGGATCTGCTATTTATATGCAGTACCACCAAGTTAAATAGGACACACCAGAAAGGGATGGGACTGGACAGAGGGCTGTAGCTGTAAAGCTGCTCATCTTGCAATTCAAAGCAAGCTCTTGCCGGATTGGGTGGGGGGAGAGGGGGATACGTTAAGTGACGGGGGTACGTTAAGTGACAGATGAGCACTAACCTAGGTAGAAACATGGTGTGATTCCCTGTGCCAAGCCTAAATATGTGACTCAGTCTTAAGTCTGAAGAAAACATAACAACCCTACCAGGTAAACTATTGACCACCCTCTAGTCATTACCTTTGCAATCGTCGCACATGATTTTCTTATTATTTTTATTTTTTTAGGTGATCAATGGCCCTTCCTATGCTGGTGCAGAGTAGATTCTTGTGCCAGATTGCACCAGTGCACTGCTCGAGTGGTATAGCCCACCTGCAAGACATAGGCCATTTGATGATATGGCTCATATCCAATTAGAGCTGTGGAATGTACCCTACAGAGACAACAGTTGTGATTCCCCCATCTAAAACCATATGCGAGGCTGAAATTGAGTTTTTCTTAGCATTCTGCTTCATTTTATGTCTGTATTGACCGGAAACCCTTCTGTCTAAAACAACAACTGTGGAGGCGGAGTCGCAGTGCTGATGCCCACCATACAATCATGTGCAGCCCAGTGTGAAATTCTGAAGAGGATATTTCCAAAATGCCGACAAGTGGAGAAGGCTTGTGAAGGTTGTAACGTGAAATAAAATGTGTGCTCAAATGCACCTGTTCTCTCCTTAAATATGGAAATGCATGTTTTCTAATAAGTTGTAATGCCATCCTAACTCTGACAGGAATCGATGAAGAAACAAAACAAGTGCTACCAAAATACCACTTCCCTAACTCCCTAGGTGCAGCTATCCTATTGCTGGAAAATCATGTTAATTTAGCAAATATCAAGTTTTGTTTTGTCTTCTTGTCAGAGCTGTGAGGTTCAGTGGTCACCTTAAGATTGCATGTCTTTGGAGTTTTTAATGGGTGTTACATTTGAGAAAATGCACTGCCCTCCAGTAACTATAAGGTGGCTAGTACCTCCCTGACCATCCTGTGTTCCATCTGCTACTTCCCAGTTACATGACTGTGCACGCTAGGACATTCTGTGCACCAATCCATTTTATGTTTTAGAAGCTTAATGTACATTTACTCCTATTGACATGTCTTATGTTAGTATCAAGTGGTAAAGTGACCTGAATATTAATGGCACTGCCTGGATGTGATAAATTAGGTTATGAAGTGTGTTATCATGATCTGATAGAGATATCTAGCCGCAGATTTCTTAACTTTGAACTTCCAGGCGTAAGGCTGGATCTGGAAGATTTATGATAGCAGTACCCCTGCGTGCTGGTGGGTGGCGTCTGTCAAATCCGCGTGACATCGTAGGCGTCTGGTTCGTTGTGATGTCCGTGTCATCTATAGAGACGCAACCCCAGCGCGCTGACGTGAGTTCTTTTTTTTTCTGTGCCAGCCAGCGCAAATCCGTTGGAGAGCTACCCCCTGTAATTTTTTGAGAGACTTTTTTTGACTTTTGTCGAATTCTTTTGGTGTGTAGGGATGTCGAGTAAGAAGACCTCTGGGTTCAAGCCGTTCGGCGCCTGTCACTGCATCATGTCGGTAATGGACCCCCATCTAGTCTGTCTCTGGTGCCTGGAGTGCGACCACCACACAAAGTTGTGCTGCAACTGCTGGGCCATGGTACCAAAAGCTTTGAGGGAGCGGTCCCTAAAGCTGATCGCTGCTCAGCGTACTGCGCTTCAGAGGGCGCCCTGCCGATCTTGTACCCGTTCCCAGTCTCTGTCGAGAGGAATGTCTGAGCACTGCTCTGGAGGGTCAAAGTTCTCTTTCTTGAAGTCATTGCGGTCAGGTAAGAGGCATCTTAAGAAACACAAGAAGATTAGTTTTTAGTGGTGGTGAGGGCTGTTCCCCTTCAGGCCCCTAGTGCTTTTAACACACCATGGTCAGTCACTTCATGGCACCGCGCTTCTGGCTTGGAAAGTTGTGAAAAGTACTGACGTCAGTGCGCCGGGGTGGCACTTATATAGACAACGTGGACGTCACGACGAACCTGCATTCTCCTACGACATCACAGGGAGTCGACCAATGCCACCTACCAGCAAGCAAGGGTACTGCTATCAAAAATCTTCCTGATCCAACCCGAGGCTTCAGTTCGGGGCACTGTCCATCTGCCCCCGCGAGGGACTCCAGCCCTCACGACTATGGGCGCGTCTCTCTTTTTGAGCCGGTGGCAGGTAGCCTCACGTCCAGGGCACGCCGCGATCCAGCATGGCCAAGCAGGTACCAGTCCAGAGGAGCGTCCATGCAGCCCCCCGGGCCCACCGTAGTGGCTGGGAGGCCGATAGTCCTCCCGATTGCCCCTCAGAGAGATCTTTTCCCCAGGGGTGCGCCTCAGGCCCGCAGGGTCCACCGAGCCGTCTTGGATCCGAGCAGGCGCCATTTTGATGAGGCGGCTGCGGAGTCTTTCGGGGCCAACAGCGGCGGTGCAGAGGGCGATCGTCCTCCCAATTGCCCTCACACGTGTGGCCGGGGTGTAAGCGTCCCCGAAAAACCAGGTGCAGTTAATGTCCGAGCCTTCGGACTGCCGGATTAATAGTCAGATGGGGCTTTCAGCCGGAGCTCGGCGAAAGCACGTCCTAAGCAGCCATGTTGTTGGCCATGCCTCCCCGTACAGCTCCATTCTTGTACCTTCATTAAACTTCCCATGCAAGGAGTCTAATACTCGTCAATTACGACCAGCAGCGGTTTCTGCATTACTGTACACCCAGTCTCAGTGTACCTCCACTCAGTCCTGAAACTCCACCAAAGATCTCTTTCCTCATCCTATTCCCTCCCCCTTGTCTGCACAGAAGACTTTTGTGAACCTCTAGGTCTTGCTCACTGCTGATTTGCAAGGGCCACTGGCACACTTTGATATGATTTGATTTTAATTGTTTAGACCAATTATTAATGTTCTAACAGAATGAAATATATTCCCAAGCCATGAGTTACAATTCAAATCAGTGGGGCATTGAGAACTATCAAGGGTCAATGCGTGCTTCTGAATAGGAAACTCACAGGCGATGACTGAGACCTGAAATGAGGGACAACGGCGGAAATCAATGTTTTGCTACCGATTTTCGCAGTTTTTACCTTATGCAAATATTATTCCCTGTTCACGTTCAGCTAATTATTGTCTGGTGAAAAGAAGAACATTTCAGGATTTCCTGCTGAACTCGTAATCCGATTCTGGCACAAACTCCATTTTGGATATGAACCAGGATTTGTTTTCACGTCTAGTGAGAGTCCAATTGATCTTATGTGGTTTAAAAAATTCCTCCGGATCATCTTTAAATCGCTTGTAACATCTTGAAATGACTCTTGGACCTCTTGGCCTTGTTGACCAGATCTGCACCTTTGAGTCTTGCTTCTCAGCGAAAATCTTTGTCAAAGTGATCACTGAGGCCTGATGTACCGCATGTTTTACAGTCTGCCCCTATGGCAGCAGCACATAACCACACGAACTCAAAGGGATTCAACTTTACATGTGTGAAGAAATCCAGCAAGCTGTCCTCCAGTCTGCCCCCCTGAAGCAGTATTTTTGGAGTTTTTGGCTGTTTCATCACAGATGCCAAAGGTTGCCCTCCCCCTCCCCCCCACTTCAGGACGGCTTCCTGGGAACTGGCCTCGTGCACCTTTAGGAATACTGCATTAACTCTCCATAGACCCTGCGGATCAAGAGACGACTTACACCTATAGAGCTTTCAATCATAAAGGCCTCATTCGCACACCCACCAGAAGGTAATGCTAACAGATTTGCAGTTTTCACTTTTTGAAGGCTGAACGCTTCGTTCTGTTAGTGAGGGCGTTTATTGCCATTTGAGCGTTTCATAATTACATTAATCTCCTGAGAACATAATTGCAGTTGTGCGTCGTATGGAAAGCCTTATGCCGCTCCCACCTCTGAGTGCCGAGCTCCTGCTACCGTCTAGCCTTACATGTCTCTGCCATCCCACCTACAGCAGCTTAATTATACCTAGGATGGGGGCATCATTAGAAACATGACGCGCTCCTTGTGGAGAAATTAAGGGTTATTAATCTATTGTTCAAAGACACAGCGGAATAGAAAAGTGCCTGAATAATGGGCGGCTGTGGAGACGCCCCTTTGTGACAGCGCTCAGGAGGCAACGCGTACAATACTAGGCCTGTCTGTTGTTTGTCAGCCACAGAGTCGAAAGAAGACAAGTTCTGTCTCTGCATCCTTGCTCAGCGGGCTAAGGCGCTTATGACTATCACAGTGGGTTTCTATCTGGCTTGGCCCAAGTGTAGGTACCTAACTACAGATAGTAGCACAGGGTGGAAAGCAGCGAAGGAGACAGAGTCCACTGTTTTTTATAAGCACAGCAAGACCTTCTTTTTCTACTAGGTTTGTTCCTTTTGATTGGGTGAAAACGATAACTTCCAGCAAGTGGATTATATGATAATTCTCTGATCCAGGTTCTCTACAAGGGTCCTTGCCTCCCAACCCTTCCTCTTAAAGGTAGCTTGCTACTTTATGGCCTGATCTTTTTCCCAGAGCTTTAGTCTATCCATCTCTTACTGATGTCAAATGCCTCTGCTAACTCTTGCTCAAACTTCGATCCCACAATTAGAAACTCAGTCAGTTGGATGGTCTTCCTTCTCTGTGTTTTTTAAGTACGCTTAGCAGCTAATCAAATAAAATGGAAAATGTAAGTGTCACATTTTGTTAAAGATTTGCTCAATCAACCAATTAGGCGTTTGTGAAGCGCGACTACTCACCCTTAAGGGTCTCAAGGCGCTGGGGGGAGGGGGGGTTGGGGTGGGTAGCAGGCTCCAGTCCATTAAGGGAGGGGGTCTGTGGAAGAGCCAGGTTTTGAGGTTTCTTGCGAAGATGGGGAGCGATGTTATCTGTCTGAGGTGGAGCGTAATGGCGTTCCAGGCTCGGGCTGCGAGGAAGGAAAAGGAGCGGCCTCCCGATCTGGTCTGCGGGGTCCAGGGGGTCGGTAGATGAGGGTTCCTCTGAGTGAAGGTGTTCCATCAGGTCTGTGGGCTCGTCAGGGAGTGTGCTCAGGCGGAGGTTGGATTTGTGCACGATGGCGATTCCTCCTCCCGGGCAGCGGGGGCGGTCCTTCCTGGAGATCTTGTATCCTTGGGGAATGGCGATGGCGATGTCCGGTCCTGAGGTGGTGTTGGTCCATGTTTCGGTGAAGAACGCTACGTCCAGGGTGGTGCTGTCGAGGAAGTCCCAGATTTCGGTAGCGTGTTTGTGGAGGGATCGGACGGTGAGGAGGATGCATTGCAGGGTCTTCGGTTGGGTTGTGGTCTTGCGGGCTTTTTTTGCCGGGTCCGTGGTCTTGGTGGTGCTGCAGGTGTGCCGGCAGCGGTGACAGTTGAAGGGTCCATGGGTGTCGGCTGGTGATGCTAGCTTGCAGTTGTTATTGCGTCCTGGGTTGAGAGCGTGGAGTGCCGCTGGGTCGTAGCGTTGGCGTAGCGGAAGTCCAGGGTTCCTGGCGGTGGTCGCGGTCAGGTCGTGGACGGGCACAGAAGGGCTTGCCTTTGGCGCGCAGCGGCCACCATTAAGTAGGGGTCGGGGAGGGCTGGACAGCTGGGAGGCGGGAGGGGGAGGGGAGCTGGATTGGGACGGTCGCGTTGGTCGTGCTGGGGGGAGGGCCGCGGAGGCAGCAGCGGCAGGGAAAAACGGGCAGAAAAAGTCAAAAAGAGAGGAAAGAGTGGAAATGAGGCAGTGAAAGGTGCAAGAAAAGTGGGGGAAAGACACAGAAGGAGAGTGAGAGGGGAAGATTAAATCAGTGAAAAACTAGTGAAAATGGAGGAAAGACCCAGAGGGGGAGTGAAAGGGGGAGATTGAAACCAGTAAAAAAACAAGTGAAAATGGAGGAAAGACACAGAGGGGGAGTGAAAGGGGGAGATTGAAATCAGTGATAAACGATTGAGAACGGAGAGAAAGAGCGGAGCGAGAGAAGGGAGACAGAGGTCCACTGGACCACCAGGGATGAGGCACAGGTCAAACCTGCGGGTGGAGGAGGGCTTCGAACACCAACACTCAAAAGTCCAGGGGCTCGGGAAGGCCTCAATTGATGGTGGAGCTGCGAGGGGGGGAGAGCAATTTCACTGACAATGAGTCAGTGGTCTTGCTCGCTTGTCTCCGCAGCGGCTGCCATCAAGTAGGGGTCGGGGAGGGCTTGACAGCTGGGAGTCGGGAGCGGGGAGGGGAGCTGGATTGGGCCGGTCGCATTGGTCGTGTTGGGGGAGAGGGGCTGCGTGGGCAGCAGCGGCAGGGAAATACGGGCAGAAAAAGGCAAAAAGTGAGGAAAGAGTGGAAATGAGGCAGTGAAAGGTGCAAGAAAAGTGGGGGAAAGACACAGAAGGAGATTGAGAGGAGAAGAGTAATCAGTGAAAAACGAGTGAAAATGGAGGTAAGACACAGAAGGGGAGTGAAAGGGGGAGATTGAAACCAGTAAAAATATTAGTGAAAACGGAGGAAAGACACAGAGGGGGAGTGAAAGGGGGAGATTGAAATCAGTAAAAAAACGAATGAAAATGGAGGAAAGACACAGAGGGGGAGTGAAAGGGGGAGATTGAAATCAGTAAAAAAGAGTGCAAACGGAGGAAAGACACAGAAAAAGAGTTAATGGGGGAGATTGAAATCAGTGAAAAACGATTGAGAATGGAGAGAAAGAGCGGAGCGAGAGAAAGGAGACAGAGGTCCACTGGACCACCAGGGGTGAGGTGCAGGTAAAACCTGCGGATGCAGGAGGGCCTCGAACACCAACACTCGAGCGTGCAGGGGCTCGGGGAAGGCCTCACTTGATGGTGGAGCTGTGAGGGGGGGAGAGCAATTTCACTGACAATGAGTAATGTAATTGTCACATTTCGATAAAGATTTGCTACTTATGTGTCTTTCTACTTATTTGTTCTTTAATGTAGCACAGATTCATAATGCAGGGCTTCAGAGAACTGTTGGGCATTGGTCTGTTTTAAATACACCTGGTGGAAATCACCCATGTTTTGACTGGAGACTTAACAAAGTGAATATTACTTACAGTACATCGATTGTTGGAGAAACACAGGGTTTTGGTACAGTGATATACATGGTAGCTAGTAGAGCTCCAGGATGGTTAAGTGCAGCGTTAGAGGAATTACAGAGGGTGACAGTACAAATTAATAACAATTAGGTAGTTGTGAATTAACAAGTAGACATGAAATAATATATAGCACTTATCGATTTGAGGCTTGTATAAGTGAAGTGAAGTTGAGCCAATAGATCAGCCTGGATTACCAAGTATTAACATCACCAAATAAATATGTGACTAGATTAGAGCAGACATTTGTTTGAGGCACACCTGATTACACATGAAGGGTTTATGAGCAAAAGACGTCTGGTTTGCAAATAGTCAATAGTACAAGCACAGAAATACCAGAAAATGCATTCATATAGTGTAAACGGCTTGATTGTTTAAAGAGTCCTACATGAACTAGTAGACCTGATGTAGCAACTAGTATTTAGCAGTTTTATATATTTAGTAGCCTGAAATGTAGTCTGGATTACCAAGTAGAGACATTAAGAAATCAATATTTAATTTGCTAGAGCAGCAATTTGTGTGAGGCAAAGTTGGTTAAACCAGTGTCCATTATTACTTGACGAGGAACAGTTTTCAGATACTCAAGAGGAACAAGTACTAAATGCCAGATTTTGTAAGAAGATGTAGTAAAGCAAAACACATTGTATATGGCTCCATTGATGAAGAGAGCCTTCAGCGGTTATGAGGAATGGTAAGTGGGAGCACATAGGAGTCGGGAATGTGTAAGAACGATATGCATATACTAGAGTTTGGTCTAATGGTGAATAGTTGGATAAGTGGTCACAACATAGAAGATATTTAAGAGAACTGAGAATCCAGTAAGGAGGCACAACTTAAACTGACAGACATAAATATTCGTCAAGCAGCAGGTTCTCGAAGAAGGTTTTGAAGCTTTGAAAGGAGGGGGTGTTTTTAATGTGGAAGGGAGGGCATTTTGTACTCTCAAAGTGTTGGCGGAAAAGGATGAGCATAGTGTGGAATTATTTCTGAAGTGAGGAATGCAGCGCAATAGTCAGCTTTTGCAGCAAAGTGATGAAGAGCCCACTGAAATGGGAAGTTTATGGGTGATGTATTTTGGAGTGTGGTGGCTCAGATCTTTAAAGGTATGACAGGCAATTGTCCTAGTGCAGCTTTCTTCAATTGGGAGCGACCTTAGAGAGGCAAGTGCAAGGGTAATGTGATCCTGCTTTGTTTGTGTTGGTGAACAATCTGGCTGAAGCATGTAGCACTGGTCTGCGAGGAGCTAATCTGCTTTCTTGGAAGACCTGTGAGAAGGATGGAGCCATATTGCAGACGAGAGATCACCAGGGTCTCCACTGCAAGCTTCAGATCAGGGACGGAGAGAATGTTTGAGCTTGTTAAGTTTGTACCGGTGAAATATGGCAGATTTAGCGATGACTTGGAAGTGGTTTTTAACATTGAGATTGAAGTCCGGCAGTAGGTCGTTAGTTGTTGGGATTCAAGCCGGATAAGGTCAGTGGCAAAATCAGGTTTTATGTGAGGAATATTCAAAATCCATAGCCTTGAATTTGAGATGCTTTGCTCCATCTGTTTATGGATGCACTGAAGTGTTGATTTTAACTTGACAATAGATTCTGAGGAACCCATTTTAGGGTAGACATGAGTGCCAGCAGCATATTGTTGGAAGAAAATGCCAGGGCCTTAAATGAGTTTGCGCATGTGTTGAACATATATTTTGAAGTGGATTGGCAAAAGCATGTAGCCTTGAGGACTCCACATGAGATGAGGGAGGGAGTGAACAAGCTATTGCCAATGTTGACTGTTTGCAAGCTTTCTGAGAGATAGGATTGGAACCACTGTAGGACAATTCCCCCAAGGCCATCTTGTTTTCCAAATTGTCCAGCAGAATTCGAAGTTCAGCTGTATCATAGCCATAGTTAGCTTTAGGAGGGAGAAGAGGCAGGCGTCACTTTTTTGAAAGGTGCAGAGGATGTCATCAATAACAGTAAGGGTTACAAATTCTTTACTTTTGGCCTTCTTTAAAACAGGATTGGAACATGCCAAATGGATAATTTTCTTGTATATGCTTATCAGCCGAGAGGAAATGCATTTTCAAGTACCTGGAGAGAAAAAGTGGACTTGAGATAAGACAATAATTTGCTACATTGGAGGGATCACTGTTGGATTTGTTAAAGGAGAGGTTTTACCTGTGCAGTTTTGAAACACTTTAGAACAATAACATTTTGCAGAGATGAATTGGTGAAGTAAAGTTGATGAGGAAGAAAGGTCCAAGCAAGGTCTTTAGCCATGGTGGGAGTATTTGAATCAGCCAAGTAGGAGGATATTTTGGTGTCAGACACAGCACAGAGAATGTTTTATTCTGAAATGAGGGAAAAGAGATATCGATTTATTGATGGAATGGGGCAGAAAGAAGAGGGTCAGTGATGGAGAGTTCAGGGGAGGAATGTTGGAGAGTTCCGCCCTGTTGGAGAAAATTCTATAGGAGATGTAGAGTTCATTATTTTATCATTAAAAATTATGAGAGGTTATTGTATGTGGGATTGTGAAGTCCAGAGGTTGAGGATGCAGTGGTGTGTGAGCTAATGATTTCAAAAATGTTCTTAGATCAGTTCTTGGCAAAATTGATTTGAGTTGAGGCAAAAGGTTTGGAAGACATATTGGAGGATTTGTAACTTCTCCTTTTTAGGATGAGCTGGAGAATGACGGAGGAGTTTTCTCAATTTTCTGTAGTCTTTCAGCTCTTCTTAAAGAGCATCTCCAAAGACTAAGAGCCTGATTTAGATCTCGGCAGACGGGTTACTCTGTCACAGCAGTGACAGATAGCCCATCGTCCGTAATATAAATCCCATTATATTCTATGGGATTTTGGTCACGGCGGACGAGATATCCGTCGGAGAAACCCATCCGCCGGGATCTAAATCGGGCACTAAGGCTAGATGTGAACCAGCAGGAGTTCTTGATTTTTCACACATTTTTCCTGGTGAGAGCAGTGATATTATGAACAGTAACTTTAATGAGAACATTTAACTTATTGAAGAGAAGAGTAGTGTCCCAGGAGTCAAGAGGGTGGTGGAGCTGGAGCTAGGCAGCTCTATTTAATAGTCTATAGTCATAGCATCAAATTTATTCAGCCTTAGTTTGATATGTGGAAATGGTCAAATCAATTCAAGATGGGGGGCGTGGCTAGCAGCCACGGAAGATGGCCGCAGGCTGAGTGTGCTGCGTTAGCAACCAGCGGAATTGCCCCGAATATCCGGCATAATCCTGGCTCAGAAGGCCGATTTCAAGTGGTGAGCGGTCAGAGAGGCGGCGGTGCTTGCATAACGCCGGAAATCTGGAGGCGAACGGCAGTTGTTAAGCTAAGCGACGTTCTGAGGACGGGAGCGAGAGGCGGCAAGATGGCGACCCTCCGGAAGCCTTAGGAGGAGCCGCTGCTGTTAACTCATTTGCTGGAGTAAGGAGAGACAACTACCCGCTCCCTGCATGTAGCGGGACCGTGGCGTCGTGCTGCGAAGACGCTCGATCCCGAGGGATTATGGGTGGCTGATTGTGGTGCACCCAGGCGGCCGTGGCCGTGCGGAACAGCAGCCCTTGGGCCCTTCTCAGTGGGCTACGAGGGCGAGGGGCACCCGCACATCGGGGTGAAGGCAAGCACAGTGAACGAGGGTCGGCTCTGGGGCACATCGGGGGCGTGGACCGTTTCCCCCCCTCATCCCCACTCCCGGGATTAGAGACTTGAGCGCGGCCTGTGGTGCTGCGGGACTTCAGCCCTTGGAGGTGTGTGGTGACGGGAAGTGTATTGGTCCAGTTGGGAGATTGGTGGTAAGCGAGTATAACAGCCGCCCTACAGCTGTGGTGGGCCCCAGCCTAGCGCATCCATACCGGTAAGGTCCCACAGGAGGCCGGGCCACAGCTAGACTGAATACTGCCCGTTTCTGTGGAGAGGCCCGGGCGGGACCCCTTCCCCTTGACGGTGCCAGCTACAGTGGAATTGGCCGGACTTGCTGGGAAGCGGCCCCCTTCTTTCTCAGACTGCGTCATAGGCCGCACCAAGGGAACGGGGCCCGGGCAGGGGAACCAAATCGATAAATACACGGTAGCCATGGGGCGGGACGATGGAGTGGGCGGACGAGACTCACACAAGGACATGGGTGATCAGGGCGAGTTGAAAGGCACCCGGGAGCCGAAGCTGGACTCTGTCACCGAAGAGGTGAATCTACTGTGGGCTGACATCCGAAAGATATCCGATAAGGTGGCCACGGCAGAGGCGGACATTGGGGGCATCCAATCCAAAACGAATCGCCTGGAGGAGCAGATGATGACCCTCACGAAGAATCAGGTGGACATATATGCCCGGCTCGTGGACCAGGAAGGAAGGGCTTGGCGCAACAACATCCGTGTGGTGGGGGTGCCGGAGAACATGGAGGTGCCAGCCGTGGACCTCTTTCTGGAGGACTTAATTCTGAACCATCTAAAGCTAAAACGCCTTTCGCAGTTTTTCTCAATAGAGCGAGCCCACAGAGCGCTGGGAGGTAAGCCCCGGCCAGGGCCCCTCCCCGCACCATCATCGCCCGTATCCTGAACTTCAGGGATCGGGATGCCATATTGCAGGCGGCGCGGATGCATGGCGACCCTAGGCATGAGAATGCTACGATACGGTTCTTTCCAGACTTCACCCTGTATGTACAACGCCAGTGACGCTCCTTCGATGGGGTGAAACAGGCCCTTAGGGAACAGGGCGTGAAGTACATGATGCTCTTCCCAGCCCGCCTAAAAATCCTTGTCAATGGAAAGGCATACTTTTTCGACAAGCCGGAGGAGGTGAGCGACTGGCTGGAGGGCTGGCGCACCGTGAGCCGTAAAGGAGGGCAAAGACGATCGGCGACGAACTGGGGTGACGAGGTGTCGGGCCAGGAGGCTGAGGGCTCGCCCAGCGGCTAGAAGCGCCGACTAAGAACAGATGAGTAACCATTGGGACAGCCTTCTGTGGGCTGAGACTGATATGCGGCTTTGGGTGGGAGTGGTGAGGCCTGTAGAGAGGGGGTGGAATCCATGATGCTACCTGGACAATGGGGCCTGGACCTTTGACTCATGTTGGTGGGACATACACACTGTATACATATGCTGTTTGACCTGTTTAGTGAGAGAGCGGCGCCGCGGGAAGAAGTTCGTATGAGTGGGCCTTGCAGGCCTTAGTTGTGGGGCTGAGAATCCAAGTCAGCAGACAGATCTCTCTTCACGCTGGAGGCTAGACCACGACCCCTCACAAATGGGATTTGGGGTTTTCTATGGGCGACAGCTACTCTGCAAGTTTGGGTGGTGGGAGGTTGGGGTCTCACCAAGCAGGGAGGGGGTCTTGGGATTGTTGTTTGTTTTCGTTTACAGGGTGGGGGGAAGTAACGCTCGAGACATACATATCCAGCAGACTTTGAGGGTTGTCACGGAGAACATGGGAGGGGAGCGGGGGAGCCCCTTTGCTAACAGATTGACACACTACCAATGGGTGAACCGGCTAATGTGAAGTTTTGGTCCTGGAATGTGAACGGGCTGGGCAATAAGATTAAGCGCATGCTGGTTAAGAGGCATTCCCCTGATGTAGTTCTCCCCCCAAAAAAATCAATTCAAGATGATTGGGTCTAGAACATGGACACAGCCTTGTCTAGAGATATTAAGGTTATACATGAAGTCGTTACCATGAGTGGGTTTCTAACATAATTGAAAAGGATTAGTAGTCGGAAGGGATGTTTCTAATTCAGAGGTGATTGGGTCAGAGGCTTTATTCTATCTGATATTGAAATCTCCAAGAGAGATGGTGTCAAAAGAGCACAGCTTAAGCTGGGGTGGAAGGTTGGTGACAGCAGTGGAGTGGGGGCTGGCAAATCTCCTCTATTATGAACATGACAAATAGTAAATGTGAGGCCCGAGTGCATTGTGAGTCCTAAGTGCATTGTCACAGCAATCCTCCACCTGCAGGATTTTTACTAGGGGTGGGCGGAATTTGCGGAATTAACCTTCGCAAATTATCGCGAGAATGTTTAAAATTATCGCAAACAAGCAGAAATATCGCGAAGATGCGGAAGTTTTTTTCCGGCATGTTCGCGAGATTTTCTGCATGGTTGCGGGTCGCCAACTTACCCATGTGGTTGCTTGCGGGCGCGGCCATCTTGTTTTGAGTTGTTCTCGCGGTGCATGATCGCGAGAAGAAAGACGTGATCGCGCGACGCATGACGTCACTGCGGGCGCGAACTGTCGCGAGACAGCGCAAATGGCTAAAAACAATACAACATCTCATGGAGAACGCGACCGGATCAAGAAAACTTGTCGGCGAACGCAGGGATTCAGGTAAGGCGATCGCGCGCGCGCGAGAATGTATCATTTTACAGCGCGAGCAAGAAACAAATTATCGCCAAGCTGCGGAAACCGGAATTTTTGACATTTTCGCGCTCTCCGCGGAACGCAAAAATGTCAAATTATCGCAATTTCCGCGAACGGAACGAAATTTTTGCCCAGGCCTAATTTTTACTTCCCACAAGGGATATTGTGCTGCAGTGGCTTGATAGTGCAACATTTCTGCTTCTTTCTAGGGCGGAGACATTTTCCCTCAAGTTAGAAAAATGGTAGGGTGTCTGACATTGTTTTCAGTAATATTAGTGAGCTTCCCCTGTGTTGCAATATTGAAAACAGTCCTTATTCTCTCTGAATATTAGATGTAAAACGCTTATAAATTGGATGTTTGTGTCTGTGCACTGTCAGTGACCTGGCCAAAGAGGGCATGAAAGAGGTGAAATTGGATCATAAATTCAAAGCCCCCAAAATATGTTTGGCCCAGGGCCCCCACAATCCATAAGAGGCCCCTGTTCTAGGGGCAATCTGGTGTGGCTCTGTGGCCCTTCCCACCGCAGCCATCTAGACCACACAGCCTTCCAGTGACTTGAGGCAGCCATTACTTGAGCTCCAAATCACGTCACAGCCCCATTCTCTGCACCTGTTTCCAGCTCTTGTGTGATTGTATGTTTCTTCCTGCCTTGGAATAATCTCTTTCTGTCTCTTTGGCTCCGATCCCCCTTCGGCTAATGAAGTAAGGGTTTGTTGTGCCGTTCCTGTTTCGCAGGGAATGACTAAAGATGTTTTCAATATGTTAAAATGAGCAGGTGTTCAAATTACCGTAATGAAATAATGACCCTGCCGCGCGTTCAACTAAATAGGGAACTGGAGTCAAAAACGGAGGCTGCTTTTTGGAGATAGTATTTTTAGAAGGAACGTTCCTTGCCTGCGATGGGGGATTATAATATTCATTAATGCTTTCCGCCTCTTTGTGTTAAACACATTTGAATATGCAAAGTCATAAGGCACTTGTAATACTCTTTGTGTATTACATTTGAATGTACAGGTCAATCAAGTATTCGGTTAGAATAAGCCATATATACTCTTACACCTGTTAGAGAAACAATTCTGTATGCAACAATGATTTATTTTTTTGAATGATGCCACTTATCGATTAAAATATCCCTCCTATTTTGCTTATCGGTTTGCCCCACCCAATATCTTTCGTGCCTGATCTCTTTGGATTAGTTGACGGTGTAACCTAGGCAACTGTCGCCCTGCCGCCCAGAGAAGTAAGGATAACTCATCCCTTCCTCCTTCCAAAGGTGATTTCAGATTTCCATAAAAATCAATATATTTTTTTCCCTCGGGTCTTTCCAAACTCATCCTCTTAGCCTAACGGTGACTACGTAATAGGTAAAACAGCAACTGCTTCTCTTATGAGGACAGAGCCATTGAGATTTGGAAATTTGGATATCGGCTCACTATTCATTAGGTATTGATGCTAAGCTTCTGTCTTCGGGCTACAAAGCCGACTCTTTGGTTGGCCGAACGTCCCTGAGCAATCTGGTTTAATTCTCACTGGTCTGTTCTAACTTCCTGATTTAATCGCAACCATGGTTTTCTGGTGTCAAATGTATATGCTAATAGGGTTTTGTTTTTGAAAGTTTGAAAAGCACCATTTCAAATGAAACTTCTGGAGTCCAGAGCTGCCCGCACAGCACGCTTGAAAGGCAGCAGCGGCCAGCAGAGGCTGGAGAGGGAGCCCCAGCACAGATGTGCGGTGCCACGAAGGTCGGACATACGTTCACTGTCGCGTGTTTGGAGACAGAGATCTTTAGAGTGGGCGGGGCTATGAGAGTGGTCATGGCGTTAATGTGGCTGCAGTGAGGGTGCTTCACGGTGTGTGTGCAGGGAGAGAGTGGGCTATAATGTCTCCAAAGGGAGATGTGGAAATGATACACAAAGGGCTTAGGAATAGGATGTCAATGAATGCCGATGGTTTTGTGGTGTCACTAGGGACTACGGATGTGAGGCACCACTACATGAAGCTGTGTTACACTGTCACTAGAGGGAAAGAGAGGGCGTTATGGGGTCGCGGCTAGGATGATATAGGGTGTTAGGCTGTAGCTGTAGGACCAAGGGGTTAGCATGTTAAAACTGATCAAAGGTGGCTCGGGATCACCCCAAACTAACAGGCAGATGGAGAGAGGGTCCGGAAGATCCTACAGTGGGAAGATCGAATTAGTAAACTACAACCATAGCCACTGTTGAATTCTTTAATTATTCCTGATTGCAACCTCACGACTCCGATGTGCGGATTACAAACCGTGCAATTGTAATCAAGAAATGACACATGTCCATTAATTCTGATACTGCCTCATGCATAATGCAGTGAGCGCCACATGGCACAGTCTTCTTTGAACAATATTTCTTCTTTCAGTGCACATTTGCAAATTGCCAACGTGTTTTCCTTTGCAACTTGTTCTTGTTATAAATATTCTTTGGAGAACGCAGTCCTAATAGAATTATTCCAATTTAGGGAATCAAGTGACCCCTTGTGTCTTGTTTAATATCAAAGAGGCAGACACCGCTTACTCTCTGTTCGGTAACATTCACGCTGACATGCAGTTATATAAAACAATTAAACCCTAATGCACTAGAGATCAGAATGTATAGAAATCATTAATATCTAACTATATGTTTGATTTTCATGGCTGTTGTGCTGCCTACATTGGAAAGTCCCCTGTGCTTTCTGCCAGAGCTTCCCTAACGAATCACGTGACTGAAAGTGGTGCAGTTAGGAATCCTTTTCCTGTTTGGATTGGGTCGTTAGCTTGAAAAGCCAGTTTTTATCAGTGCTGCTAACAATCGGCATGATTGGAATCAGAATATTTTGGTTTACCTTCCATAACTAAATTGTTGGTATGAACAGCGAGTGATGAGTGCCAGTTGAGTTAAGCAATTCTGTGGCTGCAGCATCTACCACATAATTATGAACCTACCTCATTTGTCACATAATTTGCCTATCAATTTGCAGATTTCACCTAAAAAGTCACACGCTCCAATGGATAAAAATACCACTACCTCAAAATGTGCCGTATAACTTGCTTTTTTTGGCGCATAATTTAGAAAACTTTGCTGCATCGTTTAGATAACCTTTTCAAATATTCTAGTGGCCCTGACAAAGGTAAAGTTCTGCAGAGCGGTTTTATAACGAAGATGAAACCTGTATTTCACAGGGAACCGTGATATTTTTTATTTAGGCGACCTCAGGTAATTGATGTACAAAATACTGGTTTGAATAAGAGAAAGCAAACAATTCTAAATGAACTAGTTTCTCTTCAACTCATTAGAATAATGTATGCTGACAACTTGCAGTATATTCCTAAAATTTATATTTATAGCAGACATATGGATAGTTGTATTGTTAAAATAATTAGGTCACATATTGGGTGTAGAGTTAGGAGACAGAAAAGACACAAGAACCATTTACGAGATAGACAAATAAAGGAGTACTGTAAGCTTTCTGGGTCCTCAGACAAATGATTGAGTTCATGTAATCCTAAACTACAGACTACTTAGAAACAAACCTATTAGTCAGCAAAGGCTTGGGGTACCCTTTAAGGTAAGTAGATGGCCTGTAGTTCCCAAAGTGGAAGTGTTTTGAGATAGAACTTGCAGCATATTCGGAGAGCACTAGCACATGGCCCCCACAATTAGCAGTTCATTAATAAACTATTTGTCTAAGGCCCTGCAGGAATCTCCTTGTTTGAGCAGGTGCTAAGGTCATAAACGCATTGTGTAAAAGGTAACCAACCACGAAAACGTTCTATCCCTAAGGTTTAACAGCAAAGGCAAAGCCTGGACACTTAGTAGACTCTACAGTGACGTAGTGGGCAGGGAAATTGTCATTCTAGAAGGGCATAACAGTTACCTTCCATAAATAGCTATGTATCCCCATTACAGAGATTTACTTCAGAGTGGTTTGGAAATGTCTACATTATCTTTTGTGTTTGCTTCATTAAATAGTCTTGAGTTAACCAACCTTCTAACTTCAGAAGGTTTATTCAGGAGAAGAGTAACAGCCATGGCGAACTTAAATTGTGAGTTAATGGAGACCCCCATGTTTTGCTGCCTTTGCTTAAATCTGTGGCCAAAATGTAAGTACTCAATAATATGTTTAATTGTCATTGAGGTGATCACAACCGTTCCAGCAGTCAGCAAGTCCAAGTGTGGAACTGCAACATTCAAAACATTTTAACTTAGCGTCCTTTCCTTGATTGTAATTTTGGTGGGGCCCCTTACTGCCCTCGCTTGTCTTTCATTACAGTAGAGCTGGTAACTCTTTCCATAGAGCGCACAAGAGAACCCTGCATTTCCTTGACCCAACCAGAGGTGTGTCCCATTCCCTCAACAATATCCACTGCTTCTTTCAATATGGGATTTCTCGCTAAAATATTTTTTTGCACTCTGGTATCATTAGTGCAACGTACCAATTGATCCCTTATGAGCGAATAATTGAAATTGCCAAATTCACATGTACGGGCCAAACCTTTCAAAGAGGCAATATATTGCCAAACAATTTGCTTGGCTTGAGTTCTTGTAAAGAATGTGTACCTCTCCATCACAATATTTATATGCGGCCCGAAATGCTTCTCAAGCATCAAAACTGATGTCTCATATAAGTCTCTAGGCTCCCCTTCACCATCGCCAATGGTAAGTTCATCCAGGCTCTCATATATGTTGCGCCACCCTATAGCCAAGTTGTGAAGCAGAATTCCTTGCAGCTGAAAACTTTTCTCCCCCACTAGCTATGAGACATGAATCGAACACACGTTTCCATTTCTTCCAGGGCAATAATTGTTCACCATAGTCAGTTAGAAATGTGGAGACTGTGATATACCAGTAGCAGCCATGCTTAGAATCTGCAAAGGGAAACTCTAAATAATAAAATAAAGAAATAGACTGACAAAACAAGCTAAAACTCCAATTCCACATTAATTAACCAACATAACAGATTACAATAACAACAGAGTGGCTAGATTGCATAAATTAAAATATTTATTAGGCATACACATGCACGAATAAGAAAGCCATGCTAGGAATCCAGAAAGAGAGTCTCTGCAGCACAGTTGAAACTTTACCTCAACTACAGGCAAATAAGAGATGAGCAAGCCTAATTTCCTTGTCATCCGACATTTCACATGAGGCAGCAATAATATGAATCGTCCACACCACAAAGGAAATCTGCTTTATTCCCTTGTCTCCCATTGTTTCATACAATGCAGCAGTAATATTAATTGTTCTGCACTGCGAACTGAATCTGCGGTATAGATGCCCAATGCGGCGTAATGACATGGCCGCGTGGATGTGACGCAGCCGCATGGATGCCCTAGGACGTGTGCAGGCTACTTCGTTCTGCACACATGCCAAGGGAGAGCCATACGCACACCGGCGACATGTGCGCCGCTGCAACCTGAATGTTCTGCTGCACGCGGGCAGGTTCCACGCACGCCACCTCAGCCTGGACACGGCAGCTTTTCAGGTCTTCAGAATAGAATGCTGTGTGTGCAGGGGTAATGCATGTTACGATCCCGACCGTTGTATACGGTAAGGGTCACAACTCAATTTTCCCCAAAACCTCACCAGTCTTCATGATCCAATATTCTAGGGACTCCTTGAGGTTCACAAACTGCAATACGTTCTTTTAGTTCCTTACATCCGATAATTTCTGAAGTGGAAATGATATGCTGGGTTCAAACAAGATTCCTTGAAGGTTGTTGGTGGTGACCTGCTCCTCTCAGGTAGCTTGTCGCCAATGTTAAGATTAACTCCTGTATGCAAGTGTATCTTGAATTCTTTATTTCCTTCCACCAACAAGACAGCCCCGCTCCAATCCAGTCCTACAGCCCCTTTCTCTGACTCCATATTCCCCTGAAACCATGGTACACTCTCATGAGTCATGTTTTAGAATGGAACACCAAAGAGCCAGTAGCACACAAGGTTACAACAAAAACCTAATCTCAATGCTTATCTTTGAGGTGAGTTCTTCTAACCATCTTTCTGCAAAGATAACGTCATGGGTAAAGTTGCTTGCTGTAAGAAATCAACAGAAAAAAATGCTTTCCATCCTTGAAAGGCATAGTGTATTCCATTTAGCGCACCTGTTTTATTAACGTGGTGGCACCAGAGGTCCTCTGCCTATAATATTGTAATAAAACATATCAAAATCTTGACAAGTTCCGCTCAGTGGGGCCCCTATAAGGATGGTTTTGGAATCTTCAGTTGTGCACTAGCCCTGGTGTGTTCCAGAGATCATAGTGTGTTTAATGTGGTGGGAGAGTAGGGAAGTGGCCCGGTTTGTTTGTGGTTTTTAAAAATTGCGGCAAATGAAGAGAGATTAGAAATGGAAATTAAGTTTCTTGGTTATAATCCTGGTCAATATTTCGGATTAAAGCCCATCATATGATGTTATCTTAAAGACCTTTTGGATGTTGTAATGTGGTGGGGTGTTAAATTGCTTAATTATTATCAGTGATGATACACCATCACCTTCAATATAATGATCTTTTTTTATGTAATACAAAATGAAAGGTGATAAATGGCAATAAAGAACAACTGTGGAATTTGACAGATGTATGTGAAATAAAGAGGATACATACGATCCAAACTTATTGGACCAATTATTAAACGTTCTGTGAGTGTTCGTACAGTGTGTTTGTATGTAAGGCTGCTAATAGAATGCTCTACAAAGGTCCAACTTAATGATATAAGGTCAGTCTGCACATTGCATCCTCTTATAGGTGCAGTAATTGTGATTTATTGCAAATGAGTTCTTCCTTAACACAGTCTCTCTTCAATTCATTCAGTAAATGAAGAAGTGAATATGCCTGCTGGCTTTAGTATTGTGATATCATTCCAGGTGCAGTGTGTTCGAAGTAGAGGTCTACCCTTTGAATCATTTCTTTCTTTCTTGCCCTTCCAATTCTCGGGATTGGTCATGCCATTGCTGCTGATGTTAAATTAGCTACTGGAGACCTTGATGGTGCCTGGTAGGATGGGGTTAACTGCCTTCAAGGAGATGCAGCATACCTTGAATGTAAAAGCCAGTGAAATTATTGTTGAAGTATGTGGAAGAGTTGGTCATACTTTCTTGGTCGCTTGATCTTTTGCGCTGCGATGTGGAGGTGCCAGGTGTAGATATGGAGCACAGGCAAGCAGAGGATCCCCTTACCAAGTGGGAAAGGACTGCTGCAAGAACAGCTTTAACTTTGCACAGAAGGCACACTTGGTGCAGGATTGTCTGAGCCTTGTTTGTAATGTACATCTTAAAGCTGAGGCTTCTTTCTATGTGAAATATGAGAGAGTTGCTGTTATCTGACATGATGACGTAGTTCATCAGGCAGTCCTTTGTGCAGTGTTGCTTGCAAATATGATCTTCCAGTAGAGCTGAGTGTTACCTATATATTGATAGATCTTTGTTCGCGTTGGCCAGAATTATAAGCAGTCCCATTTAGAGGTTGAAGATGACTGGTGACAAGAAGGTGTCACAAGTCATGAGAATAAATTATGATCTTGATGTCCTCATTTGAATAAACTGCTATCTGTTGATTCGGGAGGAGGCAAACCACTTCAAGACTGTGTTGCCAAACCTATTTGCGAGGCCAGGATTGATAGCGGTCAACACTGCACAAAAGTTGAAGAGGACAGTGAGCAAGGGTTACCATTGTCAGTGATAGCGAGGACTTGGTAAACCACCTGGGTGGTGGTTGGCTGTATTGCAGTGTGGCCTGAATCCAAACTGGTGGCCCTTAAGGAGGATGCTGGTCGTGCTTAATTCCTGTAACTGGGTGGTGATGGCCTTTTGATGATGTTGTCCAAGAAGAGCAGTGGATGAATGAGCCTTACTGATGACATCCTCAAGGCCGAAAGCAACCTTCTTAACCCCTTGCATGCCCGCCCCTTTCCCCGCCCAGTGCCGCGCCTTCCATTAGCGGGCGGAGTTCATGACGAGCTGGACTCGTCATGGGCACAGCGCCACCGCAGCCCATGACGAGTCCAGCTCGTCATGGGCACTGAAGGGGTTAAATAGTAGGAGCAGTCCAATCTCGAGAATGTTAGGGCAGATGCACTAGAGGAGGGAGGCAATAATAATGTTACGATGTGATTGACTTCACTACTGATGATGCCAATAGTTGTTGTCATATGACGTGTCTTTAAATGAATCAGGAAACTTTGAGAGGTGTTCGGTAATAAGAATTTTAAAGTACAGGGTATTTTCTGTGGGATGTACATTGGTAGAAGTGTGTTTCCTGAACTTGTTAATCATTTGGTGAGAAAACTGTTGCATGTTATGGGTAGTTTTCTAAGAATGGGTCTGGAGTGGGATTGACACAGTACCCAATGGCTCTGAAGAGGGCTTTGCTTGTGGTGGAGGCCGTTGATGGCATTTCTTTTGTAGGTTGCTTTATTTTTAGGTTGCGAGGAGTTGTATTTGAGCTTGATCTACTTCCAGGAGACATCATCTTGTTCATTTTTTGTGTTTGGGCAGTGTTTTGTTTCTAGTAACGTGGGTTTAAATAGGTATTAATGTTAGCTTTAAGCATCAAATATTTTACTGTCCCTTTTCACTAGGGTGTTAATGATTTGGGGCATTTTAATTCTGGCCTTCTTGTGTTTCCAAATAGATTGTTAGAAAAAGCATTTTTATGTTTTATCTTCACCAGCGTTTAGGGCAGTGAATAATTTGTGAAACAAGTGCATGCATTTTGAAATGCTGTTACATACACAATACCTCCTACTGGCACGCAGAGGTACTGTTGAAAAGTTTCTGGATCTAATCTGACTTCTGGGGAATATTCAAAACGTGAGGAATCTGTGGCTAGATAGAGTTTCTACTAGAAAGACCATTACAGAAGGTAAGTAACTTCTTCATTAGCCTACTCTGAGAATGATCTGTGCGGTCCAGTATGCGTTGAGGGGAGTCTTGGGAGACCTGCTTCAGTTGAGGTGGACCTTTAAGCTGCCCTACAAATTTCCCCCATACCCTTGATTCCTTAAGTTCAGAGGAAGGTATGCTCAGACTTGGCCCAAGTCATTCTAACTGCCCCCAGACTGGCCAAGGAGGGTCTCGTATGCATACCTTTGACACTTCGTACCCCGCTCAAACTACCATTCAGACTGAACCCTCTCTCCTAGTTGGGGAAAATGACGCTGCACCCCAATCTCCGAGGCCTCCACCTTCATGTCTGGAGATTTGGTGGACACATCACTACAGCTGCCCCAGAGTAGGAGAATGTAATCCTGCCCGCTGGTTGCTCTTCCACAAAATCTGTTAATCTAATAGATGAAACTGCTTTGTTTCATGGTGCACAGACAACAATGTAGAGCCTCTTCAGGCTCGTCTGTTGCAGATACTACAGTTAGTACTTTCTCCAGCCCAGAGGCAGTGTGCGATCAGCACTGTAAAAGTGTATTTGGTTCCCTTGTTGAAGTTCATCTGTCTTCCAGACCAGCCTTCCTGTTTTAATCCTCCATTGCAATGCTTTTTCTCAAGGGATTGACTAGCTTCTACCTCCCAACCCCTTTTGTCATTTTCTAGTGGGATCTCGAACTTCTTTTGACATTTTTGATGGGCTCTCACAGATGCAAATGTTAACCCTCAAAACAGTGTTTCGGGTGACAATCACCTTGGTGAGACAGGTCAGTGAGTTACAAGCCGTGGCTCCTGTCCCCCATTCACCTTATTTTTTCATTGACAAATTAGTGTTGCGAGCCAGGGCTGATTTCCTGCCTAAAGTGCTGACTACCTTTCACCTAGAGCAGTTCATCACCATAATGACCTTTTTCTCCCTGCCCCACAGCACGAAGGAGGAGGAGAGGTTTGATAGGCTGGATCCAAGGCAGGCGCATAGCTTTTACTTAGACCACAATAAAGGCATATGGCTGGAGGACCGGCTCTTCATTGGGTACTGTGGTTCTAAGAAATGCAAACTGGTCCTGAAGCAGACACTGTCCAGACGGCTCATTTTCCGCATCAAGACCTGATACACCTTGGCTAAGAAAGAACTCCTGGAAGAAAGCAGGGCTGTTTCCACCAGGGCCAAATCATCAACTTCAGCCCTTGCCAGAAAGCTTCCAGTTGCAGAAATGTAAGCAGCTACGTGGGCATTCCTGCACACTTTTGCCAAGCCTTACTGCCTGGATTTTGTAGTATATGGCCATCTCGCCAGATTTGTGCTGCAGGACTTCCTCGTTTAACCATTCATCAACCGTCCTAGTAAGGGCATAATGCTTGGGATCTATTCTACAGGTGAGAAGTCTGCAGGTTGAAGTATTAATCAGAAGAAAAAGTTACTCACCTGTGGTAACAATCTTTCTGGTCGATACTCTACCTACCTACAGATTCCTCACCGATCCCACCCACCTCCCTGTTTGATGTGAGTGTTAGAGGTAAAGTTAATAAGCTTCCTATTCAAGTTTGGTACTGCACTACTTACTGTTGATGCCAGTCCATCTGCTCGCCTGGAAAGCGTGAGAAAATTGGTAGACACTGATGTTGTTGCGCCGGAATGGGCGCTATATTGTTTCAGTGACATCACCCATCGCCACTTTCTGCGTCAATACTAAGCCAGCACCCCCTACCAGCAACTTGCGAGCTTCGAAGTTTCTGGATCCAGTCGTATGTACAGAATTATGCTACAGGTGAAGAATCTGCAGGTAGATAGAGTATCCACCAGAAAGTATGTCATCACGGGAAAGAAGTAACTTTTTTCTTTTGTAGCATACATGCAGAATACATGTAAGCAGTGACAAGGCTTTTTCAACCACTAAGATTTTATTGTGTACTTTTTGTTTGAGACATTATACATACATTGCCCATACCTGATACCTTCAAAGGAACAGGTGCATGTGAAGAGGACGATATTCTTGAGGTAACACAGCAAACTCGTGGGGGCCCTCCGGGGAACCCCTGGGGGTACGTTATTGTTATGGGCAGTTTTTCAATATCGGCCCCCAGCAAAAAAAGGGGCCCAAAGCTTTCCGCTAGCCCACGATGTGCCTGATGAGGTCTTTGCCAGGGCCAGTTTAGGTACCCAGTACGGCCCTGCTTGCAGCACTCAAACAAAAATACAGGGGCAAAAATCTATGCAACAGAGGGGGTCGTGGAAGAGGTCGAAGGGCGAATCACTCACATCGAGGGAGTTGAAAGAAGGCGAGGCAGTGTAAAATCTGTTTTCTACCACTACAAACACTTTGAGGAAAGTGTGATTCCTGCCTTATACAGGTTGGAGTCCAAGGTCCAGCTGTAAAGAGAATGCACAGATGTCCTCTCTACTTTGGATCCTGGCCGTTCCCTCTCACCAGGTGATAAAGTTGGGTGGAGATACTGGACACTTTTTCCCCTACTGAGGTATACAGTTTCCCACAGGAAGCCTCTCAGAATCTAACTCGGGGTCCTACAGATGACTGGTGCCCATTCCCGATTTTAACTCCCCGCTGATGCTGATCCAATGATTTCCCCCATATTTGTATTGGGATGTGAGAGTTTGACTCATCTTATTCTTTGTTGTGTGGTTGATGTTTACAAAACAGCAGTTGGGGACCATGTGTACTCTGTTGGGTGACAGACTAGTTATGATGTGTGGGCTCTTAAAAGAAGCGTTATGTTCTCTAGAGAGGTGCACCTGAATCATTTATAAGTCTTTGAGTTGTTTTGAATCCTTCTCTGTGCAAGCTAGACTCTATTTCTGACTTTAATAATAAAAAAAAGTAAGAAAATGTTAATGGATGTTCACTGGGCACATTGCATATAATTACTTTAAGTAAATGCTCCCAAATGTGTGCAAGGATTTCTTGGAATTTAGCATGAAAACATGTTGAAATGGCTTTGTGGCAATATTATTTGTCTGTGAGCCTTCAGTAATGTTTCTGATGTTTCCTTTAGTAATCGGGGTATTCAGTTTACCTGTGTCTGCAAAAAGGTTTCCTGTGTCTGCAAAAAGGCGAGGAGATCGTCCTATCACAACCTCATGCTAAATCCATGAAGGAATTGATTAGATCCTTATCTGCTACATTTTCAAGAAGTCTGAGAAGGATCGATTATGTCCTATATAATTCTAATGTTATAAGTGCTCTGCTGCAATCTTACTGTTGCATTCCTAGCTTTCAGTGCACATTGGTATAAAGTTTTGCCCAATCTCTTGTCTTAGAGACAGCTGTGAGTGCACATTGGTGTTCAAAAAGGGCTTTTTCTTCACCCCACGTGCTTTAAAATGTGTGCTTGACATCAGTCATGAAGGTGTCGAGAAGGTTTTGTTTGAATTCTATTGGCTGGTCTCATGCACATTTTTCTGCATGTCGGGGGCCCACAAGAGCATTTTATTTTCTTCTCCCAAATTGGCTGCCGCCAATAAATGAAAGAAGACTAAGAGTGGGCCTCTGACGCAGGAAGTCTCTTTTAAGTATCTCCTTACCTGTTTTAAATATATCTTAACCCACCCATTTACTAATTTTGTTTGCCCATTCTGCCCACAGTAGGGGGCTTGAACTGGGATTTAATCAGATGTGACCCGTGAATCATTGATTTGGTTGAAAGCACGTTTACTCAACTAAGGAGACTCCTATCCTTTAAGTGACTACAAATTCAAGTCTGAAAGTGTGCTCTATGCTGGTGCATACAAAATCTTGGACTTGCAATGAGTGACACATTTGTCGAGGAAGTTGCTAGCTACCTGAGTAAACCTGGATCCGTTTATGTGCTTAGTTAGATCCCTGCAGTGGCTTACCCACGGTTAAGAATTAAGTTCAAAATCCTATCTTGATACATGTTGCTCCTTTTAATTTACAGGATAATTTGCATATGGCTGGTTCCTATCTGAGGTGGCATGTTGGGCAAAAAAACAATGGACTGGATTGCAGCCCAGAGTAATAACTAAGTCTGGGCATAGTTCGTGGAGTTCTGCTATGTGGAACTTCCACGAAGTGCAAAAAAAACTCGGCTGCGCTACGCAGAGCTCCGCGAACAGCAGAGTGCATTAGATAAATGCAGTTTGCGGGGATTTTTAGTGCCAGGTGCTTGTCCACACTGTGCAATCATCGCGAACGGCACCATACACAGTGCAAGCCGGTGAGGCTTTCTTTCTGCCGTTCAAGTAGATTTATACTAGAGCGGCAGCTTTCTCAACGCGAACGGACTGTTTCTCAATGCGAGCGGTCACGAGTGTACGCGACCACTCGTAATGAGAAATCTGACCACCCACATTGAGAAATCTCGCCGGGAGGTTGATATTCCATGCTCACCAACTTGATCTTGACGATCACGAATGAGGAACAATCTCGCCGGGAGGTGGATTTTCATCACTCACCCTCGCCAACTTGTGAAGCAGAGTTTTTCTGAACTCCTCGTAACATGGTGTGCGGAAAACCCCGCAAACTCCGAGAGCGGAGCGGAGTTCACCGCCAAGACTCAGTAATAACCAGTGGCAGAGATTATTGTAAGTAATCTACCCATCACGTCTTTGTTATCCTCAATGTGATGCTCTAAGTGTTACAGGTGTGTTCAGACATGGGTCCTTTGCTCACCGTGCCAGTGTCAAGCTTCATCCTACTGGGGAGGCCCAAATCAACCAAAACCGGTCTGGGGTTGATGTGTTCCTGTTCAGAGAGCATTTCGAACTCAAGTGTTCAATTGGAGCTGAACTAAAACTGATTTGCATTTGAATGGTTCCTGTCTGAGGTAGCGTGGTGGGCAAAACAATGATGGAATGGATTGCAAGCCAGATAACTACTCGTGGCTCATATTAATTAAAGAAATGCACCCATTACTCCCTTGTTTTTCTTATTATTCTGCTAGCTGCGGGCTATCAGGGTAAACATGAATCATTTTCATTTACTTTGATCCCTGCAGTGTGTCTATCTGAGTTTCAAATGTAGTCTCGAACCTTCATATTCTTGGTGCGCTGTGCAATGCTTGATCTACAGAGGAAATTGTTTCCATATGTTCCTGCTAGAATCCATTGCTTGATTAAGAACACACTCCTCCAACTACTAACCTCGAGCAAAGTAGGTGGTGTGGGCAGGCACTTTGACAGGCATTCATGACAGACGTGCCTCTAGGTTCTGCAATAGACTGCTGGTTTGTGTGCATTTAAAAACCTTCTTTCTCTCCTCAGTGGCTTCAGCTTGCACCTTGAACTGTGCTCTGTGTGTCCCGTTCCACAGCTATTTATTTGTGTATCTATTTAGTTGGTTTGTGAATTTTGAAGGCATTGCATAATGCTAAAGCCTCAAGGCGCCTAGAGTATAACATGTTGTGCATGATCTGTCAGTTATAATCAAATGTACAAAAAATTCCACTTCATTTAGGACAAACTTCACATGCTTTGAGGGGACAACTGCCTCCTCCTCCATATGTTCACGGTAGTGTGTAAGTAAGTAGTACCCCATTTTTTTGAAGACAAGTGCTTGGGAGAGGTCCTGTGCATTCGTTTTCTGCGCAATGGTCTCAATGCGACATTGCCTACCTAGTTTGACTGCAAAACATACCACTTAGGCATAAATCCATACAATTCACACCACAGAGGGTCTGATTTCAGAATTCAAAGACCTTGTTTGTTGCATTTTCTCATCACACGTATGTAAAACGGGCCAGCCCACACTGTATTTTCTAAGGTATCATTTTTTGTGCTGTTTCTTCTAGATGAATGATTTGTTGCATTTGCTCTCTAACTTTGCCAATCACAATTTGTGAGGACTCCACTGGAAAATATTAACATAATTTTGTATCGATTTCAGTTTTCAATTTTGTTTAAATGAGATTGCTAGATTACAGTATAAATGGAAGGGTTCAATTCAAGGTGAAAATGGAAACTCTGTATTGGTGTTAAGAACCTTTGGAACTTAATATCTGATTGTGCAGGATATGCTTCATTTTTTTTCAATTGAAATGAACTTAAAGTATTTTTAATGGTAAGTGAAGTTAGAGTGCACAAGATAGTTTCTCTCCATATTTGCCTACTGCCAGGGATATCACTGTTCTCAGAGAGGTAATTTGAACTTGGTGGTTATTAATTTGTGGACTGGATGAAAATTAAGGCAGCTCAGAAGTGTTGATTGTAGATTCAAATGGTCATTTCGGCTTACGCAAAGGGAGAGTGTGCTGCTGCTAATTATTAGCATCCTTGCACCACCTTCTACCTTGGGACACAACCTTACTTCAGTGTTTCACAGGCTTGTCGAGCACTCTGGCACTGCCAGATGAGCCAGTGTAAAAGTGTGTGTTTTGGTCACGTGGCCCGTGATAACACCAAAAAAAACTAGCCACTCACTGGCCCTTTAAATCATCCAGCCCAGATGGCAGTGTCAGTATGCCCACCCAGCCTGTCCAACAGTGTCTTATTTTCGAGTAGTGATACAATTTCCTGCCTGGTTGGTCTATGCAATGTTCACTGATTGCCTAGGAATCCTTTAGAAGGGTGGGAATGGAGGTATCTACAATCTCTGTTGGAATGTCAGAGACTGGGCGATTACGTGCCTTATCGAGTACTGTACTGGAGCATTTAGACTTGCTCCCAATCACTCTTACATACATATTGAGACCAGAGCACATTCATTACACTGGTTCCGGTAAAACTGTCTGTGATGTTTGCACCCACAAGTTGCGCAAAAAAGACTCTTGCAATCATTCCTGGGTAAAAATATTACACTGTGTACCAGGCCATCTGTGCAGATGTCGAGTGAAAACTGGTGTAAAATTGCTTGATTTCAGCGAGAAACTGGCAGGCAATTTTAAATGATCTGGCCCTGATTCTGTTGTGTTGGAACCTCCTTTCTAGGTAATGCCTAGAGAAGGCTTTAGTTGTCTCACCAGACTCATGTAATTTAAAGAAAAATCCTAACTAAAAAACACATACATTTATACATGCATAGAGAGGCTTTAGGTCAGACCTCCTTATCCATTGGTCTCTTCAACTGTTATCCACATTAAGCTTCCGCCCACCACATCATACTGAATGGGGCAGAGTCAAGCTACGTGAGCCATTGCTGCTCTTGCACTGAGACTAATGTTTTTTTTTCTGATCACTTGGGCACAGCCACCTAAAAAGGAGTGCACTTCAGTACCATGGCTGGTGAGTCAATACTCTTTTTTGCCATTGTTTTTTTTTCTATTCTAAATTCTTATTTATTTTTTAGTTATTCTTGTGTATTTAAACCATGTCTTCAGGTTTTGGTAATTGAAAGCCAAAAGTAGGTTTTGTTTGTATTAATGAGAATTATGTCATGTGCAATAAAACTAAAAAAGGTTTCCATAATATTGTGTTCTATTAAATTCGTATACGATGTTTTATTATTTAATTTAATTTTTATTGTAGTATAAGCCGCCTTCTTTAGGTGGCGGCATATTTTTTATTTTTCCTTTTTTTTAGGTTTGTTGTTTTTGCTTCCAGTGAATAAAAAATAGAAATCAGCCAGTGCTCCAGCTTGCCTATGGGCGGGCAGGAGGGCCAGAACTCCTGGTTGTTTTAAAGTAAATTCTATATTTAGTCTTAACTGAAATAATATTCTTTTAAATCTGACTTCGGAAGAGTGTAAAAATCCTGAAGGTTTGTACCTTTCTTTCAAGGAAATGTAAACAACTGAAAATAAAGGAGGATGCAATGACTAGTGCTGCTGGAAAGGAAGCAACTTTTCCTCCTAGCTGCCTCATTGAGACATTTTTGTTACCAGTAGAATTCGACCTGTCTCCTATCACGCAGCTTGTCTGGAAAAGTGTTTTCAATTTCGCCTGTTTTCCCCTATATTAAAAAAAAAGGCCAAAGTGTTGGAAACATTTCCTCAAATAATCACAGACTTAGCAATATTATGGCAATTTACACAACACTTGAAGTGGATGATATGTTTTACAAAGGACATGGTTCTTAAGCAAACACAACATATATCATGATAGGATAAATATAACTGTATTCATGTTTCGTGGATCCTACCTGTGTGCTTGGGGAGGGTGTTTAATGTATTCTTGGGTGGCTTAAACAGGTAAAGTCCACTGATTCGTAGCTCTCATGAAAGTACTCAGATCTGGGTGTCTGGAAGTAAGCCGCATAAAGATGTGGTCAGTTCCCGGCTTTCCATTAGGTGCTGCCTAACAAATCAACTCCACCAATTCTCGGGTGCCGGAACATCACTGGGCATTGAAGGGTAGCAGCGTAGAGATGCAGTCAGCAGGTTTCATTGGGCAACTTCATGAGTATCCTAAACTGCGTTGAAGACCATGAAAGGGCACAGTGGGTTCAATGATGTAGGACACTAGGGCACAGACTGACAGGCTCGACTCTAGTATGGTGCACAGGTTAAAAGGGCATGAATGACGCCATCTTACATTGTCTATGCGAAAAATGAAGAAAATGATAATGTACGCGTTGCATCCTAATTAAGAAAAGTAATTGCATATCGGAAATGCTCACTTATCTAACTCAAAGTGCTGCAAAAAGATGCATCAATTAAGGCTCTACAATAGGTAAGTGCAAAAATCTAATGGAAGCAAATTGCTAAGCTAATAGAAGCATCCAGTAATCATAAATAGTATTAGGTTATATTAAGAGTAATGTATGCCACCTAAACAGAAAAGAAATATAAAATGAAGAAGATTCAGGGAAAATAAACGAATAAATTAATTTTATGTGGGTGGATGAGATGTACATCACTTTCATACTGGCGTATACATAGTTGTACAACCAATGCTTCATAAAAATAGCAGCCTTTGCATACCAGAGAGAGTGTTTATCTGGTAAGTTTCTCTCTGTACTAATTGTCTAGAGTTAACACAACCACTTCTTTTATCTGCCACTTCAATGACCGGGAAACAATAATTGACTAATATTGTGGCTCAGTTCTAAAAAGTGTTTTGCTACAGAGGATCTTTCAAATTGATATAGTTGGGTCTTTGTTTTCTCTCTGTTTTTCCAATGTCAATTTTAACGTAGGGGCATTTTAAAAGGTATATGCAGTTGGTAGTATAACTTGCACATTTAGGGAGAGTTTTTCTTCAGTACTAGGATGTCTGATCTAATTTCTTTGTACTACATCACTAAAATTATTGTAATGCATACGTTGTTTGGTACCAAGTGTTTTTTTCAGTATGTTAGTTTTTTTCTTGGCAGTATTATTATACGTTTCACATAATATTCTCTTATTGTTACATCTACTTGTATAAGCAAAAAGAGGTTTATCCAGCTTTTTTGTATAGGCCAATATTTTATAATGGCTTTCTAAATTGTGAGACTTTCAAAAAAATATTTAGAGGCAAAAAAATCTGTTTTTGATGTTCTTGGGATTACAGTTGTTCTCTACGAATACTTGAAACTCTTGCTATTGCTTTGGTCAGTACTTCCCTGGGATATCCTATTTTTAGGAATTTTTTGTGCACATGGTTGCCACAGATTGCTCACCATCTTCTTCTCCACTGACAAGTCTCTTCACTCTCATCAACTGCCTAACTGGAAAGTTAAGTTTTTGGTGGAAGCTTGTATAACTGAAAATATTGTTTGCCATCAGTCCTTTTAGTGCACGGTGTACCATTACAAAAGGGGATCTTACGTCCAAAAATGTCTCTTCATGTATGTGACTGGTGAATTTTGTTTCTTGGATGTATTCTATTCAACATACTAATGTTTATTTCCAAGTTATTATGGGCACCTTTTCATTTAATGTCAATATCATCTATGAACGTTTGAAAATAATGAATTCACTCTTCCAACTGGCATTATTGTAAATATGGTCAAGGTCAGGATTGGCCATGAAAAGGTTTGCGAAGCATGGTGCCGCTGGAGAACCCATGAATGTACTGTTGCACTGAAAAAAATATTCAGCATTAATCTAAAATTAGCTACGGTACACTCTGTAGGCTAGCATTAGAAAAACTTGATTTGCTCATGTTATAGGGTAATTTAGAAGGAATCATTCCCCTGCCTCTAATCTAGCTTTGTGAAGAATTGACGTGTACACAGCTTGCACATGTAAAGTATGCAATATAGTATGATCATTATTTGGAGCACTACCATGAATTTTGTAAATTGATGGTATCTGTTAAATACAATGGTGAAAGCTGAACTATTGTGTGCAAGAAATGGTCTATATATTTATTACATTTTCCTGTACCGATTCAAAACTGGTCACATTTGGTCTAAATGTCAGATTACTTTCATGAATCTTTAGTAGAGGATACCTTTGCAGGCTATGTGGATGCTGAGGGAGCAAAAATGTTTGGTGTAATAGTCTATCTATTTATTGCCTTTTGCTTAACAACGCCTTTTTTAAAGACTAAATTGGTATTGTGCAGTAGGAGCACTATCCAGGATTCATCATCATGGTCATGTGCTTGTAATTTACTGGTGTAATAAGTTGTGTCCACAGTTAACAATGCTCCACCTTTGTCCATAGCTACCAATGATCGCCATATGTGGTGTTGGCATTTTGTTCGAATTTTCAAAGGTGCCCCTTTGTGTGTAAGATTTCCAGTGTTCTTTTTTGTATTGAATTGTCAGTTTGTGAAGTGGCTTCTTCCTTTTAGCTCACTAAGAGAGGATGAGAAAAGAACAACACTAACAAGAAATATAGGGTGCGCATAGACCTAAACAACAACTGGAAAAACTGTCATAATGTGATCAATGTCGAAAACTGGTCAGGGCCTCTAAGCTGCCACTCATGTAAAACCACTCTCACCCCAGAGAAATGGTCACCCGCTACGGAAGACTTGATCCTGATCCGAGGAGCCCTAATCAACGCTAGGTCAATATGTAAAAATGGAGCTCATATCTATGACCTCATCACAGAAAACGACTTTGACCTACTATTTGTAACTGAAACCTGGCTAAAAGCATGGTGCAACCCTGTTATAGCCCAGGCTGTTCCACATGGATACCTCATCCAACGTGCTGACAGACAGGAACAAAGAGGTGGTGGCCTTGCCATTATCCACCGGGACTCCATGAAATGCTCCACGTTCGAGATATCGGACATTAAGGGAGCAGAAAGCATAGGTTTCCGCATCCAGATAAATGATGAAAACACCTTTGCCGGTGCCCTCATCTACCGCCCGCCAGGACCACAGAACGGTTTTTCACTCAGTTTTGAAGAGGCACTCAGCACTCTCGCCATGAAATACGCCAACTTCACCGTTCTGGGCGACTTAAATTTCCACCTGGACAAAGTCAATGACCCTAACACAATATGGCTCAATGAACTTACCGATACTCTGGGACTGGAAATACGGACCAAGAAGCCCACGCATAAAGCAGGCCATATCCTGGACTGCATTTGCACCAATCTCACTACCCTTACTACAGCAACTCCTCTGCCGCAAACGTGGACTGACCACTGGCTAATCCCCTTTAACCTCGCTCTTAAAAAAAGGACAAACATTCCCAAACCAAGAATTGATACTCAGGCACAGACAGACTGGAAAAAACTAGCAAACTCCCCCAATCTGCACCTCGTTGCCGAGAAATTAAAACCCCTCCCCACTGGTTGCACTGAAACAGATTACAGCAATTTCTGCACATGGATCACAAATCTCGGAAAACCCCCCAATCCGCAAACAGTGAGAAAAAAGCATAATAAAAAATGTGCCCCATGGTTCTCCCCCCACCTCAAAGACAAGCGCTCAGAGGTTAGAACCCTCGAAAAGAAATGGCGTCGCACCTATAGCGACTCTGAACTCCTACATTACAAAACTGCTAGGAAACATTATCACGAAATGATAAAAATCGCCAAAAAAGAACATTTCCTTGAAGCCATCACCAAGTCTAACAACAATCAAAAGCAAATCTTCAAAATAGTCGATGACTTCATGAATCCCAGAATTCTTAGGCAAGAGATCCCACCCTCTCTCGCCCTGTGCAACTCAATTGCAGACTATTTCGAACAAAAAATTCAAAACCTAATTAAAGACTTTCCAGACCCCCCCGAATCCCTTTTACAGGAAAACCTACCTACAATCAACAAAAACCCGCAGCTAAGCAATTTTGCCCCGGTCAACATGGAGGAAACTCGCCAAGCTATCCTCTCTACCAAGTCAGGCTCCCCGTTTGACCCGTGTCCCCCTTTGCTACTCCAAACCATAGTGGACATTGTGAATCCCACTATAAATAATATTATTAATTCCTCCCTTGCTACCGCTGCCATTCCCTCTGAATGGAAACTCGCTGCCGTGAAACCCCTTCAAAAGAAAACCCTTGCCGACCCCACCACACTCTCCAACCTCCGCCCTATATCGCTGCTCCCTCTACTGTTTAAACTCACAGAGTCAGCTGTAAACAAACAGTTGACTGCATTTCTGGAGGAAAACAATCTACTACATCCTAACCAAGCAGGCTTCAGAGCAAAACACTCCACGGAGTCAGCCCTCCTACATACAGTAGAGACCCTCAAGACAGCAATGGACCAAGGCAAAAAAGCCGTCATGATCTTGCTCGACCTGTCGGCGGCCTTTGATACGGTTTCCCATCCCGTATTAATTGGCCGCCTGGCAAACCTGGGAATTGCAGGAACCGCCCTAAACTGGCTAAAAAACTTCCTTAGCCATAGAAAGCAAGTCACCTTATTGGGAAACTATCGGTCAGGCGAGAAGGCACTAAACATAGGGGTGCCACAGGGCTCTAGCCTAAGCCCAATTCTTTTTAACTTATATATGACCCCCCTGATAGAACTCATCAGCTCCTTCAACATCAGCACAATTTCTTATGCTGATGATACGCAGCTCATCCTGGTCCAAGACAACACTACCTCAGCTGAAGAAAATCTGAAAGCCTGTCTTACCGCCACTTTTGAATGGATGAGAACCCACCACCTCAAGTGTAACTCAGGAAAAACGGAAATCCTCCCTTTCGGTCAAGATAATTTCTTCTGCCCGAAACAGTGGTGGCCCCAAGATGCTGAGGTCCCGCCAAACACAATCAAATCAGCCCGCAACCTCGGGATTAGGTTTGATGAAGCCCTCTCTTTCAAGCAACAAGCAGGTACCGTGGCAGGGTCCTGCTTTAACATCATCAAGGGCCTAAGAAGGTTCTTCGACCTCCTTCCCCTGACGGCCAGGAAGACAATCGCTGTGGCCCTCATCACATCCCGCTTGGATTACTGCAATAGCATCTATGCAGGTTCCAATAAAAGCGTCCTGCACAAACTGCAGATGGTGCAGAATACCGCAGCCCGCCTAGTACTAAGGCTGCCCAGGAGGTCATCTGCCTCAGCAGCACTTAGAACCCTACACTGGCTGCCCATTCATAAGAGAGTACTATTTAAAATCCTGCTCATCACCTTCAGAGCCTACCACCAGTCGGGTCCCTCCTACCTGTCCCAAAGGTTTGGAAAATACACCCCCTCTCGATCACTCAGGTCTTCCAACCTGAACCTACTGGTGATCCCTAGATTCAGGCTCGCAACCAAAGGTGGCAAATCGCTAGGTTTTCTGGGAGCTAGAGCCTGGAACAAACTCCCCTCCCAGATGCGTCAGATCCCCTCTGAAATCCTATTTCGCAAGGCCCTCAAAACCTGGATTTTTAATGCGCCTGACACGTTAGTCCTAAAACTAATCTAACCTAACTCTCCTTAGTTCTTTCTGTCAGCACTTTCCTTTTTCTTTTTCCAATGACACTCTCACCACTAGCGCCAAGATGCTCCTTGGAGTGTAAGCCGCGCTTTACAAAAACTACATCATATCATATCATATCATATCATTTTGTAAATTTTGTAAAAAGACATTTGTTTGCAAAAAATCCTGGAATGTTCTCACCGCAAGAAACTCATTTTGAGAAAGAATTTACTACCTCCAGCTGTCTGTAACTGGTCAAAAATAACTTCAAAACAGTGTGTAAGTAATCCAGCCTCCCCTTTACTCCCTACTGGCCCCGGTAATGCATAATCTTTTGGTTTCTTTTACTTTGATGTATGGAGCTCGGTATAGTTTCACATCTTTTAATGATTCTCATACACTTTCTAGAGAACAGGGAGGGAGAAGGTATAACCTCACAAGATTGCTTTGTAAATATATTGGAGTATCTATAGGAGTCTAATGTTGAAAGTATTTCTTCTCTTTCTATGATGACTATGATGATGCCTATGCAAAATGCCCTTGTATGTGCATTAGTGGTAATATTAGCAATAAATAGGCAGTATGTGACTTATTCACAGATTTACCATGAATTTAAAGGTTGAATTTGCCCAGATTGAATGATAACTTAAAGGTTGAATTAGTCCAGATTGAATGATAACGTTAATATTTGTAAACATTCTGCACTGGTATCCCCACTATCAATGAAAGGGTCCTCAATCATGAACAATTTTATATTTCACTCCACCCTCTAAGTATTTCTGGTGAAATAACGTTATTAATTGGTGGTGTTAGCACAATTTAATAACATACTGTAAACTACATTGTCACAAGAAAATAAAAGAGGGCGGGATTACCTGGGCACAATAAGGATAAAACTAATAAATCAAAACCTATTCCAAACTTAGTTTATTTTATTGCATAAGAACAACTTGTATATCCAAGTTTCAAAAGGGAGTACTCAAATCGTCTGGTAAAGAGAATTACTCCAGACGAAAAGTTGATAAAATGTATTAAAACAAACCTGTCCAAATGAATGGTGGGAGGAACAGGAAGGATACAAAAGAGGTGGGCTCACAGACAAATTAGAACCATTGGCCTGTTCAGGATTAAAGAATAAAAACTAGAGACGGATTAAGGAAATTGAATCCCAGAGTAGTCTTTCAAAACAATCCTTAGGGAAGGAGCAAAAACAGAGGTGTACTAAAACATCTGAGTATTCCAACTGCTCACCTATCATCAGCGGTTAATTTGAAAAATAACAAAAGCTGATGTTCAAAGCTCTGCTCAGAAGCCCACGGCGGTGCAATTAAATGTGGGCATGCTGAATACCAAGGCTGGGTAATCCAACATATGCCTCTTTTTAATCTACTGCTTGACACTCCCAGACCTTTTATCTTACTCTTTCAGGTTCATGCATACTCTTTTTGTGACAGTTTTTTTTTGTCTTTCTCGTCCTCCGTCTTTCCCTTATATTGCTCTCGTAAAGGCCTAATGCGGAAAAATAAGTGCCAGTACCCAAAAATTAGTACCGGTGGCCAAAACCGGCGCAAATTAAGCATTGCCTTTTCTCATCTGTATTAGAAACAAAAGGAATGGGAAGCAACTTAATAAAAATTAAAGCCCTTAAATCGACAAAACATATCAATTTTTATGGACAAACTGTGTTAAGCTATATTGTCTCTAATGACAGGAAATGGATAGCTTTCCTAAAAATAGCATATTGAGAGGTTTTGAAATGACTTTTTATTCCATATAATTGCAAAGATGAATATAGAACAAAAAACAATCTGATTGGAAATTGAATTGGAATTGGAAAAATACTGTCTCCAGATGAAAGTGGGCAGGAGTATATGAATAGGAATTGTAGGGTGCTTACCCAATCGCTGATTAATAGTCTTCTGAGTAATTGCTCCATTACCTTGTGGTAAGTGATAAATGGAGTTAAGGGTATTTCTAGGAGATTTATTAATCATAAGGGGTGCCTGAAGATTGAAGTTCAAAATTAACTATTCCAGCAATTTAATTCTATTGTTGGAGGGGACTCATGTTACTCAAGTTACTCCTTGGCCCTATGAGAGACAAGCAACATGGGCAGCTTTGCAGATTATTACCAATGTCCTTAATCAAATAGCTCATCAACAAATTTACTATAGAGGATGCATAGATTTGCCTGACTGGGGGTAATGTGGAAGTTAAGTATTTTATATATGATGCTCCTGTGGTTCTTTTGCATCTATTGCACGAAACGTGGGTAACAGATAAATTGGGTATCCAGTGCTTTCAAACCTGTGGAAAAAAGAGTGTTGACTTAAGTGGAGGTCGCCATTCTGGCAGCTTTGCAATTTTTATTTGAATTAACTTGTAAACGGGCAATACACAGGGTGATGGCGGCTATGCCAGAATATTCGCACTTCCTAAGCTGTACTTACATTTAGGGAAGTCACTATACAAATCAAAGAACAAAGTTCAGTTTGTTTCTATTCTGGTATGGACACCCTGTCACCTAGGGTGTGATGGCCAGAACAGAAGAAGACCCAGTTTGGCGTACAGGTAATCAAAGAAATATGGAAGCAGGCTGCCTGTCTGTATTGGATATTACATCGGACACAAGGAATGTGAAAGACTGTGGACAGACTATATCACCCAAAACACAACTTCAGCCTTGCTAACCTTCTTTATTGATTACACTTTATGACTTAGGACTTCTTTGTGTGCTTCAGTATTTCTTTGATTACTTGTAAATGGGCATTGATAGTAATATTTGTGTTGGCACTGCTAAAATGGTTGATTAGATCTTGTATAATAATCAACTTATCTATCAATCCCTTAAAGGGTAACATGAGCTTATAATTTGAGAACTGGTCACTAGACTTTTAAGTGCACTTATCCAGATGCCTATTTGATTTTGGTGGGTGATTTCAATATGAGATTAATCTATTGAATTAGATTGCTTGTGTGAATCATTTATGAGATATCCCTCAATGGTGTTCTATAACTTGGTGAAATAGTGGGCATATGCAAGATATTGTATGCCAGAATCAATTGGTTGCGCTGAATGCAAGCCGTATGATGGATAGCCCAACGAGACTAACTTTGAATTTTAAAAATGCTGACAAGAGGAAAGTGATCACTATCCTTTGTCAGTTCAGGCTTACTTGCGCATCCATCAATTACACTTGTATGTTCCCAATATAAGGATGGAGTATTCCCTGTGGATTAGAATTTGTTGTGTTGAGTTGTTTCTGGCTAAATTACATTAATTCCAACTTCAATTACGACCACCATATATTATCAATTATTTTTTTGGAATAGTATGACCAGCTGATTTGCCAGGCTTACTGATAAGAGCACCCAGTGGAATATAAAACATAATCGTCAGCTGCTTTGAAAAAGAATGTCTGAAAAAAGTGCTTTATGCAAAAGCTGTTGAAATTTTAAACTGTTTGATTATTATTCTACTATTAGTTTAATGGTTAATCTGGAAAATTTAAGATCTTGTCATATGGTTGCAAGAAAATTGACTGTACACAGCGGCTTAGTGGATCTAAGTTTGATAAGGTTGTTACTTATAGACAGGTGTAAATGTTGTTCACGAGAACACTGTCATGGAGAGAATACTGGGAATCAAACCCGCACCTCCTTAAAGACTAAAATTGACAAGGTGGTCATAGACCTCACTCATCTGCATGCGGATCCCGGAAGCTAGTAGATCGTACCACAACTTTGGAGACCACGCTTGCCGACATCAAACCGCAGGTGGCACAAACAGATAAGCATGTACAAAATTTGCTGGATCGAGTGGAGTTCCTAGAGGAGAGGGCTGAAGATGCCGAAGGGCGCGCACGACGGAACAACGTATGCATAGTGAGTCTGCCGGAGGGAAAGGAGGGGAGGGAACCCACCTCCTACGTGGAAAACTGGCTCCGTGATCTGCTATAATCCAAAAAGGGGTGACTGGGGGTTTTGTTTAAGGAGGTCCAATGTACATACCCCAAAAGACTATTACCGAAAAGGGTACAGAGTTCCTCGTGTACAGAAGGGAAGAGATAAGGGAAGCGGTGGAGGTGGAAACTTAACCAACCGCTGGTTACCAGGGGGTAACCAAGGGAAAACCAGGGAAATTCCCTTGGTGGAACTAGAGCTCTCACACACCCAGCAAGGTAGGTGTCATGCTTCATCATATGAGCAATGCCCCTCGTCAAGTCGGTGCTGCAATCCTTGACGGGCTCCCAAAACCGGGGCTCTTTATCGGGGATCTTTTGTTCCTGCCGATAGGTGCTTGAGGGTGAGGGGCCTAGTGTAATTAGATGTAGCAGAGAGTGGAGTAAAAAGGGTCAGTTAGTCCTAATTGATGCTTTATTCAGAAGGTAAACTACCCTATTAAAATGGTGTAGAGTGGCTAGGTGCTAGAAGTAAAGTGTCTAGACATATAGCTCTACTCTAAGAGATCAACATGTTTCTTGCCGTTTATGTCAGGAGGATCTGGGCAATTCATCAGGATCAAAAAGCACTGTCTACATTACGTGGTAAAGTGAACTCTACATCCCACGTCCTAGGTCTCCGACCTAGTAGGTTTACTAGAAGTACTAGCAACGGTGCTGGCGGCTATTAAAAGGACACCGATTGGGTCCAGCGTGAATGTACGCTTTGCCGGAAGACCTACCCAAACCGCCAGGGACCGGGGTCCGTGATCTGCTGCTGCTGCCAGAGGGGACCCTCTCACCCCACTTTGTATTTGAGCGTGCACATAGAGTACCAGCGAGACCCCCTCCTACGGGCTCAAACCCGCGGCCCCTTCTTATCCAGCTCCTCAACTACAGGGACAGAGACACTATACTGCAGGAAACCAGAAAGCTACAGAACATTCAAATAGATAATCACAAAATAATGTTTTTCCCGGACTACACTATACAAGTGCAGAGGCAGAGATTTTCATTCATGGCGGTGAAGAAACGTCTCAGGCAGAGCAATTTACAATACTCCCTGTTATTTCTGGCCCGACTGCGAGTGGTTGCCAACAGCAAAACACATTTCTTTTCTACATCGGAGGAGGCGGAGGATTGGCTAGACACCTTCGGCGCCGCGGGATCTCGGGGCTCGGACGCAGTGGTGAAGAAGCCGGAGTCAAGAGCCCCTTTCCGTCGCCGCAGAAGAGAGCGAAGATCGGTGAGGGCGCGAACACCATCGTCCCCTGTTGCGGGGCCCCACTCAGAATTGATCCTAAGTGGACAGCGAGAAGCTCTTCAGGCGGTAGCTGAAATCAGTGGCTCCTTGTTAACTGAAGATGCCTCCAACTCCAGCCACAATGACCAAACAAGCGATGATGATCGGATTTATGACATACAAATCTCGCAGGACTCATGCGACAAACCAACTGTTACCCCGCAAATGGCTGATGATATAGTATGAACACTGAGAGACACCGTCATTGGATGGGATACTGATGGAGGTACCAAGGTTTAAGTGCAGTTATATGTAGCCAATTACGATAAAACTCTGCAGGATGGTCGTTGATAAGAACTCAATTATGGACATGGGACCGGGGTGTGTGTGTGTGTAGTCCGGGTTGGGGGGGGGGTATGGTTTAGCTTACTAATTCTATTGCAGACTTTTACGCTTCTGTGTGTACTTATATTTCAACGGACGGCTGTATGTCGGCGAGGGTAGCCCTATTCTTCTCTATATTTGGTTTGGAGATGGAAACAGCCCATACATTTTGATATTTAACATAGCGCAGTGCGAAGCACACACCACCCTAGACATTCTTTGATTGTTATCTCTGTTGATGTTTTGGATGACTGCTCGTTGCATTTTCGCCCTTTTGGAATTTATTAGGAGAATGAAGTTGTTGTGGTTTTCTTTAGAGATATTCGTTATTTTATGCCAGATTATGAAGAGTGACATGCTGCACATTAGAAAGCTGAGCGAGTCGTTAACTGCTGGGTATATCGCACCACATGGGTTCATCAAGCGGCCATGTATACACCCAATGTCAGTAGATTGCAAACACTATGGCTTCACTTAAGATTGGCACATGGAATGTGAGAGGCATCCACACCATCACGCAGATATCAGATATACTCGTATCACAAGCGACACCAAATACAAATAGCTCTCCTCCAGGAGACACATCTAGCTAAAGCTGAAATCGCACACCTACGTCGCTGCTGGCACGCCCAATTATATGCAACAGGATATTCGGCATTCGCACGAGGAGCGCTCATTTGGGTTCGGCCAGGGGTTCCATCTCAGATCACTGATTCGCTGGTAGATGCAGACAGCCGGTATGTAGTAGTTAGAGGCACACAGGATGGCAGGCAGATTGTCATTGCGTTGCTTTACGCCCCCAACACGGAACAAGCTGTTTTCCTCGACACTCTTTTGCGCGTGCTGGCACCATGGCATGACATTCCCATGTTTTTAGGGGGAGATTATAAGAGTGTACTGGACGTCTCTCTCGACCGCTCCTTCCCGCCCCTCCCAGGCACGAGCACTCACAACGTTATGAAAGCGCTGAATAGCTGGGCAACGCAATGGCACCTGAGGGATGTGTGGAGGCATCGCAACCCCCATGATAAAGTATACTCCTATTATTCAGGAGCTCATGGGTTACATGTGCGACTAAACCGTTACATGCTTTCAGAGGAGCTTCTTCCACACATCTCCGCGGTATATTATTTAGGTAGAACGCACTCGGATCATAACCCGCACGTGTTGGATTTGGAATGGGAACGCACCAGGCCACCTATTCCCACCTGCGGTTGCAACCTGATGTTCTATTAGATGCGCCAATCTACTTGCCAATAACATTACACACTACTTTGGACCCAGGCCGGGAAGGCGAAGCTGGACCAATAAGGGCCTGGGTAGAACGCCCTCCGGAGGCGGGAGCCCCGCCCTCTGCCCACAGCAACATGCCGGCCAACACGACCGGCCAACACGACGGGGGGCCAGGATCGGATTGGCCCTAATTTAAACAAGGCAAGCTCCCTCCCCCCCCAATGAGGGGGCGAGGGAGGAAATGCGAGGAGGAGGATAAGAAGGGGCAACGGCCCGAAGAAAACACATTTCCCTCCCTCGCAGGAAGAACGAAAGGAATGAAGTCGTGGGCATACCTGGAGGCGACCATCGCCCCGTTTTTGGCGCCAAGAAACCAGCGCTTCAAAGACTCGGGAGGCTCCGGCGACGTTCCATCCCACGCTTGCCAAGAGACGACGTCTTCAGATGCTCTCCGCTCCCCTCGGCAGCACACCCGACGCGTGTGCCTCCTCCCTCGGGAGGACCTTTAACGTTTTTTCTTCTCTGCTTTGCCTTTTAGGACCGGAGTCCGAAGCCAATGATCCGCGTTTGCGCCTTCGTAGGGAGAGAGGCGTCATCATCAGTGGGGAGCTGCAGAGCCTGGGAGAGCACCAGGGGAATTTCTGTCTTCGTCGATGGACGTGTGCCGGCCGGTTTTGGAGCTGCGGAGCCCCGGAGAGCATCAGTGGTTTTTTCCAGGCTAAGTTAAGTTGTGCAATTACGCTCTATGGCACGGTGCAGCCTGCCTGGCTTATATAAACGATTACAGCGGGAGGGGTGTTTCACTCGAGGCGCTGGTCTCAGTCAGTAAGCATGTGAGCAGGACTAATCTGTTGTCCTTAAAAGCTTTCTGATTTCTACTGTACCTGCGAGGCAGGAAGTACATAGTTTCGCTAAACCCGTGTAATGCCTGAGCTACAGTGGCTGGAAGAATCTGCACACGTGTGTGCAATCAGCGCGTGGACTTTACAGCCTCTCTTGTCCTTAGAAGCTGTCGGATTTCTATTTTAACTGTGAGGCAGGAAGGGCATAGTTCGAAAAATCCGTGTAATGCCTTAGCTAAAGTAGCTGGAAGAATCTGCACACGTGTGTGCAATCAGCGCGCGGGCTTTACAGCCGCTGTTGTCTTTAGAAGCATGTGAACTTTCACTCGTCTGAAGCTCAACGAGATTGTTGCAAGGTACCAAAGAGAACGAGCCTCTCTCTCCCTCCATATGTGGGTTTTACGCAATAAACTCGTTTTTTCCGTCTGCTCATAAAGACTGATAGCGCGGGAAGTTGAATTCCTAATTTCTTTAATGTTTCGCCGTGCCTCTGGTGTAAACTGCCTGCCCTGACGGTAGACTTCACTTATACTTAGAGGCTACTCGAGTCCAGGTTTGGAATACAGTAGCCAAGCGTAGTGAAGGGCGTTTCTTTAATAGGGACGGGTGAGAAGTTATTGGTCATTGTATTGTGACATTCGTGTTAAAGCAGTACTATCATTCATTGTGAGGTTCACCGTTATTGATTTAGAATGTTGACGACATTAATAAAGGCATGGTGATTTTGCTGGCCTATATAGAAAGCTATGCCATCAGTGTTTGTTGTCATAGCGGTAGGCGGTATAGTTTAAGAGTGAGTGGCGTGGAGTAGCACGAACGCGGCGTCGGAAAAGAAGCAGCAGAATGGGGAGTTTGCTTTAATAATAGGGATCGATTTCTAGCCAAAGTGAAACCCGTTTGCGGCATTAATTATTGTGCGGATGTATATTTTGCGGTTGATATGCAGTTCCGGGACGAAAGCCAATAGCTCACTATTCTATATCGGGACCGTTAAGCTATAAATGGCAAATAACAAGAGAGGTCTTTTTTGAAAGCAGTTATCTGCTGAGCTGTTCTGCATCATATGCAGGCGGTAATATACTGGGTACGCGTCCGTGCACATTAAATCCCTGCCCTAACCGCACTAAGGCAAAACCGCAACCTTACAAGACACTGATCTCTCTCCAGGAAGATAATTACTCACACGAGTTTTTTCGGGTCTTTCATGTGAGGCCGGGTATATCCATATCAATAACTGGTAGCAAAAATGAATTTAGTACGATTGGGGTGACCTACATGCTTGGTTGTGCACCGACTGCTTAGAGCAAGTAATGTTAATTATGCATGCAGAATGGCCAAACATCCGCTGTGTTTTATATACTTTGCGGCTACTGTGTGAAATGTGGGCAGTGGTTTGTGCAATCGAGGCCAAATTGGGACACAAATGAACTGCCTAATTTGTGTAGACTAAAATCTAAATTTAGGCATGTGCCCTAAGAGACACTTTAGAAATCTAAGCTAAAAGGTTCATGGGTACAGCTAATGTAATGTCTTATTGGTCTCTTAAAAGGGATAGATCTAATGTTTCACCTATTTGGAAGGGCAACAAGTAATTATTTGTAAATGATTCGATAAAATAGTGCACACATGGAAACTTGACAGAGCCAGGTCAGCCTTTCATACTTTTGACTCTGATAAATCGATTACCATTAAATTATCTTATAGTAACATTCGTAAATTTTTGTTGTTAGAAACTGGGGTTTAAGGGAAGTATAAGAAGTTATTACTATTAGTTATTCTTTTCAATAAAAAGGAGAACCACAACTTCATAAAAGCGTTGTTCTCTACAAAAAATTCAAAACACTAAAAAGAAATGGATAAGGTGACGTAGATAAGGTGTCATGGATTTAAAACAAATCTAGGCGGGATAGCGTACACAAGTAGTGAGATAAATTAAGGGCAGGATAGAAGCGTTATATAAAGTGCAGCGCATTATTTGCAGTTTTTACTCTTTGCTCGTTTTGTCTAAGCGCAGTAATTCCAAAGTGTGCCATCAGTGAACAATGTCTACATCACAGTTGTATTTCAACATTGTATTCTGAAGCCCGCCTGGCACGTAGACGTCATTTTGCTGGCAAATGGCAGCAATTTGCACAGAAATATACCTTAATCATGCTGAATAGTCGATCTTAGAGAATATGTAAATCTCTTTACAGCCACCTAACCACTGAGTATAATGAGGCGAAGCATAAAACAGACCTACTGTGCCTTTTTTAGAATTCGAGCCACCGACAAAATCTGAATTTCGGGAAACCGGCCTCTTTGATTGCTGCTCGTTGCAATCCTTACTTTTTAAAGTACACCTTAAGGGAGAAAGCACAGGAGACAGCAGGATGTGGTGAGTGCCTTTTAACTCTCCTCTAGGCTTACTGTTTGGCTGATTTGAGAACCCAGGGTGCCAGTGGGGAACTGCAAAGGCTTGAAATGTTTCTGCATTACTTGTAATCCCAACACAACTGCTAACTTGCACTGGAGATTATGATTAGTTTATAAGGAGGGTGTAAGCCTGTTGATGACTGCCCTCTATTTTTACGCTGGGGTTGTCAGTTCGAAACCTGCAAGCACACCATTTCACCCCTCTTTTGTGTTAAAAGATGAGAAGGCACCGATTCATTTCATGACAAAATACTAAAACAAAATAACAAGCCATGAATGACGGGGCTCTGCAAGGACCTTGCTACATCTTAAATTCAGTGCTTAATTTGAGCCGGGTCTTTCCGGTGCTCAGCTCCGGCACATAATTGGTGTCCGGTGCTGGGCACCGGCACCTAATTGTCAACACCAAACTTGGAGCAGTCCATCACAGGGTGGCGCCGCTTATCTAAGCTAGAGTTGAGTAGAACAACGGTAATTTGGGACTACAATATACATTAAAAATTTTAATAATTGCCTCCCCACCCATTCCTTTAGCTTTGGGGACCTGGAATAATCTGAACTGTCGCATTTACATGCGAGAGAGATGGTTAGTAGTTGTTTCGGCAGCGCTAACAAGGGCGATGGGTGGCGCAAGCTGCAGTGGCCTCCTGGCCAGAGCCCTAGCACTTAATATTTCAGAAATTAAGCACTGCCTAAATTCATTAGCCTCAAACATTTATCAGCACTGCAGCTGCAAGAAGGCTAGCAACTGGTAAGCAGTTAAGCGATTTCGCTAAAGTTAATAAATCAACAATAAGCTTGTGCTGCCAGAGCCACTCCTTCACCATTCTTGCTAAAAAAAATCACAACGGGAAACCACAAAGCAGCATTGGCAAAGCCAATGACCCGCAGCTATGTATGGGCTATTGGGTTTTCAACGTAGTTTAGCCATGTTGTACAGCAGCACGGCTGTTGTACAGCATGGCTGAAAGAAAGGGAACAAGCATTTGCAAGGCAACAGGTCTCGCATTTGCAGAGTTTAAGCTACTGGTATTGGGGATGTCTGCCTTGTATTTATCTGTTTTGCTAATTAGCACATGTATGGAAGGCATTGTCGTTTTCAATTCGCCCAGATTCGAACTAAAAAACGGCAAGTGAAAAGAAGCGCACTAAAATAACTAATACATACATGATGCTGCTAAACTCTTTTGATCGCCTAGGAGGTAGAATTCTTAAAATATTAACAACACGTGGGAGGCCTAGAGCAGGGGGTTTTTCTCTCAAGGAAGAGGGCGAAGGGGAAAGGGGGGGAGCTCCCTCCGATCGAAGAACCGTAGGTAGCGTGGCGGGACAAGCACGAGGAAGCCAGTAGAAAGAGAAATGTACTAGAAGATAGATAGAAGACTCTCCCAGTGTCCTTGAGATGCCTCACGGCAGGGGCACCGAGGGAACCAAGGGGCGGCGTGCCGCCATAAAAAGAAGAAAGGTGATGCTCCCGCAGGACCCTTGGGATGCCTCACGGCAGGGGTACCTAGGGAGAAGATGGCAAGGACTCAGCCTCAGGAAAGGTAGAGTAGATGCCCAAGTAAGGTCCTTGGGATGCCTTAGACGGCAGGGATCCCTTGGGAGAAGGGAGGGCCCCACAAAAGGTTTACAGGGCGAGCGGGACGGCACTTGCAGCCCGGGTAGGTCCAGACGGACCCCCTCCAAATTGGTAGCAAGCTGAAGCCTAGACCCGCGAAGCGGAAACCCAGAGAAAAAAGGGGCCCCTCCCCTCCCAGGAAATGAAATAGAGGAAGCTGGGTCCATAATGCAAGAGAAAGAATTGCAAAGGACTATAGATGAAAAGAAACGACATGTACAACATGGGCATCAAATGACGCAATGACCACGAACCTTTGAAATGGAGAACAAAATGTATTGTATGTAAGAAATTAAATATTGACGTGATAAATAAACTGCGACCTTTTCAGGCACCAAAGAAAGTTGTCAGTGGTGATTCTAAGGTAAAGGTGCGCAGCGATGGTAACAGTGGAGGAAGCGGGACGACTAGACGCCTGGAGGGGGTTTGAGGACAACGCAGATACAGCCACAATTCCACAGGTGGAATGGGATGCATTTAAGGTAGTGGTCAGAGGTGAATGCCTATGCGCGCAGGCGGGTATGCGAAGGCAGCTGGAGGCTGAACTAACAGATCTTGAAAACACATTGCTTCAGAGAGAGGGTGAGGCGGTGGGAGGCTACACAACACCATTGGCGCAGGATAGAGAGGAACATTCCCGACTACTAGAGCGACTCCGCCATTTAAATTATGCAGCACACTCAGCGCGGACGCACCATATGGGGGACAAACCAGGCAAATTACTGTCATGGTTGATACGGCAAGATGCCGTCACCACACCAGTGACATCCATAAGCACTGCATGGGGAATCACAGTACATGCGCAGAGAGACATACATAGCGCTTTGTCGAAATGTATAAATATCACTTGCAATCTACAGCCGCGGACAGACTGACCTTTCTCGCCGATTTTGCACTACCACAACTAGCCCCATGCCAGCAAGAAGAATTGAACGGCTCTATTCTACCTGTAGAAATTAAAGAAAACATTTTCTCCCTTTCAAATGGCAAATCTCCGGGTCTTGACGGGTTACCGGTAGAATTTTATAAAGCTTACTCGGACATATTAATACCGGAGCTACTACGGGTATACCACACAGCAATAGAAGATTCAGCGCTCACATCCTTGGAAAACGAAGCACTGCTGATCTCCCTCTTGAAACCAGGCAGGAATCCTGAATCCCTAGGCTCCTATCGCCCTTTGGCACTGCTAAATACTGATTATAAAATATTTGCTTCCATGTTAGCCAAACGCATAGCCCCGTTGGTCAAAACTTTGATACACCACGACCAAAATGGATTTGTCCCAACCAGAAGTACCTCTTTAAACATACGTAGGCTGTTCAGAATTCAGAAATATGCATTAGACCTCTGGCCACGCTCTGGCTGTCTGGTGCTGGATCTGAAAAAAGCTTTCGATTATTTGGAACGGCCCTACCTTGCAGCAGTATTGAGCAAATATGAGTTGGGAGATGGGTATTTGCAAATGGCACAGCTACTATATCAGTCCCCTGCGGTGCGGGTCCGCACGGGTAAGCTAATCTCTGATCCAATACGTGTGAGACGAGGAACCAGGCAAGGATGCCCGCTATCCCCATTGCTCTTCTCTCTCGCCATGGAACCATTAGCAGTCTTACTCCGGGAAAGTGGCACAGACAGGGGTATCCCCCTGGGAGATGGGTTACACGCGGTTTCCCTATATGCGGATGATCTGCTTTTATACGTGAAAGATCTGCATAATATTCCCCCAGCCATATCTGAATTTTTTCGAACCTAGGAATCGATGTTGGGGCTCAGGGTGAACTGGTCTAAATCGGGTGTCTATTCTTTTAATAATAATGTGGCAGAAGTAGACATAATTATCAATGGGACTGCCCTCGCCTGGTACCCTACCACATTCAGATACCTAGGCATTTACATATATAGGTCCCCAATGGATATATTAGATGGTAACCTGGTGCAAACCATTTCTTCTGTTAAGGCATAGATACAGTTCTGGAAGACCCTCCCATTAAACGTAATGAGTCGCTTCACGTTAGTCAAAATGATAATATTACCGGGATTGCTGTACTATTTTGCAAATCTTCCAGTATATGTTCCAGTTAGACTATTTCGAGAACTGAATGGCCTGATCCGAGGCTTGATTTGGACTAAAGGTAGGCCCAGAATAGCATTACAGAAATTACATGCGCCACCGGAACAAAGTGGATTGGCAGCTCCGAACATGGAACTCTATTAACTAGCAGCCCAGTTACAATGGGTTACTAAATGGATGAGTGGCAAAAACATAGCAGATACAGCAACCGTGTTCCCTCCATGGACATAGCCCCAATTGTATAGACTGTTTCATCCGCTTGCGAAGCTCCCCCGCCCACCTCAAAAACATATTGAGCTAGCTCATAGATGTTAACGGAGGAGCTTGCAACTCACCAGAGATACAGTCCCGTACGCCCCGACATTGCCACTCACCGGTACACCCAGAGGCAGAGACGCTGTGACAGAAATAGAGCTGGTGTCCTGGCGTGAGGCAGGCGTGGAAACGCTGGGCGACCTGTATGTTGAGGGCACACTTTCTTCCTTTGAAACCTTGGTAGCAGATAGTGGCATACCTGCGGGCCAATTTTGCGGGCATTGACGCAAACATGGGGTGAGTTGACAACTGAACCGCCAACACATTTGCTGGTACAGTATTTGCATGTCATGGGGGAGGGATCGCATGTGATCCACTGGTTGGTACAAGCTTTACTCATACACGTTCTAAAACCGTTAGCGAATCTTCGTGCGCACTGGGCTGAGGATAGAGGCCGACTCTGGTCTGATAAAGAATGGGGATGCATATTAGCCAGCGCTACATACATACCGCGTAACTCCAGGTTTAAACTTGTACAAACGTATATATTGCATAGAGCGTACCTCTTACCGGATAAAATAAACAAATATTTCAATATAAATACCCCTAGTTGCCCGTGCTGTAGGCTCAATGGAGCGGATTTCCTACATATGTTGTGGTCCTGTCCCTCACTCCAGACATACTGGCACACAGTTGCAGAGACACTCGCGAGGTGCACCCGCGCTCAGATACCCAACACGTGGGAGGTGTGTATCCTGGGGCTTTACAATCGCACTAAAAATAATAGGGTGAGCTCTAGATTCCGCGACCTGGGCCTCATAACTGCGAAATGGCTGATTACCAAACGATGGAAACATGAAGATCCTCCTGTGCCGGCTAGTTAGCTGAAATCCCTGGAGGTATGGGCACAGGCATAAAGCACCGTTCTCCACAGGGAAGAAACATCAGGGCTGCGCAAGTATCCAATAGCACAATCCTGGGATTATATCCTCAAAACACTAACACATCCTAATGCTGCAATGCACTCACCTCCTCCACAGCAGGCAGGAGACCATGCTGGAGAGGACACCCAGTAAATATACCACGCTGTAGGTGTTGTTGACACATGGAGTATCTGCCAAGATGAGACTTGAACTTGCGTGTCTGAGGCACGTTCCATGTAAGCAAACTCTGTTATACCTCACCCTGACATTCATTTAGCCATAAACAAAACATGAAGCGTGACTCACACTGCCCACCAATGACTCGACTTAGCTACAACATATATCAGATGTCACTTTTCGCAATGTTTACATTCATGGTATTTACTTTTATTTTTATTTATTTTTTGTCCTCGTTTTCTTTTAGTTGTAGTTTACATATTAACATAATAATATCTATCACCTCCAAAGATATACATGCATATTTCTTAGGCACCATTATTTACAATGCTCCGGCATGTGATATATATGTGGAAAGTAATGGTAAGCACTTGGGTGAATTTGAAGACTTCGAACAGCTGGCACCAAAATGCACTAATGGTATGCAAACGCTGTTATGTTAATAGAGATGACAATATGCACATGTGCAGGGAAACGGCAACGTTTTATGCATACAAGAAAATACGAATGTTATAATTGTACATACCATAGTGTTTACATGATGGAAAAGTCCGTTTCCACATACGCAAGTTCATAACTATATCTCTTTTGCTCTATGTAACCCATGTACACCAGTATGTATAAGTGCGACAAAAAAAAAGAAAATTAACAAAATATATTTTTAAAAAATTATTTTTAAAAAAATTGAGAGAATACTGGGAAGATGTGAAAAATAAGATAGTAGATAAATTGACAAAGTTGCAGAACTTTAGTGCTTTGTATGGGAGATTTTCCTCTCATCCTCTTTCTTTGAGCTCGCTTGGGAAAAACTGAATCTACTGCTTTACATGGAAGTTAATAATTTGATGGATAATAAAATTAATGTGGAATCTATAGAAGAAAAAGGTTTGAAATGTACGTTATTACTACCAGGGTCCTCTTGGAACTGAATTTCTACTTGTTACTGTTGGCAAAAAGTAGTTGCTTTAATTTTTGCATCAACTGGAAAAAAAAAGGCCCATCAACAAAACCTGTGTCCCAGTGCATACATAGATTGTGAATTGCACCAAGTTGGGTGCTATGAAGCTTTGTGAAACGTTTAGGAGCATAAGTGGTCTTTTTAAGTAATTTGTTGTTATTGATTGCTCCTTGTTTAAGCCTAAAGTAAAACATATAGTTAAGAGTGGGAGTGTGTAGTCTGATTAGATTTATGCACTGACAATTTAATGTTAATTTTGGATTATCTTGGATTAAACTCTGGTTTCTACTGCCTGCTTGTGTTTCCTCAGCCACTAATGAGAAACAAAGTAATTAAGGGGTGCTTTGGATTTAATCATGGATGATGTACAATGGACTTTATTCCTCCTGTTCGCACATCAGAGAATAAATGTTTGTATTTTTATAATGGAAAAAAAAAATTCATTTGTGCATTTATTACTTAATTGTCCTTTTATATTGTCATCATGATAAATATTGATGTCTAATCATTTTTTCAAAGCATGCTATAAAAAATCGAAGTGAGGCGTATGCTTTGCTAGCCCAATTACACCCTTTGCATATTGTGGGTGTGCTTGGTAAATTCTGGGAGTTTTTGTTCTAATTCAGTATTTCGAATGCAGTAATTAAATTGTGATTTAAATTTGCATGTTTAATGGACGTTGTCTGAATAATTATTTTAATGAATAATATTCAGTGCATGCTCTGTTTGACTTTTCCATCTGAGGGTTCTTAACCTCATTTTTGATATTTCAATATAAAGTCTGCTATGTCCGCTTCTTAAGGGGAGGCAATGTATTTCTAAATCTATAAGGCTGATAATGGCAACGGTGGGTCAAGTGTATGTCTTTTTTTCTTTTTTTAGAAACTAAAGAATGTGGTTTGACCATTAAAGAATTAGTTGGTTTGGATCCTAGATACTGCTGCTTTTCCAGCCCCTCTACCTGTTTCTTGTGATTTTACAGTCAAAATATCTAATACAACTGCATGGAAAAATGGACATGTGCTCCCTATCCTTTCGATTTTCTTAAAGCTACATCATTCTCCGACAAACAAAATAGCCTTGTGAAATTGAAATGGATTTCCTGCTTGAAAAATATGCAAAATATTCTGTAGCTCGTGCAATTTTCATGACTTGCGAGTGGAATAGTTTTACTAATTGAGAAAATAGGTGGATCAATGAGAGAACGCCGCATGACAAAGCTCGATTCAGATTCTTAACTGCACCTTCTCATCGAAGCATGCAGCGGAAACAAACCTGCGACGCAGTCAGTAATAACTTCCCTGGGTTCTGCTGGTTTAATTGGGTGTAGGCAGTGCTGCGTGACTGAAGTATGTACCAACTCGACGCAGAACTCCATAGCAGGCTTGTTTTCAAACCTTTATCCTTGAACCAGGTGTGGAGCCCATGGTCACCGAGTCAATATCTCTCTACTTCTAAGCCAGCTTCTTTTAGGGTTCTCTCTCGCTACGGCTTACACGATCATTGTCTTCTCAAGTGTCAACTTGTGTCTCATAGTCTAGCCATTAAGAGTAGAAACTCGTTCCCAGCTTTGCAACACAAGCCCACATTTTCCTTTGATGTTATCTCCTAACGCAGCCGAGAGAGGCTCACGCCAAGTTATTGCAGTTTGACTAGTTCCTGAATTGACTCGTTCTTGAATCTTAGCATAGGTGCTGCTTCGAGAGAACCAGCCAGCTGCATGATACCGAACAAGCTTGCAGAAGCATACCTGCATCTTTCCATTGATCAGGAGCGAGAGAGCAGCTACACTGCATTCCCCTGGGCATGGAAGCTTCGTTCACAATTGGTGCTGCTTTCCTATTGGCTGTTTGAGTATGTCCTTCCGCCTCTATTGGAAAACACAATAGACACTTATACATCTGAAGTCAGCCAGACAGAGGCCGCTAGTACTAGGGCTATTTGAAAAGTAGATGTTACAGAAAAGAAAGCAACCCTTTTTTCTGGCTCACGAGAATTCACCTTTATCTCCCTGATTCCTCCACACAAGAAGATTTGAACCACATTTCGTGTCATACACTTTTCCCACAGTAAATAGTGTCTGATGTGCGATTTTCCTCTTGGTTCTTGAAATCTCTTCCGATGAGACAATTTTGTTCTTTGCTTGAGACCTTCCTTTCCTTGGCACAGTCGACTGCGTACTCAGTCCCCTCTGCCATATCTATGACTTCTGTGGTTTTTGGAGAAGAGCGTTTCCTGTAGCAAAAGATTCTTATTCCCACCTTATTATCTGACCACTAATTCACGAATCTCAAAGATTCACACATTCATAGGTTTCCGATAGTCCTCTTAGTGCAGCATTGGAACGAAGTACCCTTTCAGTTTTAGCTTCCATTCTCTGCAAACTCTGCCTTTCCAAAGCCACATTGGTTATTCCTCCAAAAAGATCTTCCACATTCTTGAAAGTAACCTGGAAAGCATCGCACATTTCTTCTGCACCTTCTTTTTTCATGGGCTTTGGAAGACTTTCACATACTCTTTTTTTCTTTCACACCTAAATTATGTAACAAAATGTACTGCTTTCATAAAAGAGAAATATTTTCAGCCCCTGTTGCTATTAAATAGTTTACAAATAGTTTCACCCATTGTTTCCAAGCCACATATCGCTCTGCTACATTCTTTAGGAATGGTGAAGCATTGAGTCATTTCCGCTGCAGCCATTTGTGCAAGAGTGCATAAATAAATGTCTGATCAGATAAATGAAGAGAATTATGTAAGTAGAAAGTGTTGTGCACTATGTCACAAATTAAGAGTAGTGTCTCCCCAAAAGACTTTCATCCTTGTAATATCTCTCCTTTTTCCTTACTGAGGAAGAAAGAAAAGTTCCTTAACTATGAACAGTCAAATTAGAATCCTTGATAAGGAGGATAAGTCTGGCCCACTCCTCGCTAGTGACAGTGATAAAAGGGGTAGAAAGCAGTGGTGGCTGCTGCCACTAATACTTGCTGGGGCAGCGAGGGGAATAATGAAAAAATAAAAGAACTTACCTTCTGCTGGCGGACGCCGCCTCCGTGCTGCTCTGCTCCAGCCACCTCGGTGCTCCTCCCCCCCACCCAATCCAGACCCTCTCTAATGCTATTACCCAGCATGAGAGAAACACCAGGTTTGGCCTGAGTGGGCTGAAATGCCGCTCAGTTAGAGACAGGGAGCTTCTCCCACCCGGCGGTGCAAGACAGCTGGGTTCGAGAAATGTAAGTGCGAATGTCGGTTTGGCCGTCCAAAGACGGCTAGCCAAAACGATATGCTCACTCACAGTGCACCTACCACTCCTCCTCCATGACTGCTGCAGAAGATGGGGGATGGCTCGCCCCTCCCTAGACAAGGCTGAGCAAGTGATAAATAAAATGATAGTAAAATTGTTTTATTATCTTTTTTTTCTTCATTTGGCGCCATTCAGCAGTGGAGTGACGCTCCTCCGCTATAACAGAGGAGACCTTTGTAGGCAGGTCAGTTGGGCCTGATGTACAGACTTGTCAAGTAGGCGGAAAAGCAGGGAAGATAACTATAGAAGAAAGACCCGCCTTTCCATCAGCCTATCCCGAGCAAGGTGGCATGAGTGTCTTCCAATGCTGAACGCTTAGCAATGATGGGTCTTGATGTCCAACGGCTACTACAGTGCAATGTTTCCGAGACCCTGGTCCTCGCAAGTCACGCGCTCCAGTTAGTGCAGGGGCACTGAGTAGGGCACACTCCAGTCAGCCTAACTAGGCATTGAGGAACCAGCCGCAGTTAGATCAGGAAACACAGAGCAAGGAACAGAGCACAGCACGACCATGTTCTAGACCAGCTTCAAGTCTCACACTGAAGGGACGCTCCAGCTATACAGATAAGCACTGTGTGGCTACCGTTTAGGCACCGCTGGCAGGGCATAGGCAGAATGCCTTTCTGCAACACCTCCTGGGACCGGTGCAGCACCAGAAACCGAAAGAAGATTAAGCATAGTAAAAGTCCCTGCCAGTCTGAGTGGCACCTGCACAAGGGCTCAAAGGATGACAGCAGCAGTGCATATGTGTATATAATCAACCAGCAGACTATTGTGAACTAGCCGAGTAATACCTCGAACAGGGTGTAACAGGTGGTGGTGCCGAGGCAGTCCCCTCCAGCCCCCGGATGCCATCCTCATTAGCCATTGATACTGCAAGCATAGACGAAGAAATCAAGAGAAAACTCATGGCTTGACCAGTCTCTTTAACTCCAGCCATCCATCGTAAATTCTCTAGAGTTGCAATTTTGGTGACAGAATGTTCCAGTGACACAGCAGTGACAGAGGGAGGGGAGTTGGAAGGGATCCAGCATAGGAGAGAACAAGGAAATAATTATAACAAAAGCTAGTATGTTTGACATTTGCCTTATGCGTCCATGCCAATCTTTGCCCCATATATACGTCAAATCTATTATCTGTGTCAGTGCTTGTGGTATTCATCTCCCCAATCATTGCCTCAATGCTGAATTGAGATACCAGACTCTTTTTTGACCTTTTATCTGAATAATTGACTCCAAGTGGATAAAAAGATTGGGCTTGGTGTTTGGCTTTTCACTAAAAGCTTTCAGAGGCATGTTCCTAAGTGGATGCTCCATTCACTTACGGCCTTACTCCTGGTGGTAGCGTACTCCAGAAAGCCCGCTCCTGGTGGCGCCTCCAAACCTTTGCAACACATTATCTTCCCATGTAGCAGCTTCAGAAATGCCATAGATGCTTCCCGGAATGAAGGGGGCCATCTCTTTTCTCCCTAACGCCTGCTGCAGCTCTGGATGCAAGACTTTGCCCCCAAGGGCCACAATTTGTGAGGCAATAGAGTTTCAACCAGCTGAGCATGTCAGTAGAAAAGCTGAATGGAAGTGGATGTGGATCTGCGTGTGGCAGTGTTTAAGAGGGCTACAAACCTTGTATGTGTGGTCTTGAACATGAAGTTAAAAGCTTCATGGTACTGTCGATTAGAGAGGGGCAAAAATGTGCAGTTCCCCATTTTTGTAAGCATTTCCTTTGATTATCTGTAGACCCCAAAGCCTCAGTGCAGACCTTTATCAAGGAATGTACTGCTAGTCGAGGCATATTTAACAAACATTGGCAAAGCCAATGGTGTCGTCCGCCAGCATTTTGGCAATTCTTATTTTGTAAGGTTTTTGCAAAACTTGGTGATTATCAGTTTAAAAAGAAAACATTGGCTAAAGGCAAACATGTTTTTTTGTCTAAAATAAGCACACAATTACCAAAATACTCTCTGGCACTGAAGGGAACTACTTTGTGTGTGGATGTGTTCCTTGTGAAAGATCAGCATGCTGTTACTCATGATGTCAGCCAATGGCTGAAGTTAGGTGCATTTTGCCCCTTGATGCAAGCTCAAGTGGGTTGGAGAAAAATGTGAATGACACCACCACAAACAAATAGATCATGTGTGGCTAAAACCCTGTTAGAAATGGGGGTCTCTAGTTGGCAAGGGCTTGCACCTTTGTCCAAATAGGGACCCTTCTTCCTAGTCAGGATAAGGGAGTTACACTCCTAAAAAAAAAAAAACCTGCTCACCCCCTTGGTAGCTTGGCACGAGCAGTCAGGCTTATCTTAGAGGCAGTGTGTAAAGCATTTGCACATAACCAACAGTAATACAGTGTAAGCACTACAAAAGGACACCATACCAGTTTAGAAAAATATCCAATATTTTTATATACTTAAGACAAGACCAAAAACGATAAAAATCCATGGTACAGTACTTTAAAAATCTTCAGTTATCACAGTATCCTTGAAAAACAGTTCCTTAATGTCGATAGCTCCGTCCGGGGCTATCACGACGTTGTGAACAACCAAATCCAAACAGTTCTGGCTGACCGCGGTGTCGCGGGTCAGCTATGGTGTCGGGAAGACACGCAAACAGTACCTTTCAGAAATGCAGGACCTCTCGTTGATCCACGAGTTGCAGGTCGATCTCCTCTCTGATGGAATCAGGAGTGCTGGCGTTGGCAGGTGTCAGGTGCTGCGGTGCAAAGTGCAGCGGTGCGGCCTGCGGTGCCCTCAGTTCGCGGTGCGAGCAGCGGCTCGGTGGCGGCATCAGATGGCGTCGTTGGTAAGACCAGGGTCGCGGTGTGAGATGAAGGTGGTGCTCGTCACGGTGCTGGCAGGTCACGGTGCAGCAGCGTCGTCGTCGTTGCTGAAGCGCTGTCATCGGCTGTCGAACTGGAGTCGATGTCACCGGCGTCGGTAGGCCAAGGCAGCAGTGAGGGATAAGGGCAGTGCGTCGTGTAACTTTACGAGCGGTGCCCTAGAACCACGGTGCAAGCAGCGGCGTCGAGTCCGGCGTGGAGCGACGCCGTCGGGGATACTAAGGCGTCGTGAAGCGAGGCGGTCAGGAGTGCGGTGCACACAGGTCGCGGTGCGAGCAGCGTCTCGGTGGCAGCATCAGCAGGCGTCGTCGGTGAGCCCAGGGTCGTGGTGCAGCGGTGCTAAAGCTTCAGCGTGAAGCGAGGCGGTGCGGAGTGCGGTGCCCACAGGTCGCGGTGCAAGCAGCTGCTCGGTGGCGACATCAACAGGTGTCGTCGGTTTGTTCTCTGAAGGCAGAGAGGCCTTTGCCTAGTCCAAACCAGTTCTGGTCAGTCCTGAAGCACTTTGTTGACAAGACTCCTTCTTTCCTTTCACAGTGTAGGCCAGGGACATCAGACGCACCACAGGAGGTGGAGCCAGCATTGTGGAGGGAAGGCACAGCCCTATTCAGATCCCAGGTGCAATTCCTCCCACCCATCTACATGTAGATCTTGCTATTCAGCCCTGTGCTGACTCACCCTGTCTCCTGGAATCCCCCAGCCCCTGTCACTCAAACTCCAGACAAGGAATATACAACCTAGCAGAGGCAGGCTTGATTAGACAAGAAAATACCTACTTTCTAAAAGTGGTATTTTCAAACACAAAATGTTAAAACCAACTTCACTAAAAGATGCATTTTATCATTCTGACTTCAGGCATACTAAACTTGAATTTCTACCATGTTCCCTGGGTCAATTAGGATTATAGGATGTAATAATCAAGCTGCCCATTCTTGCCTATGGGGAACAGGTAGCCTTGTAATAGTGAAAAACAAAGTAGGCTGTAATTCAGTATCAAAACATGCCACACATACCAGGGCATGTCCTACCTTTCACATACAATGCACCCTGCACATGGGGGTATCCTGGGCCTACCAAACGGGCGACTCACATGTAGAGAAGGGAAGGTTTAGGGACTTGCAAGTGTGTGCACTTGTCAAGTCGACATGGCAGCCCCAGGCTGCGCACAGGCTCTACAATGGCAGGCCAGAGTTACGCTTTACGGGCTGTTGGTGTGGGTGGCACAATCCAGTGCTGCAGCCCACCAACAGCATTTGATTTATAGGCCCTGGCACTCGCAGTGCACTTTACTAGGGACTGAAACATAAATCAAATAGTCCAATCATGGAAACACCAATCCATAAAACAGTTTATACAGGAGCACTTGTACTTTACTACTGGACAGCAGTGAGGAAAGTGTGCAGAATCATTACACCAGCAAAAACAAAACGGGAGGTCAGAAAGCAAAAAGTCTGGGGAAACATGCCAAAAATCAGAATGTCTTGGCTAACACTGACCAAAAAAAAGCCAAACATTGTGCCATTGGCTGCAAGCCTCTTACCTTTGAGAAAGAAAGAAGGAAAGAAAACAGAAAAGAAGGAAAGAAAAAGAAAGGAAGGAAACGTAAGTAAGAAATAAGAAAGACAGGAAAGAGGGAAGCCAAGAAGGAAAAAAAGAAGGAAGCCAAGAAAGAAGGAAAGAAGGGAGGCAAGAAAGTAAGAAATAAAGAAGGCTAGAAAGCCAGAATGCAGTAAAGAAGGAATGACAGCAAACAAGAAAGAAAGAGAAACAGAGAAAGAAAGCAAGATAGAAGGAAACAAAGAAGGCAAGAGAGAAGGCGGGAAAGAAGGTAAGAAAGAGGGAAAGCAAGAAAAAAGGAAAGAAGGAATGGAAACAAGAAAGACGAAATAAAAACAAGAAAGAAGGATTGAAAGCAAGTGAGAAGAAAAAAGGGAAAGAAAGAAAGCATGAGAAAGAAAGCAGTAAAGGAAAGAGGGAATGAAAGAAAAAAGAAAGCAAGGAAAAAGAAAGAAGTAAGAAGAAATGAAAGAAAAACAATTGCAGGAATTACAGAAAAAAGGAAAACAAGAAAGAGAAATGAAAGAATCACAGCAAGAACAAATTAAACAAAAAAAGGAAAGAAGGATTGAATTTTTTTTTTTTTTAAAGGTCTCAAGTGCTGCAAATTAGACATGATAAAAGCTGTTTTTCTCCCTTGGCAAAGTTTAATACAGACCCATTGGTGAAATTGAGTCCAGAATAAATGTGCTCTTAAGAATTATCAGCTTATGAATTCACACCTATAATATTGAAGCTTCAGATAGCTTTACACAGAAGAGTTTCACATAGACACAATCTGTTGTGCTGTGAAATGTCAGCAGTCGGGTAAAGGACACTCCATAAGGAATTTGCAGCAGCATTTCCAGGAGACAAGAACTAATAATGGGTTGAATGTGGCCTGTGCTTACATCTGGTAAAATGTGTCCAGTTGTCACCTCAGACTCAAAACACAAAGGCAACATCAAAGTAATACGTTTAAAACAAAAACCTTGGTACAGAGAGGAACTAGTTTGTGTGTGGATGTCCTTGTTGTGGAGTTTTCCACTGGCTGAAGTGGGCTCACCCCACCACATGCTATGTGCTATAGTGGGTGAAAGCAAAATGTGAATGACACAAAAACAGACTAATGGATAAGGAAAGATGTCTGAAAGCCTCTTTAAATAAGGAAATTGCAAATATATTTTTAACAAAATCAAAAAGTCCAGGCTAAGGCCAGACCTGAGAATGGCAGGTACGCTAGTTCCTACACAAGGAACACCGCTTTCTATTGCCCACGACTTCAAGCAAAGGTTCTTAACAGTGCCACAATCTGTAACCAGTGGAACGTTCAATGGCTGACAAAGATGACCTTAAACTCACACTTCCTTTGGAATTCAGCATTATTCATTCAAAAACTCTTTTTTAGAATTGATACCGCCAGAAAAGTAGTTGTTTTAAGAATTTATACTGGTACACTGATTCTGCCCTTCCCAGTTAGAATTCTTTTGTCATTTATTTGCTTAGCATATCATTGACCGGATTTGGTTCAAAGGTTCAATCGCTTGGTGAATAGTCAGCGGAGGCTGAGTGTTGTGTGGACAATGAATTTTCCCAACTACACTAAACGTTGTATGTTTTATTATTTTTCACATTCTCAAAGTGATTTAAGTAACAAGCAGCCCACTAAGACATAACCAATCTCCTGGAGCATAAAACACCTTTTTCTTCATACCCAACTCAGGTCCTCGTACAGGGGCATCTCATATGTGGTTGCATTGGCAGTGATCTCATAACGGAAGTGAACTAAATTTGAGTGTTCTTTGAAGCTATCCTAAAACGTTACTACATACCACATATGTACACATGTTGGTGTCACCTGCATGTTTTGGACAAGGAACCCAAAATACATTGTGAAAAAAGATACTTGCGAAACAGCTATATACCAGGCTCTAGCATTTATTGACATACACTCAGAGGCTGTGATGCTACAGGGCCCTAAATTGGCTCTGTCATTGCCTCTTAAGTTATTATGATTAGCTCTGAGATGGCGCAGCTTCACCCTCTCTGCGAGTTTTGTCCATTGCTGTCACCTGCCCTAGTGAGACCTAGGTGACTACAAGGTTGCGTAAAGTTAAGTAATGAGGCAATAGCGGGGTTGTGTGAGCCGATGTCAGTGTCTAATATTCCTGCATAACTCATTGGTCCACCAAATAGTCTGGTATGTCTGCTAATCCAGCAGGGGAAAATCTGGCTTAGGATGTGATGGTCTGTGGGATCAGAGACGACTCCCGCCTCTAGAAAATTGAGTTGTGTGTCTCCTGTACCCATTGTTATCCACCAGGGTTGGTGGTAGTGCTGGCCAGCCATGTGTCGCCCACTAATTGCCTCACCAGAAGCCCAGTGGAATGAGTCCTCTTTATCTCCAGGGCTGACCCAGGCTGCTGAGATGTTCCTCTGCTGAGCCAAGCAAGGCACGTGTTTTCCTTTCTAGCATTAGGTTCTTGAACCACCCCCTTGAGAGGCCCTTCCATGCTAAGGGCCTCCAGAAAAATTGCACCATTGCTACCCTAATGAGTGGATTTTCCCAAACCCTCCTAGTTTCTAATTTTTTCCCATGTGTCACCCAAGTACCTGGCATATAAAAAACTAACTAGTCCCCTTCAGCCATTAACACTTGCCCCAAACTCAGCTTATGCACACCGCAGACACTCTGCATCAGACAAAGTAGCATTGACATCTCTTCATCTTCTTGGACTCTCGAAGCCCTGAAGGGTTTTGCAGGAACACTGCCATACGAAGAGAGAGACCCGGTCTACAGACACACTACCACTGTACGGAAGAAACTCACACAAATGACTAGGGCCTGTATTTGTATGATCCACGCTATGGTACGTTTTTGTCATTTTACATTGTGGATATTTCATGCAAAATTGTAGCTAGAGTGGATGACTGCAGTCTATTATTGTGTGTAATAATTAAGAAATTATACAAACTGTAGTCAAACTTCCAGAGTTTTTTCTCCTTTTGATGTTTGGCTAACAACATTTTTCTTTTGTTTTCTTAAATTTTGTTGGAGGCGAGGAAAATTAACATTTTGTAGCTGAAGCTATGATAAACCCATTGCTTAATATTGGCCGGTGGGCGCTACCGACCCTCCTTTTTGGTGACCTGAACTTATTTTCTACATCAGTCATTTATGAGAGCAAGATAGAGAAATACACACAAAGCAGAACGATGGAAAAACTGTCACAAAGGGAGAAATCAGGAACCTGTTAGATAAATGAGACTGGAAATGTCTGGTAGTTGATCAAGGCGGCAGGAGGTGGATTTAAGTCTGCACGGCCTTTGTATTCAGTGCTCCACATCTAATTGCACTAACTACAGGCTTTTAAGCAGAGTTTCTGGTACTGGCTCTCATTCTTTTACAAAGTAAGCACTGGTAAACCACATTGTCTTTCGGAATGTTCGCTGGGTTGTGTCTTTTCACCGTACAGTCACTGGCTAAACATGGTTACGTCTCAAAATGGATGGAATTTCATCCCTTTAACCAAATACCGTGTCCGCTATTTTATTTTAGCACATCATTATTTGTTATGGGTTTGACGGGGGATGCAATAACGTGCTAGGTTTGGGTCTGTGTGTCTTTGTGTGGTTACTTCTCTTCCTCTCTCTGCGTCTCTTTCTGCATTTTTTCTCATGGTTGGGGTTGCTGCAGTGTGTAGTTACTGATAACTGTTTAGGGCCACATGTGCTCCACCACGAGGCAGTGTGGATACTGGAGGATGAAGGTGACCTCAGGCACATCTAATCTGCAGGACATGGTGTCTGTTCTGTGGGGCTTGTTGCTTCTCCGGGAGGGCACTGGGGAATGCACCTTCAGAACCAGGTATTGAATGCGGCACAAACATGCACTGAATTTACTAATGATTGTGTTTATCACTTGCCTTATTATTATTTTTTTTGTTTGGTAGGTGTTTACTTTACATATGTTTTATATTCTATGTCTAGTTTATGTATGGGGCAAATGATTTGAATAAACATAATACTTTGTTATTGTATATACTGCTGTAGTAGGGATACTTATGGGTCTTTCTAGCGTTTGAAAGTATTGCTTGCATTCTATACAGAGGGGTGATAGTGGTGTTCTCAAATTGTTATTACGTGTTCTGGAGTGTGCTTTATGTCGCACTGTTTGACAGCCTCTTGGAAAGGGTACTGGGCGTCGTTGTTTCAGTGCAGGAAGTATCTGTGCCACCTCGTAAGTGCCTCTAGAACGATTGTACAAGCTGCATTCCTTTGGAGCAGAAATTTAAAGTGCTTCTTTCCACAGGTTTACATCCACAGATTGCATGCAAACAATCTCTACTTGCTATATACCTTAAAATCCTGCATGAAATATTGACCTTCAATTAAACTTTTACTTACTTCCACCCCTTATTTTTTAAATGCACCTCTGCTTCCCTTCTGTATGCCTCTTCTCTTTATAGACTACTATACATCTCATGTCTATCTGTCTTAAGCTCTTTTGGAAACAATAGCAATATAGATTAATTGCAGCAAGAATTTGCTTCTCTCGGCCCCCTCTAACGATCACACCTCAGTCACTTATATACCACAAAGAAAGTGGAGTTAATGTATGGAATAAGCATGCAAAATGAACCCAGTAACTAACGGACTGGCCACTAACTTTGGGCTCCCGGGTAACGTGCTACTTTCGGTAAAGCACTTCAACTCCTCGTCAGGGGTAGTAAATCCTATACAAATGCAATTTAAAGTGAGCAAACCTTTTTTTAATCCAAAGGATATAAACATCACCTACTCACTCAATGCTCATGCAGAATGAACAGGGACATTGGGTTACTGTAGCTGTGGAATGCCATAATATGCAACAGGGATGAAAATGATGCGACAGGAAATGGCAGATTGTGCATCATTATTCTGCACATTCTGTAGCAGTATTATCCCATTAGTTTGCCATTTTCAAAACACATTACTGCAAAGGGATTTTAACGCTTTGCTAAATGTAAAGGTTTCATTTGAAAGAAAAGCATACACTTTCATGAATTCCTATTAAAAATGTATTAACCACCAAATAATGATAATATCTTCCATGGAAGCATAATGTATTAAAATCATTTTTTTGTCCTCATTTCCCAGTAAATGAAGGTCTTACATCATACTATGGGGAAAGAAAAACCAACAGCCATTATAGGGACTCACTGAGATGACTAGCCCCAGTAACTTGGGGTCTAAAGTATTTTGCAAAACTTGGTTTAATCATCGGACATAGAGGATGGTACATCAGTCCTGTGACTGATTTGCCATGATTGCAACTCTAACCACATGATTGCAACTCTAACCACAATCCTTGTGCCTATGCTACGTATCCTTTCCACAGCCTTGAGCCAGTCATGATATACAGGTGGATGGGACTGTATCACTTCAAGCATATCTCTCTCCTTGCCAGGAGCATCATAAGAAATAACAATTTTACCTTAGTCTTGGGGAAAGATGCCACGACTTTAAGATCCATGGCAAAAAAAACTAGGTACAGGTTCACTTTGATTACTTGACCCAAGATTCCTGACAGGATACCACTTACTTCCTCCCAGAGGTTAGCGAGTGCTGAACACGTCATGAACATGTGGATATCACCAGCGTTAGTCTCTCCGTAGCTCCTGCAGCATGGGGCTGGATCCTATACGAACGTGTTCATTTTGCTTGGCAGCATGTTGATTCTATGGATAGTATAGAGATGGTTCTTCTTTTAGCCAGTGGGTTTCACAGTGAAATGAATACGTTTTAAGGATACTTGCCATAAGTTTGGCTACTCAGGCGCTGGCAGGTATCCCTTCCAAGATTGCAGCAAGCTCTTCGTATTTTTATTGTCTGCTTTTATTATACAATGTAATGAAATCTCCCTCCTTGAAGGCGCTGAATCCTGTACTCTTTCCTCTAATTCCCCCTCGTCGTCAACTCATCCTTTTATTGTACTCCACCATGATATTAACTAGTTTGAACCTGGAGATGGTCCCCCTCGTAAACCCTACTAAAGCCCCCCACAGCTGCGATCGGATTGACAGCTGCCCCCATATAGCAGCCCCGCTTTTCTTAACGGTATACTAAGCCTATCCTCCAGGCAAGCTGGAGTGCTTGGCGAATCCCAAATGGAAGCGTACCTTGCAAAATAACTAATCCCCAGGATGTTCCTGATTCTATAACAGAGCTCCAGTGCTTCTCGTAGGACTTTTAAATGCACCTTTTTATAAACAACTCTTGGGTCCCCAAATTTATGAAGGAAACCCTCCCGATCCAATGTGTGTAGTAAGGCAGACAATATACCGCCTCTGCACGAGTTGCAGATCTTTAACTGAAAAGCCAGACAATACACCCACCACAATTCAGGGAAGGCTAGACCCGTTTCCCAACTTTCCTTCTATTCTTCTTCTTTGTTTATGTAAATCAGGTAATGTTGCAGTCAAGAGAAACAAGACTACGTGTGCACACTTCTTGTAATAGAAGGTATGCAGCTATTATTATGCGAATCCATTATTCAAACTTGTGTTAAGTTTTAGTTTGACTGTATCTGCCTTTTTAGGTCGCGCCTACATAGGAGGACCTTTAGCCGTTGCTCTGCTCTTTTTGGAAGTACATACTCGTGCTTGTGGCGGCATCCACCTTGCGGGAGCGCGCAGGGGCGTGCCACAAGCACGAGTATGTGCTTCCAAAAAGAGCAGACTGCGCGCGCACGCACACTCCACTTCCGGGCTTGTCTGCATGTCTCACATTTCTAGCGTTTCCGGAAAGGGTGGATTGTAGGAGATTGAGTCGCTGGCGCTGTGGGCGGTACTTCTGCCGTTGCAAGCTCGTCCTGTCACCTCCAGCCTGGGTGATTGACAGCCGTCAGTGGCAGCAGCCTGATAGATATCGCTTGTAGCCGATGCCTTCGTGTCCCAGATAGCAGGGATTCCTAGCTTCAGTGGCTTCTTGTGAGCCAGCGTCTGAAACTGCTGTCAAAGCATATTCCTTCCATGCTCTGACTGTCCTCTCTGTCGCCTGCTCCCGTGGTGCCCTCAGCCTGCCCCTACTGCCTATGCCTGTTGCCTACCTCCCCCTGACCGTCCTAACCTCCCCCACATCTCCCACTACCCATCTGCTTTGCTAACCTTGTCCCTAACATAGTCCCTGACAGCTTTCTGATGACCCTGCCATTTTTCTCCTAGCTTGCCCTAGTCTGTTACTGCTCTGTCTCCTGGGTGTCCCTTTCTGTCCATTACTGCTCTTTGACTGTAGGGCCTGCCATGCCCCAGCATTGCCTTGTAATCTGCATGCTTGGTGTGGGCGCTCGGCCTGTCTGACCTCCGTCTGTCTCTAACCCTCTATTGCCTCCCTGGACTGTTCCTCTCCCCCATGGCTCGTACTCTGCCTGGCCTCTCGTTGCCTCAGCCTCCTCGTCTGTCTGTCCTCTGTCAGTTCGTTCGTCCTCTGTTGGGCCGTGACTGCTTCTGCCTGCCCACCAATAGAGCCCGTATGCTCGTTCCTGTCCCCTTCTTCTCCTGCCTATCCACTGCCTGCCATGGAAGCGATGGGGGCAGCAGGGTGACTTCTACCACTGCTCCTATGGGTGCGGGGAGCAGGCCTTTCATTGCTCTTTCCTGCTGGGTAGAATGGCTTGTTCTACTCTAGAGGTGGGCAAGTGAAGAAATTTGCATGTGAACTGAGCCAAGCCAGTGTCTGGCTTGGCTCTTAGGGTCCGTATACGTAAATAATGCAATCATGCAACAAACAGCTTATAAAAATATGATAAAGTCACTTTAAATTCAAACAACTACATTTCAGTGACACACAGGCACGTTTCACCTTAGTACAACAGACTAAATAACTACATTATTGAAAGGCAGCTATTGAAAGTGGTCGTTTATTAACATTTATGTAGTTATAGTAGTTTCCCCTAGCCTGATGATGATCATCATGTCATTGCAGCACGTCACTTGTCATTTGCGCCCTTCATATGGCCTGGATTCTTATGGAGAAACGCTTTAGTACTCTGGCATAGGCACGCTTCTAGGTACAGACTGGCTAGGCAGTGAGATTTGATCCTAACACCTTTTCTGGTCTCTTAAGTGTTCTGTTTGTCTTCGGTACCTGTTACATACACACGCACTTTACTGTCCTTGCACTGCAATGTAGTCCACTTCAGTGCCAAGACTGTTAGGCCAATCTCTATTTTTTTTTTTATTTATTTCTGTAATGTGTCAATTTCTAGGGGGTTTTTTGGCAACCACATGCCTCCAGCCTTAGATGGCAATAATATTTTCTTGTCTTTAAAAGTTACATTGCTATTACTTGTTTGTAAAAATAATGGGTTAAATAAAATATGCAGGTTTGCTAGTGCCGGCTCTTCAATCCCTGGCAGCACAGCACCCAGGATAATGTGATGCATGGTTAACACTTATGAGGTCCAAAAGGCAAGACCTATTGGCTATGCCAATGCTTGTTCCTCCAGACGCTTCTTTTTCCATTAAGGACCAGCCCTGCATGGTAGTATTTTACATCATGTAATGTGAGACTCTTGCTAGGAAGCACTGCAGGTCTAAATACACCAGACCATAATACATCAGACCTTAAAATGAAAGTAAAAGGCCTGTGATGTTTCCACCCCCTTGAAATATCTGTTGATTGTACAGAGTATTTGTAGTGTAACATGAATGCCATGAATAATGAAGGAAATATTTTAACCACCCCGTTTAAATGACTATTAATATGTCTGAATTAATTTTATTCTGCAGAGAAAGGCCCTTCCACAGTTCATTAGCGGGGACATAAAAAATATCACAATTGTATCATTAATAACACCTGGATAAAAGTCTCCTTTCATTGGTACAATTTAATGTGTGAATGCAGCACTCGATAAGTGAAAGATGACTGACTAGTCGACTGTGTAAAGCGCCTGCTGCTGTGGTGACCTATAGTTAATAGGTAAAAGACACAATTGATGGACGGAATGCAGAACAAATCAAAACATTCACCCCCAGTCAAGAGATCAGGGTTAAATTCATCATTCTTTTGTTCACCATGCCACCCCAGTTTAGACCTGGCCATTTGCAAATCATTCTTGATCCTGTGCCTCATGGGAACAGTCCAGCCCCAAATGCCAAGCCAGGTCCTCCCTGGACCAGAAACAAGCATCCTAGGACCGGTTTCGGGGGTTCACCCCTCTTCCGCCAGAATAGCTTGATTCCAGTGAGCCCAGGATCCACATCTGGGCATACCTAGCGCACTTAGGGTGAGAAAGCAAAAGACACACAATTGATGGACGGAATGCAGAACAAATCAAAAGATTCACCCCCAGTCAAGAGATCTGGGTTAAATCCATCATTCTTTTGCTCACCATGCCACCCCAGTTTAGACTTGGCCATATGCAAATCAGTCTTGACCCTGTGCCTCATGGGAACAGTCCAGCCCCAACTGCCAAGCCAGGTCCTCCCTGGACCGGAAACAAGCATCCTAGGACCGGTTTCGGGGTTTCACCCCTCTTCAGCCAGGATAGCTTGATTCCAGTGGCATGGAGAGCATGGGACCCACATCTGGGAATACCCGTCCCACTCGGGGTGACAAATGCAAAAACAACAGTTGATGGACAGAAGGCAGAACAATGTCATGCATTCACCCCAGTACAGAGATCTGGGCCTAAATCCATCATTTTTTTGCTCACCATGCCATTCCAGTTTGAACCCAGCCATATGCAAATCAGTCTTGCAAATCAGTCTTGCCAAAAATTATTAAAAACTAAGCAAATGGAATGTAACTCAGGTTCCTATTTAAGCTGTTGGATGCTGTATTCAGGTATTTGGCAAGATGGTGTTAACATCTCCAATTGATAGATTGGAGGAAGATAGGTTTTTGCCTACAGCAAGAAACAAAATCTTACATATTTAAGCATAATTAAAAAACGGTGGCAAAAAATTATCATTTTTGTGCCATGAAAATGTTTTCTCCTATTTTTGCAAATGTACTTGTACATTGCCCTCTCCTGAAGCCAAACTTACTTCACTTTCGGGTCAGAGAAAAATCAAAACATTATGCATCTCTTTTTTAAAGCCCTATGCTTTGAGTCATCAAATGTCCCCTTGTGAGCCTCGTACATAAAAAGTGGATAACGTATAATACGTCCTGGTGCCCTGTATAGTGAACACAGAGTAATTCCATAAGTGAGTGCCAGAAAACTTACCTTGGGTGCCCTAGATAAAGTAGGTGCATCTCCTAAAATCTTTAAAGTTTGTTTTCTATGAAACATTGTATGTATTTTACAGAAACAATTTTACTCTGGGAGGTAACAAAAAAAAGACCCTGTTAAGAATTTGGTGTTCTGGTGGGGTGACTCAATGCAAGAAAAAAAAATGTTCATGCGATACCTTTTGTATTCCATTATCACATACGTCCAGGGGTGGTTCTTATATTTTTAACATAGTATTGCTGATAATTGCCAGTCAGTAAACCTAATGAACATATGAGCCGCACAATATGCTCACCAATGTACATGTTTCCCGAAAGTGCATCCTAATTTTGCCTAATAGTGTACAAATTCCCCTCAAGCATTGGCCAACAGCATTCATATTGTTTTCAGTTAACCACCTTGATCCTTTGCATCACTGCGTAAATTACAGATCAATATAGTATTATTGTTAATTTTGTTTTATAAGGCTGTCGGTCTCTCAAAAAGTGCAGCTGAAGGTTGGTCCAAGAATGTATCATGAACATTCATATGAAATGAATGCCTGTCAGCTTGGAACAAGGTGATTCAATTTTCAAACTCAGTAACCTTGGTGGATATCCAGCACATGTAAGGCTGCATGGGAAACAGAAGAACTAGCTGAAACTAGATTAAAGTGCGGGGATCTACCCAATCCCTCTCCCTTTTGAAAAGCTTCCCCGAGTCTCGGTGTCCAGGGTCCGTGACAACTGCACAGTTTTTGACATACAGCAGAAGATCCAAAATGTAAGATATCAGCTCAAATCAGAGCGACTCTACTGTTTTCACAACATAAACACAAATTGATGATGGCAATTACATTATGATGTGTCCATTACATCATAGGAGCTAGATGTTTCTGAAACAAACTGTGGAACTGCATAGGAGCTGCCTCTTAATGTTAGGACTTGGGCTGAGAGAGACATTACGAACTGACTCAAAAGAAGCTGCTTACCACAGAACATCTTAGATATCGTTTCTCTATTTTTGATAAATGTTGACCATGATGGATCCTGTAAGCTGGAGAGCATAAATCTCTTTGTTCAGTCAGGGATAATTCCAGCATAACTCAAATGCAGGTGCTTGTGGCCACCACGTTTTCCACCTCTTTGGTGAAATCCACCACAGTCTTTCTCATATACGTAGATAACAATGTGTTCAAAGGCACACAAACCGTGACAAACACTTATGTAACAGTAAGCAAAACGGTTGTTCCGAAGGTCGCTTGAACGATGTCCTTATAACTTTCACTTTAACTTTGCGAAAGACACAAAATCACACTTAAAGAAAGAACATTTGTATTTATTATTCTAATAGTCAGGTCTTCACTAGTATGGAGGTAAGTTTACATTTAGCACACATAAGAACAATTTTTCTTCACTGAGTAATTTGATGTACTTGCTGTTCTTACTGGGAGTTATTTTCTACAATGGATGTAGACATTTCTGAAGAGCTAGGATATTCCCGATCTGTGAAGTGTTCCAGATACATGCCTTGGTCCCAACCTATGCCTTCCCTATTTTTGTATGTTTCAGGGTGGATTTTAGTGTTTTCGTTTCAAGCAGGCAGTGTTCAGCCAATCCCTTTCTCCTTGTCTGAAGGAGTTGTAGAAATTCTACTGTATAAGGCTGTTGAAACTGTCACAATACTTGTAAAACCAAATCACGTTTTTGAATTGATTATGTAAACCTGACTTTTTTTGTCTAGTTTTTGGATCAAGTTTGAAATCCCGAAAACAAAGCAATTACATTGAATGTAATGATAACGGTGGCTAAACATTTCTCAAGTTACGTTACTGGGAAGTACATATTGACTCCAAAGACGAATGAATCTGTTGGCAGAACAACGAAGAGCGAGCATGGGTGACGGCCATTTTAAAGTGACTGAGCTCGCCATGCCTGGGATGCATCACTGCTTATTCTCTCGTAGTTGCAGCAGGTGAAGATAAGTAGGATCTCCAGCTAATCAGGTGCCACAATTGCAAAGCACTTTTTCAAGTAATGATAGATATTGGATAGGAAACTTTGGTGAGCAGGGCGGATTGGCTACTCCTCTACTCTGTTGTTGTTTTGCAAGTCTCCTGAGGTTAAATCTGTTTGGACGGGTGTCTTCTGACAATGTAGTGCCAGTGCTTGAACATGATGTTCTGTTGGTGATTTGTCTACGCTGAAGGATGCAGGGGAAATGGAAAAGAGGGCCCAGGAAGGTTGATGGGGACACGGTAGAGGGAATGAGTGTTAGACACTTGCTATTTGTGGTCCTCAGTCGTACTCCAGCTTACAGAGCCATGTCGCTGTATCCCACTGTACCGTCACGTTTGGAGATCCATGTTTGCATTAAGGGTGTTTGTGTTTTTTGCAATGCTTTGATTGATCTCTATCGTCTTAAGGAAAACAAGGCAGTTGTGTGTGTATTTGCCATGGTACACACAGGCTGTAGTCAGCTGGCAGTGCTTCCATGCTAATGATGAGGTTAGCAGGGGTGTAATGCAGACAGGCCCCTGCAGTACAGGGGGCCTCCAACCCCAAAGGGTGCCCCCTAGCCCTTCACAGGGGACCCATTCAGCACAAGGACAGTGAGTGTCTGAGATATGTGAGACTCAGGGACCCCAGCATTTTGCGTTACGTCACTGTTGGGTAGGCCCTCATTGTCCGTACCACAGTCGCGACTGGTATGCTGAGCCAGCAAGGGCTGTTTGCGTTTCTGTTCGTCCTCTCATTTACTTCCACTTGGTCACCCAGCAGCAGGGCGGCGGTTGCTTTCTGCCGCCTCTTTATGAGTGTGAAGTCAATTATTCACATCCCTGTATGGCTCAGTTGTGCCGCCACGTGCCTCCGCAGCGATACCCAGCTGAGGGGGAACCCCTGCGATAAACAGCCCATTTGCAGTTTATGTAGAAGATGACAGCCTTTAGAAGAAATAAAGGCAATGCGAGGTGCAAATGAGAAATACGTGGAGTGAAGATTTTCCCTGCCATTCGGGAGGCTGATATAAGGCGATGGTGTGACGAGGTTTCTCTCCAGGCTTCAGCTTTGAACAGTGTGCGTCAGGTGGCATCAAGCGTGCTGACAATTTTAGAATGATGGAATATCTTCCTGTCATCAAAAAATATTAGTATTTTTAAGAAGCACCAATCAATTTCTCTGAGAATGATCCAAACAGACTTTTCATTGAAAAAGATCGTAGGTCGAGCAGAGCTGCTGATAACAGATTTAGAATATTATGTTGATGTATTCTGTTGAATAATTCCAAATGTAGAAAATTAAACAGAAATTTGATCCAGGTCAGCAAGCTGGCTCCTTGACTGTTGATGAGGCTCTTGCACACGACATGAGTGACGTCATTCGGCCCATCACAGTTGCACTCAGAAGATCAAGAGGGCCATAATGAGTCTTGAGCGAGTGATGACACATCAACCTCCCTGGTATTAGTTTGAATGGCCATCACGGTGTGTGGTTGAGAAGGGCCAGCTGCTTCTTGTACTCATGCCCCTGAACATAGGTCCTACCCAGCCATGGATGCATTTACTCTCCCAGACATACACTATTGTGTGCTTATTGAAATCAAAGTGTAATGGAATCACTTTAAGACAGTTGCAGCACATTTAAAGCTCTTGAATAACAAACCCAATCAAATCTCCTTTGTTAAACTCCTCTGTGTGGAATCAGCCTACGTCTTGCAGTATGGAGTCCCTGTAAAGACACGTAGCACCAGTCTGTGCCTGGGTAGGACGGTCAGAAAATGAATTTACCTTTCTGGAACCGAAGCGCAATTCATGTAGCAGAGCCTTCCCCGGGAGACATGAGTGAATGTCGCGCCCTCCCTCGTTTGCAACTTTGCCATTTTTGTACTGCCTCACTTTAAGTGCTCCATACCTTTATTCAAGACTTTTGCTTCCTCACATCTCCCCCAGATCCTTTACCCTGGAGTTACATGCATGTAATATACAAGTGCTTGAACGTATCTTTCTTCGTTACCCTGTTTGCCACTGCCAGTAAGTGGTGGGGTTATCCTCATACCCTCCATCATTGTCCCTAGGCACACAATGATCTTTCAAACAACAGGAAGATACCCTCAACTCCTTCCCAAATCGCCATCTTCATTTTGAGGGTCATGTGTCAAAGTTAGGGTGTTTGGAGTCGATTGTCTTTCTAAGGTAAAGGTGGTTGGAAGTGAAAGTAGGGATCTAGGTTGAAAGTTTGAGTGCTTGCATGAGGAAAGCTAAAGGTTCGAACTTTTTTGTTTAAAACAAAGTTGAAAAAAGTATTGCTGATGTCAAATATTTTTACTGGTCCTGGCACTGACAAAAGTAGGGGGGGGGGGGAAATGGCCCACATCTGGCCTCATGGTTTGGGTCTTGTGCACCGGTCGACTGGTCACTTTTAAGATGGGTATCTCATTCTTCTGCTTCTGAATGCTTTGTCTTATAATCTTGATGCAGGAGGTTAGAGCGTAGGTGGCAGGTCGAAGCCACACAAAAGCTTGGCTTGTTTTGGGTTTGAGTGCCCAACTGGGCCTCGAGCTGAGCCAGCGCCAGGCATCTGGCTCAAGCCTGACTCGAGACGTCAGTGTTTTGCCCACTTCTACATTGTGTATGCATGTTCTATGTTCCGTGTTTGACAGTTGGGTTTCCGTTGAATTCCAGCTGTGGAACGGAGGAACAGATTGGCGGATAGGATTGGAGGCTGTGTGAGCCCACTTAATAAACAGCACTCTTAAGCGTTTAACAGTTTTCAATATTTCATTGGTGACAAACGTGTTCTCTGAGCTTACTTGACTGATGTTTCGGCGTCTCCTGTGTCCAGAAAGCTAAAGTTTTTATGTTTGAAATTGAATGCCCATTTAAATGACCCATGAATACTGCTTCATAGTCAAAACTTAAACCCCATCTCATCCTCTAATCCTGACTGTAACCACATTGGTATTCCCTTGGTATGAAGTACTCCCACCTAATCACCTAAATCTGGCATCTAACACTAATCCCTTCAATATTCCATTTTCCATCCCTTTTCCAAGCCCTATCACCAACCCTTACCCAAACCCTCCACATGCCTTCTTACCTTGTACCAAAATATTTCCCTAACTTTCTCAACCACACCTAAAAACGACCCCAACCCAAGCCCCATCTCTTACCCAATCCCTAACCTCCCTGAAAACCTAAACTTTTGCTTCTCCTTTTTTTCGAACCTTTCTAAAAAACTTTTTTTCAAGCTAAAAGTTTGAAGTTGTACAGTAGATGACAATAATCCCAGTTAAGCACATATCCAAGTAACAACTTTATTTTAACACCTCTGCTACCGACAAAATGTCTACTTCTAGAATACCAAGCCCTACTTACAATACAACAGAACATTCCCTAAAGAGGTTTTCATAAGAAGGTGCTATTTATACACAGTGGCGTAGCTAGGCCTTTTCCCACCCCTGACGGTCCCAGCCTTTGTTGCCCCATTGCGGCCGTAAGAGTGTGGGGGTGGGGATGCTGTAGATCGATTCCTGCATTTGCCGCCCCTCGCGGCTGTAGGTATGAGCGGGAGGACAGGCCGCCACCACCAAAACCTGTGCCGCCTGGGGCACACCGCCCCCCCTTGCTACGCCACTGTTTATACATAACCAGGGGGTGCTTTCACTGCAGTACGAGCCCACAAAAAGTTTTCTAACATATAGTTATTCATTTTTGGTATTTTCGGTTTTATATACGAACTCTTTGCTTAAAAGTTAATGTGGTGAATTACTGGTGGATGGATGGATAAAGTGAGACCAAGGGGCATGTGTGGTTTGCTAGCCGGGCAGCACATACATTGCATTGCAGTACTGGTTGAACCCCCTCGCTTGTTAGATCCTAAGTGGCTTGCAGTTCCAGTTTCTCAGACAGTAACCGAAATTGAGAGCTCTCTCCCAGTATGAGGATGATTATGGAGCATGTAACATGGTGTGTCCAATGCAAATCAGGTCCCAGCTATTCCACCCCACACCTCCCGAATGGCAATTGCCTATGACTCGACCAAGTCGACCTGTAGCAGTATATTTCTTCAAATAAGCCCGCGCCGACAGAGAGTTCCTGACTAGAGATTGCAGAAATATCACGATTCTAGAAAACAAGAAGAAGCATGTATTTTTGAACATTAAAGGATATTTCAATGCCCTGAGGAAGACCCATGGCTGAAAGGCGGATCACAGGGGGTGAAACACGAGTTGGCTGTGCCACAAACCTTTTGTTTTCTGTTTCTGTTGTGTCTTGAAAGACTTTAAAAGTAAAGAGGTTCTCCACAACCTACTCTGGCCTCAATAAAAGGATTTCATTCCTAATGAACTATGAATATTTCTATTTGTCCTGGCACATTTCGTGGTTTACTGATCAGGTCTAAAGGGCTTCCCAGAACAAGAAAGTAGGACAGTCTGGTAAGAATGCTAAGCAGATTGAGTACATGCTGCAGAGGTCTTTGTCTAACCTGCTCTTCACAAGCAAGAATTGTTGCTGGGCTTCATCACTCCGACGCCGATAACTTGAGAAACAGTGATTTGTAACACAGAAACACATATTTAGGATGAACCAAAAGACAATTCATGCAATGAAGTAAACTGTGTAAACAGACAAATCAATCAAATTGATTTAGAAGCTACAAATTAACAAATAAGAATAAGTGAGGTATCTTGAAAACTGGCATACCAGAGGAAGACAATATTCTGTGACATTTGTCTGTCTGATACAACACTCAGGCGTACAGTTACTCTACATTAAATGAGTGGGGGTTTGTATGCACTGGGAATTTCAACTGCGTTGATACGAGGTGTGGGTGAGCTGTCTATACCATGGGCCAGTGCAAACAAGTTGACTTGGTTTAAAGTTATGAAAAGTTTGATATGGAGTTTCAAAAGCTCATATTTGAAATCTTTCATGACTGGGAACTAACTCCAATCAGAACAGGTATTGCCTCTCTATTAAGTGCCAAGCTATGCACCTATTGTGAACATTATTTGACGTAAGAAGCAAGCCTTACTTTCCTGCCTGAAGACAGTCCTACCAGAACTGAAAATAGAGATTTATGGGTGACATTGCTTGCTTCTTTCCATCCTCTTAGTTTGATCAATGTTACTTATCTGTCTATTAAAAACCTACACCTGGAAGCTTTATGAAGAGGCTACAAATTGAGTCGCACCTTCTTTGCTTATTCCTGGCTTTGACAAAATAAAGCAGAGGTGTTGCCTTCTTTTAAGCGTGGCTACTAGTACATTCTTAAGGTAATAGTGTTCTATCTTGTACAGTGAGCTGCTTAAGCAGTGCAAAACCATGTATATCTTCATATGTTCTCTTCACCCTTACAATTTAGCCTGTGTTGGTAAAACCTTTGTCCTGTCATTTGTATTCTAAACCTTGGTTAGTACATTTGTTGATCCCTTTATCAATAGGGTTAGGGTTTCTCTGCTAGATATGGAATATATTTTCACTGATACAGCCTTGTATTGGAATTGTGACCCTCTGGATACTTATCCAGTGGGAGCAGGTGTCATCTAATGTACAATACACTACAGATTTTTTATTGTAGAGCGACATTTTGAGAAGGTGGGTTGGACACTCCATGGTTACCCAAGCAACATTTCTCATCTACTGTTATATTACATTATATTATATTATATTATCAGCATTTGTCTAGTGTATGCTTTCCATTTTATGACACTGTTTTCCTTTTAGTTTGTGCACACCCTTTCCATGTACCTTTGGAATTTTCATCAACCAGTCTCAAGGTTGTCTAGTGTCATTGTTTTGGTTGGAGAGGTTCAATTTGTCCAATGTAATGTTCAATTTATTTTTTGTGACTAGAGTTCTTTAAGAGCATACCTTAGGGTGCTTTAACACTTAAAGCTTAAAGGGATGACTCCCACGACTTTGAAACTGGGGGACCAAGTTTGAATCTCGGCTTTGGCTTAACATCCTGTGAGTCTAAGTTAATCATTTAATCTCCACATGCCTAAAAAAAATCATGCTCGTGTGAAGTGCTACAATGCCTTTGGGTCAAACTTGCACTCACTGTATATAAAAACAAAAATTACTTAAACACATTTTACAGTGAAGAAGTATAGCACACTTCTTTCCCTGGCTACATTTGCTCAGGTCGCTCCTACATATGGAGTATTGGTTCTAGTTCAGGGGTCTACAACCTTTTCGCCAATAAGAGCTAATTAGGTTCAGTGGAAACCATCCTGGGCAACTAATATTTAATATCGTGAACACATCAAACCAGAATACATTATTGAGCTCACCAAAGACCCTGGCATCGCCAAAACCAACTTTCACGCAGGAATGAAGGCCGTCGCCGAATGGATGAAGAGCAGTCGCCTGAAACTGAACTCGGAAAAGACGGAGGTCCTCATCCTCGGCTCCACCCCCTCCGCCTCGGACGACTCCTGGTGGCCAGCCTCACTGGGAGCTGCACCAAAACCCACCAACCACGCACCCAACCTGGGATTCCTCCTGGACTCCTCTCTGTCAATGACCCAACAAGTCAACGCCGTCTCCTCCTCCTGCTTCAACACCCTCCGTATGCTTCGCAAGATCTATAGATGGATCCCCACCCAAACCAGAAGGACGGTCACCCAGGCCCTCGTCACCAGCAGGCTGGACTACGGCAACGCCCTCTACGCAGGAACCACAACCAAACTCCAGAAGAGACTCCAATGCATACAGAAAGCCTCCGCATGCCTCATCCTCAACATTCCCCGCCACAGCCACATCACTGCCCACCTGAAGGACCTACACTGGCTTCCCGTCAACAAGAGGATCACATTCAAGCTCCTCACCCACGCTCACAAAGCACTCCACGACACCGGGCCAGCATACCTCAACAAGCGACTCACCTTCTACACCTCCAACCGCCAGCTCCGCTCCGCTGACCTCGCCCTCGCCACCGTCCCACGCGTCCACCGAACAACCACCGGCGGCAGATCCTTCTCCCACCTCGCTGCCAAGACAACACCCTCCTCATCCACCTGCGACATTCCCAGGACCTGCTGACCTTCCGGAGACTCCTCAAGACCTGGCTGTTCGATCAGTACCTGCCCCCCCCCCCCCAAACTCCCGCCCCTCCCCCTCCCCCCCCCCCCCCCCCCCCCCCCCCAGCGCCTTGAGACCCTCACGGTTGAGTAGCGCGCTTTACAAATGTATGATTGATTGATTGACTGTCTATGCATGTTTACAAGCAGTAAACATTACATGCATCATGCAGAGTTGCCAGCAGTAATGTAAAAAAAGCTTGGGATTCCTTGTCCTGAGTAATACATAACAGCCATAGCTGCAGTGCTCCGAAAACCAAGGTAATAATGTTTGTAACAAGTCTCCCCAATGCCAAATAAATTATCAATCTATAGCAGATTCATATTTATTTTGGAAATTAAACAATTTTTTACCTTCCATCAGCTTATAAGTTATACAAAATACACACATTTTTGCTTCAAAAACACTCTTTTCAATCTTGGTAGACATATATTAATTGATCCAAGCAAATGTTTCTGATTTACTAGGCTGGACTGCACATATGAGAGCTACCAGTAGCTCACAAGCTACTGGTTGAAAAAGCCTGTTCTAGTTTTTCGGATAAATGAAGCTTTGCATGATAAGATCCTCCTCTCCAGTCCAGGCCTAAATGTAATGAGTCTAGTACTTCATAGATTAGATATGAAGAATGTCACAGTACACCACTCCTAGTTCCATGTTAGACTCGTATGTGACGTCACAAGCACTGCGCCGAATGTGAACACACCAAATGTAGTTACTTCTAGCAACAGAAAAGGACACTTTGGAAGAGCTCCCTTGATTTCTCTCTCATTTGTTTGTTTTAGGAAACAATTTAGTTCCCCCACTTTGCAAATTGTGTATTATGGAGAACCCCCCGAGCTTAGGCGACCTTCCAAACGCAGAGCACATGGACGTCAATTGAGGTTAGCTAAGGGTAGAATCTGCCATGACTGGCTTGACCTTGATGCCCCTGTTGCTGCCCTTAGTCTCAGTTAAAGCACTGCAGCTTCAGGAACATAAGGTAAGTAATGCTGTGAGAGCCTTGCTAAGGTCTGTAGGTGACTCTGAACGAAGTAGAAGCCTGTTGAGAGGCGAAGGATGGAAATTTGGACCAGCATTATAATTCAGCACATGGTCCAGTGGTGTATGATGGCCCTTCCGCTAGCCCTAGCGTTTTGGTGAATCAACATGAATGACAGAACACCCTTATTGAAGTACATTTTCTTTCGCATCTTCCATGAATCACATCCTGTCTATTAAGGTTTGGGCAGAAGGAGCGTGTGATGTTTACCTGTTCACTCAACCTTCGTGTTACAAGTTTCTATTAAAGTGCCTTTAATAATTAATAAATAATTCTTTTATACATATGTTTTAGTTAGCTTAGCGAATCTACAAAATGTTATTTACTGGGCATTTAGTTGCCTGTTTGCACTGACATCCATTTCAATTAGCTAGAGAGCTTTAATAATTGCATAAAAAACTTTCTTTCATGCATATTTTCCTTTTGTGTTTTTCCTCTTTATAAAATAGTCGAAATGGAATTAATTTCATGGTGTTGTTTTCTTGTACTGAATAACTGCTATTTGTGTGCCTTAGGAGGAAGCCATCTCGAGATAGTCTCGCATATTATGTAATATTCAAGGCTGCTGCTGCAAAGCAACAATTGTATTTTCCATTAATTTTAAAATGTCTTATTGTTAACTTTGCTTCATTAGTGCAATGTCATTTCCCTTGTTTGTTAGGGTAAATGAGATTAATATTTATGATGTGGGTATTTCCTAAAGTAACTTATTTCATGTAGCACAGTTTCTATGATGTTGATTGGTTTATGTCCTGTATCGTTGACCGTACAGCCCTCTGATACCCCTTCACACCATGTCGAGTGTGTTGCGTTTCACTTCTCTGAAACTATCAAATGTGCCTTCCTGGAATGTGTGCTACATACTTTTGCTCCTTTCCATGAAAGCAAACTCAACTACACTTTGGTTATTTGATTTATGCTTAGAGATTTTCCTATGCCTTGCAACCAAGTAGTCCCCTTGTTGAACTGTTATCTGACTTTATAAATAGACTGTCCCTGTCTTCTCACCAATCCGTCTTTGAATTGGACTGTCCTCTGATATATATTAGGCTCTCCCTTGACTTACGTACTGAGTAGATTTATGTTAGTTGATTAAGGAACTATATTTAGTTGGCTAATTCCATTATGTTATGACCTCTTGAAACAAGCTTTATTTTTATGCATTATTGATGCTGATTTGCATCCAACTACTTTTTGCCCTCTATAATGAGTCTTAATTTTGAATAAATAATGAGTCTTAATTTTGAATAAACCTTTATGGTTTTGACTCTGAATACTGACCTTTGAAGTTTTTCTTTATTTGTTCTAGGGCCTCCTTCTTTTGAGACTCACGAGGCTCGATCCTGCACATCGGCCCTTTTGAATGTATTACTGCAAACCACCAAGAGTATTTTTTCTGGAGCAGCAGCCAACTGTGAGCTGGCATAGTACGAAGCAGAGACGTTTCAATAACAAGCATTGGCATAGCCAATAGGTCTCCCCTTTGGGACCGTATAAGTGGTTAGTCATGCTGTCACTTGGCGTAGAAGAAGGAAAGTAGTATATAGCACAGGGAAACCAGGAGATTTTCCAAGAGGTCACGGCAAGTGTAAGGCTGCGTTGGAACAGTAATAATGAGCACCCGGGCTCTACCACAGACTTCAGTCAATTGAAAACAAAATCCGATGAAACCGGGCGCCGTGGTAGGGAGAGCGGCGCCTGAGTACGTTAATGGAAAAAAAAATTAAACCGGGCGCCGTGTTTACATTTGCTCCAAGCGATTCTCTAAACAGGCCTGTAAATCGTGTTCTTACGGTCAACACTGCAATCACATTACAAGTCAAGACTTGTGCGGCATGGCACACCCCCAAAATGTTTATTATTATTAATATTTCTAGTAATATAATGTTATTTTAAACACCTGGTCGACATTGGCTTGCGCTGCATTGGTGCTGAAAGTTCAGATTTGCTAAAAAACTCTGGACACCATCACATTCTCAAAAGTAAACTCGCTGGCTGAGATAATCTTTTATTTTTTCCACCCGCACTACGTAATGCGTTTGCCCTCATCACTATCGGTTTAGTCTTGTGCATCACTGTCCGTGTTCTGCCTCACACCAATATAAAAATACTATTTAAAATGTACTCCTCTCTCACGTGGCGGGCTTTACTGAATTTAGTAAGCTGCCTGCAGTGGTTACGCTTCTGAAATAAAACAAAATAACAGAAAGTTATTTAATCCTGCCGCTCATGAATGACAGACGTGCGAGGGTGAATCCCTATAAAACAGCAAGGGCAACTCGGCTGCTCAAATGGCGATGAGAACAGGAAACCGCGCAGGAAGTGGGATAAGGGAGGGGGGTAGGGCACGTTGCACGCACTAAGGCGGAGAGAGGGACGCAGGCTGGAAAATGGTGTGCACTTTCACGGCCGCTTGATGTTCTCAGTGGCCGCGCGGCTCACTGAGAACATCAAAGCGGCCGCGAAAGTAATCACGCAGGCTGACAAATGGTGCGCGCGCCCGGCGCACATGCACTGTAGCTGGAGGCCTGAAAAAAGCCACTAGTTTGCACTTCCAAAACCCGCTTACTAAAGCTCTCGCTAGAGCAGCGCTAAAGCGGTGGCTCAGGCGAGACCTAAAAAGCAAGCAATGTGAGGGAGTGGCTATGCGCTCGGATGTGTTCTCTCTGCTCTGCCTCGGTGTTTGGCGTTGGGCATACAGCCATCACGGGGAGGTGATGGATTGCTGAATGGGCGAGCCCACGGGTGTGATTTGAGAGGCGCCTATTGCCTCATTCCATTAAAGTCTGCTTCATTATTAAATAGACCGTGCTGGGGGTGCAGGAGGGGACCGTTCGCAGAGATTGTGTACAGTAATCCTGTCTCTTAATGAGCTGAAGGCTTCTATTTTGGGGCTTTGATTAAAACGCCCCCCCTTAATGGCTCCCGTAAAGCCTCAGTAAAAGGTTTTTTAATGCAGTGAAATTTGGTGGTTACAGATGTAAGCAATTGATAGTGCCATGTGGGCGAATGAGGGGGAGCCAACAACGTATGGTGCGAAGATCTGGGAAGTTCTCCCCACGCACAGCTGTCAGTGCGTCTCATCCTGCCAGAAACTGTGCCTCTGTATTACAGCGCTATTTTGTGCTGCTTTTTGTTTTATTTTATATGCTGATAGGTTCGTTACTGAGAGTCCTGTTAAAATGCAGTGACATTTAGTTCAACCTAATCCTCTGACCCTGTTTAATTTATTATTTGTACATTTAGACTAATATGACTCGCCGACCAATTAAACAGGAAGTATTAATAACCCTTTGACAACATTAGAGTTTGCTCACAAAGCTACACAAAGGACAGTTATGCTTTTGTATATTTAATGTTACAAACTTATGGAGTGTTGCTTGAAAAAGAGATTGTTTTCAACTAGATACTTTTTAAAAATGGAAAACAGTGAGTGAAATACTGGTCTGTACTGCTTGGTTCTCTATAGTAAAAATAAGAGACTGTTGTGAATTTAAAAAAAAATCACCTTTTGCATCAGTTTGTAAAAGTGAGAAATTGTTAAAGTGGTTATCTGAAAGGTGCTGATAACAAAGGGCACTGATTGATACTGCAATGTTAAGGTTTTGTTTACAATCTGTGAGGATAATGTTGACCCAACAGTGGGCACCAGTAAAGCTTGGCAGAGGTGTAGATATTCACTTAAAAAACAAAGGTTAAAGTAAAGTTATGGTTATAACACCACAACATATGTTTAAATAGCCTCAGAAATTCATCGGAAATACCAAAGTTCAAATGCAGTTATGGTTACAAATTGAAAGTGAAAAACCACTGATATTTACAAGTTATTGTTAAAAACACAAGCCATAACTCGCACAATAGCTATGCAGACCATAACTGTAGCCAAATCCCCCCTGGCTGCCAGCACCCTCCCTGCCGGCAGCCAACACCCTTCCTGAGGACTGCCAACCCACCCGCTGCACACAGCCTTGAGCTCTATGCTGCGTTGGGATGGCCCTGCTCCCAAATCACACTGTGCAGGCTGAAGGCCTGCACAGTGATGGTTGGCCGTAGAGTCTGGTCTTTGACTAGCACCTTCAAAAAATGTTTTAAGTACCACTCTATTGCCTCGCTGAGTCCCGTGCCTCCAGCGGCTGGAACCGCGGTGCTCACGACAGTAAATACTTTTATTTTTAAAATTTAACTTAAGGGAAGGGCCTGAGTCCCTGAGCTTTGTAATGAAGGCTGCATTATTTTCCCAGATTTTTTTGGCCCAGCCAATTTGTTTGTTTGGTACCCGGGTACTGGTAACAAAATGGCCAAGAGGAAAAAAAGCTCCCACGGCCAATCACAAGCAACTATTTTTTAAATGTTTTGAGTACCACAGGAGTACTGTGATATTCCCTTGGTCCCTAGAGTCCAGATATCACTAATTCATTCTTAGTGTGAACCTCTTTATGCCCCACCCAAGCCCCTCTTTAAACGCTTCTATCTCAAAAAACGCTAATCGGAATTACACCCATCACAAATAGCACACTTTCTAACTTTGTGCTAAATTTGGTGTACTTCTGTTCCTCCTTTTTAGGTCTCGGGACCATCCGGTCTGCCGAAGGCAGAACCGGAAGTCAAGAGATTTAATGACTTGGAGAAGAGGGGCTTGAACCCGCCCCTCTTCTCCCCTGTTCTCCATTGGCTGGCCTCTTGAATGCTGGCCAGCCATTGGAGAAGAGGTCAGTCATTCCGATTAGGCCCCGTCATTTTCGGATCGGGGGGCGTGTTTTTTGCAAGAAGTCTCTTTCTCTCCTCCAGCCAATGGCTGGAGGAGAGAAAAGACAAACACGCACCCGAATCCGAAAATGCCGCTGCCTTTCTCCGAGGCATTTCTGCTCTGCCTCGGAGAAAGGCGGTGGTGTCTTTCGGTGCCCTCGGCTTGTTTCATTAGCAGGCAAAACCGCTCTCTTCGGCCCGAGTGGCTTCGGAGCTCGGGCAGGGCACGGGTGTTACACTGTATTGCTGGCATGTCGGGTGTGAAGTGTGCAGCCGTTCCTGTCTTTTTTTTTTATCGCGCATCACTAGCTGTCTGCTGACAACGGTGGACGGGAGCTGCGTGTCCAGTGCCAGAAAAGAGTAATGAGACTAAAACGCTGGCACCGACTTACCATCTCGTACCTGTAAGACACGTCGACTGCTCCTTGTGTGTGTAGTTTTCCGTGACGCATGATAGGCCTCGGAAATTGAGATTGCGGTACAAGTGAATCCGAGTAAGTTCTCATTAGCCACGACATACACCCCCACCCCGGTTTGCTTTTTAAAAAAAAAAAATTTTTTTATAGTCTTTATTCTTTCTGGCAATAAAATCTTGGAAAGTATTTCCGGTTTCCTTAAACCGCAGGCCGATCGGGTTCGCGGAGTAATTGCTAGGCAACGTGGAATCATGGGCGTCCGCAGAAATTTTTCCAGGGGGGGGCGAACCTGGCAAATGAAGGGGCGTGGCTAATGTTAATCAATAGGGGCGGGGCTAAAATGACAGACAATCAGGATCGGGTAATGTACAGGCCAACCTGAGAAAAACAAGCATTGGCATAGCCAATAGGTCTCGCCTTTGGGACCTTATGACTACTCACTGACTGAAGAACTTATATAGCTCACTTTTGCCGAGGCGTCTTGGCGCTGGGTAAGTATGATGCCGGCAGTATAAGTATTTAGTTCTGCAGCAGGTCCCAAAGGCGAGACCAATTGGCTATGCCAATGCTTGTTGTTATATCTGGGCATGTTGAGAGGCTAGGGGACTGGTTCTCGAGGTCTGGTTGGAAGCACAGCAATGACCTACTCAATTTGAATGCGTAGGTAATACAACCGGAGGGGTGAAATGAAAGGTTCACTACCAGGAATAACAGGAAGGTAGAAAGTTAGGCTGGTTAGAAAGATAAGGAGGGGTAGAGGCAGGCATGGTGGTGAGGGGAGAAACAGATGCATGCTAGGAGAGCGCTGTGAGGGAGTGAGGCGAAATGGGAAGAAGCACTGAAAGGTGGGTCGGGTAAAGACCGTAGTAAGGCAAACAGAAGGGTAGCGAGGGGTGAAGGGTAGACAAAGACGTGAGGTGTAGAAAAAAAAGATTCAGGAGCAGAGACAGGTAAATCAAAGCTGGAGAGGGGAGAATAACGCAGTCGTAGAACGTGAGGGGCCCATTAAAGATAATGGGGTAACCCAGTAACCCTCAGAACCTGGGCATTTATGATAAAGGCAAAAAATGGTTCTGTTGGGAATTGATAAGCTTAGTTAAGTATGCAATAAATGCTAATTCTCATTAAGTAAATATTCATTCACAGAGCGAAAAAATTGTACACACATGAACGAAAGGATTCAGAAATTAAATTAATTTTTACTCTATAATCAGTATCCGGAAATTTTTCTCTCAAAAAGGTGTGCATTTACAGGTCTGACCAACCATAATACAAATACAACATAGAACATTCAGTGCTTACACATACTCATTGACATAAAATCACATTTACCATATACACGAATAACAAAAATAAAGTAATACAGACAAAGTCCAAAATCAAGAGCATTAACCACAATTGGACATAATTTCCTAATTCTGATTGTGGAAGTGCGTGGACAATTTGGACAGAGCACGTCGACAAAAAGTTGGGCTGGCTGCCTTGAGTCAGATTTGTATAGGATGACGTCATTAGCTGCAGAGCGTGAGACGGACACAGACGTCTTTGCTGAATAAACTATTAAGTGGCGATCGTTTTGACGGCACCACTCTTTTCCAGTTGAATAATTCACTGTAAAGAATTCCTGATTAATTCAGATGTCGGCTGACATCTCTAATGTGAGATAAGGAAATTAAATCCTATACAAATCTGACTCAAGGCAGCCAGCCCAACTTTTTGTCCTGAGGAAGACCCGCTCTAGATGCACACAACCCAGCACTACTATATAGGGTCGAAACGTCGACGTGCTCTGTCCAAATTGTCCACGCACTTCCACAATCAGAATTAGGAAATTATGTCCAATTGTGGTTAATGCTCTTGATTTTGGACTTTGTCTGTATTACTTTATTTTTGTTATTCGTGTATATGGTAAATGTGATTTTATGTCAATGAGTATGTGTAAGCACTGAATGTTCTATGTTGTATTTGTATTATGGTTGGTCAGACCTGTAAATGCACACCTTTTTGAGAGAAAAATTTCCGGATACTGATTATAGAGTAAAAATTAATTTAATTTCTGAATCCTTTTGTTCATGTGTGTACAATTTTTTCGCTCTGTGAATGAATATTTACTTAATGAGAATTAGCATTTATTGCATACTTAACTAAGCTTATCAATTCCCAACAGAACCATTTTTTGCCTTTATCGTAGAACGTGAGGGGGCCAGGTAGAGAGAGGGAGAGGTGTGTCATAGACAGGTAGAGACAGCTGAGGAAGAGGGAATAATAAAGACTGAGGTAGACAGGTGAGGTAGAGGGGTGCGTTGATATAATGGTAGTGCAGAGATGTGCCACAGATGTTACTGAAGAGGAAAAGAAGTAGAGATATTGAGAAAGATGTAAGGCACTAAAAGAAGTAAGGGGGTGAACAGAGGTAGAACGAGTGGAAGGGGAGAGAACACGTAGAAGATGAATGGCAGGGTAAAATGAGCGATCAGGCAGTGAGTGTGAGGAGTGGGATACAGAGGCATATGTGGCAGTGAGCGTGATGTGCGGGGTACAGAGGGATATGTTGTGGCAGTGCGCACAAGGTGCGGGGTACAGAGGGATATGTTGTGGCAGTTAGCGCAAGGTGTGGGGTACAGAGGGATATGTTGTGGCAGTTAGCGCGAGGTGTGGGGTACAGAGGGATATAAGGCAGTGAGCGCGGGCAGGGCCGGCTTAAGCGCTCGTGGCGCCCAGTGCGACAATGCTTTTTGGCACCCCCAATGACCACCTCCACTACAGGTTCTTCATAACCATCCTTTCACAGCGCCCCTCAAGCCTCCGTAACCATTCAGTCTCAGGTGCATTTAATTCATTTTATAGCGCCGCTCCTATCCGTGTAAGGTGTCAGAACACTTTACATTACACAGAGTACATAGAGACAATCAATCATAAGTGTGTAAATCAGTGCATAGGAAATGTTACATAAGAGAGAGGACAAGAAGGTGTAGGAGTCACAGGTCATCCGTACAGGTAGGCAGGATAGTTTAAGAGGGCTTGGCCAGGAGAATCAGAAACCTAGAATTTAAAACCTAGCGCCATGGATGGGGGGTTCCCTTTATTAATAAGAATTGATTTCTACCCAAATTAACCCATTTTGCCACATTAGGATAATGAAAAGCTGGGGGTAAATCATAACGCTCTAGCCCATACCCTACAGTTTGCATGCATCTTTCATAACAGTTACTTGCTCACTGTTCCACATTAGGATTTTAACTCCTAAAGAGTTATCAACAATGTGGTCTCTCTGACAAAAGTGTGACCCACTGACCTATTTACATTACATTATACGCACTTTGTGAGCTGTACGTTCTTTGCAGCAAGCATAGTAACCCTCTGCGCTACCTTAGTATGAGTAGAAACTTCCATTACACAAAACTTCGATCTCTCCCTCTCTAAGAAGTGCATTAATCACTGCAGTCATTTAGACATTTTTATTGGTGGCTGAAAATTTCTAGGAGTCCAGGAAAGAAGCAGGTGCTTTTAAAATCATATTAGCGCCCCTTACACGAAGTCAGCACCCGGTGCGGTGGCACCGGTCGCACCGCCCTAGAGCCGGCCCTGAGCGCGGGGAGTGGGGTACAGGGGGATATGAGGCAGTGGGGAGTGGGGTGCAGGGGGATATGAGGCAGTGAAACACAGGGTCGGCATGTCCTGCCAGACATGATAGGGTGCATACTGGCAGATAGATATGTTATTGACACAAGTCTGTGTACGTTTTGGTGGGATCTGAAATCCGGGCTATGGCGCAACCTCAATTTTTGACTTGGGAGAATAATGCATCAACCCCCCCAGAACTTCATTCAGAAGACCCCTTGCTCTCAAGCTACAGAGTGTTAAAAGGAGGTCTTTGTGTCCAGACCTAACCACTCGTGCTTGTGGCGCGCAGCTCAAACTGGCCATTGTCATTCTGTTTGTGATAATCAGCCACAGACAGAATGACAATGGACGGGAGGGGCTGCGAGGAGGAGTGCGAGGCGCCCGATCAGGGAGTTGAGGCCTCTGGCAGGGAACAGCTCTGCTCCCTGCAGGGCCCGTAATTACAGACAAAAGGCGTCCGTAAAAGCATGGGTGGCCGCATGGGGGGCAAGGAGGAGCACTCCAGGGGGGGGGGCAAGCGCCCCTCCTTGCCCCCCCCTGCGGACGCCCATGTGTGGAATGCTGATTCAGGCTGACAAGTCGAGGTCCCTCCCATCCCGGAGTCAGGCCATGCAGCACTGCAGCTCCGAGCGCCGCGGACCTTGAACTGCCGTGGGAGAGCGGGGCTGGGCTTGGAAAGGGACAGCCGAGGCCCACGACACTTAACAGGGCGACGTGGGGGTCCAGGTTCGGCCTCTGGCCCCGGGAGGTAACTGCAGGACGGGACGGACCCTTTGAACACGCACATCTCCCGGGAGGATTCACTTACCGTGGGCTGCCGCACTTTTTGTCTGCTACAAACTCTTGTGGTTTACGGCAAAGATGGTGGGGCGCAGACTGCAAGGGGGGAGGGGCGAAAGCAGAGGGGGAGACCAGGGTATCCGGCGGGGGGAGGAAACATAGAGGTGAATGTGGGACACTATGACAAGGGGGCGCACTCACAAACTGTAACAAGAGGGCAGGGGCGCCTACTGAAAAATGGTGGGGTGCAAAAGGAAGAGATGGGGCAAATTAGAGGGGAATCACAAATACAGTGGGGGAGCAGCTGGGAAACAAAAGAGGAAGGGGAGATAACACAAGGAGGCAGAGAGGAGGCATCAAGGGGGCGGCAAGGCCGAGTCACAAAAGATGGGTACGTCAACATACGGGGTGGGGTGGCGAGGGCACGGGGAGGTCAGAATACGAAACAATACAGTACTGTAATTATTGTTATCGTTACGTAGCACTCTTGTTGCGCTCAGTGTGCAATTATTCTGGCATCAGGGCGCCTTTCGTGGTGGGAGGTCCGTCTTGCGACATATTGCTGTAAGGTGGTGTCACGTATGATAAAGCATGTGCTTCTCATGAAGAAATCTCACATTCCCAAGGGGTTCTTTCAAACAGTGCATTCTAGGCGAAATGGGCCAGTCATAGCGCTTACAATTTGACAGATTTTAAAGAGCACTTAAGGGGGTTTAGTTCTAAACAAACAGGCAGTACTGCGATGTGATGCATTCTAAATGGTTTCGGGTCCTTTGATTTGCGTACAGTCGTGACCCCCTGCCCTGAGTGCCCGGATGCGTGGACTTGACATCCGGCTTTTGAAGTTGCCCCAGCCTTGCTCTAATCTGCTGTGTGCCTAGAAGCCTGGGCCTGTCACCTCACACACGTGACGGAGGGGTGCATCATTGTGACAAGACCCTCTTTTCTCTGTCACTGTTGTGGAGGCAGTGTTTAATTCATTTAAAAAAACACAAGTGCCAAGGCTCTCGTCAGGAGGCCATTGCAGCGTGCACCGCTCATTGCCCCTGCCATGCTGCCAATGACAGCACCAACACAACTACTGCAAGTTTTACAATTCGGACCATTCCAGGCCCCAAAGCCTTAAAAATGGCTTGAGTGACAGGTAATAGTCATTTTTAATATATATTGAATTTATAATTAAACTGTTGTTGTGGTCATCTCAGACAGCGCCACCTTGTGGCAAACTGCCAAAAGCGCTGGTGTTGACAAGTGCCAAGCACTGGAAACCACCGGCTCAAATGAAGCACTAAGTGGAGGCATACTGGCTCCCCCATTCCACCTCTCCTCACTCCAAAATGGATCCCACCGGCCTCCATTCCTCTGGCTCACTCACAAACACCATACATGTACCACTCAGGCCACAAGGGGAAACATGCATAGCACACGCTTGGGGCTTTCGTGCTAGGATCTGATTAGTGCATAGAAGCACAACTTGACAGAAGTGAGCGGGAGCTGTGGTGGCAGTCTCTCTTAGTCACTTAGCACAGTTTTCCCCCAAATACATCCAACGCGTCTCAGTCAAGGTGAGACCAGGTGAGACTCCAAACTTGCTGTTGGCTGTCCTGAAAGCTAAGACCCATGAAGAGGAGAAGGCCAGGGAGTTTGAGAGAAAGAAGCAGATGTCAGCTCGCCACGAACAAGAGTAAGGCATATGACTCATTTAGCTCCTTGTCCTTCCGCTGAGGAAGAAAACTTATTTTCAGATCCGGAAACATCAGCATTAATGTGAAGCTGGTAAACAATCATGGTGATAGCTCAGTGGGTTAAGCACCTGTAAATAGCATCTGCGCGCACCTCTGAAATCACCAGTTTGAATTTCTGCGGGAACAACTCTGCCTTTCAGGATTCCGAGATTCTGGACAAAATGATTAAGAGACTCTCTTCAAACGTGACGTGTTCTCTATAAAAGGTTAAACACTTCTCTGTGCCATGATAGCACTTGACACGGGGTGCACTTGGCGTTATTTAATCCTATAATTGACAAGCAAATGTTGCAACAAAAAAAACACTCTCACGGACATCGCAGAACGCAAATGAGCATCCTGCGGGCACGGGGCTTGTCCTTGCTGGCGTGAGACCCTCCATGGGAACGGCGCAGCTTGTCTCCGGTAGACGCGTCCCTGGGACGCCAGCGTGAGGTTCCCATTCCCGGAGCAGCTGATGCGGCGGCGGCGGCTCTCCCACGGAGGCCAGCAGGTGTCCACTGCCGCTGCAGCCTGCAGTGAAAACCTAATCTTTACTACTCTTCTTTCCTGTCGGAACTCGACGCAGCCGACCTCAGGCAAACTCGACCGCCCCCTACCTGAGGCAATACGAACGTTCGGCCCATCCTGAGGCGAGATTCTGGGGGTAAATCTGTTCTGCATGAAATTTCAGGTGAAGTTTAGAAGTCAATTTAGAGCAAGCTTCTGTAGCCAGATCCAGGCTGCACAGTAAATGTCCTTCACGAGCAAGCTTCAGTGCGCAAAGCTAAAGGGAGCACAAGAGCGAGAGTCAGAAACCAAGTAACATGGTTTGAAGTTTCAGGCGAGGTATTGGAAATCGTGTTGGAGTACGAATAAACTCTTCGACTGTTCTAGTTGCTATTTTATTTTTAAATGTTTTAGTCCTCCAAATTTAGGCACAAGCAACCAGAGCTCTGTACAGGTATAGTGCATAAAATAAAATTGAGTTTCCCAATCATAGACGCACGCGATCTAATACAAATATTATTAAATGGAATTTTACCATATTCCTAAAGTTCAAATCAGGTTTTGAGAGAGAAGAATTCCATAACAATTTTTGTGTAGAATGAGTTTAGTAATGGCTCTAAATAGGTAAATGCAAAAACACAAGGTGATGGATGTAATTCTTGAATTATTATCAGCCGCTGGCAATCGCTCAGGCCGCATCCCAATCCATCTTTTTTTCCCCTCCAGGCCACCCCAGTTTGGCCCCCGACATTTGCAAATCAGTCTTGACCCTCCTCCCCGTGGGAACAGTCCAGCATGAACTGCCAGGCCAGGTCCTCCCTGGACCATAAACAGGCATCCTGGGACCGGTTTCAGGGTATCTATCACCCTTCATCAGCCAGGCTAGTTTGAATCCAGTGGCACAGTGAACCTGGGACCCACGTCTGGGCATACCTGACGATCTTAGGGCGGCAAAAACAACAAGGTGATGGATGGAATGCTTGAATTAATCTTAGTGGTTGGCAATCGCTTGGAGCCGCATCCTAATCAATTGATTTTTTATTCTTTTTATTGTTTATTGTTTTGCCCACCATGCCACCCCAGTTTGGACCCAGCCATATGCAAATCAGTCTTGATCCTGCTCCCCATGGGAAAAATCCTGCCCGAACTGCCAAACCAGGTCCTCCCTGGACTGGAAACAAACATCCTGGGACTATTTTCAGTGTATCACCCCTCATCAGCCAGGCTAGCTTGATTTGAGTGACCTTGAAACCACTGACCTCCCACAAGGGTGCCTCCCGCGTGGGACTATGCCCCCAGCCCAGGAATTTTGTGACTTTGCCCCAGGCCACTAAGACTACCTGGGTGGCGGGGAGAAGACACTGTGCCCCTTTGCCCCATATAAGTAGTGTAGGAGTGCGTTTTTCGCCTGCTTGAACCTAAAAGTGGAGTGATCAGGGCAATCTGGGGTGTTTCCCATCCCACAGCAAGGTTTGCATGTCACCCTGCAAACTAGTAAAGGCCTCAGGGGGAATCTGATAGAATGTGTTCTGAAGAACATACAGCAACTTTGGTAACAAGATCATTTTAAACATGGCTACACGCCTCATAAGCGTGAAGCCATCATCAAAATGGGGTGACCCAGTGGTCATGGACCTGGGTTATACGTGGTACGAAAAACATGGTCATGGACCTTATTTGGTAGGTGAAACAAATCACAGCCTACAATAAATTATTCAACATATTATTTCTGGGCCTGTAACCTATTGGCTCATGGTCCCGGATACAAAACAGTCTATCAAGATGCAACAATCACGAATTATTTGATTTCCAAAAGGTTTTATTTCATCACAATGGGTGCAACAGTGTTTGCCTTACTGCAATTTGACAATTTCAAACGGGCGGCGGGAAAGGGGGGGAAGGGAGGTTGCTCCAAGAGAACGTGCACGAAGAGGGAGTGCTCTTAGTGTGGGAGGTGAGTAGAAATCAGACAATGTGATACAAGAAAAGGTTACAAAAATTCATTCATTAGACTGATCCAAAATTCTCAGTCTTTTTTATGCCTGGCCACATTCTCATAGTACAATGTCAATGTTATAATTGATTCTAGAATACACAATGCAATTCTTGTGTGGCACATTACAATCAGGGATCGTGGTCCAGGTAAGATGAATGTGGGCGTCAACGTTTTGACTCGTCTTGGGGCTCAAGGGGTATTTGTGGGCCTCGGCCTGCGGGTCTTCCTCAGGACAGAAGGGGCAACCTGAGTACAGGTGTGGTGTCAATGTCACACACCCGCTAATCCTGTGTGGGATATGGGATTCTCCAGTTAAGTTAGAGAACGTCCTCATCCAATGTAGGAGTGGTAGGGTACTGGCTATTATTCCAATGCAATGAATGCTTGAGCTGTGAGTAAGAGTGTCCAGCGTAAGCGGCCCGCCCGGGGCACTGTCAGCCAACAGTGCCCCGGGCGGAACGTGTGGTCACCAACACCAGGTACTGTGTGATATGTGGTGCGTTGTGCAGTGGCCTAGCTCTATAAAATTCCTCATAGTAACAGGCAGAGGCCCTAGTAATGGTTTCATCCATAGCAACAACAGTCTCCCCTGGCCCCATTATCTGGTGCACTCACCTGACCTCCGCTTCCTTCCTGCCCAACCATGCAAGGATTTTCCAGGCTTTATCTCCTGTGTCAGATAATCTATGGAGCGTGCCAGGTCGCTATATTCGGCCCTCTGGAGTTCCAGGTGCCTAAACATTACCCTTGATTATGGCCGCTTTCGAGCTTCAAAAGTCTGCTCTAATGCTGCTTCAGGCCCCTACTGTTTCTGAGTGGAAAACCATCTTCTATGCTTCCTAGAGCACCACTTTGGAGCCAAGTGATCCTTTATTTTCCTTAAAGTACAGCTCAGAGTCAACCCTTTACCTGGTGGAAGCGCTCCTGTCCCACAGATCCCACGCATTGAGCCTCCAGCCTGCACCTCTCCAGTGACCCCGTGTACCCAGTTTCACCATTTGGGGGCAAAAGTCGGAAAATCCCCAGGCCAAGTACTCTGCTTGCTGTATGATGCTTACCTCCCCAGCAGGGGCGAATATGTAGTTCAGGCAAGAAAACACCCTATGGGCCCTAGAGAATTACGAGTATCGCTTCTCAGCAGGGTGTGCCTATAGCCACTGGTCCGAGAGAATCAGCAAAGCATGAAAGCGGGGTAGGGGGTGTGAGCATTCCTCATGTCTCAGTCCTATCTAGTTCTACTGCCATAACATCAATGAAATCTCCTTCCAGAATGTGAAGAGGGGAGTCCGCCTCTAGCAAAATCTCTGAAAGTTTTGCTAGCATGGGGGCCTGTAGCCTAGGAGGTCCCCAGAGCCCCCACGTATCTGCTGTAGGGATCTACCCACTGCTTCACCACTCAGAAGGGGGGTTCTTTATAACTAGTATAGCCACCCCTCTAGACCCCGATGTATAGCCCGCGTGGGACAGTGTGACGTATGCATCCCACCTCAGGAATCTGCACTGTGCCCCTTGGAGATGAGTTTCTTGTAAGAGCACCACATCTAGTTGCAACCTCTTAATATATTGGCTCCTTAGCTCCTCTTTGCTTTATCTCCCAGTACATTAACGTTCCAGGATAGGACCATCAGAGTCCTGTTGTCTAAGGGTGGAGTACCTGCTGTAGCTCTCCTGATAGGAACAGGCTGTGTTAAGGAATGGGTACCAGCCACAGCAGGGCCACCACTTGGTCTTGCAGGTTCTGAAACAACATCTCTAGGAGATATTAGAGAGTGTCAAGGATGGCCCACTGTTGCTTGCAGGAGTTTGACCCAGACATTGACCCCCCTACAGGAGGTGGGAGTGCCGAAGGGAGGGAGGGGAGAGAAAACCCAGCCACCAGACCAGGTCAAATGTGCATCTGGCCAATCAGGCATCAGTTACAGATCTTGAGTCTTTTCGCAGGCCACTATGGCCCCATGGTAGGGGATAGCACCCTCACCGCACTCACCACCCTGGCTGGGGAGTCCAAAGTCCAGCAGACACCCCCACACAAGTGAGTGGGTCTGGCCTGTGGCAAGGATATCAGGGCCCTGCATATAGTCTTCGGGTGGTGGACTGTGCTGCCAGGATGAGAAGTAGTCAAGAGGCCTCCTGCAGGGGAGTCATGACAGCCACCTCACCCCCTGCACTCCCGTCGACAGCCAGCTTGTTGGGCATGGGTCACATACCCCCACTTTGTCACTCCAACAGTTGGGAGAGGTGGGGAAATCCCATTCAGCATTGTGGTGGAGAGATACCTTTCCTAGCCCCCGTCAGATAGGCCCGCAGTTTTGCATCTCCTCACTGTGCTTGGAATGAACTTCATGTGCCCCGTAGGGGACCACTCCCTGGGCAGACCTACGCCTGGGATGCTTTTGCCAGTGAACCCGGCCTCCTCTCTGCAGTCAGGCATCAAGGTGGCCCCCACAACATCCCCACCTGCACCCCCCAGATTGTGGACAGCAGGGGGAGAACAACGTAGTCCCCCTCCGGATGTCCAGTATGGGCAAGCAGAGCGGCCACCGCACACAAGGCCCAGGCCTCCCCAGTCTTCAGCAATCATCGGCAGCCACCCTGATTACACTGTGCTGGTCCTATCTCCGGGCCCCTCTCTTTGCAGGCAACCTTATGCCAAGGGCAAAAGACGATCTCACACCTCCGGCACGGCCTCACCAGTGACCCAGGCGAAGAAGAAGGCAGCAGACCCCTCCACCCCCCAGCCGGTGCTCCCGGAGCTGAGCGCCCCTCATTGGAAGGGGATGCTAGTCCCAACGGAGCCGTGCCCAGCCGCAGCAGGCCACTGGAATCACCCCCTGCAGTAAGGCAGCATCAGGAGGACTGCCCAGGCCCCAGTCGTTCAGCCTACGGATGTCGCTCCCTCCGCCACCCTCATATCCGACGGGCCAGTGCAGGCCTCACCAGTGCTATATTGGCCTCGCGGCGCAGGAATCTCACCCCTCCGCATTGTCGGGCAGCGGGGTGTGGCACAGGAGAAGCTGGGCTGAAAAGTCATGGCTGGGCTGAAAGTTCATGTACTCTGGTGAGGATGTTTCAGGATTTAGAAGGGGCCTGGCACGAAGCTCGCTTGGCCACGACCCCTTCATCACATTAATTTAAACCATTGCATCCTGTTTTGGGGTAAATACAATTTGTTATAACAATTGCACAAGAAAACATGCCATGGCATAAGCCATATATTTAGATGCATAGAGTACGATATCTTATTTATTACCTTTGTTGAGGGATTAGAGGGGCATCATAACTCACTCAAGGTTTGCCTGGCGTAAGTAGATGGCCTTCTCCTCAAGCTCAAAAAAGGCAATAAATAGACTTTTACACTTTGTGCATCAGCATTCATAGTATATACTTATATGTGTAGATATTTGATGTTCACCAAGGTGATGGCGGTTGTTGCAGCTCATCTGCGGAGATCAGGGGTGCCAGTCTCCCCCTATCTCGACGACTGGCTGCTGATGGCGGGTTTATCCCAGGCAGTCGTCTCCCACCTTCAGACTACGTCAGACCTCCTGCGCTCTCTGGAGTTCTCTATCAACTCTCTGAAGTCACACCTGATCCCCTCTGAGACGCTGCCTTTCATTGGAGCGGTGTTTGGATACACTGCAGTTTCATCGCCCTGAACAGCGAGTCCAGGATATTCAGGCTGTAATACTGATGTTTTAGCTTTTAACTTGAATTTCGGTGAGACTGGCTCTGAGGCTGCTGGGCCTCATGGCCTCTTGCATCCTGCTTGTGATATATACCTGCTGGCATATGCGGGCTCTGCAGTGGGAACTGAAGATCTAGTGGGAGCAGCATCAGGGGAACCTCTCCAACATGGTCCAGATCTCGGGGGCACTTCAAAGGATCTGTTAATAAACCACGATTACGTCAGCAGCAGACCCCTCTCCTTTCCCCAACCAGATCTAACAGTAGTGACAGATGGGTCACTCCTGGGCTGAAGCAGATATCTGGGAGAGGTGGAGATCAAAAGACTCTGGTCTCCCGTGGAATCTGGACTCCACATCAACCTGTTGGAGCTTCGAGCTTGTTGCAGGGATTCTGCTTATACACAGAACTATGCGTAGAACCCCAGGACCTCAGTGAATTGTGGTGTACCAGAAACTCACATCAGAACCCAGAACCCAGTATCCGGCTAGCATAAGTGTCCCATTCGTTATCCGAGATTTAGCTCGGCGGTCCCAATGAAAAGACAACCCAGAACAAGCGACTCAGTGTACTCACAGGAATGGTGGGAATCGGAAATACCTGTTCGTATATTATTCTCACATCAGTCCACAACAAGAATCAACAGAGACACGGTGAAAATAAAAAGAGTTTATTTTTATAGACCACGTGTCCTAAGATGCAGTACTTTGGCTAATACAAGCAGACAAATGATTATAATTAAAACCATCAGCATCGTTACAATACCATAGAATATAAAGGGAGTGATCATGTTATAAATGACAGTGGATACTACCACCTTCCCTTAACTAAGAAGCTAATATTATTATTATGCTAATAAAAGGTCTCTTAGGCTTGAACAGGGGACCCCATACCTCACAGATCAGCTTAGTGAAATCACATCACAGGAGCATCAGAAGTCTTCTCGCAGGAAGGCTCGTCTTCGGTCTGAATATTAAACATGATGGCTGCAATATTAAAAGCACCAACTTTCAGGTATTCGCAGCTGCCTGTGTGTTATGGCTAAATAGTGGGGCGATCAACCTGGAGTGGAAAACATGCATTGTCTAACGACCCAGACTGTTTGTTACACTATGTACAGACCAAGGTCACTGCGCAGAGCTCGGGATGGTAACAACAGATTGCTCTCATGTGAGGCAAAGCGCGAGTCAGCAGTATGTTTAAACAATAACATGTAGACGCAGTGTCGTGCGCAAAAGCAGCAAGATGGCTTTCTGACATCTAACGTGGTTATGCTAACTTAACAATGTATGTACGTATTAAGGGATTCCTTACTACATGCCCCCTTGATCGAAGCACTAACCAGTAGGGAAGGAATGAGAGAACGCAGAGTTCAAATTCGACAGAGCAGAACAAGGCGTATTCAATTTCGAAACCAAGTATCGGTTCAGAGCAAGTTCGAAAAGGAAAAAGAAAACGGGAGAAAAAGAAAAAAAGATAAAACCTCAAAAAGGGAAAGGAAAAAATAAAAACCGCTGTTTTGGCCAGCAATCCAAAATCACCGGTAATGTTCAGTACATGGTAGAAACAAATATAGTGGATGACAGTTCACTCAATCCATGAACGTGTATGCAGCATACGTAGCAACAGCTTCCAACAGAAAATCGTTGGCACGGCCACTAAAAGTTTCAGCCATCCACTTAAACAAAGAAAAGGAACATACATGTTCTTCAATGAGCGGAGCCTCTAGCACCATCAGAGGGCAACCGACGTGTTCTTCCAGATAACTCATATCCAAGAAGTCATAGGCAGCCCTTGCGATGTCCCAATTACCCAGGATACCATGCGCCGCACCACAGGCCATAATCCGAACACCAGAACAGGCAAACTCGTGAGACACTAAGGGCCTCATCAGTCGATCATAATCCGGCACCGGAGACACCGTGTTGGTTAAGCACAAATCCAGAGGCCATTCAAAGGGACAATCTAGGCAGTGAAAGACAGGTTGCACGCAGGTAAAGTAGGAATACCGGAAGGATAATCCATATGCCAGGCTCAAAGTCGCCAATGGCAGGGTACCATAATATTCAAGCATCCTGTCACGAAGAAGATACAGGCGGGGCAGGTTGTCGCGATGCACAGAAAGTGCAGCCATTTCGTAGTATGAAAAGTAAAAGCAGCACACCTGCCACCAGCGCCAGAATCAGCGGGACACCGCCAAAGACGCTCGAGAAAATAGAATGAAAAAATGCCGGAATCACACCAAAAATAGTTTGGAAGGAGGTCACGAGGCCTGAGCCTACAAGTTTAAAAAAATGAGCCAGGCCAGTTGTGGACGAGGGATTGAAGATTGTTTGGATCAAAGCTCCAAAATGCAGGGGGAGGTCAGTATTCAAAAGCGCCTGTACCTCAGTGCGCGTATTTGCCACGTGAAGGACAAATGTTTCTCGGGAGGAAGTCAATGGCACCTCCTTTTGGGACAATAGAGCTCTTATTCTGCTCATCTTGTTGAACTCTGCTTTCAAGGTCGGAATCGAAGGCCAGATGGAAACATCCAGCCGCCCATGCGGGGGAGGAAATAGAACATTATTGCAGCAGACTACTCTCTGCGATACAGTTACTATATATGGGATTCCCACTAACATCCCGCAGCAAGCTTCATTATTCAAAATTAAATAACTACCGTTTGCAAGCAGCGTGAAAGATGGTGTAATCACCGGCACAGGGATACCTTTGAGGACGCAGGCCAAATTCGGGGCGTGTACATTGCAAGCACCGTGTAACTGAATGTGCCTACATACTACAGAATGATCAGGTGTCGAGGTACACTCCTCACCTTTCAGGTAAACCTCTGTACCGTCTCTTGTACATCTATACGTAAAAGGGAGTGACCAAACCTCATGTAGGAACGCGATACCCAGCTGTTCATATCTACCCAGAGCATAATGTTTCATGCATGACGTAAACTTAAAAAGCGCGAAAGGGAGCGTGATCAACCCATACACTAACCACGCGGCTGAATTCAATTCCGCCACAGAGAAAGGTAACGGCTCCAATTTTTCAATGTGTAACAATGAATATGTAGCATCTTTCATGGACATGAACTGCTGCTTTACAGTAAGGTAAAAGGGAAGGAATAATGATGTCGTATTCAGATAGTCCCAGGGGACCTTTCCTGCCTTTAACGTTTGTAATGTCCATGCAAACTGCATAACAGAACGCAGCTGGTTTTGACCATGATACAATACAGACACATCATCATGTACAATATCAACAATTGAAGAAACAATATTGTCTAATGTATAAATTCTGGAAGAAAGTGTGTTAATGCTGTTATCTATAACGGCCAAGACCTTTTCCATATTTGCTTGATCAATGGCCCTCAATCTTGAAGCTGCCTCAATTTGCGACAATTTCCATACTTCGTTGTAAATAGCATACGCCCACCTCTTGGATCTGCCACCCACAGGACCTTTAACAAAATCATTCAAATCTATTTTGTCATGTAATTTTGATAAATGAACTTTGACAGACGCCAAGGTGGAATCTCGCAGCCATGATTGACATAATTTCCCTACAGAGTAGGTAGTTACTGTGTGAGAGGACTCAAACCGAGGGTCCACGCGCTGCCGCGTATACCCCGGTTTCAGACCTAGAAAACGACGTTGACAGGCATCTGAACTGCTTTGCCAAATTAACCATCCTTCACTACTAAATTTTGAAATATTGAAAGATGCATTAGAGACTAACGACTGCAAAGCAGGAAGGGACAGATCTGTGTGGTTATCCCAATTAGGGTAAGCACCCAGATCTGGAACAGAAGGGAAATTTAGTTTTTTAGAAGTGGCCAATCCGAAACAGGTGGTCTGGAAGATGGTTGAATTTAAAAACAACATATGATTCGGTACAAGACAGGCACGATGTAAAGCTTCAGTTCCCTGAACCTGCCACGGTTTGGAACCCCAAACCGATTTAAGATCAATAGTAGCCTTCCACAGATCATAACCTTTGATTGACAACTCATCCATAAAGGACTTAGAATATAGTAATTTGGTGTGTGTCAGTCTAACCTTCGAGGCAGATTCAGGCATCACTTTAAAATAAAAGGATGCCGGGTTGGAAACACTGAAATCAGTAAAATAAGTATACTTCTCAACCAATGTAGGTGAACTGCCGAAAGATGGGGTGGGACAGTGTTCCCATTGGGTAAAATTTACAAAATTACGAAATGTATTCGCTTTATGCAGGAAGTGATTGCCATAATGCTGAAAACAATACTGTTCTGCATAGTTAGCCGCATTTTCATATAAATCTTCTGCATCAAAAGCGGCATAATATTTCAAATCAGATAATAGTGCTTCAATGGCATGAACATCCCAATCATCAGAACGAATGTTCTGCTTAACCACATCACCCATAGAAACACGAAATACATTAGGTACATTGATGACCTCTGTAGGACCATGAATTTGGAATTTAACAGCATCCCACGCAATTCCATCCAAAACGGGCCAGGCAGTAATATTCACAAAAGTCTCGTCCCTTTTCATGATGTGGGACGAGGAGTGGGGGGCCAAAGTTCCATTGATAAGTCTAATTGTAGATCTTTCTTTAAGATAGTGGCCATTCACCAGACGGAAAAATACTATTACAAATCCAATGGACATTAACAAAAAAATACTTATAAGCACCAGCCAGATGTATGTCCAAGGGGGAATCAAAAAATGTCTTTTGAACCAACTAGCAAAAATAGCAATGTTCGAAGGGGAATGAAAAGGCAATGAATTAGTGTCAAAGGAGAAACGTGAGTGGTCAACCTCCGTAGATTGTAAAACAGGCGAGTGACCATTTGTAGGATAAGCATACTCAGTCTCTTCGGGCAGACCACCAGCCGGCGGTATTAACAAGGGATCAGTAACTGACTGCATCTCGATGGCAACATCAGACAAGGTGGTAGAAGCAGGAAGCAACACTGAATTTCTTTGCATCGTCTGGCATGAAACTGCTAGAGTCAGACTAAGAAGTATCGGCCACTCGCTGAAGTTTGACATTGTCAATAGAGATGTACCTGTTTTCTTTGCGACCAGGAAGTGGAGGTAAAATGACTGTTCTTGTACCCTGCACTCCGAGCACTGGAACTGGTGCACGATAAGAGGGGCCGAACTCCTTCTTGTTCTCCACCTTCTCACGGACCAGGTCTCCAACTCGGGGTAGCCAGCCGACTACCGGAATCTGAAGCTCAGCATCAGACGTGGAGGGCAAGTGTTCCTTCGATAGAGTGTCTCTGGCTTCTTGTAGGGTCTGCAAAACAGCACAGTGATCATCTACGTCAAAGGGTGCGGTCGACGCCGCCATGTCTAGACCATCAAGGTCTGGGACAAACATTCTGATTCCGAAGAGCATCATGTATGGGGTCCGCCCACCCAGAGACCTTCTAGGGAGATTATTAAGTGCACGTTGGACGTTATACAAGTGGGCTAGCCAATTCCGGCCTGTGCCTAAAACACGTGCTGTCAAAGATTGCTTTAAGTCACGGTTCATTCGTTCCACCACACTATTACCCTCAGGTCGGTAGGGGGACGAAAATTTGACTTGGACCCCCAAATTTCTCATAGCCTCCTTGTAAGCCTTAGAGGCGAACGCGGGGCCCTGATCAGAATGGAAGGTACCACACGCAAAAGTTCCTGATGACAGTCCGCGAATCAGCACTCCTTTGTGGCCATACCCAAAGAAAACGTGTGCACGAATCCACTGCAACCAAGATATACTTGTACGCAGTATCAGAAGAAAAAGGACCGCAGTGATCTAGATAAACACAACCAAATGGTTTATTAGATATGTACAACTGTGTTTGTGGTGGGCGCGCAACAGCTGAAGGTTTAATCTGTTGGCAAATGTCACAATCAAGAACATAAGCGCGCACCTGTTTGTACAAACCGAACCACCAATAACGTTGTTGTAACAGAGATATAGTAGCTGACACGCCGGCGTGGGCTGACGCCAACCCCTGGTGCGCTGCTAGTATCAGAGATGGTCTGCAGTCCGCGTTGGGAATAATTCTGTCACCAACGTCGTTAATCCTCACTAACGGGACGTTATCAGGACTTAAGTGATATAAATAACGAGAAGGAAAACCCTTCGGGTAATCACTTCCCTTCTCTGTAGCAGCAATAGCTGCCAAGATGTCATCATCAATCTTACTTTTAGATCTTGTAACTGCTGCCACTAAGTATGTAGCCACTGCGGTTTTTGCTGCCTCGTCAGCCAAGCTGTTACCGACAGCATGGACACCAAGTCGTTGGTGACCAAGAGTGTGAATAACATTCACAAGAGGGAGACATTCTTTAAAGTCTGCCACTCGAACCCAAAGCATTTTATGCTTAATTGTGCTACCTTTGGTATCACGATATTCGTTTTGAGACCAGAAGTGTAAATTGTCATTGTAGGACTGGACACAATAAAAGGAGTCACTTACTATAAGAGTAGTAACTCGGGGATCAGTAAACTCCAGTGCGAGCACCAGAGCTCGGAGCTCCGCCAATTGCGCGGTACAATCACCCAATGACTGCGTATGCACGGCATCAGATTGGAATTCACCATTTACGAATGTACCCACGACAATTGCGCAAGCCGCAGAATAGGCATGCTTTGATCCAATCGCCGGCTGCGCCGAGCCGTCAGTGTTTATGACACAATGGTATTCTTCGAGCGGGCGCAAAGACAGAGGAGCCGGATGAACGAATTCATACTGTAAGTACTCCTGAGTCTGTAAAGAGGCGTCAAAGATATAAGTGACATCTGGTGATGTCAGAGTTGTGGCCCATTGTATCCACCGTGGATGCAAAGCTTTATAATTTGGTACACTTGCTTTTGTCACTGCCTCTAGGGCAGGATACGGTGTTACAACCAGTATCTGTTTTCCATGCGACATTGCGCGTTCTTTAAGGATCGCCATCTGTACTGCCGTCAGAACTTTCTCGACAGTGGAAAAACGCAACTCCGCAGAGGTGTACAAGTGTGATTTATACGCAATGGGGACTGTATCGCCCTCATTGAACGTCAAGTACGTGAAACCCACTGCGCCTGGTACTATTCTTATTACCAGGTTAGTGCGGTTATCACGTGTCAATAAGTATTGTGAAGCAAGAAGATCAGCCTGTAAAGACTGGAGAATAGCAGAATGTTCCAGCTGCCAGCTAGACTTCGAAAAAGAAGGTTGTACCAAGGCGTAAAGCGGCTTGATACGCTGGGCATAATCAGGAATATACGTACGTCCGAAATTCAGAAAGCCCAGCAAAGATTGCAATTTTTTCAGTGTTGTAGGAGCACGCAAGCATGCGCACTTCTCCAGAAAGTGAGGAGCCAATCCCTTACCTTCATTGTTGAGCTCGTAGCCCAAAAACAACACTGTATATTCCGCGATGTGAGACTTCGCAAAATTAAATTTGTAGCCATAATCCGCAAAACTCACAATAATATTGTCGACTCGAGACAGATGTGGCATCAGCTCATCATCTGTGAGGTAGATATCGTCAACATAGGAGTATGCGTCGGGGTCAATTCTTTCTAAGAGAGAGACCACGCGAGCGGCAAAGACGCCAGGGCTGTTTTTATAGCCCATGGCTAATCTTGTGAACTGTTTTTGTTTGCCGCCTGAAGTAAACGCCGTCCACTGGCTACTCAGTGTGGACAGGTTATGGCTAAAAAAGCCATTGGAGATGTCAAGTGTCGTTTTAAATCTCTTACGCACGAGACTGTCGACAAGAGCCGTGCTGTGAGTATTTTGTACTGCGCAGGTCCGGCAATGCGAGTTTAAGTGCCGGTAATCCAAAACTAAACGGTACGACCCGTCAGGCTTCGTCACAGTGAATAAAGGGTTATTCATAGGGGACACACAAGTTTCAATAACACCCTGATATTCCAATTGTTCAAGGATTGCAGCAACGTGCGGTCTAGCCTCACGACGCATAGGATATTGGGGCTGTGGCTGGGGCATAGACCGCAATGGAATCTCATGGCAGGGGGACAGCCGGTCCCATCAAACCTGAGTGCGATACACTGCTGGCGCTAGCGCCAGTGCCCACTCCTCAGCGTACACTTCAGCCTGGTCCTTAGGCACGGTGTGCGCAAAGGACGGGAGGATAACCTCCTCCCCTCTAGGAGCTTCTAAAATGAAAGCTGGGGGCCAATCTGCCTCCGCTAGGAGGATATCATAGGTGGTAGTCAGATTATCCCAAAAATCCCCTTTATTGTACGTTGTATGTCACCCTCAATTAGTAAGACTATTTCGTAAAGTCTGTCAGGGGGAGCCACTCTGGTGTCAGCTGTTTCAACAGTAACCAATATATCAGTTGCTGTCGCCGCCAGAAATGGACGCAGAGCTTGACGGACTATGGTAATTTCCGCTGCGCTGTCCAGTAGCGTCAGCGCCCATGTCCGGTTCCGAAGCTGTGTCCGCACTATCTGAGGCATACCTTGCCGTCAGAGCAGCCACTTTCTTCTTCTGAAACGGGGGTCTTTGTCGTGCGAATTCGTCCTGCTTGCCTTTACCCTCAGTCTGCCGGGGTTGGTCACGTGTTTGTGGAGCACCCCGACCTTTGCCACCGCCTCCGCCACCGGACTGTGAAGCCGATGTTTCCTGTGAAGAACGAGGAGAACGTTGTTCAGAAACCTGAAATCTATCAGGATACTTAATAGTAGCACGATCACGCAGATCATAAGTGCGCTCACTACTTGACTGAACGGGAGAGGCAGGCCGAGACCCCTGTTTCTGCTGCTGCTCTCCCTGTTGTTTTGACCGCCAACTCTGTTTCGGAAAGTTTGGCCGGTCATCCTTACCAGAGGCGTCTGCCTTACCCTGCTGCTTAATTTCGGGAGTTTTAACAACAGGTTTAACTCCTAAAGAGCTACGACCCAAATCTCTGTATGCTGTCGAGATTATTTTCGCGAACTCCCGCGGCTTATCCTCATCAGCAACTTTCTTCAGTTCATTACGAACTTGGAATTGCATAGCATCACCCTTAAGATTACACATTATCATGGTAGCCACCAGGTCAAACTGTCCGAGGAGCCGCATGCCTAATTCTATCGCAGACTCCGCACCGTGGTTATCTTGAACACGTTTAATAACGGAGGGCAGTACCGACATAGACGGAGTGCCAAAGCACTGCGAGTACGTCGCCGCAAAGACCTTGCCCCAGTTGACACAATCATCAATGTCGGGGACCAAGTCTTTAGGCAAACTAATGGTAAGGATCCTGTGTTTCTCCACAGGAGATGTATACGGGTAAACCGCTTTTATTTGGTCAAATTTTTCAGCAAGCCAAAAAGGGAAATCATCCCTATTTTGGGGGCGCTTGCCCATAACAGAATTAACCATAACAGGACTAATGACCACCGTGTGGTGGTCAGTAGGCTGTCCCGCAACAGCAGGTGCCCCCGCCTGCACATTGCGTGACACGTACTGTACCAAAGCCCTATGTACTGTAATAAGGGCAGTGTGCAGTACACGCAATTCAGCCACCGGCACCGTTCGGTAACGGGGATGAGGCGTATATCCGGCTAGTACCGGCCAAGTGGCCCCTGCAATTGATAAAGGGCCCATTCTCGGCGGTATAACCGCATGGGGAAGGGCGCCATTAAACCACATAAGATGCTGCCAAGCAGATATTGGTATTTCTTGTGTCCTATACGGCGTATAGTTCGCTGGCACGGCTGTGGCAGTGTAAGAATGAAAAGAATCATCGTCCTCACTCACTGCCGGAAGCGTCACCCAAGAGTAGAACAACTCATAAGGATGAGCCGCATCGGCTCCTACCACAAAGATTACGTTCATACCAGTGTCCGGCACCCCATACTGCGTCAAATGACGTTTCAGAGGTGCCCGACTGTGCGCCGCTATATCGACCGCCATAAGGACAAGCTACACTCGAAGTAATCAGTAGCACAAGGGTTCAATAACCTTTTTAATGATCAAGCTTGAAGAAACCTATATCAACAGAAATATGTAGGTTTAAATCCGTCAGACTTGTTATCCGGAAACAAGAATGAGGGTGTTGTGGACTAATATAAGCACTACTAAGGCGTTTCAACTCATAGACCAAACGTTAGGTGCGCCATGTTGCAGGGATTCTGCTTATACACAGAACTATGCGTTGAACCCCAGGACCTCAGTGAATTGTGGTGTACCAGAAACTCACCTCAGAACCCAGTATCCGGCTAGCATAAGTGTCCCATTCGTTATCCGAGATTTAGCTCGGCGGTCCCAATGAAAAGACAACCCAGAACAAGCGACTCAGTGTACTCTCAGGAATGGTGGGAATAGGAAATACCTGTTCGTATATTATTCTCACATCAGTCCACAACAAGAATCAACAGAGACACGGTGAAAATAAAGAGAGTTTATTTTTATAGACCACGTGTCCTAAGATGCAGTACTTTGGCTAATACAAGCAGACAAATGATTATAATTAAAACCATCAGCATCGTTACAATACCATAGAATATAAAGGGAGTGATCATGTTATAAATGACAGTGGATACTACCACCTTCCCTTAACTAAGAAGCTAATATTATTATTATGCTAATAAAAGGTCTCTTAGGCTTGAACAGGGGACCCCATACCTCACAGATCAGCTTAGTGAAATCACATCACAGGAGCATCAGAAGTCTTCTCGCAGGAAGGCTCGTCTTCGGTCTGAATATTAAACATGATGTCTGCAATATTAAAAGCACCAAGTTTCAGGTATTCGCAGCTGCCTGTGTGTTATGGCTAAATAGTGGGTCGATCAACCTGGAGTGGAAAACATGCATTGTCTAACGACCCAGACTGTTTGTTACACTATGTACAGACCAAGGTCACTGCGCAGAGCTCGGGATGGTAACAACAGATTGCTCTCATGTGAGGCAAAGCGCGAGTCAGCAGTTTGTTTAAACAATAACATGTAGACGCAGTGTCGTGCGCAAAAGCAGCAAGATGGCTTTCTAACATCTAACGTGGTTATGCTAACTTAACAATGTATGTACGTATTAAGGGATTCCTTACTACAAGCTATCTCACTGACATTTAAAACCTTCCTGCCCTTCATAAAGGGAAGGCTAGTGCAGGTGTTCACCGACAACACTACCTCCATGTGGTACTGTAACAAATAGAGCGAGGTGGGGTCATAGACCCTTTCTCAAGAGGCCCTGCGTCTCTGGACATGTCTGGAACATCAGGGCATTTCCTTGGTTATTCAACACGTAGCGGGGTCTCTGAATGCTAGAGCGAATTAACTCAGCCAAAGATGCCTAGCAGATCACAAATGGAACCTCCATCTGGAGGTGGTGCAAGGTCTCTTTCAACCATGGGGAGAGCCTTGGTTAGATCTGTTCGCCAATGCTGAGAATGTGCAATTTCAGCTGTTTTGTGAGCTGGAGATTCCAGCGCGGCATTGTTCAGAGACGCTTTTTGTCTTGAATGAACATCAGGTCTCCTGTATGCCTTTCCACCAATACCACTTCTGGCCAGAGTTTTCAAGAAGATCAGGAACAAATTGGCCCTGTCGTCCTTGTGGCTCTGGACTCGGCTTGGAGAGTCTGGTATCCCAAGCTGTTGAGCGTGGCCATTGGACCTCCGATCCGGTTGCCACTTCGGTAGGATTTTCTGTCGCAGCAGCAGGAGAGGGTTCTCCACCCAAACCTGTCAATGCTCCATCTTCATGTGTGGAGATTGAACGATGACAGTTGACAGCTTTCAACCTTCCGTCTAAAGTCTGTAATGTCATCTTGGCAGCCAGGTGTTCCTCCACCAAGATGTTATGCGCCTGGGGTTAGAGCAAGTTTGTGGCATGGTGTCCCCTTTCTCAGGTCCTTCTGTTCATTCTTTCCGTTGCCCACCAGACCTCTGCTTTGGGCACCTTAAAGGCTATCTTTCACCCATCTCAGTATTTCTGCACCTGCCAGATCAGCCACCCTTTTTCAAGTTCCCTTTCTTACATAGATGTCTGAAAGGTCTCCAACACTTTTTCTCCCCTTCACCCTTCATAATGCTTCAGTGGAACCTAAATTTAGTGAAAACTTTTCTAATCTGATTTCCCTTCGAGCTGCAACCCAATTATCCTGTCAGGCTCTTCACTATCAAGACAGCATTTCAAGTGGCAATAACATCTGCGCGGTCAGTGAGCTCCAGTCTTTGTCATCTAAGCCTCCCTACCTCAACTTCTTCCCAGACAAGATGGTTATTTGCTCCAAGGCTTCCTTTCTAACAAATGTGGTCACTCCTTCCATATAGGCCAGTCTATCACCCTGCCTACTTTTACGCTCCGCCTCATTCCTCTAAGGAAGAGGACGACTGCACCGACTGGACCCCAAAAAAGTGTTGTTGTTTTTCCTTTACCACACAAAAGAGTTCCGAGTCGATGACCAACTCTTCGTGGGGTATGTCAAAGCCCAGAAAGGGAAGGCGGTACAGAAACAGACCATCTCCCGATGGATAGTGCTCTGTACCAAAATCTGCTGCACATTAACCAAGAGATACCGAAGGGAATGATGGACGGAGCGTTTGAGCAAATCAAACACTCACCCCAGTCAACTGATCTGGGTTTAATCCATCATCATTCTTTAGCTCACTCCACCACCCCAGTTCAGACATGGTGATATGCAAATCAGTCTGACCCTGTGCCTCGTGGGAACAGTCCAGCCCGAACTGCCAAGCCATGTCTTCCCTGGACCGGAAACAAGCATCCTGGGACCGGTTTCGGGTTCATAACCCTCATCAGCCAGGCTATCTTGAATCCAGTGGCAAAGTGAGCAATGGACCCACGTCTGGGCATACCCTGCTAACTTAGGGCGTACAAAGCGATACCGAAGGGGATGATGGACGGAGCGTTTGAGCAAATCAAACACTCACCCCCAGTCAACTGATCTGGGTTTAATCCATCATCATTCTTTAGCTCACTCCACCTCCCATTTGGTATCGCACATTAACCAAGAAGCATGCTCATTCCATCAGAGCCAAGGCTGTGACCACTGCGTTAGCACTGACAGGCAATGATGTGGGCTTCTCTGCTCACGTTTACCAGGCACTGCTTCGTGGACAGTCAAGTCCATAGGCACAAGCACATTGCCCGTTTGGCTTTGTAGGACCTTTTAGAGTGAAATTGTTTCTCAGACCTTCCTCTGGGGAGGTATTGCTTGGGTATCTATTCTATGGTAGGAATCTGTGGCCAGAAGTATCAGATGAATAAGTTACCTTCAGTAACGCCTTATCTGGTAGAGACTATCTAGCCACATATTACTTACCGATCCCACCATTCTCCCTGCTCTGCAAAAGGATTATTAGACTTAGGACTTTCTCCTCTTTAAGGGCCCTCATTTTCACACTTCAGTGGTCAGTACTCATGGTGGCATTGCCCTTCTGGCGTGGAAAGTCATGAAAAGAAACTGATGTCTGCACACTGGGGTGGCGCCTATATAGGCACCATGCACGTCCCTTCTGGCAAGAATGACGCCGCTGCCATGCGGAGACAAATGACGCGACCTACTGGCGCTCAAGGGTCATGAAAAAATCTCGGGATCCAGTCTGATGCCTAGGGAGAATTCTAAGGTAAGGAATCTGTGGCTAGATAGGGTCTCTACCAGATAAGGTGTTACCGAAGGTAAGCAACTTGTTCGTTATGGCAGTCATTACACTACTCAGTGACATGGTACGTGTGTCCTGAAAATGAATTTAAAAAAAGATGTAAGTGGGACAGGGTGAGCACACTGTGACCCCAAATGGCATGTAGGGGGAGGACTGCCAAAGGGACCCCCTTGTTTGACTGGCCACAGCATTGAGAACTTGTGGCAGCCATTACAGGGATTTGAGGCATGGTCCCCTTTGAAATATAATGTGGTGAATGGCAGGTTTTGAAGATCACAAAAAAGGAGCGCATATAAAGTGTGAAAACAGATTTTAATCACATTATAAATAATTTGTTGGCGGTACCATACTACCATGTTAAAAATGGTGCTGTATACTAAGGTGATTTTACTTTGTGTAAAATGCTGATCCACTGCTGGGATTTGATGACACATGTATGAGGATAAAACTGTTTTCTCTCACAAATTTCTCCTAGAGGTTAGGGAAGCTGCTACAGAATCTAAAATGAGAGCATATTTTCTGTAAATTCATACTTTCTTCCTCAGCTACGTGGGAATAGTCTTACACACAGAGTTAAACATGTACTTCCAACAGTGTCAGCAGCCTTTCATTTGATTTATCAGTCTTCTACTGCAGCTTCCCACAGTGTTCTAATGAACAACTAGAGTGCTAGCATTCTTATTTATGCCGAAAGTGGCACACCTGAAGCCATCTTGATCGAATCAAAGCTGTAAAACTTAAACATTTCCTTTAGAATGAAGAAAATGAAAGGGTTTGTGTTAAAGAAATTATGGTTTGTGCTTTAGAAAGCATAATAAGGACAGTTTTATATGAGTTCTCAAATATCTTCCTCCTCCTTTTCGGTAAAACATTCCGACATGCTGTCTGAAACATGTACTTTTAACACCAACAGCAGGCTGCCGGTTTACCCCTGGTGATCATCTGCAGCTTTACCACAGTGTTCTGATGAGCAGCTAGAGAGCTGGGATTCTGAATTTATGACAAAAGTGTGGCATACCTGAATGCTATTTTAATGGAATCAAAGCTGTAACTGAAAGCATTATCTACAGAGGATACTGCAGTAAATAAGAAAATGAGGGAGCTTGATACTAACAAATTTGTGCAAGATGGCCATCAGAGAAAAAATAGCCCAAATGTAGTCTGAATATCATACGCACACATTCTCTCTCTCTCTCACACACACATATTCCTCCACCCTCAAATATTGCCCAAATATTGGCCAATGACTGACGTTAAGTAACTCATACAACAAATAATCAACCAATGAGAGAGTTAAGTAACTCGTACAAGAAGCAATCAAGTGTTCAATTGGATACAAACCGTTGGGTACAAACCATGTAAATAGCGATTAGTTTAAAAGCCCTTTTTTGCTATTTGAGAACTTAGACATGTTTCCTCATTTTAGAGCAATAACCATAATGTATATGGGCAAAATACCCCTCCTCATTTTGTCATTTCTAAAGGAGATGCTTTAGGTTTTACAGTTTTTATTTCCATCTAGATGCATTCAGGTGTGCCGCACTTTTGTAATAAATGCAAAATGTTAGCCTTCTAGCTGTTCATTAGAAAACTGTGGGGAGGGAGGGGGCAGGGGCATGGGGTCGGACAATTGAGAGAAGGTGGAGGGGGCAGTGGCAGCAAATTGGCCAATCCAGGCATTCAGAAAGTGCCTTTGCAACACTACGGGCCAAACTTGGCAGGCAGAAGGGTCAGTGGCTGACCAACGGACCATAGAGAGTAGGGGGGGCAGGTGCAGCAAGCCCACCATGCAGGAAAGACGAGAGTGGCTTTGGCAGCACAACATACCATAAAGGGAAAGAGACAGGGGCAGTGACAGCACAACGGACAATAGAAGGCAGGATGAATGGAATAGGGACAATGGAGGGCACAGGGGCAGCAAGTTGACCATGCAGGGCAGATGGGAGGGATAGTGGCAGCACAATAGACCACACAGGACAGCCAGGAGGGCAGTGGTTGCACAACAGACCTTGGGGGTCAAGAAAGAGAAGGGCAGGAGCATGCACACCGACAAAAGAGGTCAGTGAGAGGAGCAGGGTGAGTAAGCTAACCAAGCAGGGCTCATGACAAGGACAGTAACAAGGTATATGCCATGTCAATGTGTGATAAGCAAAAAATATAAAATTTCAGACCCAAAGTGAAAGAAAGAATAGAAGCCCATTAAGAGAGCACAAACGCTCAGAGTAGACATGCATCATATGGGTGGCCACCAATGTTGGACTGTCTGAAGGACCTCTGTTGTAGATGAGGGCATTATAGCATAATACCATTAATGTTATTAATCTCTGGCACTCAGATCAACAAAGTGATTGACACATGAAATGGTGCTTGTGTGCTGCACCTTGTTTGTCAATTATGACTGAGAAATGTATGGGTAGTGTACTGTAGGAATATTGAGAACTGTTCCAAGGTCCATTAGAACTGAAGGCTTTTGGATGCTGTTGCTGAACTTTTCGTATATAAATTGGGAAATGTGTCTTTGGCAGAAAACAGATGGCTAACATATTGGAGAAAATGCTTCCTACACTTGTGGCCTAGAAGAAATCCACAAAATAAGGTTATGAATTTACCTGTTTAGGGTACACCAGAATATGAAGGTAGTTAACCATACTTTACCCCTATATACTAAAGATTTGGGACAAAATGTGGTCGTTCAGAGCACCTCATTACCCTTGATGTGGTGTGAGTCCCCTAGCAGATAAACTGTCAAGAAGAGGTATGTGCTCTCAATGCGTTTATTATTCAGGGAAGGGACTTCCAGATCTGGAGGATATCTTTTTAACAATGGAACCCGAGACACTGAAGCCCAAGATGCTGCAACCCCTACTAGTAGACCTAAACTGAGCCAAAGTGGATAACTGTGCTCCTCGAACTTCATAAGCCTTTGAAATAAGTGAAAACATCAATTGGCTTAGTTAGCTGTTCAAGGTTTTGAAATAAAATTGCGTAAAACTCATATTTTCCCAAAGGATCATAAGACAGCTGTTTTCACATCAATACCAGTAATGGAAGACACCTGAGATCCTGTGGCCATAGCTGGAAGATACACCTCCTCCACTAAATGACTTGAAGATAGAACCTTAGGTAAACCTGACTGACGAGGCCACATCTTGAATCCATACTGTACAATCATCCTGATTGTTACCCTTTGATAAGCACCAGGACTGAAAGGAAACTCAGTGAGGGGGTCTAAGCCCTTCAACTAGAAGTGGCCCTAGACTGTTGAGCTGCAACTGCAGCTGCCTCTGAAAGCTCCAAATTCATTAACCCAAGCCTTTCAGCATCCAATCTGCTCTGCATGCTGGATAGGAATACAGCAGTTGGACCCTGCGAGATCACAGGACAGGGGACAGAAGCAGCTTCCAAGGAGGGGCCACCACCATCCCAATTAATAGAGGGAACCAACTCCTGCATGACCAGGAAGCTCCAGGACTACTAACGCGTCCTCTTTGAACTTGAGAAGTACCTACGCGACTAAAGGAAATGAGAGAAATTCATATATTTGCCATCTCGGCACGGTGTATGTATGCTTACTCATGGTTTTCACCTGCATACTCTTTTTTCAATGTGTAATCAACCCTGCAGTCCACTGAATCCTTTAGTATCACCTCATAGACAGCCATAGACACATAACCCCCCACCCCCAGGTTAGGTAGCATAGCATCTACAGAGCTGCGTTAGTCAAACACAGTTCTTCACAATCTACAGGGTATATCTTGGCCATAAAGTTTGATACCACCATTTGTTCTCGTTCTATCCAGTCCCTTAACTTCTCATAGACTTGTTCAGTGTCTAGCCAGATGTAGATGGTATTTCATAATGTTGCGACTCCTTCTTGATATCCTCTTTCACAGCCTCTTTAATCACCACTTGCACTTCTACACGTGAACAAACAAAATAGATTTCTTCCCTTAATGTCCTTCTGTGTTTGGGTGAAATGGAAGAAGATTCCGAGTGGAAGGGGTACCTGCTCCATTGTCCCCCGTTCTCAGACTTATTGGAGCATTTTCTTCCCAACATGCCAAACACAGTCAGCCAGCTCAGTGTTGCCTAGCAATCAGAGGCCAGCTGGTCATCGATACATCTCTCTTCTTTCCATGATGCTGCCAAAGAAGTAGCCTTTCTTCCAAATGCTGGAGACCTTACGATGCCACGCCGCCTTTTCGCTTCTGCACCAGCAGGTCGCAGCTGCAGCCCAAGACACCTCATTCAGGAACAGCCTCTCGTCGTCCGACCCTACAAGTAAAAAACACCTACACTCACTCTGGAGAGACTGGAAACGTTTGCCAAGGCACCATGTCCTAGCAAAACCGCGTGCCCTGAACTTCAGGTAGTGGTGTTTGGAAGAGGAGAGGCTATACCAATTCATAGGGGGCGTAGACCTCGAAATATGAAGAGAAATAAAGGTAGGACTTCTGGAAGAAGCCGGAAGCTTCGAACATCTGTCTTGCAGGCAACATGCCTAACATAGTTATGAATTAAACAAGGATATAAAGAACAAAGCAGAAATGTGATTTCTGGAAAAGGCGTCAAACACACGCAAACTCTGGTAACTGCTCGAATTGAGGATTCGCTGCCTCGTGACAAGGAACGTCTAATGGATTTCCTGGAGATGAAAGAGGTGTAATCCTTATTCATTGGCAATTATTAAAGAAACATGCTGTATTTCAGCTGAGTGGCGTCTTTATGAGCAGCATAAAGTGCATTAAAGAAGATCTCACTTTACCTCGCTTGACAGGCGTTTGAAGAAAAGTGTCCATTCTTAGAGAGTGTGGCTTAGTGTCTTAGAAAAATTAAATTATCTCCCCATATGCTTCAGACCTTGTGGCCGGAACTCTGTAAACAGGCATTCAAATAGCTAAAATCACTCAAGTTCATCGTTTTTTTTATCCTTCATGTGCAGCATCCTTAGAAGGATGAAAGGCTTAGTATGTCAATCTGGGATTCAAAGTTATATATCCACACGGTTAAATTCCCCCCACCCCAATGCAGTGGTTGCGTTATTACTTTATAAAATGAAAAAAGTAACTTTCTGTCAGTTGGCTTTGTCTATTACAGTTTACGAAACGGTGAACATGGTTGATTGTCAGCTGAAGTAAATATGTGTAACTGCTACATGTGTTGAGTTTGTGCTCGAGTTGTCAAAGGTTGTATTTCAGGGTCTAGCTTTGTGGTGCCCCTGAAGTCTTGCGCCAAGTTTTCTTGCTGTATTTGCAAAACAAGTTCCAGTTCCTAGTCCTACCTGATCTCTTCATAAACTTGCGTTTTGCAACTTTACACTGGAAGGTTTTTGTAAATGAATGGGTCTGGAAGTAGCTTGTCCCTCTTTTTATGGCAGATAACATTGTGTGCTTTTTGATGCACATCATTAGCTGTGTGGTTCTCGGTTAAGTAGGTCCAGAAATCCTCCTCCGACGTCAAACCTGTTACTGTATTTTAGGAGTTGCCCTTTGATGTTTTCTTCCACTTGTAACATCCTTCAGAGTGTGGCCGAAATCTCCATTTAAGTCCAATTTCCTGTTTGTTGCGTCAATATGTTAAAAAGCGGTTGTAGACCACACAGCTGTTTTTCATTCTTTCCTTATGAGGAGTGATAAGGCAGAGGTGGCTTTTGAATTCTCTGACTGGAGTGTTTCAATGACAGTCGCCCGTCTCTTCCATCTCCTTAGTGTTGTTGGTCTGGTCCTCTGGCTGTAATTCTATTGTTCAGTTTTGTCGTACTTCTTTTTCTTGTGTAAGATTGGTAAGTAGGAATGCTAATTGGACCACCGAGTTTAACAATGTGTAAGTGTGAGCAGCAGAGGGAGTTCCTCTTGTCACTATTTAATGGGCACACCTCTCCGCCTGTAAGGTCCATGACTGGCCTGAAGGTAGTCCATGTCCAGGTTCATCTGCTGCAGCATCACATGTAAAATGGAATAACAACAGTAAATGAAACTTAGTTAACAACCTCATCCTTGATTGATGAATGAAGTGTGAGTGCGTAGAGTTGAATTCATCACTGATAGCCAAGGTCATCCGTTTGTAGATCATAGTCTCTTCAAAACAGAGAGTGGATCCACGTGTGGAAATTGGTTACTGTTTTTAAAAATTATGGCGCGCCCATCTCTTATTAAATTTTGATAGGTAGAAAATCTGTGAAAATGGGGCCTCTGGAAGACATTTGTCATTAGCTTCGAACTGATATTGTGGCTCAACACAGGTATCAAGATGGGGATTATTATGTGCATGGAATCGAAGCCAACCCTGCTGTGCAAAGAGACACAGGCGGGTTGTTGCTGTGAAGAATCTGCAGCTGGTGGTTGAGCGATGAATTAAACACCAATATGACATAAATTACATTTTAGCATCTCTTGGCTGTTTTTCTACAATCAAAATGAAAAATAGTTCTCCACTCAGACAGACGCTTCTAAAAAATGTGACTAGAAAATGAAAAATACAGAAAATACCAAAATAAACTTGAGGGGAAAGATGCTGTGCTCTGCTGCTGTAATGGAGGTACATTAGGGGTGATGCTAATGGGGATCTCTCCCAGTATACAAACAGCAGTAAACCAGCAGGAGGCCGAGGCGCTGCTATCATCCTAATGCTCGGGTCATCACTTATAGCGTCTCCTTCCTGGAGTGATTCGGTAGGAGGCAATTTTTGGAGGATTAACTTAATGGGCTTCTTCATCTTCATAATGGAAGATGTTTCAGCTGTCATTGCAGAGTGGTAGGGGCATCAGCATGGTTTGTGCACCACATTGCCTCCCCATCAGTCCCACTCCTATCTGTGTCCGTGCTCAAATTCCTCACCGCTGTTTTTTTAATGTTCCTTAGGAATTGAGTTATATCATCCAATATTGCTAATGAATTGACACATATTATTTTCTGCAACCCCTGCAACATTGTTTGTGAGTGAATCTACTTTTCTGTAATGTGCCCTGTCAATTGAGCCCTTTTCACATGGACTCATGCAGAGCAGACCTCTCTTATGTTGCAACTGCTGCTGAAAGCACAGCAGAAAAGTATTCATAGCTATGTTTAGTTCTATAGCCGCAAAGTCACAAATGTCAGATGCCCTCGTATTGTAGTTTTAGAGTGTGAACTGCAGAGTGGCCATCTACTTGAGAAGAGTGTGAGTCAGGTTGAATTACCTCTGATCAGTCACCAGCTCCCTTCTTGGATAGAGGAAGCGGTTGTTGAAAGAAAAGCCCTTAATAAAAGCTGGATATGATTTTCCTCTTCAGTGCCACTACACACCTGCTTCCACCCAACTTGTCCCATCCCATCCTGGCCGCCCAGTCTCAACCCACATCTACACACCACCACGTTCTATATGCAGAGCAATATATTTATGATGCTTCTGCCACAGTCAGGTGTTCCTTGTAAAGCAGTCCGCTCTTCCTTACTGGCTGGTGCCTTGCAAAGCTTTAATATAGAATCTTCCTTGAATTTTAAGTGCTTATTTTCTCATTCTTGCTCTCTCAATGTAGTAGGTTACTAATACAATCCAGTGTTGAATGCTAGAGTACAGACACTTGAGTGAATAAGGAAGTAGAGTATTTGGTGATGGACTGATGTGTATCGCGTCCATGGTCCAACTAGAACCAGACCTTTCTAGAGCTCTTCTGTCTCTTTTGCCGAATTGAAAGAGCCCTCTCACATAATTAGTGCTTCATCTCCACCAGAATGTCTTCTTGGTGTTCTTCTCGCCTGTAATTGTTAAGCTTGGCCTGTGTTCACTGATGCACCGGAAAGCCCAATACCCAACAGAACACTCTAAACAGAGCATATCACATGCCTCCCAGTAGCACATAAAACCACAGTGATGGTGCCCTAGAAGCACTCAACTCTAACACAACATCCAACTCTGCATAAACAAACAGTACTGTGCAAATATGCCATATCGTAGAATGTGATCCCAACAGGACTTTCCACTACAAACGACACATATGAAAACGTGCCACACGACCCCTTAAAACAAATCACACACACTCCGTACTGCATTGATGTTTCATATACTTGGGAATCAACGGGGCCATAATAACACTAACTGTTTGGGAACCGCACCCGCAAAAAAATCCAACACACCGTTAGGACACTTTGCACACATATTGAATCAATATGGGATATTGTTCTATATCACCATACTCACAAAAGCACACACCCAGACAATGCTTTACACACCAACTAACAGAACTCGCCAAAGAAAACCTGCTAAACCTCCCAGCTAACCCCAGATATGACAGTAGATCGCTGTTAAGGCTCTCAGTAGCACTACTAACTCCAGTATTGCACTCACACAACGTACTAGACGTTTAGCAAGCCAAATAAAAGTGATCGTGCCTAGAAGCTTTTTCAAAACCTCCAGTCACACCATTAAACTTTATTATCCATGGACCTATTGTTTGCAACACTACCACAAGCACACCACTGATGTTACAGCTAATTAGCCCAGTCAAATTCAGTCTATTTCGGAATCATCAAAATGAGGTTAACAAGGCACTGGACCACAATACTGCTGCAAGGCAGTGACGTAATTCACACTGTACAAGTATGTGTACCATAACATAATTTGTGCATTTATTAGATTTTTGAGCTCTTTAGTTTACACTTGTTTTCTGTGCCTTCCTTGCATCATGTCTTGACTGTATAGTATTCCTCTAGTCAGCAGTAATGAAGGTGAAAAATACTTAAGGTGTCTCTTCAAGATGAGCTTGAGTGCCATTTTACATATAATGCTGAAATATCTTACCTGGAATTGTGAACATATGTGTAATTTTCTGGCTTAGCCCGTGTGAATAGTACTTCACCAATACATTGCTCAATCATTTCCTAAATTAAGCCTGTGTGAGTAGTACTTCACCAATCCATTGCCTAATCATTTCCTAAATTAAGCCTGTGTAAGTGGTACTTCACCAATCCATTGCCTAATCATTTCCTACATTTGCCCTGTGTAAGTGGTACTTCACCAATCCATTGCCTAATCATTTCCTAAATTTGCCCTGTGTAAGTGGTACTTCACCAATCCATTGCTCAATCATTTCCTAAATTTTCCCTGTGTAAGTGATACTTCACCAATCCATTGTTCAATTGCCTCCTAAATTCAGCCTGTGTAAGCCTTACTTCACCAATCCATTGCTCAATCATTTCATAAATTTGCCCTGTCTAAGTGGTACTTCACCAACCATTGCCTAATCATTTCTTAAATTTGTCCTCTGTAAGTGGTACTTCACCAATCCATTGCTTAATCATTTCCTAAATTTGCCCTGTGTAAGTGGTACTTCACCAATCCATTGCTTAATCATTTCCTAAATTAAGCCTGTGTAAGTGGTACTTCACCAATCCATTGCCTAATCATTTCCTAAATTTGCCCTGTGTAAGTGGTACTTCACCAATCCATTGCTCAATCATTTCCTAAGTTTTCCCTGTGTAAGTGATACTTCACCAATCCATTGTTCAATTGCCTCCTAAATTCAGCCTGTGTAAGCCTTACTTCACCAATCCATTGCTCAATCATTTTCTAAATTTAACCTGTGTAAGCGGTACTTAACAATGCATTGCTCAGCCATTTCCTAAATTAAGCCTGTGTAAGTGGTACTTAACTAATCCATTGCTCAATCATTTCCTAAATGTAGCCTGTGTAAGTGGTACTTCACCAATCCATTGCTCAGTTATCTTCTGCATTTAGCCCTTCTGAATAGTACTTCACCAAGCCATTGCTCAGTTATCTCCTACATTTAGCCTGTGTGAGTAGTACTTCACCAATCCATTGCTCAATCATTTCCTAAATTTGCCCTGTGTAAGTGGTACTTCACCAATCCATTGCTTAATCATTTCCTAAATTTGCCCTGTGTAAGTGATACCTCACCAATCCATTGTTCAATTGCCTCCTAAATTCAGCCTGTGTAAGCGGTACTTCACCAATCCATTGCTCAATCATTTCATAAATTTGCCCTGTCTAAGTGGTACTTCACCAACCATTGCCTAATCATTTCTTAAATTTGCCCTCTGTAAGTGGTACTTCACCAATCCATTGCTTAATCATTTCCTAAATTTGCCCTGTGTAAGTGGTACTTCACCAATCCATTGCCTAATCATTTCCTAAATTTTCCCTGTGTAAGTGATACTTCACCAATCCATTGTTCAATTGCCTCCTAAATTCAGCCTGTGTAAGCGGTACTTCACCAATCCATTGCTCAATCATTTCATAAATTTGCCCTGTCTAAGTGGTACTTCACCAACCATTGCCTAATCATTTCTTAAATTTGCCCTCTGTAAGTGGTACTTCACCAATCCATTGCTTAATCATTTCCTAAATTTGCCCTGTGTAAGTGGTACTTCACCAATCCATTGCCTAATCATTTCCTAAATTTTCCCTGTGTAAGTGATACTTCACCAATCCATTGTTCAATTGCCTCCTAAATTCAGCCTGTGTAAGCCTTACTTCACCAATCCATTGCTCAATCATTTTCTAAATTTAACCTGTGTAAGCGGTACTTAACAATGCATTGCTCAGCCATTTCCTAAATTAAGCCTGTGTAAGTGGTACTTAACTAATCCATTGCTCAATCATTTCCTAAATGTAGCCTGTGTAAGTGGTACTTCACCAATCCATTGCTCAGTTATCTTCTGCATTTAGCCCTTCTGAATAGTACTTCACCAAGCCATTGCTCAGTTATCTCCTACATTTAGCCTGTGAGAGTAGTACTTCACCAATCCATTGCTCAATCATTTCCTAAATTTGCCCTGTGTAAGTGGTACTTCACCTATCCATTGCTTAATCATTTCCTAAATTTGCCCTGTGTAAGTGATACTTCACCAATCCATTGTTCAATTGCCTCCTAAGTTCAGCCTGTGTAAGCGGTACTTCACCAATCCATTGCTCAATCATTTCCTAAATTTGCCCTGTCTAAGTGGTACTTCACCAACCATTGCCTAATCATTTCTTAAATTTGCCCTCTGTAAGTGGTACTTCACCAATCCATTGCTTAATCATTTCCTAAATTTGCCCTGTGTAAGTGGTACTTCACCAATCCATTGCTTAATCATTTCCTAAATTAAGCCTGTGTAAGTGGTACTTCACCAATCCATTGCCTAATCATTTCCTAAATTTGCCCTGTGTAAGTGGTACTTCACCAATCCATTGCTTAATCATTTCCTAAATTTGCCCTGTGTAAGTGGTGCTTCACCAATCCATTGCCTAATCATTTCCTAAATTTGTCCTATGTAAGTGGTACTTCACCAATCCATTGCCTAATCATTTCCTAAATTAAGCCTGTGTATGTGGTACTTCACCAATCCATTGCTTAATCATTTCCTAAATTAAGCCTGTGTAAGTGGAACTTAACTAATCCATTGCTCAATCATTTCCTAAATGTAGCCTGTGTAAGTGGTTCTTCACCAATCCATTGCTCAGTTATCTCCTGCATTTAGCCCTTCTGAATAGTACTTCACCAAGCCATTGCTCAGTTATCTCCTACATTTAGCCTGTGTGAGTAGTACTTCACCAATCCATTGCTCAATCATTTCCTAAATTTGCCCTGTCTAAGTGGTACTTCACCAACCATTGCCTAATCATTTGTTAAATTTGCCCTCTGTAAGTGGTACTTCACCAATCCATTGCTTAATCATTTCCTAAATTTGCCCTGTGTAAGTGGTACTTCACCAATCCATTGCCTAATCATTTCCTAAATTAAGCCTGTGTAAGTGGTACTTCACCAATCCATTGCCTAATCATTTCCTAAATTTTCCCTGTGTAAGTGGTACTTCACCAATCCATTGCTTAATCATTTCCTAAATTTGTCCTGTGTAAGTGGTACTTCACCAATCCATTGCTTAATCATTTCCTAAATTTAGCCTCTGTAAGTGGTACTTCACCAATCCATTGCCTAATCATTTCCTAAATTAAGCCTGTGCATGTGGTACTTCACCAATCCATTACCTAATCATTTCCTAAATTTGCCCTGTGTAAGTGGTACTTCACCAATCCATTGCTCAATCATTTCCTAAATTTGCCCTGTGTAAGTGGTACTTCACCAATCCATTGCTCAATCATTTCCTAAATTTGCCCTGTGTAATTGGTACTTCACCAATTCATTGCCTAATCATTTCCTAAATTTAGCCTGTGTTAGTGGTACTTCACCAATCCATTGCCTAATCATTTCCTAAATTAAGCCTGTGTAAGTAGTACTTCACCAATGCATTGCCTAATCATTTCCTAAATTTGCCCTGTGTAAGTGGTACTTCACCAATCCATTGCTCAATCATGTCCTAAATTTGCCCTGTGTAAGTGGTACTTCACCAATCCATTGTTCAATTGCCTCCTAAATTCAGCTTGTGTAAGTGGTACTTCACCAATCCATTGCTCAATCATTTTCTAAATTTAACCTGTGTAAGCGGTACTTAACAATGCATTGCCCAGTCATTTCCTAAATTAAGCCTGTGTAAGTGGTACTTAACTAATCCATTGCTCAATTATTTCCTAAATGTAGCCTGTGTAAGTGGTACTTCACCAATCCATTGCTCAGTTATCTCCTGCATTTAACCCGTGTGAATAGTACTTCACCAAGCCATTCCTCAGGTATCTCCTACAATTAGCCTGTGTGAGTAGTACTTCACCAATCCATTGCTCAATCATGTCCTAAATTTGCCCTGTGTAAGTGGTACTTCACCAATCCATTGCTTAATCATTTCCTAAATTTTCCCTGTGTAGGTGATACTTCACCAATCCATTGTTCAATTGCCTCCTAAATTCAGCCTGTGTAAGCAGTACTTCACCAATCCATTGCTCAATCATTTCCTAAATTTACCCTGTCTAAGTGGTATTTCACCAATCCATTGCCTAATCATTTCTTAAATTTGCCCTCTGTAAGTGGTACTTCACCAATCCATTCCTTAATCATTTACAAAATTTGCCCTGTGTAAGTGGTACTTCACCAATCCATTGCCTAATCATTTCCTAAATTAAGCCTGTGTAAGTGGTACTTCACCAATCCATTGCCTAATCATTTCCTAAATTTGCCCTGTGTAAGTGGTACTTCACCAATCCATTGCTTAATCATTTCCTAAATTTAGCCTGTGTAAGTGGTACTTCACCAATCCATTGCCTAATCATTTCCTAAATTAAGCCTGTGTAAGTGGTACTTCACCAATCCATTGCCTAATCATTTCCTAAATTTGCCCTGTGTAAGTGGTACTTCACCAATCCATTGCTTAATTATTTCCTAAATTTGCCCTGTGTAAGTGGTACTTCACCAATCCATTGCTCAATCATTTCCTAAATTTGCCCTGTGTAAGTGGTACTTCACCAATCCATTGTTCAATTGCCTCCTAAATTCAGCCTGTGTAAGCGGTACTTCACCAATCCATTGCTCAATCATTTTCTAAATTTAGCCTGTGTAAGCGGTACTTAACAATGCATTGCTCAGTCATTTCCTAAATTAAACCTGTGTAAGTGGTACTTAACTAATCCATTCCTCAATCATTTCCTAAATGTAGCCTGTGTAAGTGGTACTTCACCAATCCATTGCTCAGTTATCTCCTACATTTAGCCCGTGTGAATAGTACTTCACCAATCCATTGCTCAATCATTTTCTAAATTTAGCCTGTGTAAGCGGTACTTAACAATGCATTGCTCAGTCATTTCCTAAATTAAACCTGTGTAAGTGGTACTTAACTAATCCATTCCTCAATCATTTCCTAAATGTAGCCTGTGTAAGTGGTACTTCACCAATCCATTGCTCAGTTATCTCCTACATTTAGCCCGTGTGAATAGTACTTCACCAATCCATTGCTCAATCATGTTCTAAATTTGCCCTGTGTAAGTGGTACTTCACCAATCCATTGCTCAATCATTTCCTACATTTGCGCGGTGTAAGTGGTACTTCACCAATCCATTGCCTAATCATTTCCTAAATTAAGCCTGTGTAAGTGGTACTTCACCAATCCATTGCCTAATAATTTCCTAAATTTGCCCTGTGTAAGTGGTACTTCACCAATCCATTGCTTAATCATTTCCTAAATTTAGCCTAAGTGGTACTTCACCAATCCATTGCCTAATCATTTCCTAAATTTGCCCTGTGTAAGTGGTACTTCACCAATCCATTGCTCAATCATTTCCTAAATTTGCCCTGTGTTAGTGGTACTTCACCAATCCATTGTTCAATTGCCTCCTAAATTCAGCCTGTGTAAGCGGTACTTCACCAATCCATTGCTCAATCATTTTCTAAATTTAGCCTGAGTAAGCGGTACTTAACAATGCATTGCTCAGTCATTTCCTAAATTAAACCTGTGTAAGTGGTACTTAACTAATCCATTCCTCAATCATTTCCTAAATGTAGCCTGTGTAAGTGGTACTTCACCAATCCATTGCTCAGTTATCTCCTACATTTAGTCCGTGTGAATAGTACTTCACCGAGCCATTGCTCAGTTATCTCCTACATTTAGCCTGTGTGAGTAGTACTTCACCAATCCATTGCTCAATCATTTCCTAAATTTGCTCTATGTAAGTGGTACTTCACCAATCCATTGCTCAATTGCCTCCTAAATTCAGCCTATGTAAGCGGTACTTCATCAATCCATTGCTCAATCATTTCCTAAATTTGCCCTGTGTAAGTGGTACTTCACCAATCCATTGCCTAATCATTTCCTAAATTTGCCCAGGGTAAGTGGTACTTCACCAATCCATTGCTTAATCATTTCCAAAATTTGCCCTGTGTAAGTGGTACTTCACCAATCCATTGCTCAATCATCTCCTAAATTCAGCCTGTTTGAATGGTACTTCACCAATCCATTGCTCAATCATTTTCTAAATTTAGCCTGTGTAAGCGGTACTTAACAATGCATTGCGAAGTCATTTAATAAATTAAGCCTGTGTAAGCGGTTCTTAACTAATCCATTGCTCAATCATTTCCTAAATGTAGCCTGTGTGAGTGGTACTTCACCAATCCATTGCTCAGTTATCTCCTAACTTTAGCCTGTGTGAATGGTGCTTCACCAATTCATTGCTCAATCATATCCTAAATTTGCCCTGTGTAAGTGGTACTTCACCAATCCATTGCTCAATCATTTTTTAAATTTAGCCTGTGTAAGCGGTACTTAACAATGCATTGCTCAGTCATTTCATAAATTTAGCCTGTGTAAGTAGTACTTCACCAACCCATTGCAAAGTCATTTCGGAAATACACATGTTTGTGAGGCAAACAGATTGTTACTTGTTTATTGAAATATTTCACATGGAAAGTTTCCCACCTTATAGGGTTCCTACCCATCGGTCCTCTCTCTGTGGTGCAGATGCTTAAAGACTTGCAGTCATTACTACTATACACAACATGGTAGATAGCGTGGAATGTTGCCATAGGATAGGGACAGAAAGTGATGCGTATAGCATCTGTTATAGGATGTGACTCTAGTCCAGTTTTGAAACTCATGCCCTGTAACTTAAGACTACACAGCCTTGTTGATGTCATACATATACCAAGCAATCCGAAACAACAGGGTGGTCCAGGCACTGGCGATCCAAACACTGACAGGTTACCCCATAACAGAGAGAGACTGGACAAAATCCCTGAAGGAGTTAAGCAGGTGAGCTTGAATGCAAGGTTTAAGCTGATTCAATTCAATTATGTACACCAGACATATCTTACCCCCAAGATGTTACACAAGATATACCCGGAGCGATCGGGGCAATGTCCCAAATGTGGGGAGGCGCAGGCAATATTTATTCATATGGTCTGGTCTTGCCCAGAGCTTCAATTATACTGGACGGTTGTCTTGATTGCATTGCAGGGAGCGTCGGGATGGGACATACCATGAGAGATCCGGGTGATGCTGCTGGGTCTGCTACCCCGATCTCAAAACAAGAATCTTAGTAGGAAGTTTATCCTTTTGGGTCTAGTGTTGGCAAAACGTCAGATCGCTATTTCCTAGCTAAGTCGCAGACCACCCAAAACGATGCAATTGGTACGGGACATGAAGGAGTGGGCGACGGCTGAGTTGATCCGGATGCAACAGATTAGACATGATGAAAAACTGGAGGAGGATGTGAGGGCATCGAGGGCGATGTTGGGTGAGATAACAAGCGAGAGGATGGACAATGAACCACAGGAGGAAGCCACCAGGACTGTACAGTCAGGAATGGGCCAGAGGACAAGTAAATGAAAGGGGAAAGACACATCTTGGACATACCGGACAGCGCACTGATATGAATAAATGGCCAAAGACACATGTTGATATTATAGGGACGCACGCCAGACATGGACGGGGGGGGGGGTGTGTATGTTTTAGTTTTAGCTATGGGTGGGGGGAGTAGGGACGTTGGGCTTATTTGATACGGAAATATTCCCGAGTACAATGAAAACATGGACAGGAAAATGGGAAAATGGGGTTTTGAGGGAATAGGGATTGATATGATAGAACATAGGATGATGAGACTACATTTTTTAACTGTTGGCTTAACACATATGCAGGGATTGTATATGGTACAGATAACCTTGTGGACATCAGTATGGGACGATTCTTATTGTATAATTTATGACAATGGCCAAATATATATATATATATATATATATATATATATATATATCTTCACAGCCTTTTCATTCTTTTACAAATGAAGCACTGGCAACCACAGTCTCCCCCACCAGAGGAGAGTATTGAAAGGCAAGCTCTTCTCTCCCTAGCCTTTAATACCCAGATTCAAAGTGGGCGGGATTTAGGGCACGCTCACGGGAGGTAGGACCTTAATGTGCGAGTCCAGAATAGACTGATTCTAGCTGTCTAACTTAACAGTCCTCCATTAAGTCCTTTATAGATGGCTGCTGTTTTACCAGGTCAGAGCTAAATGTCTATAGGATTCCTACCCTTGTGTCTGATGGCCCTAGTGCCAGCGCAAAGTAAAATAGCTGATATTGGACATCACACAGTATAAAATAGCCCAAAAGTAGTTATCAAGAAACACTAAGGACTACTTACATATTGGGCCGAAGAGGTGTTCATGATGACTAGTAATCTGATAGTGACGGAGACCAAGCTCAGGTTCCAATGCCGCGGAACATAAATTCTGTGTGGTCCCTAGCATAATTATCAGTGGTTCAGATTACTTTTAGCCTTCAAGCAACTTCTTATTTTTCTGATTAGTGAAAACCTTGGTTTAGGAAGGTCTCCAGTTGATACATGTATTCATCTACAATGACAGACTGAGAAGATAGTAACATTCTGCTATGGTTGCAGATCTGAGCCAGTCAATATGAGCCATATATTATACAGGCATATTGGGCCTCCTCATGCAGTCCCAGGTTAGCTTGAAACTTGTTTTAGCAGTAATTACTTCCTGTGATTCCTGCTTGTGCATAGGATGTGCTTTGTAATAGGAGTGGTAAAGAAGCTCTGGTAACTCCTCACAGTTATTTCATCGCAGTCAGAAGTTCATCATAGGGAGATGTGGACATGCTGATGGACCCGCAGAGATTTGCTTCTGTGCACCTAACCTCTCTAGCCTCTGTAGTTACCTGTATAATCTGGCACCATGCTCCCTTGTACCAGCATTGTGGTGGTATGACGACATCGGGCTCTGCATTATTACTGAGACCTCAGATCCATAGCTCTGTTAGACCAATTAAAAAAGCGAACTGCTGTTCTACTGTTTCTCACCTTTAACACTTAGGCCTTTCCTGCAGTATTCGTCGGTCTAATTATCATAATTTTTTATATTGTGTTTATAAAAGACTAAAGCCAGAGGAATCAATGCACATCGCAACTCCAGTGGAGTGTGACTGTCTCCACGTAGTAGGTAGCACCTATCAATAGGAAGGTGTTGATGTGGAATCTCAGGGTATTGAGGTCCTGTTGCCCTTCCTTCTTCTGGGATACTAGTGCCATATTTTTGGTCCAGGTGTGAGGCTGCCAAGGAGTTCATTTAGAAATTGTCACTCTGGGGGTCAGGCGAGTGTAGACATCTTCCTGGTATCTCAGATTGAAATGGGTCTTGCAAGTGACAGAGTTTGTAGCACTCTCACGATAAGGGATAAAATCCATTGATTTCAAATAGTACTGTTCTTTTTTTCTTATACCCAAACTTTGCATTAATTTAATCAAACTGTTTCGTGGATAAACTTTATGGCAGCAAAAATAGCAATGATAAACGGATAGTCAGCCCCCCAAATGAAGTGTCACTATTGGTATCCAATCTAAACAAATCTTCAAGCGTAATATATTTCGTGTCATAGACATCCATCCAGCTAGCACAGAACTTCATGAGGAACACGATGAGGGATACCACTTCTGAGAATACAACTTGAAAACATAAACTTCTAGCTGCACTGTAGATACTATACCTAACCCCTGAGGGAATTAAATCTTACTGTAATGGAACACCTGTTGGCTGGTTGGATTTCTATGACTTGAACATAGAGTAAAATTGAAGATTTGATTGGGTACCAAGGCCCGATTACGATCTCGTTAGGAAAGCCCTCCGAACGACTCCGTTCCGGAGAGCTTCCCAAACGAACTGCGCTCAGTGAGTCCGAACAACCGATTTCGATGTGTCCAATTGAACTCAATGGGAGCCTGTGTACCGTACGCGTACACAGGCTCCCATTGCAAAAAGGGGTGGGTGGGGAAAAGCGTGCACCCTGTGGCGGGCACTCCATGGTGCCCGCCACACTGTGCATGCATGGAAAGGGGGGACCATAGGTACCCCCTCTGTGACCGATTCGGAGGGCCCCGGGTGAAGGGGGGCCTTCTTCGGCCCCCCGAAGTCCAATTCCCACAGCCGTTTCGTCTTGGCAAAACCGACTCGGTACGGCTGTCAGAATCGGGCATCGTACTCGCTCGTTCGGAAGCAGGCCCCATTGAACTGAACGAATCGGCTCCAAACGAGTCGGACTGACTAATTCGGATTTGGAACCGATTCGGTCGGCGCGGACGGCTTCCTCATATCGTACTTGCTTGTTCGGAATGGGGGACGATTCGGTTGGAAACATACGCTCCCAATCGGATGTGCTTCTTCCGAATCCCGTTTGGAGCCCTACCGAATGACATTGTAATTGACCCCCAAGTGTTGACAATATCGTTTTGGGTTGTCTGCTATCCATTTATCAATGATTTTGGGACTTTTCCTGTCCATCAAATTGTGGGTCTGGCTGCCTATCCTTATTGCCATTCATCCAATTGTCGCTCGACATAAAACTTACTGCAGTTTGTGAATTTGGATCTACATACTTGGTGAGCATTGATGTTTCTCTTGCCACTCCATGATTAGTACCAGCAAACATGACACACACACACCATGTTCTGCTTGAGGTCATAAACCTTGCAGCTTTTCGATGTCAAATAGTTGCCTAGGTATTTCATTTGAATGGTGCTAGGCTTAATGTCAGATGACAGACAGATATAGAAAAAAGAGAGCAGTTTTACCATTTGTATTCCCCAAAATGTAATTGCAACCTTGTCTAGGTGTGTGTTTGAATGTGATAGATTGAGTCAGGAATCACATTATGCCTAGTGTTCTATAAATGAAAAAGTGGATGATATTTTGCCTTGAGAAAGCTCTAGGGGCAAAACATGTGCCAGCTAGGCATTTTCCTTGCCCTGTGTTGCTTCCACAGAAAAATCTGATGGTATAACTTCGCTTGGAGAGATGAAACAAAGAACTATACTACTTAGAAATCTATGGAATGTATCCTACATTTCTCTTCATAACAATGTTACAAGATCTGTTTATTTTGATCGACTCAGTAGGGACACCAACACCATTGAAGCCATCAGCACCTCTTAGGCTTTGAAAACCGTGCTGTTGAGCTGTTACAGCCACTGTCTTCATAAACCCTAGTATTGCAAGTAGTTTTTCTGTCTCCCTGTACCGTGCGTTGCATATTACGTTTGAAGTTGACCTTGGTGGCTGCTAGAAACCAATTAAGACTCTTAAGAACACAGATCTCAGTCATCTTTTGATTTGCTTTGCCGATTTTCCTTGTTTTGTTATTTTGTGAACAATTCAATAGTTTTTTTGGGCGATTTCTGCTGTTGGATTTAGAAGTTATAGTGTAGCTTGGCACTAGTGGATTGGTTCATTCTCATAATCATTAGATAGTTGTCGCTGGATTTACCATTCAAGTGGTGAAACGTACATACAAAAAGTGGTTAATGTTTGCATGAATCTTCACTAGTTTGCTTGCCTACTTTTGCTACTTTTCTTGTGGGAAAAATCAATATAACTCTTCCTTTTCTGTATTTGTGTTGTTTCACAGAGCACGGTGATTGTGGAGAAGACAGTGCAGGACCTCATGAACCTGATGCATGACCTAAGTGCATATTCTGACCAGTTCCTCAACATGGTGTGCGTGAAGCTCCAAGAATACAAGGACACCTGCAGCGCTGCCTACAGGTGAGTGCGCGTGTCTGCACAAAGAGTCACTTGTACGTCACCCATCCAGTGATTAACTGAAGAGGTTTGGATTAGAATCTGAATGCCTTCTGAATTATGTTCACAATATTGACATTTCTTTGGTATTTAAGATTCATTCATGTGTACCAACCACAACTTTATATTATTATGCACGTGTACACTTCATAACACTATTTAAAATCCAATCTAACTACATCTAGTCCTTGTTATAGTAACAAAAACATTTTCATGTGTCTTAAAATGACTTTCTATTGCGTGTTGATAAGTGTTTTGGATTAATGATGGTCAATAAGAAGCGTTTTTGAGGGCACGTGGCATCTAACATGGTTACAATGCATACATTGTTATGGGTCTTTCATATAATTTCATGCTTAATTGCTAGTTAACTATTTACTTGCCTTATTATTTGATGGCTGCTCTTTATCTTTCCCAAATGGTATTTAATTCAAGTGTCTCTGACTGCTACCCATGGAGTTTTTTGGCATGATCAATTCTTTGCTCCTGGGCCTAATGAATTATTTTAACTTTTTCATAATTAACACCTCACTGGATGAAACGGCTCTCAAGAATGTTTTTTTTAATATTGTTCGGTTGTCTTTGTAATTTGGTTGACCCAGTTCTTAACTCTTTACACAGCGAGCCTTAGGTCCTAACTCATTTAGCTACTTCAAGTTCCACGAGTATTCTGCCAAGCCTATGTTGTGTTCCTCAAAATATTTTGGGGGAACAGCATGCGTATACTGTGTCACATACCACCCCACATACCTTCATGTCATTACGTCTCCATCCTACAGTGTTATCAGGAAACATATTGTATGAAATTAACATGTATTCACTTATTAGGAAATTTGGCTGCAGCATTTCTAGGGGAGATGCTTGTATGGGATGCCTTTGGCAAGTGTTTGATAACGTGATGTTTTTGATACTGGCAGTGGAGAGGTTGGGAGGAGGGATTGTACATGCTACTGGTTTTGTAATAGGGATGGGGTGAACAAGACAACCAGGCACGCAATGTGAAGGGAAATCAGACATACACTGGCTGAGGAAAGTTGGCTGTTGACTATAGGAACGGAAATCCAAATTAAAACACTTATTTTCCGACGAGTGTGTGACATCTCAATGCACAATAAAAGGATTTAATGGCAGCTTGATCCTCTATTTAGTAATTACCCTTTCCAGCCCACTTCATCACTGCTAGTATGCTAGATGGAACACCCAAGTGTGGATGAACAGCTTAGTTTCATTTATCCAGTGCACTCTGACATAACCCCAGAATGCAGCAACATACACGGTAACTACTTTAATAGTGTTGATATGCATTGATAAAATATTTATTTTCCCATTTTACAAGATATAGTCAAATATAAAACACATTAAAAACAGTGTCGCATATCTCCCCCGTACACCTTTAATTCCAGAATGCAGATGTCTTCAATGCCAGCTGTTAATCCTTCCCCCGTGCGATACATTGACTATTCAGTAATTCATGCGTTATAGACCTTGGGCATTTCCAAGTTCCCTGGTGCACTACTCTTAATCGCTGCCCTAACTGTACATGCCTATAAGCCATCATCTGAGGTCTGTGATTGTGCGTACGGTCTTATGTCTCAGATTCCACCCACCTCAAACGTCTCCAGAGTATCTGCCCAGCTGACCAAGTTGTCTGCCCTTATATCGTCCTTACAGGACAGTCTGATTTGCTTTTCTTAGGCTAGCGCCCACTCAGTTGTGTCCTTAACCCAAAGAGACATTGCAGGGCTTCCAGTCCCAAACAACCCCATGCCTATCCATCTTTTTGTTAATAACAGTGCCAAATGTAAGAATCTGAGCTGAATTCTTTTGTTATTAGGTTTTGGAATTAGTCCTAGCATGACCATGGCGACTAGTCAAACTCCAGGTCCGTCGCTTTCTAAACCACCTGCCAATAAGCTAAGATCTTGGGGCAAGATGGAAGAAAGTGGCTCACCCCAACCCACACCATAGACAAGTGGCTGGTCGATCTGGATAAATTCTACTCTGCTTAATAGGGATGAAGTATATGCAATGAATGTAGTTGAACATGGATCACTTGCAATCTTGCATTGCGGAGACCCACTTAATGAGCGCATAAGCCCTATTCCAAGCCCCGTCTGTGATGTGTTCGTCTAGGTCATCTTCTCAGGCCTCTCTGGATTTCAAAGCCTTTTTTACCCTACTCAATTTTAATGCTTTGTAAAGCCAGGTCGTTAAAATGTCCACCAGTGCCCAAACTAAGGATTGTCTGAAGAGTTTCTGTTAGAGGGGTCTTCTCAGGGAATCAAGTCCCAAACCTCTCAGCCTATGCCGGCAAGCCTGGCATATTGCAAAAACTGACCATGCCTCACACTAAACATCTCCTATGCCTCCTGCAAGCTGATGAATCAATCCCCTTAATATGGATGCCTAATCAGCGACAGCCTCCCTCATTATATGTGCAGACTAACGGCCTTATTAAGAGTCTGGTGCTCAATAGGACCGCCACAACCCGTGGTGCCGGTCCAACCACCGCCACACTGCAGGCCCGCCTGCAGTATTAGGAGTGTGGCGGTCTGACAACCACGAGACTACCGGCACAGCCGGGATCAAGGATCTTGCTGGGCTTGCGGTCTTTCATCGGCAGGAATATGCTGGCGGTGCCTGCACAGCCGAGCATATTCCGAGTTGAAATTTCTCCGCCCTTTTCATGGTAGTGAACCCACCATGAAAAGGGTGGCAGAATGGCAATAAAGGGGTTCCTACCAGGGCCTCCTGCCAGAATTAGGCCTGGGGGTGCTGCGGGGGGCACATGTGCGCTCCTGTATTTGCACCCCTATTTCCTGCATGGTGTGGCATGACCCTCTTCCACCTTCCATCTTCAAGGAAATAAAAGCTTCCATCATCCCTTTATGGCCCAAGATCATCAATGCTTCACTAGTGCAAGGCACGATCCCTGATTGTCTAAAAACAGCACAGGTCTCCCCTATCCTAAAATAAACTTAACACACAGTTCCGATCTGAACAACTTCCGCCCTATTTCCAACATCCCCACAGTGGCAAAACTTCTTGAAAAATGCGTGCTAACTCAACTCTGCTCACACATAAATTCCAACTGTTGGATCATCATCAATCTGGCTTCAGGAAAGGGTACAGCACCACCGAATCGGCGCTCACGCACATCACGGATGACATCTTAAAATACCTAGACCATAATGAATCCTGCTTATTGACCCTCCACGACTTATCTTCTGCCTTTGACACTGTTAACCACATCAAACTAGTATCTTCTCTGCAAACACAGGATGGGTGTTTCCGGGTCGGTATTGAAGTGTTTCACTTCCTTCCTTCAAATCAGATCCCAAAGAATAAAGATGTCTCACTCTCTTTCCCAGCCATGTACAGTAACTATGGGGGTTCCACAGGGATCCGCCCTATCACCCATAAGCTTCAATTTATTCTTGGAACCGTTAGCAAATGCCTTGACCTTCGCAGACATCCTTTTTCATATTTATGCGGAAGACACTCAAGTCTATCTGAACATCACCTCCCCAGAAGACATCATCTCACTCAACTCAATCCTGATGAACACTCAAAACTGGCTCACGGACAACTACCTCATGCTCAACACATCCAAAACGGAATTCCTTCTCATCTCTCCCCCTAATCACATTCTCAAGACTGACCTTTGGATGAAACACCTCACTGCCTTCAACTGTTCCCCTCACATTATTGAGTCAGCTAAATCGCTCGGAATCACACTAGACTTGCACTTGAATATGAAGAACCATATCAGCAATGCAACCAAGGGAGATAAACATCAGTTGAGTATACTAAGGAATCTCATACCATTCCTTCCACAGAAAGATTTCAAATTGGCGGAACAAGCTTTAGTTTTGCCAAGACTAGACTAAGGCAGTTCCACACTATGTGATCTGCCCAAACTGAGCCTGGCCCCGTTAAGGGTTTGCCTTAATGCCGCATCTAGACTGATTACTGGGACAAAAATAAAAGGACACATTTCCCCAGCCCTAAAGTCCATTCCCATACAAGGCCAGAATTTACCTAAAAATTGCCTGCATGACGCACAAAGCCCTCCACTTCAAGACCCCCATCTATCTGGCTCATAAACTAGAACTATCAGGGGGCTGCAGAGCATCACGAAGTGCAAGTACAATTCTCCTGAAACCGCAGCTTTTCTACAAAAAGAGATCGAGTAACAGAGCATTCTCTGGCATTGCCCCAAAGATTTGCAACTCTCTTCCTCCGGAAATCCGTACAATCTCCTCGACCGCTTCCTTCAAAAAAGAAGTGAAAAAAATCCTAATGCTCAAGTTCCTGCCTGAATAGGCCTTGACTAGAAGACTGCATTACTGCCCTCTATTCGCTCATCTTGATTGCCTTTGGACTTGATTATATACCTGGGAATTCCATTGTTTAGCATGCATTGTACATACATATGTTCGAAGGTTCCTCACCCATTGTTGTATCCATCCTAACCTCTGGAGGGGTAAACTTTACTATTCCCACTCTAGTCTATGCAACAGTAGGGAGAGCATTGGACTCTGAAAGGGTAAAATATACTATTTCCATTCCAGTCTGTGCAACAGTTGGGAAAGCATTGGACACCCGAGGGGTGAAATGTACTATTTCCACTCCAGTCTGGACAACAGTAGAGAGAGAGTAGTTCACGTCAAACAAAAAACATATTTAAACAGCTCTATTAAGTAACCAAAAATATAAAATTCTGAATATAAAAATTATATGGCTACATTTTAACACATTACATAATTATAAAAAATGTCTATACTTATTATCAATTAGAACAAATATTAATTTAATTAAAATTCCACACAATATATTCTCACAAACTAACAGTCAACAATTAAAATGTAAGCGAAATTAAAAAGTATAACACAATTAACATAGTAAATAATAAATGACATTTCTTTTAATAAATTAATAACGATTTTAAAAAAAAATAATTTGAATAGCTTCCCACCGTATTCTCCTATAAACACAGTAAAACACACCTAATAGATAGCATAAAAAGTTACAATATTCAATATTTTTAAAATGTATCGATAACTCAAATGTCTATTAAAATTAATAACTAGTAATTCATTATTACTTAATTAAAATCAAACTCTATTCCTCTACAAACTAACCAACCCACTCCTAAAATGTAACTTAACAAATATATTTTCACAATGTACATAATTATCAATTGAATAATTGATAATAAATCAAATTATTAGTTATAGTTAATAATAGTCAACATAATATTTAGCATTGACGCCCAGAAAAGTCTCAGCGAAAGAAAGTTCATGACTTTGATAAAGAACCATATATTCCACCTGAATTGGAAATTGACATTCACTGTAGGATTGCTGAAGTCGTAGTACATTCTGAGTCTGCCTATATTATTATTTCGTGTGAATTAAATGAAAAACGTTTGTCTGAAATTTTTTTTTTATAAAAACGATATTTAACATTTTTTGTATTATGGTAACACTATTGATATGGTGGATTATTTCATTAGTAACACCAAGTCAAGTGTAACAGAGTATTGGGAGAAGTCTGTCCTGCTAGAAAAGGTCAACATTTTGAAGGATTGCCTCATCAAGGTAATTTGAGAATGATATTTAGAGCTGGTACTCCTTTTCCCATTTCTGTTGTATCTTCCCAACGTAGAGTAATATTTTTCGTGTTTGGGAAAACTCACAGATGATTTTTTAGAAAAGAAGTAGGGTGAGTGAAGTGATTTTCGCATTAAATCAAAGTGAAGGCTTTGGCCGCACCTCTGAAATGGTTTTGCAAGTTTCACAATCAAAAGTGATGAAACTTCAATTGAACAAATTTGAGTGTTAAAAAGTAGAATACTTGTGACACAATATCATTTATTGTAAAATTAAACTAAAGACTATGTTGCTTTGAGCAATTAAGGAAGTACCTTGTCCCAAAAATATAGACCATCTGGGTTCATTTTCAGGCCTTTATGGGGTTATTGCTCTAGTTTTGGCAATGGGTTTTATATTTAACTGAGTCTGAGAGATCCTTTGTAGAGAAAATGTCAAGTTTGAGTAGACCCAAGACGTGAGCATAGCATCAGTTTTGACTGCCTTTTTGGAAGACAGCGATTGTACAGTCATTGTAGATACAAGTAGTGTATGGTTAGGTGCAGTACTCATCCACCGGAGTAAATGATACAAGGCCAAGAAAAACACTGAGACAATTTTTGCCAGAGCATTAACTGCTACCAAATAAACACATTCCACTGTTGAAAAAATAGCACTGGGTTTCATGTGAGTGGTTGATCACTTTAAGAGATTTCAGTGAGGTGTGTAGTTGGTAGTCGGACCTATCATAAACTCTTAATTTTCCCACTGTCACATAATGGAACAGGAAAGGCAACAATTACATTGATGAGAATCTTTGCACAAAGTGACTGAGCCTAATTCTTTTAGTTTAAACCTTTTTATTGTTTTATGCATATAACAATAAACATGTCAGAGAACACATATAACTAATGTCCAGTCACAGTGACAGTAACATTGTGATGCCGTACAAATATTCGCTAAATGTGTCCAACAATGAGAAGAGAGACTGGGAGGTGAAGGAATATGGGGGGAGTGAGAAGGGAAACCGGTCCGTTTTCGTTAGAGATCAGAAAAGCAGAACATTTGTGTGATCAATGTGATGGTGAGATTAATTTGAATTGGCTGAAAGCGATGTATCATATCCCCACTACTGACAAAGTGAATGAGACTGGGGAACTAGTGAGGCATTATTCTGTGAGGTGCAGTGTAGTTATTCACCACTCAGCCCATATCTAGGGTGTCCGTCAAAGAGGTGGTGGGTGCAGAGGCGCTGGGGGGTGAAGTATTGGTATTCTAGCCGCGACATATAGTATATTAGTGGTTTCCCAATGTGAGAGAATTTATGATCCGTGAATGTTAAAGTGGCTGTGAATTGTTTGATGGCTAGCACCTGCCACACCCTATGGAACCATAGCGTCATGGGCAGAGCTTCCTGCCTTTTCCAACTCAAAGCTATCAATTGGTTAGCAGACCCTGTCATTTGCTCAACGCTCAGAGATGAAGGTGTCATCCCCAAAAGTACTGTAAGCGGCTCATCTAGGATGGGAGGTACCCTAAGGTCCCTTTGATATGACCTAGAATTTTTTTCCCAAAATGTCTGGATGAGTGCACAGATCAACTAGACATGCATGAATGTGCCTTCTTCTTTTCCACAACGCCAACATATGTTTGACACGGTGAGAAAGATTTCATGAATTCAACTCGGAGTGAAATATCATTGGTACCTGAGTTTATACACTGTTTCTTGCTGTGAGATGCTCCGTAGTGATTTGGGGATATCCCGCCAGAGTTTGTCCCAGTCTTTCAGTGGAATACTGGAGTTCAGATCTGTTTCCCATCTGATTTGACATTTGTGAGAGAATCTAGGTCTGGAGTGCTGCAGAACTTTGTTTGTTCAAAATATTTGCCCCTTGGAGCCTGAGTACATGCGCACCAGGCTTTCAAATGGTGAGGGGATGCGTTTTGCTACAGTTGAGTTAGGTATTTGGAGGGCCCAATGTCGACGTTGGAAGTATTGGAGCCTTGTGCTTTCAGAAAGACCAAAGTCTTGTTTGCATTCTTAAGATGTTTTAATGGAGTCCCCAAGGTAGAGTTCGTTTAAAGTCCTGCATTCCCCGAGTGACCATTCTGGGACAGAGTTCGGAGTCAGAGCGGGGGTGATGTCCAAGTTCCTGGCAATGGGTGTGTTCGTAGATGGAAATGTGAAGTCTCTCCTGGTGGCTAGAGGATCCCAAATGTCAAGAAATGTTTGTGTGGGACTGGCTAGGCATGCGCTTTTGGTCGGTTTTGTTTTGGGAGCCAGGCGAGGTTCCCCAGGGTGTGTCACGCAACTGAGTGGTCCATGTACAACAAATACTTATCACTTTCTCGCACCACCCATTTCGATATGTAGCGTAAATAGGATGCACAGTAGTAATCAAGGAAATTAGGACATGCCAACCCTCCTTGGTTCCTAGGGAACATTAGTAATTTGTTGGAATCACAGGGTTGTTTCCAATGCCATACGAAGGTACGAATGTTATATTGAAGAAGGGTAATGTCTGATATGAGATTTGGTGTTGGCAGGGACTGGAAGAGGTATGGCAGTCTGGGAAGAATGTTAATTTTAATTTTTAAACACTTTTATGCGTCCTAGGCACAAAATGTAGAGTGGTGCCACCGTCTGAATGCTTTTTCTTTCAGGTCACCCAGTTAATTTTTGACCAGTCCTCCACACGTAGGGTGATGTTTAAGCCTAGGTAACATATGGAAGTAGTTGCCCATTGATAGGAGGTTTGGGTGTACAGTGGCGGTATATTGTGTGCTTCGATTGAAAGATTGAGGACATGCGATTTCTCCTTGTTTATTTAAAAACCAGAGATGAGTTGTAATTGATCAAACATATCTCATGAGTTTGCAAGGGGTTCTACTACCAAGGTAAATCGGAGCGGGGAGATTTAGCACCCTTGTCTCGTACCCCTCGCTAGATGGATTGGTGAGGTATGCTGTCCATTGATCCGCACAACCCCTGTGGGTGTGGAGTAAGCTGCCTTTATTTTATCTTTTATTTTAGGGCTACGTTGGATTTTGTCCAGGACTGGTTATAGAAAGACCTAGCTGACCTTATTGAATGCCTTCTCTGTGTCAAGGGAAAGCAGTAGGGCTAGTATTTTTCTCTAGTGGACTTTGTCCCCCAGGAGTGCTAGACATCTAACGTTGTCTGCTCCCTGCCGATTACGGATTAATCCAATCTGATTCAGGTCGATCAGACCTGGTAGGAGGGCCTATATGTTTATTGCTAGTATCATGGTGTATAGCTTTGCATCTGTATTCAGAAGGGCTATGGGGCCGTAGGACGTGGAAAGCGCGGGTCTTTCCCTGGTTTAGGGCGAAGTGTTATCTCCTCCTGACACATAGTAGGAGTGAGGCCGGTGGTTTTAGAGAAGGAGCCTTAGAGAGACAGGAGGTGATTTTGAAATAGTGGTAGAAAGGTTTTGCAAAAGTCAGGAGTAAGACAATCAGGGCCTGGAGATTCCCTGTAGGGAGTAATTTAAGAGCTTGGTGCATTTAAGCAATGTCGATTGGAGCCTCCACAGCCTCCTTATATATAGGATCAAGAGGCAGCCACTCACAGTCTTGTAGGTATGTATGTATGTCCACTGGGTCCTTCTGTACCCTTTCATAAAGAGTTTGATAAAAGGCATGCAACATGCTTTGTTTGTTTTATTCCCCATTTAGTCCACTCCCCTAAGAGTTTGCGAAGTTGAGGGATGAATGTTTTGGTTCTATGGAGCCTGATTTTGCATGTGAAGAAGGAGCCTATCTTGTCACGTTTGTCATAGAAGCATTGTCCCATCGTCAAGAGGGCTCTGTCTGCACTATTGGTTTTGTGCGCTTTTAGTTGGCCTTGCACTTTTGCTAGTTTGCATTGTGTGTTTTTTGTTGGTTTCTGTTTATAAATGCATTCCAAGCTTTGATCTCTGCTGTGAGTTTTTACTCCTTGAATAGTGTCTCTCACGCTCTTTCTATCTCAATTGTAAAAACAGTCCCTCTTATGGTTGTTTGAAAGCGTGCCAGAGGATGTGGTTGCAGATGGAGATTTCAGTGTTGTGTGTGAAATAGTCTGTGATAGCAGTGGCAATGGTCTGTCTGTTTACCGGGTCTCTTAGTATTTGAGGGTTGAGGAGCCAACGATGGAAGCGTGTGCCAGTCGGATGTGGGTCGTATAATGGCAAGGTGTGCATGGTCGAAGATCGATATGTCCACCATCGTGACATATTATAGAGTGGGTAAGACAGATTGGGTGATTAGTAAGTAGTCTATTTGAGAGTATGATGAATGGACATGTGACAAGTACGAGTAGTCATTATTGTCTAGGCTCATGTGACGTCAGGCATCAAGAAGCTCTAATTCAGTTATTTCCGGACATGGCTCCTGTGCCTTGATATACATTGGTTATTCTGTCCCTCTCCAGATCCCTGGCTCGATTAAAGCCCCCCTTACTATATATCCGCTAGCGTCCTGGAGGTGGATAGCTAGAGTATGGCGTACAAATGTATCTTTTGCTGTGTTAGGTGCATAAATATTCAATTGGGTTAAGGAGGCTATTTCTCTAAGCAGTACTAGTTTCAGGTATCAGCCCTGTAGGTCTCAGGCGATGTGCACTGATTTCTGCCCCATATGTGGTTTAGATAAATTTGCCACACCTGCAATTTTAGAGAGAGTTGAGGCCCAATATTGGTAGGGATAGTGCGTATGGCACATCCGGTGGTGCTCCTCGTTGAGAAGGTGAGTTTCTTGAAGGAATACAATCTGCATCTTGTTTGATAAGGTAGTGCCAGATCTGGCGCCTTTTGTTAGACAAATTGCAGCCCCTGACATTGATGGAGAGTAAATTAGTGGTAGATAGGATCATGAGAGGAGATGCATGTTATATGAAATCTGTGATGGGTATCACGCGTGTCTGTGTCAGGTGGGGTATCACAATTTGTCAGGATAGGGTGTTGTTTTGGTTCGAGATGGACCTGCCCTCAAAGTGTAAAAATGGATCATTAGGAAAGTATGAAGAAGGAACAAAACAATTAGGCCAGCGGGTCCAGTCCTGTATTCCTAGGCCATAAATGGGGGGTGATTGTTGTTCCCCACTGGAGGCGTGACTCTTGTGGTGTAGTGAACCACTCTTACCGGGAGGGGTGGCCATTTTTCAGTATGTCCCGTTCAGTTAACAGGAGTGGGGAGAGCTGAGACGTAGGGAGTTTCGTTTGGTGATGTTGTCAGTCCTCAGGCTGCTTGCTCTATCCCCTAAGGAGATTGTTGCCTGAAGCTGTAGGAGGTGATTGTCCGTGTTTCATTCCCCATCAGTTGCGGCATAAAGCACTTTGGTTGGTGTTTCCGACTTTTCTTGCTTCATTCTCTGAAGGTGTGCAGTGATGTCTGCCTTTGCTTCCTTTGGTGTCATGTTTTAGAATTTGCTCTGTCTTCTGGAGCTCTGCATTCACTGCCATTCCAAACACAGACTTAGATGTGGTTGAATTTGTTCCTCAGATTGAGGGACAAGGACTTTGTCCTGTGGGATGCCCAGAAGGTACTGTGCTTTTGTCAGTGTACGGCATGGTCTTTTGACAGCGCTGCGTGGATAAACATAATTTTGAACCAGCAGAGTTGCCCACTTGGATTCAGGGGCGGCTTCTTACCTGTTGTTGTTTTACAGTAATGCGCCTGCCCACCTGCGACCATGGGCATCTGATTGACCATAGAGCAACTCAGGCAAGACACAGCCACTTTGTTTTATTGCCATGCTGGCTCGCTGCTGCCAGAGTTACACTTTTGGTCCATGCGCGACCATGGAGAAGGTCACGCTCGCTGGCAGGCATAGTCTCACTGTGACACACATGACTGTGTGCACCAATTCCAAAGTTGTTAACAGTACAGGTTGGCCGTAAGACCATATAATTTAAACACGGGAAAGAATAAGGGGTCAGAGCCTAGCCGTAATAACGGTGCCTGGGCATCGCTTGTGCAATATTCAGAACTCCAGAGTGCCGCCTTGTGGCCACCAGTCCTGACCGGCCCGGTGAAGAAACCCTGGCTCAGCCTGACACGTCAGGCGGCACAGGTGAGTTGAACTGGAATATGAGTGGCATCAAGGTAGACTCGGATAGGCGAGTAGGGTCGTCGCCTTTCCCTTTCATGTTTTAACATTTAGCAAATGCTCAGACATGATAAAAAGTATTTTATAAAAAATCGTCCATAAAAATTTGTTTTTTAACATCGCTTCTCAGCATTTCTCTTCTTTAACTATCAGTCACAGACGATTAAGGCAGCTATTTTGAGCAGGGCTAGATCTGCTGGCTGTGTATAGGGATTGAGCACTGGGTCGAGCTCGCTGTTTCTGATACTGCTGATGGAGTTAGGATGGACTGGGTTGGTCAGGCTACTTCTGATGGTGGGTATTAATGGGGTTATATTGGAACGTATTGATGGGATAGTGCTTTTCATTTGTCAAAAGGTGGTAATTTCTGGTATTGAGCTCTACATATGGACTTTATTGTTTGGTTTTCCTGGCGAGAACGTGCCACTCAAAGTGTCACAGATTAGGTAGTAGAATGTCACCCATAAGTACACGGAAACCATGGAAATGTCACACATAAGAAAACTGAAAACAAGGCAGCAATATTTTAAGATCTTAGAGTTTCTCGTTGCTCAAATGAGTGTAATTTCTGAAATGTATTTATTTTCCTAGTCTTAATTGCTTGATTTTTGCTTTCGAGAAAGTGACCCTCATAGTCGTAGAATGTCACTCATAGTCATAATTACACTGAAATTATGAAAATGTCACACATAAGCAATCTGAAACCTTGGCAGCTATGAAATCCCCGATTTGTATACAGAGCTATAAATTCTCAAATCTCCATACATTGAACGTTGCAGCAAGGTCATCTGTCAACAATGAGGCTGGGAGTTATTGGGGACTTGAAAGAGCAGTGAAACTATGTAAAGTTTATTGAGCAGTTAATTAATACCACTGCAATACAATAACCAAATAATATGCAACCATTATTAAAAAAAACTGTTAGAAATAAGATATAAAGTTGGTCCAGTGATGGGAGCCTGTAATTAGCATAAAAGTACAATTTGAGTATGAAAAGTCAAAACCAACACGCTTCACACCCCATCTACCCTTTCAGTATAGAAACTAAAATGTTAGTGTGATTAACGTGTATTTATTTCACAAACCTCATTTGCACAGTTGAACAGCTTCTATAAATTTGATAAAACAGCTGAATTACCGCAAATCAGGACTGTTAAAACACCATGCATTAGCTTTGTTACATTGCATGGTCCCCGCTTTCTAAATGCTTGCCTTAAAAAGAGAATCCTTTTTGAGTGGAATGCTGGACAACAGCATATTAAATGCATAATATTTTCTTTTGAGCTGTTACACAGCCTGCCGACTCCCTAAATACAAATACTCCTTTTGTTTCTCTTAAATAAAGCAGCACACAACCTTTTATATTCCCTTTAAGTTTGAAAGCTATTTAGACCAAGCAAGTAAGGCAAAATACAGCCTTGGTGTAAAAGGGAAGTGCTAGAGTAGATCACTTCATTTTGTTAGTCACAATGTAAACTCCATGTCAAAGGATTTTAGGTAAAGTTGACTTTTATATTAACTTTAAATACATTTAGGGCTCATCACTCTCCTAGATCTTTCTTAGATTTAAATGATTTTAGGAATTACTGATTGGTGAGTCTGAGCGTTTGATTCTGAGCCTTGCAACTCTTGCCATATAAAATGTTTTAGCAGATCTTTTTGGGTCATTTTACAGTTAACAAAGAAACCAACCGACTGGCTTGATAAATTATGGACTGCCTTAGCAGAACTAATTCAAGCCTGAATTGGGCCCCATTGGTTGACTGAGGTAGATGAAAAATTCCAAGAAAAAGGTTGCATTGTGCTGCTTTCGGGACATATGTCATTTTATCTATAAGTACCTTGGTACCATATTCCTTTATTCACTTCCAGTAAAGGCTTGACGAAGGAACTGTTAAGCTGGTTAACAATTTTACCAAGAGCAAAGAATAGAGATTCTGCTTTAGATTTGAAGGAGGTATGTTGCATACTGTGTCTTGATCTCTCATGCAGCCAAGTATCTGAAAATACTTGTGTGTTTGAACAACCCCAATTCACTAGTTGTTTAGGTGCCAGATTCCTTTCTTAATTTTCATTATTCATTTATTCATAAAATGATAATGTTCACTAAGTTGTATTTACCACTAAGTTGTTCTCAGAGCAGTATTTAGACAGGCCATTCAATGCATGTCTTAACCCAAACCTGGACCTATGTAGTACAACTGTCTCATCTGCAATACTGCAGAATTGAGAATGTCTTACCACCTAGGGAGGACAGGCTTGCTTTCTTTCTACTAAAGTTCAACTTTATATTAGACACGCAAATGTTAAACAACAATGGGGCCAAGACACACCCTGGTTATAAACCTGGATTTGGGAACATTTTATGAGAATGCATGGAATTGTCTTCAAGCTTTACCGCAAACCCATGTATTACTAAAGAGAAATTGAGGAAGACCCCAATCAGCATGCTTTTCCCAAAGTCTGTTGTGATCTATGTCGTTAAAGGTTGCTTTAAAATCAATAAACCCTGCATGTAGGGGGAAAGTGCCAGCCCTTGTGTGGCATTCGATCAGTATTGAAAAAGGACATAATGTTATCAAGAGTGCTACTTGTTTCCCTGAACCCAGTTGGGAACCAATTCCAGTTAATGAAACACTGATGTGAAGGTTCTTTAAGATGAGAAATGGATATTGCATAGCCTCTTCATCTAGAAGGTTAATTGTACAGTAGTTTATTGGATCTAGTTTATTTTCCTTCTTGTTCTCTGCCCATAAAATCGAGCCATTTCATAACACTGGCCCTGATTCAGTTAGAAAGAAAACACTAAGTAACAGCAGTAGCCCTTTCACCAAATAGTTCAGTGTAAACTTAAAAATACTGGCAGAGAGGCCTTTAGGGCCTGGAGCACAATCCCATATACCGGAGTTTATGATTTTGTTTAGTTGGGCAACAATGACTCTGTGGCCTAATTTCGACGACCTGAGCTGTAATTCAGCACAGTGACATATGTGACTCATTCATCTGCCGTAATGTTATTCCCTTGACATTTACATGTATAACCAAGCAACAAATTACATTTCACTCTGTACTTAAATTTATAAATATCATATGAGAATACTGTAGTATCTGACAACATGTTTGAGCTCTTATCAACAACACATGCTAAGGAGATCCGAAGCTGGAAAATCCCTATAAGATCACTAAAATATGCAGAAGTACTACTGGAGTGAATGGCCATCAGTGGTGGAATGGAGAAAGAGTAGCAAAAGCATTTGGTAGTTTCCAACAGTTTTCTGGGATAGAGGGAGGCAATGATGGTGGAAGTGTGTTTGAGGTTGCAAAAAGAGCTGGGAAATCCATGTCACGTGTAGCACGCACAAAACGTGGAGCTTTAATTGATTCGGAAAATCCCACATTGCCATGTAGTGCCTAGCATTTATCCTGTTGCTTAAGACTGTATGCTCTACTAGCAAAATGTGGACCCACTCTTTATTATCAGCAACATGGAACACACTATGCATTCTATGTTAGGACCCCCATAAACCCAAAGCCACTAATAGAGCCTGATTGAAGATCTACTGGAGACTGTTGAAACAGCGTGCTGACAACTAAGAGCAAAGACACTCTCTGATCCTCTGACAGTTCTCAAGGTGAAAGAGAAAGGTTTATGTGTTAAGTAGGGGTGCTGTGTGAATGGAAGAGTCAAGTAGGTGACTTGGCAACCAATTCATCGCCCAACAATTGTAGTAATTTCTCTTCAGTGTTGACAGTCCAAGGAATGACTCCAGCAGTTTTATTCAAACGTAGTATGGCGTCAAACCACCACAGAGCATGCAGTCTGGAAGCCAGCTTCAACTGCATAACGTTTGTAAGCAAACATTCTAACACACATGAAACTTGAGTGCCACAACAGAACATAGATATGTCACAAAGAAGCACATGAACAAGGCCTGTTGCCAGATACTGCAGTTACCCACTCATGTGCGATTTGCTCTTCCTTTGTATCCCAGACCTCTTTCTTTCCTCGCCTTCTAATCTCCCTTAATGTACAGAAGTTGTTACTCAACTCTTTGTTTTGATTTTATGTTGAAACCTCGTGATCCCTTGCTGTTCATATTAACCGGGGAGCCCCCGACTGCTACTTGCGTCACTCATAACTCTATCTTATGGGCCTATCTCTGCACTGCTCATCTCTCCTCGCACTGTATCTTAGTGGACTCTACCTTGAACCACTAGGGAGTTCTTTTGGTTTTTAAGGGGGAAGGAAATTTGAATAGAATTACCTACAGAGATACTCAAAATCATACTATGCCATTCGCTTTCCTTCAAACATGCATTACATACGAACCCAAATGAGGAACGTCTTCCTATTATGGAATCTCTGGGTTAAAGGAGAGACACAATTATGAGGAATCCATTCTCACATCAATATGATTACAAAATCACAGCTGGAATTCCTTTCTGTGTGTTGCCTTGTGGACATTGCACACATGAGTGGATAGTGGTAGCACACATGCACATGACCTGCTTTCGAATTAAAGATACATCTCACATTGTGTCTGGGCTGTGAAAACTGTTCTTCTTAACAAATTGCCAGTAAACTGTATCCTCTGTGGTCATACATGCAAGGAAAACACTAGTGTGTTTAATCCTACTTGTAGGGTTCCTTAATCAAGCCCCATCGAGTCTTAGAGATGGGAGGGCCTTGTAGTCACACACTGTAAATGAAAATAGGTAGTGGCTCTATTTAGTGAGCCAGTCATGTAATGTCTCAAAATCAAAGAGCATAGCCCAGCCGTCTCACTGACTTACTTCGTTACGGGTTTTCACCTGCAAGTCACTTAATCGGTTCCTCTAAGCAGAGCTATTGGTATCTTCCTGTTTAAGTGTCTTGCGGTCTGTATGCACAATACATGACAGTTGTCATGGGACATTAGGCCACATGCGCAACGTCATATTGTCATGCAAAACAAACGCTTGATTTGTTAGCGCTCCTTGCTGTTGAGTGGAAGAAAGTCCAAATGCATGAAGTTTGTGTAACTCATTTACAATAACGACGGCAAGTGAAATGCCCAGGTCATTAACTTTATGTTCAAGTGCCAATTTGATGATCAATTGAATCATAACTGAAACTTGATCCTTTGAATCACTCAGTTTAAAATGACTAAAAGGGGTATATCTAAAATGTAAACTAGATAGATTTACTCCAGGGCGTGTGATTTTGGGAATGTGTACTCACTGCATTGTGCGAACACTGTTTTATTCTCATGTAATCAATGTAATTCATGCGAAGAGAACCCAATCTAAAATCTTCTAACTTCCTCCTATTTTGATTTTGTAACTCTGGGATGACCAAGACATTTTGGTTTTGCTAAAACTGTATAGCTCAGCCAGCCCTGTTCATTCATTGGTCTGTTGTTGTGTCATTCACATTATTCTTCTGCCAATTGCAGCATACTGCAGGGGGCTGTTCTATAACTTCACTATGAGTGATGGCATTCTGCTCTTTCAAGAGCAGCACTTTAGCGTACAAAGTAGCTCCCTACAGAGCCATGGGTGACAATGACATTGGGTGCTTTTAGCCAATGTTTTCATTTTTTTTTATTTCTGGAAGGGCCCAGCATCATCCCCAACAATAACTTTTACAAAAACCATGACAAAACAAGCACTGACAAAGCCAAAAGGCTGGCAGCCAACGCCAGACCTATTGACTTCGAGCTTTCCCTTGTTCATCTTCTGTTGTCGGTATCCAGTTCCTGTGTCTCTTTGTTACCTGTGATTATTCTGTGTCAGTTACTGGATTTGTCATGGGTTGAATTGCGGTTTGTCATCTGTGCTGCGGGCTCTGAATAAGGTGCCATCTATAGCCTATTCGGGCCTTGAGTCTAATGTATCTGCCCACTACCTTTTTTTAATTTGCAGATTCTCCCACGCTCTTTCCTTTGGTTCTGAAGTCTATTTGGCCACCATGGCCTAAAATTGAGATTTGAAGTCCACATTCTAGGTGATGTCCACCTCATTTGGCCCACTTTATTCTTGAGACCTCCCCTTAATAAATCTTGCCCAATCCAAGGTCTCATAGTAACTAACATGACTCAGCAACAGCCATAATACCTAGTGCTAATATGTCTGTGATTGACTGTGAGGACAACTCATTGTAATTTCAAGGTGAGCCCCAGCCTCAGTGACAATCCTGGCTGTTTGGATAAAGAAAATCTATAAAAGGCCAGGATGGGAGGTGAAAGAAGGCAGAGCAGAGCCGCTCAGGGTTCTGAAGGTACAGCCTAGGTATTTATATGCTTGTGACACTTACACTAAAGTGTGGCAGCGCCAACGCAGATCTGTTACTGACGTTTACTATTTGGAAAGTATTAACGCATCCATTAATATTTGCATATTCCAAAATCAAGTCCACTAAAACTTCGGAAGGTTGGAATTTCACATCTACTCGAACATAAATATGGAGACTGATGCTGCTGGTCGTGCTGGCATCGCCTGCTGAGGCCTAATTAGGTCGATTCGTGATCTCAGCAAGAGGCCAGGCAGACAATGCTCTAATTAGCACGACCGAAACCAGCCACCAACTTCCAGCAGACTGCTGTGAAGTACAATCAATTGAGTGAATAGAAACAAATAAAACAGTGTGTTCTCAAGGCCTGGTCTTGTGTCCCTTGCCGCTCTATATCTGTGTGCATCCTTGTGACTGTTTTAACTTGGTGTCTGTGTTTCACGGGCACGACTTTTGCAGCCCTGCACATAAAATATTGACACCCACGAAGTGCTTGGGCAGAAGAAATTGGTAAGCGTCTGAGGTTTGTATTTTTATAATCCTCATGTTTCTCTGCCTGGTAAAGTATTCTGTACCCAATTAAGGGACCATTAGACATGAGATATGGCCGTGCAGTTCCTTCTTTCACTGTGCACCAAAACAGACGAAAGATCATTTTACAAACTGAGCTGAATCAATAGTGTTTTCCCCTTTAAAGGAATTTTACTGAATAGTTCATAATCTTTATGTGCTTAATTTCGGTGACCTCATCTATTTAACCCGCCAGTCAGCGCCCAGACAGCCTGAGAAGTTGAAATAATATAAACGTACAGGTGTACTGCTCTGTCAGTATGGCAAGTTGTTTGGTGTTCACATAGTATTGTCAGGACCAGCTTTATAAAGCTGGGGGTTCTGTGGGACAATCAATAGTCAAGCAAGCACCATCAAGGGTACTGTGGGAAGAAGGTAGCTACTGCTCTTCTCACGACAGGAGTTGGATCCTTATATTTTTCCATATATTTATGCCTTTTTTTTTCAAAAGAGCGGACATAGTCCAAGTGGAAATAGGAGCACTTCACAAAAAGAAATCTACCCACAGAGTGTGCAGTAAATGGAGTGCTTCAGTTGTGCCATTCAGTAAGTTGGTAAGAGACAGCAATCAACAACTTCAGCAGAGGCCCATTGTTTACATAGCGATTCTTCAGGATGTTTTAGGTTTGTTTGAAAAAGTATAGTGGCGTTTTTTTTAAACGTAAGAGCTAGACAAAGAAGAGAGATGCAATCAGAAGAGCATGGAAAGGAGAGGGTCTGAGTGAGGTGGGGTTCCTCTGTAACATTCCATGGGTGGAGCCGAAAGACAGAAAGTTGGGGAATGGTAGAATGTTTCCACAGGCTCACCGGATCATTTAATTTGAATCCATTTACAGATACTTCAATCATGTTTTTGAAGGAGGGGAACGATCAACCTAATCTAATCTATTTTGACGTATTATTCCATATAATGTGTGTAAATATTGAAAAAGGAGCGTTCTAAGTGGAAGGTTTTGCCCATCTGGTCAGTAGGAGGCGGAGTCAGTGGGAACTGCAGCTCTGTCTTTAGCTGCTTCAGACGAGAGATACTCGTGTTAGGTCAATTGTATGGCTCTCTTCACAATGCTTAGTGACCGGAATATACATCGTGCTTTTAACGCAAATCATTTGACCTCTGAGAGTTCAGGGATATGAAGTCATATTTCATTATATTCACAAGACAAGCTGATAGGATGTCCTCCTTTTATCCTAACCGTACATTGTTTAAACAGGAATTGTTCTGGAAACCTCTCTGTTTCTCAACCCTTCCTAGTCTTTCATAAAGTAGTTCTAGGATGTTCAATTTAAATATCACTGTGCACTGATACTATTGTAATTTGATAAGTAGCTTATTGTTTTTGTTTCATTTGTTACCTTTATATGATCTGTTTCGTCATTAATATATAAGCCTTTATTATTTATATTTCAATATTACTTAAATTCGATACTCCCTTGTGTATGTTTGCTGTATTGCATTTATTCATGAATTCTAATACACTTTTTAGAACATAATGAATTCATATTTCATTGCGCCAGAGAGCGACCCAGCAGCTGCATGTGCAACAGTTCTCAAAGGGGCAGTGTGAGAGGCAGACTGGTTAGAACATGTTTTCAAGGTATATGCAAACTATAACCAGGGCCTGGGCAGTTTGTTTGAGATGCTTCATTGAAATGAAGGGTTTGATTGAGGTCGATATTCTCAACTGCTTGTAAGCACTTTTGTCACTGGCTGTGATGTAATGATTCAAATTATAAGCTCATTGCTGAGCGAGAAGCCTGAAAATTTGGTATATTCCGTTATTTCATGTTATAGCCCAAAGCTGTGAAGATTCTTTTGTCAAGAGCATGCATGGTTCCCTTTTGGACTTGAACTGATGATGGAGGATTACATTTTTTGGGGTTTCAGCTTCTTCTGGGACATTCGGTCTTGCATTTTTGCTAAACATTCCTTGATGTGAGTGATGGATGTGTTCTGGCTTAATCATGGATAACATTAAGTGTCATCCATGTATTGAAGGTAAGAAATGTAAGCCTGTTTAGAAGTTTCTTGAGGGGCTCAAGCTAAATTTGACAGGGACTGGCACTAACACGGATGATTGTGGGACTTCAAATGAACTGAACCAGTGTAAAAGAGAACCGACGTTTCCAAATCTTATAGTGACAATGTTCCAGTTAGCACAACCGAAACTAGTGACCAAATTTGGGCGAACGTTTCCTAACGGTCAGATATATGAATATCCATGCAGCTCTACAGATACATTCATTAAGGTTTGAAGCATACAGGGAAAGTGCTGTCACAGGAAGGATATTACTATGTTACTCTGTTTCGAATTCGAGTATTCTGGAATACATTCATGGTATGCACTTCACATAACCTTTTAACAATACACTTTGAATATTATGCCACGTTTTGCTTAGCTGTAAATATTGATGTATTTGCTGTGCCATATTATAAGCATTTTATATGAAGTAATATGTTGTGACATTGAAATGTCATGGACTTACCACACACTTATGCTGGTCAAAATGAATAATCTATGTATTTGTATTCTCTCAGGGGCATTGTGGTTTCAGAGGATAAGTTGGTCATCAGCGCTTCTTGGGCCAAAGATGATGACATCAGTCGTCTCTTGAAGTCCCTTCTTAACTGGATGAACATGACTCAACCGAAACAACTGAGGCCAAAGAGAGAAGAAGACGAAGATTTCATAAGGTAAGGGTTAGTAGCAGCTTCTAATCACTTTGTGCAGACATTGTCTATGTAACAATGCCACTCTAGTGTTGTGTGCATCAATGCACTCCTTCCCAAAGGTAGTATGCATCCGTTGTAAGGTGCTCTGCGCCCTCATAAGGTCTTATGTTGACGTGCCAAAAACTCTCAGCAATAGACTAAATCTTAATTCCTCCAGATTATTAATATGATCAGATTCGTACCTACTCAAGGTCAGCTCTTGCCCCCTTTATTTATGAAAATGGTTTTCCAGCATCAAAAGACATCCGAAATAAAAACATGTTCATACGGGCTATATACTTTCCTGTTTAGTAAATGACAATATCATTCTAACGTGTTTCCAGCGGCAGTAGATTTTAGACGGATATTTGCACTTAGGACGTTTTGGTTACATGGGATGACAAAGCAGTTTGAAATTTGGGGATGTTTAGGTTTGACATACCTTCTTCCATCGTAAACAGTTGTATAGTCAGTGATCAAGATTCGTAAGACACTTAGAAAACCATAGTTCATACCACACAGAAGCATCGATTGCTGTGAGGGGCTCAGTAGGTGATGGGACCTGACATCTTGTTGGCTGCAGACATGCCACCTATAAAGACACAATCCCAGACATAACCAATTCACATGTTTGTGTGGCTACAACTGCCATACCTGCCGTCGCAGACATAAATTTGCAGGTACATACATTGTGTGACTGTGCAATCTCTTTTCACCTCTGGTGACTGATCGTATCATTGATGGCATTGCACGACTGTTAACGTCTGCTGGAAGTGATAGCCCTATTAATGCCTATGGTGTGGTGAAGATTAAAGTCCAGTATCTGCTTGGGTCTTTAGAAGGGGTGGTCAAAATACGTGTAATTCGCTTTTGCATATTAAGCAGAATTATATGAAATTACGCGAAATGCAAATCTGACATATTTTTGCGCAAAATGTACACTTGCATCAATTTTTGGGACGATGATGCATTTAAGCAAGAGCACTGTGCACAACAATCACTTGCATTTTGCTGTTCCTAAGCATTTGCAGTACATTTTTACTGTGAATTACCACGAATTGCACATTTGCAGTACATTTTTACTGTGAATTGCCACAAATTGCACCATTTGCAGGACATTTTTACTGTGAATTGCCACGAATTGCACCATTTGCAGGACATTTTTACTGTGAATTGCCACGAATTGCAACATTTGCAGTAAATTTTTATTGCTAACATCGCATAATTACGTGAAGTGGCATAATGGCGCAATTTCGCGAATTTCATGTAACCGGGGTAATAAAAACTGCCCGTAATTAAGCATAGTTCAGCAGCATAATTTGAATTTCTCCCAGGCATAATCTTCAGTAAACATAGGATCACTGCTTTCTGATATGTCTCTTGACACCCATAAAGCAACTATTTTAGTGGCAAGTCAGTCCGTTTTGACGGGGACACTCGGCTTTCTGTCTCCCAGTTTAGTTAGAATCTTCTTGCAGTTTTAAATGAGCTCCATGAGTGGATCTTTCCTTTTTAAACATAGAGGTGTTTGTCTGTTCAGGGCTCAGCAGTACACCTAGCACAAGCTACACTGCGGGTAGCTATTCCACTGTTCCCAGCAGTACATTTTTCTTTAAATAGCACATTATTTGTTTCATCCCTAAATGTTTAATGCTGAATTTTGCAAAAATACATGCAAGGCTGCCTTTGACACAATTGATAGTGGGCATTGATAATTAAGAGGGTAATATTTCTGATCTTTCACATTCAGTCATTTTTATTACTTGTTTGTCCTTATGTTTGAATCTGGCTTCCAACCAAAATCTAATTTTTTACCAACCATGTAGAGAGATGCTATTGATACATATGCTGAATTGGTGGCATGTGATATAAAGACACTTACCAACGTATGGAAATGAAAACCAAAAACAATAATTTTAAAGAATATTATACTTTGATTAACAAACTAAAAATTAGGTCTGATTGCATCATAAGAAATTCAGACAAGGGAGGAAATATTATGCTTTGGTCCCAGATCAATATTTAAAGGAGGCTTATACTCAACTGCTGGAAGAAAGGTGCTATGAGAAGATCACTTTAGAGCCGATACGTGGAATGAGAAGGTTATACAAAGATGAGTTGATGAGCTGATGAGACTTTATTAAACCAAGATGAATACAAGTTCTTGTGAAATAACCAACCAAAGGTACCAGTTATTTACTTGACTCCCCACAATAATAAAAATTCAACTGACCCTCCTGGCTATACTATAATCTACGCCATCGGTAGCACCTTTGAGAATACTTCAAAGTATGTGGATTACTTCCTGAAGGACTATGTGAAGACTCTTCCTTCTTATATGCAGCACATTGGTGACGTCTTAAACAGATTTTTGGTGTTCCTCAGGATGAGGATTATATATTAATGACTTTTGATGTTACAGCTCAATATCTGGCCACAAACTACATATATGGTTTAAGAGCCATTGAAAATTTTCTGAGTGAAAGGCCTTTAAAGTTGTGGAAACAGACTCAAATGTTACTATCTATTGGGAAATGGTTCTTAGAAAATAATTGTTTTTTGTTCAATAACGAGCTGTAGAGACAGATTAAAAGTACACCTACGGGCTCCTGCTTCTCCCCCAACTGTGCTAATTGCATATGGGCTGGTAGGAGGAGCAGGTGCTCCAGGGTGTACATATGAATGACTGGTCCGAGCTTCTGTTCGTATGGGCCAAATATATAGACGACCTCTTCATAATTTGGAGAGGGTCAATTGAGGAAGTCATTGCATTTGTGGATGGCTCTATAATAATACACGTAACTTGCACTTCACCAGAAACATCAGTAAAGCAAAGGCAACATTTCTAGATCTGTGTGTATATGTAAAAAATAACACATTAGAATAAAAAATTCACAAAAACCCTACTGCGGAAAATGTAGTCCTCCACGCAACCAGTTTCCACCCAGTTCCATTAAAAAGAAGTATACGATATGGGGAGAATTTGTGTGTGAGAAGATATTACAGTGAGGAAAATGATGTGTTGATAGCACAGGATGAATTGACTAGGAGATTTAAGGTTTGGTGATATTCAAAAAGAAGGATTGCAGAGGCTAGGACCAAGGCTAGTCTGAAAAACTAGAGGACTTATTATTCAGAGGGAGAAGAAGTAAGACCAACCTGCTTAAATATCCTATGTGCTAGAATGATAACTACCTACAGTACTGAAGAGGGCAGTCTTCGGAAGATTATACAGAAGCATTGGCTTCTCATTCAGAGCGACCCTGTCCCTTTCTGCAGATATAACACAATGAACATTGACTTACTGAATAGCAGTCCAGAAATGGTATGTGAAAAAAACAGGTTAGAAAAGTGTACAGGCTTCAAGAAATGTAACAAGGGCAAACCATGCCAATATGGTCTTACAATGCTCCATTTCATATGACTCCCAAAAAGATCTGAGGTAGTTTTCATTATAAGATTGTATGTGCATTATACATTTTAAATTGTCCTTACAAATTGATGTACATGGGGAGCACAAACTTACAAGTACATATAAGGATTCTGCAGCATTACCGTGCCATCAAGAACAAATATTAAAATATTGTATTACAGACACTCATAAAGGCAGTGACAAGCTGTTACATTATTTTGTCATTGACTCCATATCGAGAAATATCAGGGTTGGTGACAGGGAGAAGAGTCTCCACAGATTGGAATCTAGATACATTTTAGCCCTCAACACCAAAACATTAGTGGCCTGAATACAGAGGAGGAGTTACACACACATCTGTAATAAGATGAATCCCCCACTTTCTCTCAGTTTTCTGGAGCTGGTCATCTAGAAGATTTATATGCATGAGCACTTTCAATTGTGGGTACAATGAAATGATTATAATGCGGCATATGCAATGTACTGCATTGTTTGGTGTGAATTTGAGCACAATAAGAGGAAATTGAGGCATGAGCACTCAAATTTGTGGGTACGATGAATTGTTTATAATGGGGTGTCTACAATAAAAATGTATTGCTAGCGGTGAATTTGAACACAATAATATGAACAGTTCGGAAGTGTTAATATGTTGGTACTAATATGATAGGCCTACTTGGACAGGATTTTGTGATTGAGAACACAAAATTAATTAATTGAGTGCATATGCGTGTTGCTTTGCTCACGGATAGAAATATGAAGCAATAGCGATATTGTAAATGCTATTGATTATAATTGTTTATGGAAATGGAATAAGAGCCACCTTTGAGCAACTATTACAAAACTAGGGTGTAGGCTAAGTCAAATTGCGATCTAGAAATGCATAATACTATTTGGATTTGACAGTGTCAGGGTGCATGTCCCATAGCATGGTGCTTTATTATCACAATTTGAATTTATTTTTCATTTTCACTGTGAATCAATTTGATTTTGCTCTTATCAATGCATTTTGGTTAATATTCAATTCTCATTTACCTTAATGATTTAGTAATTATAATTTAGAAATTGCCAGCTTGACATAGTATGTCTTTTATGTTTATGATCACATATGTACTTCAAAAAGTGACATTGCAACATGGCTGTCCGTTGGGTGACCAAGCTTGCTTTGTTCAGCTGAAACGCTTTATGGCAGGGTTTTGATGTAATAAATTTGATCCTCTTATAACTTTGGAATGTCAGCAGCCTTTTTTTCCAAATATGAGGAGGAGAATCACAAGATTTACATAGTGGGCTGACTCAGTCATATGCCGATGCCACCTCCATTTAGGAGCATCCAGCCACAGTGGTGAGGTCGGAGTATGTTGCACAGATGCATATTTTTCCAATTTCCATATCTCCTATAAATGTCTCATGATCAAAGTGGTAATATTTTAAAAGTTAGATTTTTGCCAGCCTCTCTTTCTGCACTGATCTCTTTGAGTAAATCCAAATTTCAAGGTTGGGTCTCATGAATATCTGCTGCATACAGGAGAGTATGGTAACATCAGTTTGTTTTCACCTGAAATGAAATGTATACTCTCATAGATTTCGCACAAAAAAAATAATACATGAGTGAGTACTTGTTGGAGGAGAGGCAGAATCCTGTTAACTTTTGGTGCCGTCAAATTTCAGCTTTTCACTGCTTTGTAATTCTTACATCTTTACACTATAAGTAGGGCCTGGTGTCATATAGGTAGATCCTTAGATCACTATAGTCTGGTAATCCAGAACTTTAACCACCCACTGATAGTAGAATCCAGTCAAATGGGGCCCTTTGGCTGATAACTTGACACTGGGCTTGGATTTGCTTAATCCAGACCCATAATTCAGCATGCCAGATTTACGACCGTGCCTTGCATAAGGCTGTGGCATAGCATAAACGTGTTGGCTGTTTAGAAGTACCTGCTCGTCTTTCCCAGCCCTTCATGAGATTAAAATGCAGCAAATAAACACGCTTATGATCTATAGATCTTTTTTCAGGGTATTACTCCAAAAACCAAGCATTGGATGTGAAAATTGGTACTGACGAAAGACAATATTTGAGCTTAGGTGGTACCAAGAAAAGACCCATGCGATAGTCGTGCAATAACAGAAGTGAATTTGTTACTTAAAGGAGGACCTCTATCAAAGAGTTTAAGCAATTTCAGGCGAGCTTCCTCAGAAGTTTATCAAGTTACTATTTTGGTTTTTCTGTATACCAAATAATTAATACGAAACTTGATTTTTTTCATATATAAAATGTTCTAAGCCTGATCAGCACAGGTGATAAAAATAAATCAAAACATGTTCTTATCAATTTGAAAATTACTATACCTTAATCTACTTAGCTTCTCCAGCAGGAATTGGGAAACGAAATCATTTTAGAAAGAAAAAATCCGAAAAACTATTTATGGAACTCAGCTAAAATGAACTCAGTGTTTCTTATTTTGAATTCTTGTTTGGTTGTCTTCAGCTTATACCATTCAGTGCATTCATTTTACACTAGTTTGGGATTGTCATTGTGACGTATATGCGATGTTTGGCAGTGTTAGAAGTACTAAGGGGAGTGAATATTATTTATTGGGTAAATAAAAGGAGGGTAATAAATATCAAATTACTCTGTGCAGTAGAAATCGAAGCATCCATCGAACGCCCCTCTGCAGAGCCAATTATTGAGGTATTTCACTCGATAATCTATTTTAATGCACATCTACTGCAAGAACCCAAAGAGACGCGAGATGTTGACAGTCTCGTGTATTGAGCCGCAGAGTGAGATCGCAGGGGTACATCTGCTCCGCCTCTAGCCTGGCGTTGGGGAGCCGCTACTAACGGACAGTAATTCCACGGCCCTCAGCCTCGACCACTGGGAGGTGAGAAGTTAAAAGCAGGGCAACCGGGATGTGCCCGCTGCTCCCCTTGAATCTAAGAGCGTAAAACGAACTCTGACTGAGTTCATTAGCGGCGAGCAGCCTGGCACAGTGTGGCCGATGCAAATAGAGCTGGATTAATCGCCTTTAATTACTTTCAGAGCCCAGAAGTTTGGTTGGCACAGATCACGCTTGCTGACTGGCGAAGGTTAGTTACCTCTCCTTTCATCTCTGGATCAGGCTGGTTTTCCAAAAATGCTATTACGGGTCGGACTGGGACAGAAAATAGTCCCGGGCAACAAAATAAAAGTGGCTTCCAATAGTGAATCAGAGCGACTTACGTTTGGAAATCAGAACAGCTTTGATTTTGTAAACACACCCTGTATAGCTGATTTGTAGGGGGCAGAAAGCATTTGTGCTTGCTGCAGGCACTGCTTGTTTTATTACCAGTAAAAACTAGCCCAGCAGACCATAAAACGGACGCACAAACAGCCAGAAAACCTGCCCACACACTGACCTTTCAGACCGGCCCTTTGGGAGCTGCCAGATTCCCCTATAGGCCAGAACGACCCTGATGCTATTTGCTAACGTGAAGCTATCTGTAAGTAGTTAGAAGACAAATAATTGTATTTTAATGCAAACCACAGAAATGCCCCAAAACTTAATTTGAAAGGACATTATGGTCAGGATCAACTGGGATCACAATTAGGCCCAGGCACTCGCTAAAAAGTGACCCACATTCCCTGATCATCCCTTTTATGGATCACCATCTGGTCTCACTGGAATCTGGCTGGTTATCTTTTGTTAAAGTTTTATATACCATGAACTCGGTCCAAAGTTATTGGCGACATGAGCACTAGTTACATTACACAAGATCAAATTCATTTTCAGTATGGAGATTAAGTGATGTGCCCTGAATCACAGGATGTTAAGCTGACGCTGGGACTCGATCCTAGATTCAACATCTTCATTTCTAACCATAGCGCTACATTCAATTATATGCCACCCTCTCCTCTCCCCACAAGGCCTTAAAGACACTGGGGCTGCTACAGAGGCCACTTCTCTTACCCCCCCCCCCCCCCCCCCCCCCAGCCCATTATAGTCTCAGGGCATTTAGCTGGCAAGGGAGGTGTCAAAAAGCACATTGCTGCTGTTCAGGGTTTAGGTGACAACGGCCCAATATCACCAGCCCCCCTACAAGTCCTCTCCCCCCGGTTTCCCCCTTACCACCGTGATACAACACACCATCTTTGCCCGCCCCACCTTGTCTAAAAATGATGGCCCGGTGGGGGATAACACTGCTTCTGGCTGAGCATGCGAGGCAGTGCACCAAGGTGAGAATGCACCAAAGGCAAAAGCAACATTTGGACCCCAGCCTCAGTTTACAGCAAGGCAGGGGAGTGCTCTTTGATGCTGGTGCCACATTAAAGTGCCTGGTGGGGAGTGGGGAAGAAAGTCAGTTTCTTGGGCTGGCTTACAGGGGCCCAAAAAAACAGCCCCCAGGTGACCCTGAAGCACCGTCCATCGACCAATGCCCGATTGCCTGCCTTCCCAATCCGACCCTGGTTATGGTTACAATACAGAACATAAATGCCACTGAAATTCGCCAGCTCTGATGAGCAAAGCCCTAGTACTCACTGAACAGCTGCACACAGTTGTAGGCTTTGACCAGTAGCACATCCCCATCTAGTCTCTGTGCTCTCTGCACCAGCAGCACAAGGGTATGTGCCATGGATTCTGTGTGAAGGGCCTGATATTACTTTACACTGTCAGCCAGGGCAGAAATATATGAGTATGCTGTTTCGCCACAGATATGTTTTTTTAATGGCGTAATTCAGACCATTTTTAATATTGATGTGGAATCGCACAAAGCTGATGACTTCCCAGAAAGATGTTTTTTTACAACTTGGGGTCTTGCAGTGCGTTCTTGACACCACAGGGATCTATAGTAACACCATGTGTCATTAACATAACGTGCATTTGCAAAGCACACGTTCGCCCGTAGGCATCTTGCCGTTGAATAAAAGCTGTTTATCCTTATCTAACTCAATGGTACTCATTTTATCAACCTCAAATGGGTGAAAGGCTGAGTGGTTCCACTGGGATTTGAACCTGTGACAATGAGGTCGAACAGAGTCCCCTACAGTGGATGCATTAGTCCACTGAGCCACCAGACCTGTGCCATTGTGGACAGCAGCACGATTGCAGTATTGCCTGCTGCTATTGGAAGTTGTTGCTGAGTCATTACCAAGCCTGGGCTGTTACTGGAAGTCCCTTGCAGCTGTCCATGGTCTACTTGTAATGCGTGCTACTGTACACCATTTCGGTTCTGTGCTTTTTTTTATGTTTGTTTAAAACCATATCATTAATTGCACTGTAAGTGGGGCAGGCCTCGCAAAGCTGTTTTCCCCTTCTTGCCATGCTGCTCTGTATTTTAAGGTGTGGCGTTCGCCAAGACCTTTTCATTTTACTAAAATAATACGTTTGTCTACACCGACCCAAAAGTAGGTGAGCTGGCACCCGTCCTGCTCTCCAAAACAGGACGCTTGGAACTTGGCACAGGAGAGGGTATCTTTCTGATGGATACTTCGACCGGTAGATTCATCACCTGTTGAACTATCCCAGGCATCAGACTAGAGCCAGAATACTTCAAAGCTCTTTAACACCAGTAGTGGGTGCCGGTTCAGTGCAGGCGCCAGAAGCGCTGCCTGGTGATGTCACTGAAGGCAATTTGTGCCCACCCTGGCTTAGCACAGTCAGTTCCCTTTCTTCTGCGCCTTTGTTGCGGATTCGGAGCACACTATCTCTGAGATTTTCATGCATTAGCTCTCTAAATATCTTATAAAATACATAATGTGCAGTGCTAGACTATCTCCCCAGAAGCATTTTGGGCTTTACGCCTTCAAGAACTGCAAGGGACAGGTGACTATCACCGACCCAGCTCTATTTGCCTATAGGGCCTGTGTTCAAACCATGATCCTAAGTCATGTGAGTCTTTGCCTCACTTTGCACCGTAAAGCACTTAAGGAGAGGGGTGCAAAACCTTTCATGGCCTAGGCCCACAATGGCAAAAGATGCAGGTCTCACTCCCATGCATGCTCCAGGTTGCCGTGATCACACTCCCTGAGCAGATGGAAGAAGCATAAGAAATGCAGATTTACTTCTAGAGTCAAGTCACCCAGGCGCCCTCTGAGTCCCACAAGATTCTCATCCTCGGATCTAGAGTTATCACTTCTTGAGCCTTTCAAACTGGCTCTGCAAGGGGATTCACCCCCAGCTCCGTAGTCTACAGATGATCCGGCGCAGCCCGAGAGGCCTCCTGTGGCTATGCCACCTTATCCTGACTTCCCATAACCAGATCGAGCAGCGTTTCTTACTACCATATTTGGCATTTTCTCTAGGACGGTAACCCCTTCTGGCATACCTTTATGCCCCATGGGGCCGTATGGCATACCCATGTTCATGCCATCTCCGGTGTAGTTCTGAGCCCACCCTTTAGTATCTAGGGCGGGCCAAGCCCCTCTCTTTACGCCAGTCCAAAGGTATGCAGTGCTGTCCCCAACACCAAGAGTTCCTCCCCCCAGGTCCTGACACCTCCCCCAACCTTCTTAGTTTACTTTGGCACCACTACGGGCTCCCACAGGGTCAGAGTCAGTGTGTGTCATGGTCTAGAAGAGGAGCCCAACAATTTTCAGAGGAGGCGACATCTCACCACACAGTCCACTGCCTCTTTAGATCGATTATCATCCCCTAGATCCATATGTGACTGGAGTGGAGCTGTCCCTGTGTCCTGTTGACCCACCTGTTAATTTTGCTGGCCTCACCTCAAGCTAGTGGATTTTATACCTCCCTTGAAATAAAAGTGAGTTTCCATCAGGACCTTCTCCTCCTGAGGTTACTGCTTTATACTCTATGGGGAGTAAGATGGCAGATGCTCTCTAGTTACCCCTGCTCTCTGTTGAAACGAAAATAAATGTGCCCATTGAGTAGCCTTGCTTAACACCGGCTATAAAATACTGGCGAAGGTGTTGGCGGAGCGACTGGCACAGGCGGTACCGAGACTGGTCCATGTTGACCAGAATGGCTTTGTGCCCGCCCGTAGTACCTCCCTTAACCTGCGACGTTTCTACAGGGTGACCAAGTATGCAACTGTGGAGTGGCCGAGGGCGGGATGTATAGTACTGGACCTGGAGAAGGCCTTGGGGGATGCCGTCCATCAGTTTTCACTGTACGCAGATGATCTCCTCATCTACGTATGGGATATTACCATCCATTAAATCGCAAATGAGAGTCTGGAGCACACTACCGCTGGCAGTCACGGGTAGAATAGCACTTACCAAAATGGTTATACTCCTGCTGCTCCTATACCACTTTATGAATTTACTGCTCTATGTACCGGCCTCCTTTTTCGCCGCCTTTGAGAAACAGCTCAGGGACTTCATCTGGGGCAATGCCAGGCATCGGCTGGCACTTAAACTGTATCTGCCGGTAGACCAAGGTGGACTAGCCGCTCCTTGTTTTGATCACTACTACCTCGCCTCCCAGCTACAGTGGATTGCGCGGTGGTTGTCGAACCGACATTGCGCTGACACTGCAACCACGCAGCTGCCTTATCTTCTGGAACGCATCGTTACGCTGTTTCACTCGGGTGTGTGTCTGCGCCCGCCAGAACCTCTACTACTTGCTGTAGCTTGCAAATCCTTCCGCAGGAGTCTGTACATAACACGTAGAGCGATCCCCTATGCACCAGCTATACCACTGGAGGGAATTCCCACTAGGTACTGACAACGCTCGCACTCTGGGAATGGCAGGAACAGGACGTTCACACTCTTGGAGATCTGTATCATGAGGGTGCCCTTATTCTCTACACAACACTTGTAGTTGAAGGGGGTTTACCGCCTGGGCAGTTTCTTACTCACCTTGCGCTGATGGCCTCGCTTACAGCGAAATGGAGGGACATTAATACAGAGCCGCGGACACATCTTACCATGCAGTACTTACACATCATAGGACAGGGGAGACATCTGACACACTGGTTTGCAGCCTCACTCAGGACCCATGCAGCGATCAGTCTAGATGCGCTTCGCCATAAGTGGGAACAAGACCTAGATTGCCCATTCACTGACAAGGAATGGACCCAGGTGCTCGATACCCCGACACGCATCCCCAGGAACATGCGCTTCTGTCAGATACAACTATACATTATACATAGAGCGTATCTCACACCTGCGAAAATCAACCAATACTTTAATCGGGGGGATGCCATGTGCCCGAGATGCGAGGAAATAGGAGCCGACCTAATCCATATGTTCTGGAGCTGTCCCAAGGTGGGCACATATTGGAGGGATGTGGCCACATCATTACTTGCTTGTACTGGTCAAGAGATACCGTTCGACTGGCTAGTATATCTTTTACATAAATTCTGTAGGACACCCACCACGAAAGTAACATCCAGATTTCAAGATCTGGGTCTCATAGTGGCCAAGAGACTGATCAGTAAAAAATGGGAAGCATCTGACCCCCTCGTATACACGCCTGGTATAATTCCATGCTTGCATGGGCCAAAGCGGAAAGCTTCACTATTAAGCGCAAGGAAACCCTGGGGCTCCATAAGATCACTATTGCCACGTACTGGGACGCCATGTGCATCGAGCTGCAATATAACATAGACACGCCACCTGCGGACTCACCTGTTGTTCAAGTCATAGACCACTAGCGCGTCCGCTGTTTGTAGCAGCGTACACACCACGTCCCTATCTTCAAAAGCAGCGCACACCATTCGACATGCCATGTATAAATACATGTTGAACTTGGGGAGGCAACTGGAGGCTACGTTACATAATACTGTTTATGTCGGTGTGGGGGGTTGTGGGTTATAGGGTTTGTTTTGTGTGTAATTTTGTTTCTTGTTTACTGGTGAGTCCTTTTGTTGACGCTTAACCGTACACGAACACCAGCACAAATAGTGACTCTATGCACCTATGCGTGCGTACATGTACACGCCTGAGCAACCAGGTATTGACATTCACGCCAAAATGAACATTTAAGGTTCTAAGTTTTAGACGGAATGCTGTGCTGCTGTGCTCCCACTTACCTTCTCCTTCTTTTCACCTCATATGAGTATTGGAAATGTATTGGGACTACTCGCATAGATGTTATCCGCCCAAGCTCACTTTTTCCTGCCTCTATGGTAATGTGAAACGTACGGATCTTGTATAAGCACTCACTTATGGTGCTAACTGTAATACCTGTGACGCCCAACAATGAATATATGCGTGATTGTCATACTGCGACTGTACGAATAATCAAAAATCAATAAAAACAGATTCACAAAAAAAAAAATTTGCTCATTGAGGTTCTTCAGCTTACTATTTCAGCCTCTGAACCTTTGCTTCCTTTCAGTGAGTCCTTACTGGGCCTGGTAATTTCAGCATGGGTAAAGCCCACATCTGCTCCGTCTGTTAATAGATTGGTGGCAAGGTGCTATCGCTCTACCCCTGGGGACGCGCCCCATCACCCTTGTCTATCCATCTTTCTTCGACGTGCTTGTAATTCAAGCTACCTCTACTTTGGGACAGGTCTTAGAACCTTGCTTATCCACTCTGTCAGACAGAGAGTCAAAACTTCTTGAGTCAAGAAGATTTTTTTCACCTGCAGTATGGCGTTGAAATTGTTGAACGTTACTTTCCTTATGGCCAGATACAGAGGGACACTACCCGAATGGTTGTCCCTCATGCCCTTGATGACCTCAAAGACCATTTCTTAAATGTCATTGGCCAGGATTCTTTATGGCAAATAATCAAATCGGGCTATGATACCACTGACCCTGTAGCACAAGCTGTGGGGTCCTCTGTAGCTGTGCGTTGTCATACTTGGCTTCACACAGCTGGGTTTTCTTCAGACGGGCAGGCCACTCTCATAGACCTTCCTTTTGATAACTTCCTTTTCATCATAGACAAGGCTGATTCGACCTTTCAAAGATTAAAGGCTAGCAGGACTACTGCTAGGTCTCTAGGCCTACAACAGCCTCAAGGGGATTTGAGGCAATGGTCATGGCCCCATTGTCGAGGGATCTGGTTAAAAGAAAATCACCTGCCCGATTGGGTTTGTGAATGTCACAACCGATAGCCTGAGCCGGGGTTATCCTGCCAATAATGAGGGGATCCTTCTTCCGAAGGTACTTCTGGACATCTTCGCCTTGTGGGGTGGACTTGTTTACCTCCACTGAAAATGCTCAATACCAACAACTCTGCACCCTCCCGTATCCTTTGAGGGGACCCTTGATGAATGCATTTTAATTCTTATTGTCCCGGACTGGCCGAGAAGGATGGTTGGGATAGGGAGAGGCGTGCTGCATCACAATCTTCAGAGACTTCACCTTCATGCCTGGAGATTTAGCGAGGGCACCCAAGTTCCTCTTAGCTGACATATGATGTGATGGACATCATTTGCCTGCCCGCCGTCCTTCTGCAAAGACTGTATGTTCTTCTGGGGGATGAAACAATTTTGATTTGTGGTGTGTTGACAATGATATTGGTCTCTTGTGGGCCTGTTTGCTAGAAGTCCTCAGTCTCTCACTCTGGCTGGCTCAGAGAGGACTTGCAGTGGGCAATGTCATGGGTTATTTGGCAGAGTTGTCAGCACTCCTCTGTCTCCCAGATAAACCCTACAAGTTCAAGTCCTCTATTGTGATGAAGTTTCCCAAGGGTTGACTAATCTATATCTTGGCTTCCTTTGTTATGTCCCAATGGAGCCTTAATCCTGTTCTTACGTTTTTTGATGGGGTCACCATTAGAGCTCCTTCTCAGTTGCCAGTTACTGTTGTTGACTATAAAAAAGGTATTTTTGGTTGCCATTACAGTCAGTGAGCTGCAATCACTGAGCACCCATCCGTATTTCATGACCTTTTTGCCTGACATGCTGGTGTTGGAAACCAGAGCTTCTTTACTTCCCAGGGTGATTACTCCCTTTCAATCAGATCAATCCATCACCTTCCAACTTTCTGTCGTCTGCCCTCTCTCACGAAGGAGGAGAAGCTGCTTCATTGCCTGGATTCTTGGCAGGTAGTTAGTTTCTTTATAGACCGCACTAGGGACATCAGATCCGACGACCAGCTCTTCATTGGTTGCTGTGGCAGTTGGAAGAGCAAAGGTTTTCAGAAGCGAACGTTGCCCCACTAGATCATCTTCTGCCTCAAAATGTACAAAGCCCTTGCCAAAAAGGAACCAGCTGAGGGAATTTGTACCCATTCCACCAAGGCCAAGTCATCATCTTCTGCTCTTGCAAGAGGTGTTCCCATCGCAGGTCTGTAAGGCGGCAATGTGGGCATCGCTGCAGACATTAACCAAACAATACTGTTTGGACTTGGAGAGGATGAGGAACAGGCATTTTGCTAGAACTGTGCTACAAGAGTTCCTCATCTAACCATCCATCAGCCCGCCCCATGGGAAGGTATTGCTTGGAAATCTACAGGTGTTGAATCTGCAGGTAGATGTATCCATCAGAAGAAAAGGTTACTTACCTACCATAATAATCTTTCTGGTGGATACTCTGCCTGCAGATTCCTCACCGATCCCACTCTCCTCCCCATCTGATGGGTGGATTATACAAGGAAAGCATTAATAAGGTTCCATTTAATTTTTGCACTGTACTGTTATCTGATTACTGTTGCTCCCTCTGTTCACCTCGAAGGCATGAAAAAATGGATGGAAACTACCATTGCACCAGGGTGGGTGCTATATGGCATCAATGACATCCCCAGGCACGGCTTCTGGCTTCAGCATGGAGCTAGTGCCTGTTACCAGCCTCAAAGAACTTTGAAGATTTCCGGATCCAGTAAGAAGGTTGGAATAATTCTCAAGAGGGGGAACCTGCAGGTAGATAGAGTATCCACTAGAAAGGTTATTGCCAAAGGTAAGAACTTTTTTATCCATTTTTGTGAAAATCATGAGAGATTTTTGTAATTGAGAGCAGGGGTTGGGGTGTTAAAGAAATCGTCAGGCTCAATTTAAAAAAATAAAAAAATCTCTCCTGATGTTTGCAAACCTCTGAAGAGATTTATAAGAATTGAAAGCCAATACGTCTAGCTTGTAGTCTAAGTTACAAACCTAACTCATTTGCTTTGGTAATGGTGCATGTGGTGGTGTTACTTAATGGGCTACAATGGAAGAGCGATATATGAAGGACCTGGTGGGGTAAGGTTTGTGTCAGGCACGTGAAGCGGAGTGGCACGGAAAAGCGGAATGGGCAGTGCTGTGTGTCACATTGGAGCTGCCAGGGAACAGGGGAATAGAGTTGCAGGAGAACTTTGCCACACATAAGCACCACAGTTAGATCAGAGAGGGACTGCAATGATGAGATGCGGCAACACACACAAAAAGGTAGCAGGCCAGGCAGTTACACAGGCTAGGCAGTTACACACAGGAGCTTCAGGGGGTGGAGGGGCACAGAGGGGCTCAGAGGACTGGCAGGGGCGATATAGGTCAGAACAGAGGGGGCTTCACTTCACTGATGAAAGGGGCACATATATGAACTTCAGTAGGGTGTAAGGCAGAAAAAGCCGATACTGAGGAGGTGGCAGACACACAAAGGAGTGCAAATGGTGGAGGGGCACAGGTAGATTGGCACACAGGCTGCAGAAAGGAAGCACAACAAATAGAGAAGGCAAGGGGTTGAGGGGCACATAGATGGAATGCAGGGGAACAGAGTAGCTGCAGAAGGTCTCACAGGGGCTGACTGGCAGGATGGTATACAGACTACAGGGAGTTGTGAAACACAGAGGGGCTGTAAGGGGCTAGGAAGCTCATAGATTGAAAGTGGGAGCACACTGAGGGGCTGCAGGCAGTGTGGTTACAGAGAGGGGCTTCAGATGGCTGGGGACACACAGAGGGGGAGGCAGGAGGCTAGAAGAGTTGGGGAGGGCATGCAGAATGCAGTTAGAAAAGCCAAACATTGGCGCTTCAGGGTGATGTAGTGCTACAAAAGGGATTTTTGGGAAGCGATAGACAGGCAGATGGATAGCAGCCGGGCAGGAAGGACACCCACCATCACACTTATGACCAGTAAGTCCACACAACCAACAGTATACACAAACAAAAAACACAAACTTTCTCCATGCAACCAACGTCATACACCAACACCCCCTTCATACAGCCAAACAAAGAACACCATATACCAGCACAACCAACGATCATATACACCACACACCACCATACATCCACACATACCACATCAAAAAAAAACTTGGAAATTCCCTAAACAACACTAAAGTTGAATGGGTGTTATTGCTGACTAATATATGAACAGTGCCTTGGCCATAAAATTTAAAATGGCGTAAAATGAATGAGCAAAGTTGTTACCTGTACATCGTGGCCCAACCCCACCATACTAATTAAACCTTAACTGTCATGACCAGCACCCAGTCTTCTCGACATCAAAGTAATGTAACATTTGACACAGTGTAAAACATTACCTACTTTATGTGCCAACACCTTCAACATCTCCTAAATGTCCACACAATGAACCTTATATGTCGACAAGCCCACCATTAAAAGATAACACACCCACCATAGAACGACCATCCACACAACATCATATAGGACTGCCCAACCACAGTTACACATCGGCATAGTCACTGGTATATGCCTACACACCACTTATTGACAAACACATGGCTACTTTGATATACCCACACCCACCAACATACACCCCTGCCCCAGCCTCAAATGCCCACCATTATATACCAACACACTTACCATCATGCATCAGTCACCTGCAGCAGTACATGCTCATAACCACCACCTGACATCCACTATCATATGACAACACATTGACCCTCATGCACGGACAAACAAAGCATTTACCACTGCAATACAGTGTCACTCCAAGAACTCAGTCACACCATCATTTAACCTTTTACACAATTATAAATATATGGACCAGTTCACAAAGAAGGTAGTACATGCGCATCTGTAAAAGTAGGTCTCTGTATGGGAGGTGAGTTACTACATTTTGCAGTTCACGTGCATTTCCAATAACATGCCTGGAAAGCTGCACCTGGTGTGGGTTTCCAATAGTATTACTGGGAATGCCATGTGACTTCTCCCCTGAGCGTCTGTTCCCGTGTTCGCAATTCTCCGTTGTGTAGATTTGCGCACAGCAGGAATAGTAACTGCAGTGCAAACTCACACTTCTGTTTTTTTGCCCTTCTTGGGGAATATTTTATCTTCTGTAGAGAGAGGCCTGCCGTGCACCCCTAACAAATAGCAGGATTGTGAATTTTCCTTCCCATCCGGAAGGAGATTTACCTCATCCCTTGGCTGACGTAAGTCTCTGATCCTTTCCAGGGTGAGAGAGTATTTGATTAGAGTTTGAGAGTTCCCACAAATGTATGAGCTGTGGGCTCTCCCAAATTTAAAAGACTAACCATGGCTTATATTTTAGGCAGGAAATGCATATTTATGGTACCTTTGGGATTTGACCCCCTAATCAATTAATCTGTCAAACACATCTTTTTTCAAGTTTCTCCAGTAGGAACTGGGATTGGAGTTAAGGAATGGCTTTATACAGGCGGGTTAGGACACAAGGTGAAGGTAGGACCGTACCTCATGAATCAACACTGCAGACACATACTTGTATAATTCCACTGACCCTATGTACGTTTTTTTAATTAACAATCTAGTATTCATGAAAGTTGAATACAACCTCAACATTATTATCTGCACCTTGAAGAGAGCATCATAACCAATAGCACCCATAGCGCAAAACTGTGTTTAAAAAAAAAATTGTTTATCACTCACCGAAAACCCACAGACAATAACTAGTTCTTTTTCTGCAATTTTGTCAGAAATTAAAACTCTCCTTGCACGAGCCCCAAGGAAATCTCCACTATCTACCCATGGCTGGTTTGACAGAAATTGCTCTAAAGCTTTGCGACTTTTAAAAGCAGCTCTGAAATGTAATCCTAGGAACCGCTTGGAAGTTCAGCAAGCTAGACATAACTATCGTAGCATGCGTCAGGTTAGACAAAACCAGCTGAAGTCGGAGGCCTGGTCAGCGCTTGTGGAAGCCTCTGAGAAGAAGGATAACATCGCCTTCTGGAGGGCAGTCAATGCCCCCTTTTTTCGACTTTGCCACCCCCCGATACTGGACTCAGCCATAACCCCTGAAACTTGGGTCAAACACTTTAGCACCCTATATAACCCCCGGGATTCCGTTAACCAATCGTGTGAGTGTGAAAGTGACCTCAATTTTCTTTGTGATCCAACTACCCCTACTTTTTTTCCTTTAAATATTTCTTTTCAGCATTCTGAAGTACTGATGGCCTTAAAAGCCAGCCCTTCTGGGAAAGCCCCTGGTCCGGATTGTGTCCCAATAGACGTTTTTAAATCACACCCTGACCTATGGGCTCCATTGCTTACTAATGTTTTAAATTCCCTGAACAACATTGGTTTTATTCCCACTTGGCCTGAGGCAATTGTCGTCCCAATTTTTAAAAAAGGCGCTAGGGATAATCCTGCAAATTATCGCCCAATTTCACTTTTAGATTCCCTTATGAAGGTAGCTGGGCGAATTATCTTAAATAGAATACAGGATTGGTTAAGTGAACAAGACATCATCTCTAATTCGCAATACGGCTTCAGACAAGGCAAGGGCACCATTAAACAGGGCCTGAATTTAACCCTCATAATAGCAAAATATACCCAGGCCAAAAAAGGTAATCTTTTTATAACCTTTGTAGACCTTAGCTCTGCATTTGATTGCGTTGACCATAAGCAATTATGGGATTCTTTGGTAGAGATTGGTTTAGACCCCCCCATTCTATCATTCATCAAAGAGTTGTACAGGGACGCCTCGGCCCGCGTGCGATATGGTTGTAATGGGGAATGTTCTGACAGGTTTTTTATCAGGCGAGGAGTTAGACAGGGTTGTATTTTAACCCCTTTACTTTTTACTCTTTACATCAACTCTGTTACCCATTACCTGAATAGAACTTTCCACGACTATCCTACAATAAATGGTAAATCCGTACCCATTCTCCTCTACGCGGACGATGCCGCAATCATGTCCCAGACACCTATCGCCCTACAAAGGGCAGTCAATGCCTTTACTGATTTTATGTCAAGAAAAGGATTAAATGTTAACACCTCCAAAACTTATACCATGTCCTGTGGCCTAGGGATTGGAAAAAAATCATGCTCTATTTTCTTGAAAGGCAACAAATTGGATAATATCGATAGCTTTCCTTACCTGGGCATTACTTTTAACAAGAGGGGCACTTGGCGAGCTGCGGTTCAAGCGAGAGGCTCAGCACTGTCTAAAGCCATAGGAGCCTTGACTAATTTTTCTAAAAAACTGGGGGGTCGACCAATAAGCCCTTTACTTCAGATCTACCGGGCGAAGTGTATTCCAACCGGCACCTATGGATCCGGGATCTGGGGGATTGAACCCGTCGATCAAATTCAACGTCTGGAGAACGCCTTTTTACGCTATCATTTGGCTGTCCCTCCCGGTACCTCTACTCACATGGTGCATACTGAATTGGGCCTTAAGTATATTACGGACACGATTAGATCCTCTCCCCTCTTGTTATGGCACAAAGTCTGGACCAACGAAGAGACACCTTTTAATAGGGAAATTATTAAAGACTGTCTAAAATTGAAAGAGGCCAAGAACATTAAATGGTTGAACTATGTCAAGAGTTTGTCTAGTGACATAGGGCATTCTGAATTTTTTACTGACCCTTCAACCTTAGCCAATATACCAAAAGCTAAGTTAAAGCATCTTGTCCTAAGTTACTGGAGCTGCAAACGATGGTCTCTAGAAAATCAGAAGAGTTCTGTTGCGGATTATCAAAAATCAACCACCATGAGTGGTACACAGCAATATCTACTCTTAGAACCATCGCCGTATACGCGCATGCTCCTGTCCCGTTTTCGTACTAACACCTTTTTTAGACTTCTAACTTTTCCTAATTTAAACTGCTGGTCCAGAGACTTACCGAAGTGCCCTTGTGATGACCTTTCAACTCAATCTAATATTCATAGTATTTTATTCTGCAGATTTTACCAACACCCAAGAGCTATTTTCCTGAAACCGCTGCTTAAATCTTGGGGAATAAGGTCATGTAAGACGGCTTACCAAAAATTGAAATCCCTGGAAACGCCTTTAACCCTGGTAGCTGTTTCATCTTACCTGAAAATGTTGTTGAGGTTGCGGTTATCAATGCAGGTTTAAGATGGTATATGCCTTGATGTCCTGATCCTGTATTCGTACTTTTACTAATTTTATCATTTTCATGACCTAAATGAATTTTACTGGTTTTAAATGATTTTATATATTCAAGTGTATGTACTTTTATGATATTGAAATTACATATCGAATAAAGTTTACTTATCTATCTATCTATCTATCTATCTATCACTGCAGACACATACTTGTATAATTCCACTGACCCTATGTACGTTTTTTCAAATTAACAATCTAGTATTCATGAAAGTTGAATACAACCTCAACATTATTATCTGCACCTTGAAGAGAGCATCATAACCAATAGCACCCATAGCGCAAAACTGTGTTTAAAAAAAAAAAGTCTACACCCTTAACTTAAAAACTTAAATCTTGTTCTCTTCATTTTGCTGTAGGCAACCAAAGGGCATAGTGCAGTATTTCACTTACTATTTTAAGTAAACAATTCCCTATTTAAAAAGCACGTTTTCAAGCTAACTATCTTAAAACTAAACATGTGAAATATAAAATGTATAACGTGTTATATGGTTCAGTGTTGCCATCTGGGGTGTCACGGTCTGAATAAAATAAACGGCATTTTATCCTCTGTTCGTCATCACTATGCATATAAAATGAAAATGCAGAAGTGTGATGAATGCCCACGTATGCTTAAGTATGGGCATTTTTAAAGGATGCCAGTTGGCATTAGCTTGAAGTTCCACCAGACTTGCATCGAGCTTCTGGCACCACACATTCGGCAGTCTGAAGTTGGTGAAACTACCTTCCCCAAGATACATATTTACTCCTGCAAAGGGCAAATGTAAGCCGACCGCTCTGAAACCAGACAGAGAATGCTGGGGGAACCAGGTCTTTAAGTGTGGTGTGGGGGGGGGTCTGACCACCCCCAGTTTTTTGGGGGGGCCTCGAAAGGGGTCTCTAGGGGGCTCTATTTTCGGGCCTCAAAGGTAGGGTGACCAGGTGTCCCTTTTTTTTTTGGTGTTTCGGGTGAGAATGCGCGCGCGCTGCTTAAGGCTGAAATAGTAAAACACATTGCACTGGAAATGCAACAAAGATTGGTCTGTTATATCAGACAACACAAACCAAAGATCACAGTATTAATTGATGAAAGCACTTCTATTAGCAGTGCTTCTACCTTAATCATCTACCTCCGTGGCATTTTTGGAAATGAAAGTACCCCTGTGACCATCTATTTCGGCCTTCTGGAGCTGGCAGAAACAAATGCCCTTGGCGTAAAGACAGCTCTCATAAGCTACTTCGAAAAAGTTGGACTCACAAAAAGTCTGCTACATGATATCTTGATTGCAGTGTGTTCAGATGGAGCAGCAAAAATGTTTGGTAAAAAAGGAGAAGTAGTAGCATTGCTGAAATCAGAATTTCCAAATCTTGTACTGACATGACACTGTTTGGCTCACAGACTAGAACTTGCTGTGGCAGATACAGTTGATGAGGTTGCCGGGGTCAATAACTTCAAGATGTTCATGGACTCATTGTATGGCACATACAGCATGTCACCAAAAAACCAGAGAGAGCTAAATCTGGCCGCCAGCCAGCTATGTGTACAGCTTCAGAAGATAGGGAAAATGCTTGATACTAGATGGGTAGCATCCAGTTACACTTCTGTGAAAGCTGTTTGGAACTGCTTCCCTGTCTTGTGCAAACATTTTGAGAATGCTTCTAAAGACCCATCCAGACCCATAAGAGACCGTAGTAAGTATGAAGGTCTCTTGAAGAAGCTTACATCCTATTCTTTTATCAGAGATTTGGAGGTAATGTGTGATGCACTTTAAGAGCTCAAAGGCTTATCACTCTCCTTACAGAGGAGGGACATTACAATTGTTAATGCCCACAGACTTTTGGTTAGTCAAGTACGAATATTTAGAACAATGAAGGACTCACCAGGGGAGTTTCCTTCTGTGGCTCAGAGAGCAGTTGACGAGGGCAAATTCAAGAATGTTCCTCTTTTCCAAGGTAGAAGTAACTCTGTTGCCCTTAATCAAAATCAGTTTTACCAAAGTCTGTCTGTAAATATCAATAAACGATGTGCCCCGGATTCTGAGAAAGAACTTATAGCCAGCTTCAGTGTGCTAGATGCAGGCAACTTGCCTTCTGGTGATGAATGCATTCTTCATGGTGAAACAGATATCCAGAAACTGTTCAGAGTTTCAGCTGCCAGCAAGAGATACTATCCAAGCTTTTAGACTTTTCAAAGATATTGGTGGAAAGAAAACCCCTGAAGCATTAAAAAAGTTAGTAGTTTGCATGGAAACCCTGCCAGCAAGTAATGCGGATTGCAAGAGAGGTTTCAGCGCAATGAACTTAATTTCTTGTCCAACAAGGGCCTCTCTTCTTGTAGAGACCATTTCTTCATGCTTATGGGTAAAACTCAATGGTCCTCCATTTGAAACATTTGACGCAAAGCTGTATGTAAAGAGTTGTCTGGCAAAAGGTAGAAGGTCTGCTGAAGAAAAGTGTTGTGAGAAACCCCAGCAAAATTGACACAGTGAATATCTTCAAGGGTTTTGGGAAATCCTGCAATAGACTTCTAAGTAATGTAAATAATTTTTACATGTTTTTTAAAGTGTTTGGTATTTTATGGCTTATACTTAATAAATATACCTTTTTGCCTATTTTATTATCCTTTGCTGGATGCAACTTCATGATTTTCTAAAGCACACAATGCTAGTTATCTCGATTTAGACCACTCCCCTACTCGGATAGGCCACACCCCTCTAAGAAATGGGCCACGCCCCTTTTAGAGCACCCCCAGTTTTTTTTCCCACTTAAAGCCCTGGGGGGAGCATTTTAATGCTGGGGAGACATTTCCTCAAGATGTGTGGAGTTATCGCTTCTATTAAAAATCAATATCAGTAACAAAAACCAAGAGCGAGCTGCGCTGTGATTTATGGCCTAGAGGATTGTAAAAAACAAAAAAAGTGAGAAAGCAGCGCATAAAATTTAAATCTTTTGCACTATAAATATAAATGAGACATACATTTTAAAGTGACAGAAAAACAAGTGCAAGATAAACTAAATTGGTTTACTCCTAATTTGTGTGCATTGATTCCAAAATCACGCCGCTCTCGTTGTAGGGCGTAATATACAGCAGCTTTGGCTTTTTCTGACTTTTAATTTCCCAGCACGCTCCCCCCTTTCCCCATCCCTCTATTTTCATGGAGTGCCTACCCACCTCTTACTTCGAGTGATGCAGAGATCCCTTTTTAACTGCGCGACGGGGAGCATGGCAGGTGCCAAGCGCCTGAAAGTCATCCGTGACACCTTCAGCTAATGTTGACTTTCAACCAGTAAGCTCATGCCTTCTGGGATATGTAGTTCAGTATTTCTCGTGATTATGGGTCTAAAAATTCCTGGTAGCAAAGTTGAGTAAGCTAATGTCTGGCATGGCTTGGGGCTACATGGCAGCTGTAAGAATAAAGTTCTGTTGCGCGGCCATTGTATGGGGCTAGTTGTGTGCTACCACAGAAGGCAAGAATCAGTTAGTTGTTTGATCGATCAAGCAGACACCTCAATCCCCCGGCGGATGTATATATAAAAAGTTGCCCTTCCTTCCTTTATCCCCAGCAGGCCTTGGTTTTCCTCCCCTCCTTTCCCTGAGCTGGTGCTTTCCGTTCAATTTGTATCCTGCTCACAGAGGCGATCCAATCGTTGCACATGGAATTGGGTAACTGGAGGAAGCTGTCATGTAGTTCCTATAAACTTATATAGGATCTGCGCGTTTAGACAACATACAATGTAGGATTGGTGTCCGGACTGATTCCAGATACCCCACCGGGTATGTTCGCCTGTTGTATCAGCTAGCTCACAGTGCCACTAGAGAATAAGTTATTGGCAACTATCGAACATGACAACCCTGATCCCTTAGGATCGTGGAATTAGTGCGATACTTTTCGCTCAGTCACTCGTGCTCACTTTGTTTCAGAGACATACACAGAATAAACGGTGGGGACGTTTTTCACTAAGCATTTATTGAACCAGCGTCATTCTAGTGTAAAATATGTGTGCTGAAACAACCATTAAACAGAAACAGATATAAGTGATTAGAAGCACTAACAGAGTAAAAGGATGGTAGATTTCTACCATCGTGCTAAAACAATGGGTACAGGCAAGTATATAAAGTACATGACAGTAATAAATGGGTACTCCTACGATGCAACCCTAACTAGATGTACATAAGTGTACCTAGCATGTATGTAGGTGTGGAGCCAATAATCTCTCTAGGATAAAGTAAACCCCATTACCTTATCTCAGACCACTGCGAGCTGGAGTGTCTGCATGCAGGAACCTCAGCGTCTCACGTCAGTGTGTCGGCATAGAAGTCCTTTTCTCCTCTGACTACCTCAGCAAGATATGCTGGTTATGTACCCATAGTGGAACCCTCAGAGGTTCAACCTTGCTGTGTCATGTCGGTTTTAGGATGATGGAAGGAATTACCCTTATACATAGTTATTATGCAGGAGATGGTAGTCCTGCTGAGTTTCTAAGAATCGTGATGCATAATGGATGAGGCCAGTTTTCAGGAAAAACCCTACGTGTCCTGTAAGCAGCATCGTAACTAGGTAAAAGGTCAGTCCCAAGAACCGTTATGTATTGTAATGGTAGGGGAGAACATAGGTGAAAGGTTAGGTGACTACCTGAGCCTAAATGAAACATAACAAAGCTCGATTTCATTCACCCCCGCATATCGAAAAAGGGGTTTCATCCAGATAGCGCCATGTTGTGACCTTTCTATTAAACCTTTCTATTCAAACCAGAGCTGTATTACTTCATATATGCAGTCTAGTGATACTCTTCAGTACGGAGTGAGACTCTGTCCTGCAGCATGGTTTCGATGTCCTCAGCCTCCAGAAATAAATCTGGGACCTTAGTAAATGTAAGTCCACTACCTAAATAAAAGGTATTTAGGTACCCAATGTGGTGCAGAAGGTTGGAGGTGTGCATCTTTCATCTTCAGCAGTGCTTAATTTAAACTGGTGGTTGCAGTTGGGGCCCACCAGTGCTCATTTTCTGGAACCAGCACTTATTTTTCTGCTCAGATTTTGACACAGAGCAATAGAGAGAAAAACACCAAAGAGGCGAGAAAGAGAAGGACAGAAGAACCGTGCCAAGAGGTTAAAGCAGAGACTAAAAATAAGCTGCAGGAGAGAAACAAAGAGGCGGGGTGTCTGATGGTGGACGAAAGAGACATTAGGTTGGATCAAAACTACACAGCCTTTGCATTCAACAATCCCGACGTTCATCAACACCGGCTGTGAGCTTCCAAGAAAAACTTTGAGCACCTGCATCTATTATTTTACAAATTAACCACTGGTTAGGAGCCTTGAATCCTTCCTGTAGTAACTGAAGACCTGACGCAGGTGGCTCGTGAAGGGCATCGTCCACCGGTAGGGATCCTGTGTCCTTGCAACAATAATTGGAAGCCCGTCCTGTGCAGCAGGTGAGTGACACCTAACTCCTGCAGCAAGTGGTTTGAAGATCCCTTCTTTCGGGGAGGACTGCTTTTTGCAGTAATATACCAGAGTAGCAAAATATGCAACAAGCAAAAGGCCTGCAATTGCAAGAGTAACAGGAGGCATGAAATAGGTAGCAGGCGTGTTGGGTAATTGGAAGCTTGTGCTCTGTGACTGAGGTCTGTAGGTGCACTAGTAAATGGAGGCATGACAGGCAGGAGGTAGATTGATAATCATCTGCTGCAGCAGGTGATTTGAGGTTTGCATCCTTCATCCAATGACTTATACTTTCAGGAGTAATTGGAAGCATGACACGTGCAGTGATTTGAGGCTCACGTTCGCTGCACGAGGCCTGGGTCCTTGCTTAAGTTTTTGGAGATGTGACACGTACAGTACGTGGCTCGAAGCCCAGGTACTAGGCACATGGTTGGAGAACTGTATCATTCAGCAGGCGCCTATATTTACTCTAATACCAGGAGTCGTGACTCCTGCAGTGGGTGCTTCGAGGCTTTAAACCTGCAGCAAGAGGCCTGTGCTTGCACTAGTAACTGGATGCTGTAGTTTGATGCTGAACTCCTGCAGCAGGTTGTTGAGTGCTTGCATCCTTCAGTACACTGATAACTGGAGGCATGTCACGTGCAGCAGCGGGGTCGTCGAACTCCTGCAGCAGATGGTCCGTGGATTGCACCTTTCAGCAAGAGGCTGTAATACATGGAATCTGCTATTGCTGTATAAAAACCTGTCTCTAATTCCTTTATAATCAACGACTAGTGACACACTCAGTCGCTGATCATAATGACATCAGAGCTCTACTTTAACAACTTAATATAGTTGAGTTTCGGCATCATTCTTCTATATGGCAATGGAACTCCCCAGTGACCTGCAATGTCCTCATAATGTACAGCAGGCGGTTCTTTATCCCATATATAGCACACTAATAACTGGAGGCATGCCACATGCAGCAGCTTGATCTATGAACTCCTGCAGAAGTGATTTGAGGCTCACATCTTTCGCATGAGGCCTGGGACATTGCTTTACTTACAGGAGACCTGACACGTGCTGCAGGTGCTTCAGTTATCAACATCTGGAACTCTAACCCTTCAGCAAGAGTCCTGTACTTGCACAAGTAACTGGAGGCATGGCACATGCAGGAGGCGATTTGAATCTCATCTCCATCAGCAGGTGGTTCAGGACTTGTATACATCAGCAGGAGCCCTATACTTGCACCGGTAACTGGAGGTTGACACACGCCACGTGTGGTTTGAAGCTCAACTCCTGCAGGAGGTGGCTTAAGGCTCATTTCATTCAGCAGGAGGCCTTGGGCTAGTAACAAGAGGCATGATGCAAGCAGCGTGTCTTTTGATGTTCAACTTCTTCAGGCAGGGAATTGTTTAAGGCACGTGCCCTTCAGCAAGAGGCCTGTATTTGCACAAGTAACTAGGCCACAGCTAGTTTGATGTGCCACCTCCTGCAGAAGGGTGATTCGATGCCCATCTCCTCGACCGGTGGATTGAGACCTGTACACTTCAGCAAGAGGCCTGTCGTTCCATTAGTAACAGGAGGTTTGATTCTCAATTCCACCAGTTGGAGGCTAGAGGCTCACTTCCTTCAGCAGGAGGCCTGTACTTGCTCTAGTAAATGGAGGCATGACACATGCCTGAGGCTTACAAGTTTGATGCTTACATCCTGCAGCCAGTGGTTTGAGGCTTGCATGCTACAGAAAGAGGCCAGTACTTGCAATAGTAACTTGAAGCATGACATATGCAGCGGGTGATTTGAGTCACATCCGTCGCAGGAGGCCTTAGTCAATTGAGACCTGATGGGTGCAATAGGTGGCTCAATGGTCAACTCCAGGGCATGCAGCTTGAATCCTCTATCTAGAGGGCTCTGCTCGCATTAATACCTGGAGGGATGACAAATAGAGCAGGTGATTTGATGCTCACTTCTTGCAGTGGGTCATTCCAGACTCACATCTTTAAGAAGATACATACCTTTATTGAGGAGTGTTACCCAGAAGGGTTTCCTGGTGCTAAGCTAAGAGAAACAAACATTGGCATAGCCAATTGGTCTCGCCTTTGAGACCTTATAATTTTTTAGCCATGCAACAGTTGATGTTGTTGCACCAAGGATATTGTGCTGTACAACTAAATACTTATAAGGTCCCAAAAGCGTGGCCTATTGGCTATGCCAAGGCTTGTTTTTCCTGGTGTATCCGGCCTGAAAGCCAAGCCTGTCTGGAGTTTGCCTGTAGTAGCGCTGCGTTCGTCACCCTATTGTAAGCCAGCAGTGTCCCAACTTTTAATGTTAAACGTTTGGTCTGGTGAAAAAAGGCTTATGCTAAAATCGTTTCATTTATTTTTGTGGGGACGGTGTGGGCGTGTACACTGCCAATCGTAAAGTCTTTTTTTACAGCGTTTGTCTTGAAAAACACAACATATAAGACAGACCTGTGTGTAAATAAGTGACTCCATGCTTATTTTAAATCACCTCAAAGTGCTATAACTTTTCTGAAGATTAAAAAATACAGGGACCAAATCTACTAACGTTTGTTCTTTTGGTCCTGTTTGCATGGTGGGCATGGGGGGAGGGAGAGTCGCTGCTTAATAAGTGGTAAATCGAAGAAAGGCACTATTGATATTTAATTCTTGTGCGTCTGAACAGTAGAGAATTGAGAAAGGGGACATGAGGTTGCATGGAAGCGCTGGAAGCGTTTAGGCCCAGTTCTGACACTTTATGCAGAAAGTACATTAAGATTTCCTTAACAGACACACATACACCTGGGCGAGTCAGGTGCTCTCACCATGTTATGTCGAGGAGGAACTAACGGTAGAAAAAGATCCACTTACTCAGCAGTAGACAAAAACCTCCCCTTTGGGCTGCACGCCCTACTTCCAGACTAGTGTTAAGTATTTTCACTCAAGGTGTCAAACTTTGCCTTCTAGTTTGTGAAGTTTTTTAAGAAAACAAAACGGTGCCGACTTTGTTAGTTCCACATAGCCGAAAGCCTTGAGGTTTCAGGTTTTCCATCATATTTATGAATGTAAATGTTCTAGCATACTATGTGCGGTGTTTTCTGAAAAACCTAGACTTTCTAAATGTCACTGTCAGGAAATGGGGCCAATCAGGAGCCCTGTCCCAGGTGAGCGCGCAGAATGACATCATAATCTGTACACAGGGCTTCTTTGAAGAGGGCTTTTGCTGCTAAATATTGACATCCTTCAAAGATGTTCACAAATCACCGCCACATTTCATCATCTTTAAAGGCTCTCTACAGGAGGAGTCCAGTTTTGAGAGTGATTTAACGAAAGGACTTAGGACGGTGCTCTCAGTTCCCGAGTATTGTGGATTTTAACACTAATCATTTGGTAAATAAATTATGTTTTATTTCCGCTTTGATATAATTCATAGTGACAATGGCCATTAAATATTCACCCTTAATAAATGCGTAATTAGAACCAGCAACGACCTTGCCGAGTCACACAGTTAATTTCACTGAACTTAATACCTTCAGTTAAATATAATTACGCTCAATTAGTTAGGGCGGACGTCATGAACTTTGATCCCGGGTGTTTTAGTCTAATTGCTTCAAAGGAAGAAACTAAACCAACACACATAATAGCAATATATGTCCAGGCTGACATGGAGTGAGATGGCCACCCTGAAATGAGTCGACCATAGAAGGTGGGGGTGAAGGGGTAGACCCTCAGAAGCAAAAAAAGCAACTGAAACTCAGAGGTAAATTCTCCTAATCGTGAGGTTAAGTTTCATTAGCATTGAAATGCGAAAGTACCAAACCGGAAGGGAGGGCCTTAGAATCGTCAAATGGAACAAAAGTAAACAAGCAAAAGTGCACCAGGGCCAGCGCGACCAACATCTGTTTCCAATTAACGCAACCGGTCGTGATAATTGGAAACGGATGGCGCTGCTGCTCACTCCCGAGGACCCTAAGCCATGGCACAGAGAAGGCGGGACCCGCCTTGGGCCAGTTGCATGCTGTCTTTCTTAAAAAGGCGCATGCAAAGGCCAATAGGGGGAGATTAAAAAAGAGCACACGCACAAGCGTGTGTTCAGAGTTTTAAAGCCCTTACTAAATCCTCGCAGGGCAGCGCATGCGCGCTGGCTCAGGCGAGACCTAAAAAACAAAGTGAAAAATAATTGTAGACCTCTTCCGTATGGGAACAAATGTATTTTTAGCTTGTTCTCGAAACACAGAGAAGCTACTTTTGTTACAGAGAGCAGAAAGAAAGTGATTCCTGGGCCCAAGTAGGAGAATGAACGCCTCTGCTCTGGTCTTGCGAATCTTGGGAATAAACAGAAACTTATCAGTGCTAGGGCATAATCAACATACAGGATCATAGATCTTGAGTTTGGCTTGAATATAATGTGGGCCAGTGACATTGAAAGATCAGTGACAGAAGCAGAGTCTTTTAAATACAATCCACCTCTTCACTGGAAGCCAGTGTAAACAAAAACAAGCATTAGCAAAGCCAATAGTCAACGCCTATGTAAGATCTGTTGGCTTTGTTGCAGTGGAGTGGAATGGCGTGGAGTGGCATTGTGTGGCGTGGAATCGCATTGTGTGGTGTAGAATGGAGTGGCATGCCACAAAGCTTTTCAACTCCTCGGCAGTGGTAGTAAGCGATACATTATTAAAAATAAGTGGAGTGGCATTGGGTGTCTTGGAATGGAGTGGGATTGTGTGGCGTGGAATGGCATTATGTGGAGTGGAGTGGCCTTGAGAGGCATTGTGTGGAGTCGAATGGCATTGAGTGGAGAGGGGTTGTGTGGTATGGAGTGGAGTGGCATTGTGTGGCATGGAGTGGAGTGTCATGGAGTGGAGTGGCAGTGTGGTGAGTGAAGTGGAATTGTGCAGAATGAAGTGGCATTGTGTGAAATGTAGTGGCATTGTGTGTACTGGAGCAGCATTGAGTGGAGTGGAGCAGCATTGGGTGAAGTGGCATGGGGTAGAGCAGCATACAGTGGCATTATGTAGAGTGGTGTGGCATTGTGCGGCATGGCACTGTATGGCATGGAGTAGCATTGTGTGGAGTGGAGTGATCTTGTGTGGCATGTAGTGGCATTGTGTGACGTAGAGTGATGTGGAGTTTTATATCAGGTAACAGTGCCTTCAAGGGATTTCACTTAGAAATAGTCCAACTTCTTATCAAAATCAAACTGTGACTGCCCAGATTAGTGGCCTCGGATATGTGGATTATAGAAATCAATTAAAGAGATCACAAAAGAATGTATCAAAAAGAACACCAAAGGGTGTATACGTATTTTGCACAAATTTATGTAGTTAAATAACGTGGAGTTGCATTTTATGGAGTGGTATTGTGTGGGGTGGAGTGGTATTGTGTGGTCTAGAGTGGCATTGCATGCAGTGGCAATGAGTGGAGTTGAGTGGCATTGAGTGGAGTGGGTGGCATTGAGGGGAGTAGCATTGTATTGAGTGGCATTGTGTGAAGTGGGGTGCCATGGTGTGCAGTGGAGTGGCATTGGGCTGCATTGTTTGATGTGGTGTGAAGTGGTATGGTGTGGAGTGGCACTGTGTGGCATGGAATGGCATTGTGTGGAGTGGATTGGAGCAGCATGGTGTGGATTGGGGTGAAGTGGCATTGTGGGTAGTCGAGTGGCAATGCGAGGAGTCGAGTGGCATTCCATGGCTTGGAGTGACATAAAGTGGAGTGTCAATGTTGGTGTGGATTGGAGTAAAGTGGCATTGTGTGGCATGGGTGGAGTGGCATTGTCTGGAGTGCCCTTGTGTGGTGTGGAGTGGCATTATGCAGCTTGGAGTGGTACTGTGTGATGTGGAGTGGCATTGTGTGGGTTGGAGTTGCATTGAGTGGTGTGGTTTGGAATGGCATTGAGTGGAGTGGCATTGTGTGGTGTGGCTTCATGTGTTGTGGAGTGGCATTGTGTGTCTTGGAGCAGAATGGCATTGTATGGCATGGAGTTGAGTGGCATTGTGTGGCGTAGAATGGCATTGTATGGTATGGAAAATTGCTCTAGTTGTCACTGAATTGCCCTATAGCGCTTTAAAGCCATATATAATACAAATACAGTATGTTACCAATTATCTTGTCCTATGATCTAAGTAAACTTCTGATGCATTTGATCCGATGCAGGAGCTTGTTAGTGTGTGAAATTCTTCTGCGAGAACTGGTTTGTTTACAAATAAATGCGTTTTAGACCGGGAGGGGCTAGTGGTCGTACCCGTTGGGTACAACAGAGATGGTCCCAGATCGTGGCATTGTTGTGGAGCTACAAATGTTATTAGCCTTTTCCAATCAGCAGCAGCAGACTTAGTCGGTATTGACAGAGAATGGTATTAACAATCACCTTGTTGTAAGAAGAGGTGAACATTGGGAAGCTCTATGACAATTCACTCAGACATTGGGGTGGGAGGAGAAGAAACTACATGGAGAAAGGGTGGGTGGGAGGGGCAAAGAAGCACCACAGACACAGGAGTGTGAGGGGAAGAAGAAATATGACCTCATTCACAGCACAAGCAGCAGACGGACACTAATTAAGATGAATCAATCTGAGCCTGGTCCATATTCCACAGACAGAAAAGGAAATGATGCCTGGCATTTGCTGGCCAATTATGAGACCAGAAAGAAGGAAGACAATGGTGCCAGTTAATGGTAAGCAAGGCATGGGCACCAATCCCTTTATATTGAGCAATACCCCCTGCAGCGACAGTACATGTGCTGTCAACCGGCAAAACCTAAAAATGTGGCATTATTGGAGAAAAACAAAGGAGTTTAAAAAGCAAAGCATCTACAGCATTCTGAACCATCAGAAGCTGTTTCAAAAGATAGGAGGGAGCAGCTAACTAAAGATAGGTGCCATAGTCGAGGTGCGAAAAGATAAGCGCCCGACCACTGCTGGATGAAAAATATATAATTTTCTAGAGAGCTTGCATATAATAAATGCAGCTTTGTGTAGCTCTTTGAATTTGAACTAAGAAAGGGCAGAGTCAAAAAAGGCACCCATATTGTTGACAGTATGCCAGAGGATGGAGGTGGTACAGATTGGAGGGCCACCACGTTGAGTACCAGTTATAAAATGGGCCACCTACAACTAGTACCTCCATCTTATGAGTTCAGCTTCAGGCAGTTGGAATTCATCTAACTAGCTACTTCAGACAAGCATGTATGAAAGTTAAGCTGAGGTACAAATATATCCTCATCGAGATTACAAGTGGCACAAGTATTATCTACATATGAAATGAGGATTGATCATAGTATTGAATAAGTTGAATAAGAGGAGTGATATAGGTGTTAAAGACAGTAGGGCTGAACGTGGAGCCCTAAGGAAGGCCACATGTCGGGGGTGAAACTCAGACTGAAAAGGGGAACATCCACGGATTCAGAGCTCTGTTTCAGGAAGGAATAAACCCTGGCCAAGGCATTACCCTATATGTCACAGGCAGCAAGACGAGTATGTAAAATTGGTTGGGCTTCCTCAGCAAAAACTGCAGACAGATCAAGCATGATCAGGGTGTTATGTTATTTGAATTGATAACATGCACGATCACGTCCAGAGGAGTATCTCGGCACAATAGGATAGGACACCAACCCTGATCCATGACCGCCCTAAGCACGTTAGCCACCACAAGTAAAGCAGATACAGTACTATGAAGAGGGTAAAACCCTGACTAGAAAAATCCAAATTGACCAACATTTGATATATTGAGGTAACTAGGTGTTCATGTGTTTCTCTAAAATGTTCACTGGCAAACGTCAAAGAGATACTGGATGATAATCGCTCAAACCCGATGGGACGGACAAAGGTTTTCTCCTCATGGGGTCTACCAAAGCTGGCTCCCTACAGCTAAGTGGTGTGAGGCAACCACACTACCACAGGAGGTCTGGGGTCTGACTGTGGCAGAAGGAGTTTGAATGAAGGCTTTATTTCTGCAGTAGATGCTTCCAGACAGCGAATCACATTTCACGTGTATGAGCTGGGCATTTAATTCCAGCTGCAGGATAATGGTGTGCCCAGCTTATGCACATGACATGTGGTTCTATGTCTGGTGTCTGCACTAGTAAGGCCAGCCAGGAAACATTTTGCGTGAAATGCCTGCTTCCAGCACCAACTGTAGCACATCTCAGTAGGAATGTCGCCATCACAAGCACAAATCAAATTGATGCCGTGAAGCTTTTACACTTGTCCCTCAGTTTCCTCTGTCCCTGTTGAGAACAACTTGGACACTAGGTTTGCATGAGTATATGTACTGAATATAAAAACTGTTGGGAAACAGAAGAAACGGGTAAGAAAATCCAAACGAACACAGATGAGCTCCAAATCAAAGTAGGCTTTATTAGCAGTAAACAGCATGACAAAAGCTGGGATGTCCGGGCAACGAATGCTGTTGTCACTGGTAATCACAATATATATGTCCTGCCACATTGTTGAATCCTGCACCCGTGCGCCCCTACCATACCACAAATCCCCTTGGGAGCGCGTGCCTCGAGAGCGGCACCGGGCGCATTCAAATGATGCTAAGAGGCATGAGACCGACAAGAGCAGAGACAAAGGTCCGCTCGTGTCACTCCCACACGCGACCGCATTCAAAAGATGCGGTCGGTGCCACACAAATATGTAACACACCTCCCCCCTTTTTTTTTTTAACAAAAGAATATAGTCATGAAATCTCACAGACAGGCGTGTAGTCCTTGCTACTCTAGGAGCTACCCTAACATCGATAGTTATAGCAGGATGTACATTTTGGCTGCATTCACTTTCCTTGACGTCAAGAAAAACATTGTTGGAGGACTTGTCAAAGTAGTCTACTTTCCCCTTAAAGGGAGAAATCCTATTAAGATTCCACACTGTCCCTCCATCAACACGTACAGCGTTGCTAAAAACTTGAATAACACGAATAGGGTCAGACCAGACACTGCATCCCTTTCCATCCGCCTTTAATTTCTTAATACGGACCATGTCACCAACCTCTACACCTTGCCTACTCACTCTGCCTCTCTTCTTTTGCATATCTTGTTTCATCTTAAGCTTATACTCCTCCATTTTGTGTCGAATGCCAACAAAATCCAAAATAAAATCATCGTTACCATTGCTCTTTCTCATCTTAAGCCACTAGGGTATTAATTTGGATCCCGGCTTACGTCCTCTCAGCAATTCAAAAGGAGTGGCCAAAGTTACAGCGTTGGGAGAGGTCCTGTAAGCTAACAACATGGATTGCAAAGCGTATTTCCAGTTTAGACCACTTTTGATAGATAGCTGAATGCTATTTTTTACAACACGGTTAAATCTTTCCACTTGACCGTTAGCCTCTGGGTGGAACACAGAAATCCTTCTATGTGTTATGCCACATTTCGTAAAGAAATCAGCCATGTACTTACTAACAAATTGAGGCCCATTGTCAGTGACTATTTCTTGGGGAATGCCCTCCCTACAGAATACCTCCTACAGAAATTCAATAATCTTCTCAGACGTAAACTCTTTTACCATTTTAGGTTCTGGCCACATTGAGTAATAATCTATTAAGACAATTCCATAAGCTTCTTGTCTAGGTAAGACAGTAAAAGGACCTATGATTTCTATACCAAGTTTACGCCAGGGAGCTGCAGGAAGTTCCACCGGTTGAGGGTCTGTAAACAGCGCTCTGCCAGATTTGTCGCTACTGGCACATTCACGACACAATCTCACATAACGTTCAACACAACTATCAATGCTGGGCCACCAGAAACTCTCCTTAATACGCCTTTTAGTACCTGAAATACCAGTGTGACCTTTGGTGGCTAACTTGATGATTTCATCTCTTAGCGAAAAGGGAGGTACAAATTTGTCACCTTTGTCAATGATGTCATTCTCAATAGCTAATTCTTCACGTATTTTGAAAAAACTCATCATGTCGCCATTAATTTTCCTTACCTCAGGCCACCCATGTACGATGGCATGTAATACCACTTTGAGTTTACTGTCCTTACTCATTTCCTCCATCCTTTTTACTTCTTGAATAGAAGATGTGCCGTCAACAATGTTTATATCACCTAAAGTAAATGCAACCTCACAATCTTCCTTGTCCCCTGCTTCAGATTCATTACATGGCAAAGACAATCTGGACATGCAGTCAGCGTGAACATTACTCTTGCTACTCACAAATTTTAAACAACATTGAAAATGTTGTAACCTGGAAGCCTCTCTAGCTAGTTTTGCCGACATGGTCCGGCCACCACAAGGAGCCATCATAAGGATAAGAGGTTTGTGGTCGGTTTTGATGATAAACTTGGTGTACCATAAAAACGTTCTGAAATGTTCAGCACCCCAAACACATTCCAGCAATTCTCTTTCAGTTACAGAATAGTTTTTCTCTGCATCCTTTAGTGCTCTGGATGCATACGCAACAATCCACTCCTTACCACAGTCCCTCTGCATCAAAATACCTCCTAACCCACTACTACTGGCATCTACCATTATCACACATTGTTTACCAACAATGAAAGGTTTCAAACATGGAGCATTGATAATATATTCTTTCAAATGCTCAAAAGCACGTGTCATTTCTTCAGACCAAATGAATTTTGCATTTTTTTTGAGTAAGCACTGAAAAATCTCCACCTTGGATGCATAATTCGGAATAAATTTAGCATAAAACTCAACTAAACCAAGGAAAGCTACCAGCTGCTCTTTGGAAATCGGAATGGGGGCTTTGATGATGTTGTTTACATGGTTTTACTTAGGGGTAATGCTATTGCCACTGAAATTGTGTCCTAAATATTCAACCTCATCCTTCCTGAATTTGCACTTGTCAACACGTAAGATAAGACCTTTTTGACGATAGAGCTGACAAGACTTTCCTGAGATTGGTCTCATGTTCAAAAATATCTTAACCAAAAACAAGGATATCGTCTTGGAAGGCCACTGCACCCGTTCTACCTTCCAAAGTTTCTTTCATGAGTCTCTGGAATACAGAAGCTTCACTGGCCAACCCAAAAGGCATTCTACAAAACCTGAACAAACCCTCAGGTGTAATGAAAGCAGTTAATTTCTTTGAATCTTCATGAAGGACAACTTGATGGTACGCACTGGCCAGGTCTATGCAGGAGAACACTTTGGCCTCAGCTAAGGTAGAGACCATTTCATGTAAATTGGGAAGAGGATGGGCATCCACCCAAATACCACTATTCAGACTGCACAAGTCAATGCACAGCCTCAATTCACCAGAATGTTTAATCGAAATAGCAACCGGAGAAACCCAGGGTGAGGATTCTACCGGCTCAATTATGTTTTTCTTGCATAAGTCATGTAACATGTCTTTAAGTTTGCTTCTGTAAGATAAAGACACATTCCTCATCCTATGACGGACGGGAGTGGAACCTTCAATGAGTTTGATGCAATGTTTGAAACCTTGGTATTCACCAAGTTTGTCGCTTAATACATTAGGAAATGCAGTTTTAAGTTCCTGAATGTAGTCAGTGTCAACACCAACAGTGTTGGGAATAGAGGTGCCAAAGCATAAACTTGAGGATTAGCTCTGGGATTTAACCTTATGCCCATCTCTTCCTGATGTGGCCATCCCAACAAACATTGTCCCTTCTTCGCCACATAGATTTTTCCAAAGGTGACACAACCATCAAATTCCAAATTAGCCCAAAATAACCCTCCAAATCAATTTTGTGGCCAGTGTAACCACCAGAGTTGATATCGGGAACACACAAGGCTTTTTGTGGCCAGTTTTGTTTGACAATGTCTAAAGTATGGTATACCAAGACAAGAATCTACAAGTACATATATACTAATACCATCTATTTTAATGTGACATGAAGGAAACTTTGCTAGACTACTGTTTTCACTGATATTCAAAATAGTAATAACATATTCTTGATCAGAATCATTTGGATCTAAAACATTATCGCTGTCACAAATATAGTTAAATCTTCTGTGAGCAGACCTACAAACTTTGTTAAAATGGCCCTTCTTGCCACATTTTATACATACTTTGTCAATTGCTGGGAAAAACTTTGCATTGCCTAGATGACCACTACTGCCACATCTATAACATGTACATTTTCTGCCATCTTGCCGAACTCCTTTGTACCTTTCTTGGCTATTCTTTTGAATAAACTCCTTCTTGGAAGGAAATTGCTTCCCTGTCTTTTCAGGATCCTTCGATACTAAATGCACTTCATTTTTCTCTGCAGCTCTAATTTCATGTACAAATTTTTCAGAGTGTTCAATAGACTTTGCGATATCAATTGCAGCACTTTGAGACCTATCGGAAGATGTCCAAAGTGTTTCTTTAACTTTCTTATTGTGGGTCCTCATTAGAATTTGATCTCTTAATACTTGTTCGTAAGAAATGTGCTCAAAGTCACACGTGACCGCTAAGGATCTTAAGGCAGACACATTGTCTTCAACATGCTCATCAGATTTTTGCTTCCTTTAATAAAATATGAAACGCTCCATGACAGTATTTGTCTTCTTACCAAATCTTAATGACAACTGTTTAGAAGCATATCGATACAAATTAAGGTTACCTGGGTTAACGAGAATAGGTAAATTCTTGAATTCCTTTAGTCCCATACCACCCAGACATTGCTTTAAAAGTGCAAGTTTTCTCTCTGGTTCACAATCATCCCCCTCTAACACATCCACATAAGCTAAAAACACAAGTTCCCATATGTCCCAGTTCATAGGTGGTTCCCCAGGCGCAGCAAGAAATGCAGGAGGTGGTACAATCCCATTTTATAATGAGGTGCCCTGTGAAAGTAAAAAAGGTTAGGAATATAATAACATAAAACAAGAAAAGTAGTCACCGTAGTCTGAGATTAATGAGACGAAGAGAAAAAAAAATGTGCCACAAATAGGCAACAATAAGGTACCTTGAAATAACAGTAGTGCTGAATACAGTTTGACACACTCTGCCTCAAGTGAGACAACTTGATGCCACAAGTGAAATCCTTGATGAGGTTGGATACGAAGGAAACCCAGTGAGGAAAAGTTCTTCTTACTTGAGAGTGAAAAAAAAACGATGGAAACCCTAATGAAAAAGTTTCTTCCAATAAAATCTTCAAAACGGCTCCAACCAATGGTAGTGCAGATAAGCAAGGTAGCGCTCCAATCCTTTCCAAACCAGGAGGACGAACGACCAATCCAGTGCTGACGGACGTCAACACGACGAAATGCAGGAAATAAAGAAAATCCAGAAATGTAGCTTCGCCTGCTCGTCGCCAGTGTTGGGAAGCAGAAGAAATGGGGAAGAAAATCCAAACGACCACAGATGAGCTCCAAATCAAAGTAGGCTTAATTAGCAGTAAACAGCGTGACAAAAGCTGGGAGGTCCGGGCAACGAATGCCGTTGTTACCGGTAATCACAATATATATGTCCCCGCCACGTAGTTGAATCCCGCGAGCCCCAACCATACCACAAATCCCCTTGGAAGCGTGCCTCGATAGCGGCACCGGGCGCATTCAAAAGATGCTAAGAGGCATGAGACCGACACGAGCGGAGACAAAGGTCCGCTTGTGTCACTCTGTAGTAACTAAGTTTCTTTGTAGAGTAGAATGCATAGTGTAGAACTGTAGTATGTCATAGGGAATGTGTATATAAGATGGAACTTAGAATGTATGTGGCAGAAAGTGTTGCAAGCACCTTTACTGCCGTACTGCACAATTTAAGAATAAAGAATACTAATAATCCAAGATTGTGTGAGAGTCTTCACTACAATTTTTGCGATGACTTGGGCAAGAACTCGTGGGTGCAGATCTTCATACCAAGGACTGTACAGTCTGTGGTACAACGTACGGTGCTTGAACTGCAGAAAGAGAATAAATTAAGAATACCCTCCACTAACGATCTATGTCAATTTCTCACTATCGAGGACTGAGCGCTCAACTGCGGGGAATCGATCATCGTTGACTCTTTTCAAGTAAGTGCAAAGCTGCGAGGCAAGCCTTACTTACAGTTGACCAACAGCCATTCCGCAGTTTTCAAACCCCGCAAACAGCGCGCCTTCATTCCATCCCCATGGTCCTGCTGGGGTTGTGACGATTTCCAAGCACTGACGTCTACCTCCCTGACGTTGCGCATGCAGGGTCAGGTGACGTATGCGCGGCTAGAGGTCACGCACAGCAGCCATTTTGGAAACACCAGTTTGCATGGTTACGGTGCATCGGCACTTCAATCTTCACCGTAACAAGGATTTACGGAGGACCGAGGGTGATTTTCAACACAAGGTACTTTATGATTCACTAACTCTTGGTTTGAAGAGAATTCATAGCAGTTCAAATTTAATTCAAGGGTGCTAAGCAGCACACTTTCATAGTTGTTTTTTGTAGTATCATTTTCATTTTTAAAAAAACAAAACAAAAAACACGATAATCAACAGGGGTCATACCTACCAGTTCTTCAAGTGAGAAGAAATACAAATATTTTTCAAGTTTAAAAAAAATTATTTTCATCCAAATGGAAGTATAATTACCTACCTGGAGTACTTTTAATATTTTGGCTTGTCTTCTTCTTTCAAGTATCCCACGTTGACACTGAAGTTGGCATGTCTACAGGCACTAGCACAAGTACCTCATCAGGTGACTTTATTGGTTCTGCCATGCACATCAATACTCCAAGGGAATTTTTTGCGGTTCCAGGAGAACCACCAGTTGCATGGAGCGACTAGAAAGAGTACTTTCTTAATTACATTGCAAACATGGAAGATTCAAGTAGAAGTTTTTCTGCAGAAAGAAAAAAAAGAGTGCTTTTGTACTATTTAGGTCCTGAAGGTTTACGTGTGTACAATGAGTTACAGAAGCATGAGAGGGTTGGGGGGAGATATTGATGTATTTAAAGCTGCAACCTTAGACCTCGATGATAATTTTTCTCCCACTGTATGCATAGCTGTAACTGGACATAGCTTTTTTCAAAGGAAGCAAGAAAAACACGAGAATATCGAAGAATATGTGTCAGCATTAAAGAAACTTGCTAGCAAGTGCAGGTTTGCTCAGTTACATGATGAATTGGTCAGGGATCAAATTGTCATGTACACTAAAATTAAGAACATGCAGGATAAGTTATGTGTTGAAGGAGAAGGTAATCTTTAAGACATTATTGATATGGTTAAAAAAGCTGAATTATCAGAACGTTGTGCAAAAGCTACCCTGTCTCAAGATAAAAAAAATATGTTGAAGTTGTTGGTAAGATCTCGGAAGGAAAAATGAGTCACAAAGGTTACAAAGATGCTAAAGTAGATGGGAAGAAAAAAGAAAAATTTGAACCTAGAAATGTTGGTAATCTGGTATGCTACAGATGTGGTAGTCGCTTCCACTCAGCTAACTTTGACAGGTGTCCTGCAAGAGCTGCTAAATGTCTTGAGTGTGGCATTGTTGGTCACTTCGCCAAAGCTTGCAGAAGTAAAGCTTGCAAAAAATCCAAAGGTAAAGTAGCATGTGTACAGGGTACAGAACTTTTCAGTGACTCTACTTCAAGTGATGAGGAAGTCCAAACACACTTCAACATGAAGAAGAGCGTTGTTCTAAACATTGCTGATATATCGTCTTCTAACCCTATTTGTCAAGTTTCTTTAGGTGGTGTTCTTGTTCAATTGGCTGCTGATTCAGGTTCTCCATATACAATCATTTGGGAGGAGATTTCCATTTCCCGCATTGGTATCGGGTTGGAACCTAGTGATATTGCTCCTGAAAGTTACACAGGGGAAAGGATTGATATTCTAGGTTTAAGAGTACTGGTCTTTCAATTCAAAGGTAGGCACTCTACTGGGAAGTTATATATTGCAAAAGAAGAACCATCCGTCCTAGGATGGAAAGACCAGAAAAATCTGAATATCATTCTTGATCCCAATAGCAAAGAGCAAGTTCTCATTTCTTGTGACAGTGAAGCAACAAAAAAATGGGTTTTAGAAGAATTTCCCACTGTTTTCTCTGTTCAAATGAGTGAACTTAAAGGATTTACTCATCAAATTCATCTAAAGAAAGGTGCTGTTCCAAAGGTACATAAAGCACGCAACATACCTTTCAATATCAGATCTGAGGGTAAGTCTGAACTGGACAAATTACTAGAGAATGATGTAATTGAAACAGTTGAAGCGGCTGAGTGGGTTTGTCCATTGGTCGTGGCCCGCAAGGCCAATGGAAAGGCCCGCTTATGTGTTGCTTTGAGATATTTGAATAACAACATTTTAGTAGATCAATTCCCGCTTCCTAGAATTGATGAAATGTTGTCTCTTACACGTAATGCTAAATGGTTTTCAACATTGGATTTATCTGCTGCATACCATCAGGTTGTTCTTGATCCTGAGAGTAGACATTTGACCACATTTTGCACTCCCTTTGGTTGTTTCAGAATCAAACGCAGGCCTTTCGACTTGGCGTATGCGGCTGCAGTATTCCAAAGGTTGATGTCTAATCTGTTTGGTCATATTCCTGAAGTTGTCTTCTTTCAAGATGACATCTTAATCATGGGAAAGAGTAAATCTCACCATGATGCTTCTCTCAGGGACGTTCTAAGGATACTAAAAGTCAATGGCTTGGCTGCTGAAGGCAGCAAATGCAAATTTGCAGAGAAAAAGGTTACATACTTGGGGCATGCGATTTGTGATATGGGAATTAAACCTAGTTGATGCTAATGTCAATTCTCCTGCACCCATGTCAAAGGATGAACTCAGGTCCTTCTTGGGTTTAGCTGAGTTCTATTCAAAATTTGTCAACCAATTTTCACATAAAACATATGAAATTCGTCAGTTAATGAAAAACAAGACCCCATTTATTTGGAGTGAGGCTTGCCAGAGTGCATTTCAAGATATAAAAACTGCCATTACCAATACGCCAACTTTGCAAGGTTTTGACCCATCGGCAGATACTTTTGTCACCACGGATGCGAGTGGTACTGGGCTTGGTGGTGTTCTTTCACAATTGTCGGAGCAAGGCGTAGAAGTAGTGATAGCTTTCGCTTCACGTTCACTCTCTCCTTGTGAGGAGAAGTGCTCGGTAATTGAACGGGAGACGTTGGCTTGCGTATGGGCGATGAAGCACTTTAGGAAATGTATTTGGGGCAAAAAGTTTGTTCTCCGATCCTATCACAAACCCTTAACTAAGTTGCTAACTACAGAAGGTTTGTGCAGAGCATCTGCGAGAATAGCTAGGTTGTCCATGAGGCTCCAAGATTTTGTTTATGAAGTACAGTATGTCCCTGGAATCAAAAACTTAAATGCTGACTTTCTTAGCAGATTGTCTTTACCACTTAAAGAGATTGATCAAAGTACGTGGAATGACTATTGTGTGGCTGGAATTTTTTCTGATTCTTGCGGTTTATGTATGTATGAGTGGGAACAAGAAATGGCAAAGGATGAAATACTGAAGGTCGAGAAAGACAAGATTTCAAATGGATGGTCCAATGAATGCAAAACTGATCCACAAATTAGAGCATTCTGGGAGGTAAGAAACAAATTAAGTATTGATGGGGAGTTTGCTTGTCGAGGTGAAAGAATTATTTCTCCCAAAGGCATCCAACTTAAAATTGGCAATATTAGACATGAAGGTCATCCGGGCGTTCCAAGAACAAAGAGGAATATTAAACCCTTGTATTGGTGGCCCAGAGTGGATTTAGAGATAAGAAAGATGTGTACGTGAGTGTGTGAGTTGTGAATGTGCTGACAAGTCAGAAGACCCTGAACTCTCCTATGTCTTCTTTAGGATGTCCCAAACTACCTTGGGAAGAGTTGGCTTTAGACATAATGGGACCAATTGTATGGTAGGATGGTCTAAGTAAGTATGTCTTAGTTTTGATCAACTTATTTTCCAGGTGGATTGAAGTGAAAGTTGTAGAACAGGTTGACACTGCTGCTTTAATTCGATTTCTTGATGAATGCTTTATTAGAGAAGGGTTACCTGCTTCTATTCTCACCTCAACGGTGTGCAGTTCAAGTCTGATGTCATGAAAAGATTCATGGAGGTCATTGGTATTGATCAGAGATTTGCAGCTCTGTCATCCCAGGGGTAATTCAGTGGTTGAAAGAGTCAACAGGGTTATTAAAGGTGCTTTACAATTAGCCTGTAAGGAAAAGAAGAATTGGAATGCTGAACTAGACAAACTTATATGGTCGTACAGGATCACAGTTCATGACACATGTGGTGAGAGTCCCTTTGGACTTATGAGAGGGAGATTTCCTTATTGCAAAATGAACCCAAGTTGGATGGGTAGGAGTAGGAAATATATGCGGGACAGCACAAAAGTCAGAGAATGCATATCCAATTCACAAAGAAAAAACAAATTGTATTTTGACACCAAACATGGTATTAAGAATGTTAGTTTGGAGGCTGGTCAATTGGTCAGAATTAAAAGTGCAAGGAAGATTGGTAAACTGCAACCTCGTTTTTCTGATCCCAGAACTATCACCAAGGTCATGCGAAACACTGTCATGTTGGATGATGGTAGTGTCCATCACTTGAGCCGTATCGCAATTGCACGACAACAACATTTGTTGTCGGATAAAGTCTCCAAGGAAAGGGAAAAGGGTGAGGATTACTGGTGGTTAAGTCCTGTCACTGGTTCTAATTTGTTGAAAAGACAGGATATCTCATCCAGTAATTCTGACAAAGTCACTGGTTCCGATTTGTTTAATACGCACATTGATTCTAACACTGGACCAATTTCTGGGGAATTGGATAGTACTATTGTTCAAAACTTACCTGCCTCTATGAGTGAATCCGAACCAGTTGGTGGGAAAGATGGCATACAGGTGTCCACTTGATCTGAAAGACGCATTGTTATGCCAAAATCTCTACACTATTTTGTTTGTGAGTAAATTGTCCCCCTCCGGTTGAGGAGGTCTGCCTATTAAGGCTCTATTATTGTTTTAGTTGTTTTATTTGTGTTTTTTTTTAGTTTTGTTTATTTTTATTAGGAAATGTGATGTGTAGTAACTAGGTTTCTTTGTAGAGTAAAATGCATAGTGTAGAACTGTAGTATGTCATATGGAATGTGTATTTAAGATGGAACTTAGAATGTATGTGGCAGAGAGAGCCTGTATCCTGCTTTGTGTTGCAAGCACCCTTACTGCCGTACTGCACAATTTAAGAATAAAGAATATTAATAATCCAAGATTGTGTGAGAGTCTTCACTACACACTCCCACACGCGACCGCTTTCAAAAGATGTGGTCGGTGCCACACAAATATGTAACAAAAACCTTTTATTTTTTTCGCATTTAATTTTGAGGCGCATGGTTTACGTATTATCAAATGTGCTGTGAGGCCGCACAAATGGCATAACGTGTTTTTTTTTTAATGTCATCAACATATAAAAACTGTGTTTAATTTGCACCTGTGGTTGCAAATGGTGGGGCACTGTCACTCATTTTTATGGACCATAACTTATTTTTCATCAGACTTCGACTCAAAGTAAGGAAAAAGAGGGAAAAGAAGAAGGAAGAGAAAGATAGGAAAACAGTGAGTAATGTAGAAGTTAGGGTGAAATATAACCTGAATAAGTGAGAGTAAGAGAGGGGAGGTGTATTGTGGTGGAAGAAAGAAGTAGGATTAAGTGGAGGCAGTCCTAGAATTTGGCAACACTGGCTTTCTTCATCTTCGAGCTCCTAAGAAAACCTTGGGCCTACAGTTATTTATTTACAAACTGAGCTCTCTGTAACTTCCTTTTCATTGCTTTCTCCTTGTTTCCTCCCTGTGTTTGAAGTGCCTTCCTCCTTGCTTTTCCCTCGTCTAAACCCCCCCAAAAAATCAGTTAGCAACTCTAGCGCCTTGAGATCCTCTATGGTGATGTGCCGTTCTTCATAAATCCTTGATTGATTGTATTGTTCTCAATTAATAACCAAAGTCCAGCAGGCCAATGCCACTGGCTGAAAAGTGTCCTGTGCCCTAGCAGGACACTCACAAGTCTGGATGCTGCTTCTCCAGTCTGACAGCACACACTCCCGCGACTCTAAAGCCATTATTGTTAGAAATTCGGAGGGCAGCAGAGTTTGGAAAGCGACCAACCATTCGCTTGTCTAAACGTTTAATTCCCTGCTGGAAGAACTCTTTGGCGCATTAACACCCTCCCCCCTGAGTGCGCGTCCAGCGTCCCCCGGGAGGGACCAGGTGAAGATATCGTGATAACCCCTTTCTGTAAGCTCGGTTCCCTCGACGCTTCCACCCGGCGGGCTGATTCGTATTCACAGTTTGCTTACAGGATAATTGGCGCTAATTTTCTTGGCGGTGAAAAGGCAGCGCGTGAGCGCAGAACCGCTGCCAAGGGCACATCAGAGGCCATGTTCGATCCCTGCTTAGTATTGATGTGGACACTTGGCTTTGTTCCAGCCGCATCCCGGGGCGGGGGCGAGTATGATCTTGATTTTCATGCCTGTGCTTTATCAACGCCTTTATGATTGGAGGGACAGAGTAAAGACAGAAGCTGGATGCGCCGGCCAGAAGAATAAATTGTTTGGAAGACTGAGCCTGGCAGATATTTGGATTAATGTTGGGTGGTGGTGGCTACCGTTTGGGTACTAGGAGAGAGGGGGGGGGGGGGTGCGGGGTGGGGGGGGGGGGGGTTGCGGAGGCAACAACTCGCTGACAGCGAAAAATGATGCGGCAGGAGGACAATCCACTTCTTGGCGGCTGGTTGTCCTCGAAGTATTTCTGAAATGATTACTAGAAGTTGTGTTTTTGTGCCTCAAATGCCTGTGTAATTGCGCACTGCCTTAGCAGTGCAAGTAACGAGTTACTTCACCCCACCTTGAAAGGATGAGTCAGCCTACCGGCATGGGTGTCTGTACCTAAAAGGAGTTGTCTGGAAGAGGAAAGCCTTCGTGCTGTGCGTTTTCTCACCCCCACTGCGTCATTGCTTCCTCCATGCTGCCCGCACTACACAAACTCCACAGATGCAGTGGTTTAACAGCTTCAGTCTCATGGCTGTGCCCAACCGCTCCTAAACCCCTGGAGAGGTCTGGGTGTGGGCCCCTGTTAAATGAGCCTGGTTTAGTCTAGAGCCCTTAAGTCACTCCTTGTATATGTCTCCCCAGACTTCCCTTTGATGGTATGAAACCCACAGGTACTCGAGTTCAGAGGACTGAACCTACAGGCCATGGCTGCCACCCCTCTGTTAGTCCTGTTGGCATTAATTTGTATTTCTCAAGGCGGGTGCCACACCACTTGTACTGTGACATGGCAAACAAAGGTAAGTTCCTGATGTATCCCTGGCATGGGCCTGGCAGTAGTATGTCACCAGCCACTTCTGTGGATTTTGTTCATTCAGAGGCTTGCCTTGAAAATGTCACTGTGTATAGGCCGCCATCTTGTCCCTTGTGACAACAATGTTTTTCAGAAAACTCAGTCGGAATGATGGGGGACTACTTTAGAAATGCTTCACTCTTAAGTTGCTGTACACGTAATACCTGCAAGTCCGTTTCCTTCCTGCTTTCAGAGTGGCTCTGCGGAAAGACAGCTCCATCCGGTTTCAAGAGGGGTCTTGAAAATATAACCTAAGAGCTGAATTGAGGTGCTAAGTTTCTTGAAAAGTAGGATTTGCATCCTACCTCAGGGAAGATTCAGATTGGGTCAGCTTCAATTGCACCACGAAGAGCATTCCCATTCTAGATAGACGAGGATATGGGCATATTTCCTTACACTTGGTGATTGTGTAAACACTAACAAATTGCCAACATTAGCTTAGCTGCGAGGCATGACAGACCTAGCCAGGAAAATTCTCCATTGAAAAAACTCCCTGTGCGTCAGGGCCATTGGTTTTTTGTATTTCAGATTCTAATATGCTTTGGGCATTTGCATCTGAAATACTAAAAAATAAAGCAGTGTTGGTTGCCATGACAGTGGTGGCCTGTCAGCATGCATTTTCATGTTGGCAGGAGTATTTGAAGAAAAAGCGCCCCTCCAAAGCGTTGTAGGACTAAGAATATAGCACGCTGTTCGCCAGGGTAGAGATGGCCTCCAGCCCCATCAGATTGACGGCTTGCTCAGTAGTCTTAAAAAACTCTTAAGTGCTGAAAAAGATGCCTCCCAGAAATATGCTCAGTTAAAGAAATGTTTATCTCCACAGAGAATGACGTAGAATAGTATTTGAATAAACATTTCTGCTCTCTACGCATCTCTTCAATCTGCTCCCTGGTGCTGCACTCAGTAGAGAAGCCGCCTCACATTTTTCGAACTTGGACCCCTCTGTCCATCATAACCATACTTCCCTTCCTCGATCTACGTGACCTCTCTGATGTTCACCAGGTTTGGTCATGCAATCCTACTAACAGTACTGGACATTCTAGCTCAGTAATGTTTGGGGTTTCCACCTGTCTTTCCAGCAGCAGCTGCTCCATCTCCTGTTGCTCATTGCCCCCGTCATCTTCTCTAACTATTCCAAAGTATCAATTCTGGGTCCAATCTGCTTCTCATTGGGACATTATTCTCTTCAGTTGTCTTCCCATCTTAGTACCTGTGGTGCACTCATCTGTTTTTTCCTTCTCTCTCTTCTAATCTCCAATCTGAAACGTCTGTCCAGGTGCATTAAGCTGGATGACCTACTGTTTGGTCATGCCTAACACCTTTCTTGGCATCCTTTGCCTCAGATACTCTGTCCACTTTCATGTACACCTCTGCTGCCACTCTGACTCCTAAGCAGTTTTTTTCACTATCTACCTGTATCTCTGCCACAGCCTTCAGGTTATAGGTGCTGCTGAGCATTCAACAATCTCTCTTCCCCTTCCAAGCATCTAAAGCCCTGATCAGTTCTCTAACAATCAGCAAGGCTGAGTATTGTAACAGCCTCCTGGGTGTTCTCCTACAAAGTCTTTCTTCTGGGTAAAGGTATAAACATTGCCATGTAAACCTGTATTAATTCCGCCAGGCGTACCTCCACCCCACCATTCTTTCACTGGCTCCTTTCCTTTGAGACTCACATTCAGTCAGTCTGGAGGCTATTGCCTTTCATTGCTTTCCATGATTACCTCAAAAACCCATCTACTGAAGGTGTAATACCAAAGCAACCCTTCACCCTTTTGTTTGTTGCGAAAGCTGCAGCGTACATTTTCTATGCACATATTGTCACTATCCAAGCGGTTGCTCATCATTTTTTCACCTGATCTTTAAAATGTACCCATCCAAACGGACATTGTCATGAGGTACAAAGTATATTCTTCTTTGTTAAAAACTGTTAGAAACTTTACCGTGAAAACTTGGCAAGCACAGCTGCTCGACATTGGTCCCTTTCGCATACACTCCAAAATATGGACAAGTACCACCTATGCTAGAAATCACTGGTTACCATTCAAGTGCAAGGGTGAGTGAGGCTTGAGACAGGGTACCTACATATCTATGGGGCCTGGCTCTGGTTAGAGGTGTGCGACATGCAGGAGCCAGTGCTGAATGACGCAAATAAAACTGTCAAATAACTTGTTATGGATGATATCTTACTGAGAGATTCATGATCACTGCAAGTACTATGAAGAACGAAAACACCTTTGGTCTGCAATTTCTGAGTTTTCAACGGCAGTTACTTCTTTGTACTATTTCTCCGTAAGCAGAGAAGAAACAACTGCCTTCACTTGCCCTGTGGTATTTCGAACAAGGGACCATTTGATCTGTGCTGTGAGATCTACTGCCCCAACTGCCCCGCGACACTTGCGAAAAGGACATTTTGGGTATGTGTGAGGGGCCATGTCCCATTGTTGTGCATCGAGCAAGAATGATTTAGGAGAAACACGAACACGGGGAAAGCGCATCAATATGGATTCACTTAATAATATTTCTAAATTAAGGACAATAGTTTTCAGAGTATGCCAGGATCTGACCACTGTTCTAGATTGTTTCTCCTTGGCTGTCGTTTTAACCAATCTGCGCCCAGCTATCTGCAGAACGCATTTTCTATCAACTCACCTCTGTACTCAACCTTTAACTTCTTCCTCTTGGCTACCTTATTTACCCATGCAGATGCCCAGACAGCATCTTGGTGACTACTGATGATGGCAGTGTTCCAGCCATCAAGAATAAGCTCCACAGTTGGTGCCTTCCCGCCTCTCGCAAAGTATAATGTATGTCTCTGTTCTGTACCCTAGGGCTGCCTTTGCCAAAGAGTCGGAAGTGCTTATTGGGAACCTCGGAGACAAGCTGATCCCTCAGAATGAAATCTTGCATGACGTCAGTGACTTGAAGGCCTTGGCTAATCTACATGAAAGCCTCGAATGGCTGGCTGGAAGATTGAAAGCTGCCTTTGGGAACTTACCCACAGCCCAAAGTAAGTATAAATGATTGCACTCTCAGTCAGTAGACACTGACTTCACAAGTTCCTGAAAGTGTCTAGTTGTGGTTGCAAACAGATTTGTAGTTCAGAATGCAGTAGTGGTGCTAAGGCCGGAATGATCAGACGTGACAGACACAGTGATGCTTTAATTTATTGTATTCTGCTCTCCTCATTGCATTGCTAATTTTTGCTGGGCCAGTATATTCCAATATTGACCAACTCTTAATAGTTAATGACTTTCTATAAACCAGAATATATATTTTTTTTAATTTGATTCTGTGGCTTCTTTTACAACTGATTCATTGTATCAGATAACGAATTTTCTTTGCTTATGAGTATGTATGTATAACCAATATCTCTCTCCATCGTACTTTCCTGTTGATGAATGTGAGACTCTTTCAGAATGTTGTTTAACATTTGGGTCCTGAATAAATCCTAAGTAGCCCTGTTTTATTTTCTCTGTGTGTTTTTAAAAATATCAACTTTATTCTGTTGATCAGAGAGGCTGCATCCTTTAAGGGACTGGTCTCTGTGTCTTGAAGGTGGTGAATAATGCTTTTTTAATCTATCCACCATGAAGGGTATATGCAGTACATTTTGGTAAATTTAATTCCTCAAACCGCTTTACAAATTACTAATCTCCAACATGAAACCCAATTGAATTGGCTGCATCCACAATGACGAACTCCTTGCAAACCTACCCGCATAGTCTTTCTGAAAACTCTTACTTGGTAATCAACCTAGTAGTGATACTCTTGGCTAACGGTCCCAAATTGATATAGCCGCAGGCGAAGGTTACTTTAAAGTATTTTTAAGTCTTCACTCTCTTCTCACAGAATCCTCATAGCTGCAATGCGGATGAAAGCGCGTTGCTTTTACTAGCATGTCTTGCCTCCATCTTGGAAGTATTACAAAGTATAAACCATTTAGGCAGGCAGATTGAGCAGAGGCTGCTGTTTTGAAATAGTTAGGCATCTTGATTATGAATATCGGCCAGGGTTTTTATGTGCAGTTCTATCTTCCAGTAACTGTGAAGGTAATTGATAATATCTTATTGGTTTCTGCGCCACCCTTTTGTATAAGATAATGGAACATAACTGTATTTATCAGAAGCAAACAGGTAATCTGGTGTAGTGAGTACCTGCACTTATATATTTCCATGTCAAGCTCTGCACTGGAAACACTATCACTCTGTTCCCTGTGGAGAAACCCCTTGGCCTACACCCCAGGGCAATTTGTGGCGTCCCCTTTCCATGTTTAAAACCACCGAATCCATCTTTGTAAATGAGTCTACGAGCACTAGTTTGCAGTATGGGAGACAAAGTGTAAACAGTTTCTAAATACACACAGACATGCCTGTTTGTAAGTGTTCACCACATTTTGTGTGCACTGCCAATGGAATGCCTACTGCTTCCGCCCTGCAATTAGGAATGTGGAGAGTCTGTTTTATTAGCAGGTTATTCGCGTTATTAAGTGCCATCTGTGATTTGAAATGTCTATTGCTCCTGATTCTTTCAGTTAGGATCTGGGATTTTAACCCGAAAAACAGCCTTTTGTGCTCAAAAGTTGTATGTATGTACTCATAACTCCTGTGACTCAGGACCTTTGTTTGTTAAGCACAGCTTCTATGGCATTGGCACAACACTTTTTCCTGGAGTATGACATGCTATTACATTTGAATTGGCCCACTTGCATCATATCAGTAAAGTTGGGTTGTGTCTATCGAGAAACCAGAGAGCTGAGCTTATTCAAATAGACCGAGTTGTAATTGATAAAAAGGCCCCATATACACATCTAAAGTTTACCTTTCTACTTAGTTAGCCATTTCAGTTGGAGGGGCCTAAGGTCTGGAGATTACCAGCGCTTTGAGATGATATTCATCTAATCCCATCTTATTTTTTGACTACTAAACAGTTTTTAGGCCACCTTCATGCGCTGCACTAGTGGAGGCATTTTGCACCAACATTTTCACTAGCTGGCCTGTGCAAAAACATTTCCATCATGTATTGATTCCGCCTGCCACTGTGCTGCACTCAGCTGCAGACTAACACCAATACCACGAGCTACAAACGAGCACAGCCTTTCAACCACGTGCAGAACACACTGGCAAATTTAGTCTGACCTGACACCAGCCAGGCATAATGATTTGTTCATGGGCATATTGATTTTACTAAAAGTGCACCTTGTAATTGTGTTACTGTCATGTGGATTTATATCCTCTGCCAGCTTTGTGCTGTCTATAAAAGCAAATGGATCGAAATACAGTGTCTGCTTATATGCTGGTCTTTGTCAGCATGACATAATGAATATCATGCAGTTCATATAATAACAGATTTCTATTTAAATGAATGTTAATATTTTTTAGAGCTACGTTGTGATAATCACCAACCTTTAAAATATCCAAATATGAATGTAACTCTTGGTGAAACTAATGAATCTAAAATTAGCTCAGAGCTCTTTCGTTTAAATTATATATAAATTAAGAGATAAATCGTAATTTTAATACACGCAGGTGGTATACCAATTTCCATGTATAGATTTGACTTGAATGTAGGCAGCCACAGATAAATGATATTTATGGGGTCGGCTTGATTCTAGCCATTGGCCTGAGTGTACCCAGTGGTGAGGCCATGGTTTCACGCGTACATGGCTTCCGTGCTAGCTCCAATCACACTGTCTGTTCTACCAACATCCCATGCTTGCTTTTTAAAGTAAATGACAAGAAAGAACAAGAACCAGTTGCTCCCAAACATAGCCCTCCTCCCATCTTAGAATTCGGGGGTGAAGGAGGGACTAGATTATGTTATATTGTTAACAAACAAAAATAATTGAATATATATTTAGGAGCGGGTTACTATTGGTGCTCTTTACCCGTTATTATTGCACCAATTAAATACATTGTCCCCTGTTTAGTTGGAATTGATTGTCATTTTAGCAGTTCTCGAACTGGATAATGTACAAAAATGCTGACCTAGGTGAAGTGTGTACATTCATCCATTTGAAGTTGTCACAACCTTCACGGTGTTCTCTTGGCAAAACGCTCCACTGCTAGCTCCTGCCAGTGCTATCCGAGCTTGTCAGCGTCAGTCTGCTGGCTTCACCCACTGAAGAGAAGGAGGCTCTACCACTCCACATGGAAGAACATTAAGATTCTGCTTGTAACCATCAAGAGGCACCCTGTGTTGTATTGTCACATTATACCACGTGGAGCACTCACTTATTGAAGCATTCACATCCATCTCACTGGTGGTGTTTTTGCTCTAAAAAAAAAAAAAAGACCGAAGTCCAACGGTAACTCTGTTTGCAGTGTCTAGACATCTGACTATGTGCTCCTGAAAGTTGGAGCCTCTTTGAACAGGGTACAAGGAAAATCGTTTTTGCATACTTTCTTTTTTGTTTTCGACTTGTGCTCTTCATTGAGTTGCAATGCGTGGAAGGCTAAGTTGTTGCTCCGATGTTGAGTCCGTGGCTTCTGACGATCGCTGCATGCGGGCCATGTAGATGTTGAAGAGTGTGGGGCTCAGGGAGGATCTTTGAGGCACTCTGCAGCTGATCTCTGTGCGTTCTGAGTTGCACAGTGGAAGTCTGACTCTCTGTGTTCGGCCGATGAGGAATGAGCAGATTCATTCTAGGGCTTTGTCACGGATGCCAGCTATGTGGAGTTTACGTGGAGTCTTGCGCAGATGGTGTCGAAGGCGGCTGAGAGGACCAGGAGGCAGCAGTTTTGCCTGGGTCGAGGAGGGTGCCAATGTCATCTGTAGTGGTGAAGAGAGCAGTCTTGGTGCTGTGGTTGCTTCTGAAGCCTGATTGAGAGAGGTCCAGGATGTGTTTTGTTTCACTGAACTCTACGTTGGGCTTTAATGGCTTTCTCAACGACTTGGGCTGGGAAGGGGAGCAGAGAGACAGGTCTGTAGTTCTTGAGTTCTGTCACGTCGGCAGATGGCTTCTTCAGGAGGGGGTTGAGCTCTGCTTGTTTCCAGGCTTTCAGGAAGGGGCTGGCTCGATGGAGCAGTTGATGGTGTGGCAGAGTTCAGGTGGGATGGAGGTGCCGGCTCTGTTGAAGATGTGGTGAGGGTAGGGATGTGAGGGGGATCCGGAGTAGATGCTCTTCATGAGCCTGAGGGTGCTGTCAGAGGTGAGGGTGGTACAGTTGGACAAGGTCTGCTGGGATCTGGAGCTATTGGTTGTGGGTGGGTCTGGGGCTAAGATTAGCCATAGTATATGACCACACACCCTCCCGCTTCCATGAACTAGGAATATTTCTGACGCACTCACTAAATGGTTCCAAAAATGACATTTGCACCAGCTAACCAGTGGAGCAATAGTATTTAGCACCAGCCAGTCAGTGCAAATGCTGGCCCAGAACTGCACGCCACTTCTGCTAAGTTGCTAGACATCTGCATTTGAAGTAATCCTGGAGCCCTGCTCAATCTATTACCAGATATCACTCCTTTAATGTCATTGGTTGTACTAGTCCAGAATTCTCCACGAATGCAAATACAATAGACAGCAGTTGGACATATCTTTGCGAGATACAATCACGCTTGGAAAACCCTTTATATGGAGTTTAGAACATAAATGTTTTGAACTGCATGGTGAATTTCAGCCCCTTCTAAACTTTCAAGCAACGACAGAAACATATTTGGTGGAGCTGGGCATATATTGTCGAAATGTACTTGCAGCTTAAAACACTGCTTATAAATTGGACTAAAATGTTTTTGTAATGCAGGCTAAAATCAGAACTTGTGTCTCTGTATGTAGCTATAATGTGCAGTAGCCAAATCTCCACAGCAGCTAACTAAAAGGACAGCCTCCCTTGCGGGGTGTCTAAAAGTTCATCACTACAAGGGATCGCATAAGACTTTGATGGGGTAATGAGTGGATTAGTGCCCCTCTTGTTCTCCCAGTTGTTCCTTTCAGTTCAGACATGCTGTTCCTTTGCACCCTTTCAGTTTCTGTTCCCGCTATTGTCCTGGCAGAACATGCGCCATTGTTTTGTTATTTTGTGAGGTAATTTCCTAAGTCAGCGTCTTTGGACAAATGAATATTTTTGCAGTATTAGCTATGCCAAATAGACTTGTGTGAAATTCGCAGCAAGGCAAGGGGACAGGGTATTCGCGGGACATTTTGGTTAACCTTTTCAGAAAGCGTGCTGCTACAGATAAAAATTCAATCACCTTTCAGTGTGGCTGTGCCACAATTATCACTCATTTAAAAACAGTGAAGCTAATGGAGTGTTTTATCACGGCAGGCAGGGCCGACATTGTTCATTATTTAGTGTTTGCTAAGCTGATGGTACTTCCACGGCTCTGCCCTTATCTCCTCTTCTTCACAATTGGATTTTATATTACTGGGGCAGTCAGGTATGACAAGTCATTTTCTTTCCTCTTGTCTTTTGAAGGGAATACAAACTTCTACTTATTCGAACAATCAGAGTCGAGGATTAAAGCTGCTGGAAGTATCTGAATTAAAAAGGGTAGCCGTGCAAGTCATGTGTGAATGATTATATTTAAAAGTGAGTGCGCCTTCCTTTCCCTGTCACTCTTGCTTTTTTCATGTGTCTGTTCACTGACAACTTTGTTCCCCAGTGACCTTTATTATGTTTCTCTGCTCGTATCATATCTTCATCTTTAATTTATGTTTATCTCTCTCAGTAATCGAAATCCTTTTTGCTCCCTTCCTTGTTTTCCGCATTTCTTAGTGCCTTCTTTTTCTTCCCTTTGTTCGTTCCCTGTCAATAGATTTAACTTTTTATTTTTTATTTTTTAGCTTCATTTTGATTCTCCTTCCTAATTATAATTTTGGCGTTGTTTCAGACAGCAGTAATATTACATTGTATTCGGTTTTCTTTTCCTCACTTTGTTCGCCTAAGTTGATTGAGTTCTTGCAGCATGTGTACCGGTCACAGGGTAGAGTTTTTGAGACTTACTTAGCCTTTCACCCTTCTGAGGTCAATGCAGTTTATATCTTGCTGACCAACCATACCACCTGTATTTAAAATGTAAGCAGACAATTTAGTTTTTCCATGTTCTACTAAATATTACATATATTAATCTTTTACTCCATTTTTCTTTTCTGTTTTTTTGCTCCATTTCCAACTACGATTTCTTCATCTCACTATTCTTACATGCCTGCTGACGTATGCATTCTGTTTAGCCCTTTTCCTCATTTCCCCTTCTATCTTTTTTTATGTTATTCCTATTTTTTTACTTTTCTTTTTGTTCGTCTTTGCCATCTGAATTTTCTCTTCTGTTTTGATTTTGTTTTATTTATTTTTCTTTTCTTTCCATGTTGTTTAGTGTGTATTTTGAATACTTCTACTAAGAGTAGCAAAGGGGCACCAAAGTAAAGCGTGCATCCGCTAAAACCAAACCACGAAAATATTAGCTGTCCACGATACTTTATAAACCCCATCTGCTCATTTTCTGCTCAAGCTGTGTTAGAATTCTTTTGTTCTCTCACACCCAGATTGATTTTAATTGGTTAACTTTGTGGGACTGTGCTGGAAGTAAAAGTCTACTTCATCAAAATACATTACATTGTAGATAACGATAAGAGGAACCCAGTGGCAAGTGTGGTACCACGGTGACAACAGTCAACACAGACTGTTACCAGTAGGAACCATCTTTACCCATAGATCACTACGAGCCCAGTCTAGTTATCACTCTGAAACTTTTTTGCGTTTTTACTCTCACTGAAGCACCTTAGAAATGATCAGCTACAATCTGAGATCCATATCATGACAATCAGATGCATATTCATAGAATGAGATCTAGCGCTTTGTCCGTCCAGTTGCTTTCATGCGCCAATGAGAAAAAATTGGGATTGTTGATCCTGCTGAGGAAGGATTTTCCTTTGAAGGAGATAGCCAAAGCAATAGGTAGTGTAGGCTTTTAATGGTAAAAGCCTATTCAGGTGGATCCCTTCTTCCAGTAACCGTGATATACTGCCCCCACAGTGGGCATGGAGTCTTCAGCAAATGGGTATGGCTCTACTTTGCGACACTCCCTCAACAGGAACTTGTTTGTGTGGGGATCTGCAGTATGGCTATAGGTTTCCCCTATGGATGAATCCAGGACAGCCATGTATGGCAGGTGTAATTTCCAGGGAGACTTCTGAGGAGTAAGTTGAAATGGGTTTATGCTGTAAAAGGGATTAAAGAACACATTCTTTATTTTCAGAAATATGGCTGCCTTGGAGCAAGTTGAATTTGTCCCTATAACTTTGTCTAACCTTGCCACGGTGATCCTTTTTGGCAATAGTCATTGGAGAGCAAAGTCCCAGAATTTTGAAGCTTAGTTCTTTAGTCATTAATATAACAGGAATCCATAATGCAAGTTGGGATTTTTTCCAGATTAACAACCCATCTGACACCTAAGAGTCTGCACGCTGGGAGGTATTCAACTACACCGTGAAGCAGTATTTTCGTCAACCACAAGGTGGACTTTAATAAAGATAGGATGGTTAAACAGCAAAGCTAGAAGAAGGAATAAAAAAACTTACAGCGGAGCACAAATGTACATGTTGTATGAAACAACTATACAAACTTACAACAAAAAGGCACAGCTAAATTCAGTACTTTTGAATAAGGAACATTTTTACTTATTAGATCAAAGCAGCATTACTCTGAACAAGGAAAAAATCATGATAGATTTCTTGCATTCATTGCAATATACTTATGCAAAGGTCTGTTCATGCCATAAATAATTAGAGCTGGCAAGTCTTGCTTAAGGAAGGTGTCAAAGTTGAAGGCTTCCAGCAATAATATGCTCTGCTTTACTGGCCTGTGGGTGTATTACTTGATGACATTAAATCCCGCTTGCAGGATTTATCACTGCTCAAGCTTTGATAACTGGATGGTGAGATTCTGTAAGGGCCCTTTACTAAACATGAGATCTTGGCAGCAACTAGTATCCTAATCTTTATGGATACTTCTAACCACAGATTCATCACCTTTAGAATATCTCTAGGCACCTGACAGGATCTGGAAGATTCTTCAGCATAGCCCCTGTGCGCTGGTAGGTGGCATCCCGTGGCTCTGCATCAAACTTAATCTGTCAGAGAGGTAACGGCTGGAGCCACATATAAGTGACACCCAAGCACACTGACATCACTTGCTTTATTTCTAAACCTTCCTTCATATATCCAGAGCTAGCTCATAACTTTTTCTTGTCAGTTGATGAGTTTTTTGTGCCATATTATTTTCCTGTGCGCAACGCCCCTTCTAAGGCTTGTATGGACTGTTGTAAACAAATGTCTGTGACAGATCCCCAGAAGGTGTGTTGGATTCGGCCATGACTCCAAATCATTCGAGCAGTGTGCCCTCATGCGCCCAAGGGTAGTCAAGCTGTACATTGCTAAGAACCACACAAGGTCACATAAGGTTCAGTCCCGCTCGAGGTGGAGGACACAGACCTGATCCTGCGCTCAGGGCTGGTCCCGCAACAGATCGTTGTTGCTGTGCAAGTCTTCTGGTAAGTCAAAATTCGAAAAGAAGCACAGGAAGTCCAAGCGGACTTCGCCCCAGCCTCGTCACTCTCCGCCTGAGATGGCAAAAAGCACATCAAGTTGCCCCGCAGTCTTGATCTTGGTCCCCTGCAATGAGCCGATTCCACAGCTGACTGCGGTGCACCCAGAATTTCTGGGACTGTCAGCGGCACCACAATAGAGTGAGGCATTTAAGAAGGCCACGCTCTGCACCTTATGCACTCTTTCAGCTTCCTCTGGTGCATCTTCTAGCCCCATGGATCGGCAGAGGCCGTCAGCCGGTTTACTGCTGGTTATTCTGCCTTCAGTGCCTCATCAACTGACTTTGGGTTCAGCTCTGACTCCGGAACAGACTCCACACCCTGCATCACAATCATGTGATGCCCCTGCCTTGTCAACGCTAGCACCACCACTGAAGCAAGCAATCATCTCCATCCTTCTGTCTGACTCCAAGCCAGATCAGTCTCGACTTCGGCTGAAACCATGTCCAGGATCAATCCTTATGCATCCAGCAACCATACATTCTGACTGTAATAAGACAATACCCTTGCAGAGGAGTCCCGCTCTGTTGCTTCAGCAACTTTTTGGATCAGACTCTGATCAGAACCAACCAGCTTTGGGTGATAATAGGGACAAATTTCCCCTTTAGATGATGACAATTTTTATCTGGAAATTCAAGAAGCCAGTAGGCCAGACACTTCCTCTCACACAGATCTGGTTTCTCCCCAAGGCTCTTCCAGGGAAGAGCCTGCTTAATTTGCCATAGTCATTAGAAGGGTGACTATAGTCTTGGCATTGTAACTGTTTTCCATTGAGGTCAAAACCAACGTCCTCACAGAAGTATTACAACCCGGATAACCCTCATCTGCACCCTTAATAGTGTTCAACAAGGCTCTGACTGACACGCTCATGGGCACTCGAGCAAAATTCTGCTATTGCACACCTGTAAACAGACAGGTTTCCCCTCACCTCAGACCTGCTTCGGTTAACCCCACTATTTAACGCAGAACCCAGCTCCTGATAAGCGTCCACTAGCAGGGTTAACCCCAGTATTTTCCCCCTACCCCGTCCCCCAGGACAGAAAATCAAAAAGAATTGAGACATTTGGGAAAAGGATTTCTTCTTATACTAGCCTCACCATCAGGTCAGTCAGCGCCAGCTGTTTGCTGGGAAGGTACTCCCATAGGGCTTGGTTGCTGATATCCTGCCAGAGGAATTTTATGCCAATTTGGTACAGACCATTCATGATGGCCAAGATGCGGCCAAGTAGGTCATCTGATCAGGCCTGGACACAACTGACTGTTTAGGAAGAAATGGCAGCACTAGCATAGTGCTCCAGTCCAACGAATGAATGAGATGAGATTCATCAGCATCTGAGGTGAGGTTCAGACATCAATCTTCAATATGCCTTTTGACAGCTCTCACCTTTTTGGGAAGAAGGCCGACACCACCCTTTAGTGCTTCAAAGAGAGTAGTGTCTCTGCACACTCTTTCTGTCCTCCCACACATACAAGGCAGTATTCCCAGCAATTTTACCATTTTCAAGGCATCACTAGGAAGTCCGCTTTTAGAGAGCATCAAGGCCCACCACCCCAACAGCAAGCACCTTTTTCCATTTAGGGTCGGCAAAGGAGATCTGACTAACACATCCAGGCTCAGCAAACTTCCCAGTCCACGCACCGCCGTCACTTATATGTGGCTCCAGCCGTTACTTCTAGGACAGATTGAGTTTGATGCAGAGCCACGGGATGCCACCTACCAGCGCACAGGGGCTATGCTGAAGAATTTTCCAGATCCAGTCTTGCACCCCTTAGATCAGTTCTAAACATGGCTGCCCGGCTCATAACAAGTGTTAAATTGTTTGAACATATCCCACCAGCCCTAAAGTCCCTCAACAGGCTTCCCAGCAAGGAAGATGTATTTTCAAGACTGCTTACATCACCCACAAAGCCCTTCATACACATATCCCCAACTATCTTAACAACAAACCTTTGAAAGCAGTAAGAACCAGACCATTGAGAAGTTCCAACTCACTTCTCCTCATACCTCCCAAACTGAAAAGGAAATCAACCCAGACTTGCTGTTTTTCTGGAAATGCACCCAGCATATGGAACTCACTCCCTAGAGATCTACGATTCAACCTCTCCTTCTCCGGCTTCAAAAGGGACCTGAGACGCTTTCTCCTCAACAAATACTTTAACATACTATCTATCTTAACAGTGTTTCAATAACTATCTCGCTCTATGATAGCCGGTTGTTTGATTGCTTCAGCTATCTAATATGTTGTCTTTCTCACTAATTGTCCCATATTTTAGCCTCATGGACTGCCTAACAATTCTCTTTGTCTCTACTTCAGCTGGTTCTAGAATCTAGGTGGCTCACACTATATGTTAAGCGACTTTTCTGTCATGGTCATGTAAATCGCTCTGGCACTTTCGGGTCTAGCTAGCGTTATATAAAAGCTATAAATCATTTACACACATATGGCAACCACTAATACTACACTTGTATAAGCTGGAACACTGCCACTCTCTACCTCCTTGCTTGTGCTCTCTGCAGCTCTTTGAAGACGCTTTGCTACCACGAGGAGCTGAACTCCCAGAATGAAGCAGACCACATCTAGGTAGAAGATACCCTGCTTCTTAATCATCCCTCCCTTTTATTACATTACTATTATCTCTCTGGGTGCCACTGTAAACGCCCATGATAATTTATGACTAACATTGACTCAAGCGGCGATCCCCTCGGATCCTTCCCCTCCCTTCTTCCCCATTTTCTCCCTAGTTCTTCTATGTTGTTGAATAATGGCGGAAAAATGCCTTTGTAGTGAAACCCTTTCTTTTACCTAGGCTAACTAACTAATCCATGTATGCTCCTCTATGAACTGTCCCAACTGTATACGAGTTGGGGACGCGCACATCAAGGAGAGACACAAGTTGGCAGACCCTGCCAGAGTCCGTCGAGCACCGCCGTGAGGGGAACGGCCATCACTGGGGAGCACGCACTTACCCGTACTTCAGCGCCACCAGCGCCTCCATGAGGGGAACGGCCCACGGGGAAAACTACACCTCCCAGCAGCCCCTGACCCAGGCGCTTGCCGTCGTTGTCATCAGGCAGCGCCTGGGACCTATTTCTTCTCCGCTGGTGCCCCGCAGCGCGGGACGCGCGCGGGCGGCGCCCGGGCGAAGCCCGGGTCCGTCAAGGACCGTCAGAGGCCGGGCTGGGCCACCCCATTGACATCCTCTTGTCTGGACCTATTCTGCAACAAGGTACTGTCATTTAACCCCTTCAGCGCGGCGCGGATTTCCGCGCCGCGCTGAAGATTCCGTGCGCGGGCGGGGCCATGACGGAGCGGTTCCGTCATGCGCACAGCGCAACCGACGCACGTGACGGAACCGCTCCGTCACAAGCGTCGAAGGGGTTAAAAGCAAATAAGGTGGATATTTCTGTTTGTTGCAAGATCCAGGTATTGTCCATGTGATAAAAACTTATTGACATTCGGACTTATACATTTAACAGTTTTTCCTCTCTAATGCCCAGTGTTGCCTAAGAATCTTAACAAATTCCGTGATTTTCTCTCTTAATCTGCAAACATGAAAGGAAATGGTAAAAACTGCAAAAACCCTAGTTCTTCCAATTCCCGCCCCGCAACCAGGCACCAGACAGCAACAACGCAATCTCTCCCAAGTCTGACAGCCATTGATAAAATGCTCCAGCAAACAATCGGGGTAGTGGCTTCAGCTATAGAAAACACGGAGAGGCGTTTGTCAATCACTCCCGCAATTTCTTCTTCTTCCCAAACAGTCGAGGATGCTTCAATTGTTACTATTAATCCCCCTGATGTTAACTCCTCCCTCGTGCTCTTTTGCTGAGTTGCCCTGCGCACAGCCCATTTCTAGTGAAACGAATGTTTCAGAGGTTGTTAAATCCCCATCCTACTCCACACTAAACAAGGTTTCTGTAACTCGCACTGTAATTAAGAAACCTAGGATTGGGAAGAGAAAAGCAATAAGTAAAACCAAGCAGTCAACCAAATTTGCTATACCAACTGATGGTTCCCCTTCCCTGTCCTCCATAGGGGCACCTCTCTGGGCTACTCATATGATACTTGACTTCCAGGCACATATGGAACAGTTACTTGGCTCGCATTTTAAATCTTTGCTATCTAGGCTGGATAGACTGGTCTCCACTATCAACAACGCAGGCCTTGGTAAAGCCCAATCGACTAGTTCCCCTGCAAACCCCTGTTCCAGTTCCGCTTCCACCCACGATAATCCCCCTGCCAGTCCCAAGACCTTACCTATACCCCCCCAACCGATGGTCAAGACTGTTCCTGACACAACCACTCCCTTGCCCAGGGATATAGGCACTGAAAGTTTTAAAATGCAGAGGGGGGTTACTGAAGAGGGGGCAAAATGTTCAGACAACCAAGTACAAGCGAACAGAAACATTGCCAGAGAGGGGTCCAACACTGCGTTGTCTTGTATAGATCTGCCACCCGAGTCCCTACCATATGTTGTTGTGCTTGCCGGTGTTCCCCCTCTATCCCAAGGGAAAAATGAGGACTACTTGGAATTAAAAAATAAATGCATGTACTGGCTTAATTCTAACAGCCCTCTTCCCTCCAATATTTCTGGAGAAATACTGGGTGCAAGGAGAATAGACTGGATTGGGTCCACACCTAAATCTATTGCAGGAAATTGTGTCATTATCAACTTTAGGCACACGCTTGCTGTAGACTATATCTGCAGTAGGTCACCCTCTAGGCCCAACACCCAAATTATCCCACTGCACTGTCATACTTCTATCCAGTACCTCAGCACAGAACAGGGCAAAACAGAGGTATCAGGTGGGAGGGGGGGGAAAAATAAATCGCACGCCAGAGCATGCCAAGGTACGATAACTTGGGAGGACCGGTACCAGACCACCCCCCTACTGTCACTATTCCCCCCAAAAAATAGATTTAGTGTGTTGGAGGAGGTTGACTGACCAGTCGTGATCCAGAGCCTTGTACCTTAGTTAGATAATACCATGGGTAACCAAATAGCTGCAGATAGGGGTAGTTGTGGGAGTAGTACTCCAGAACATGTATCAATGCCCCACTCCATGAGTATAGTTGGAATGGACTGGAAGTGAGTGAAACTATCGATAATGGCGGGGCCTCTCCCCCCGAGGATCTGCCGTTGGGAGTCAACCCCGGGGACACTTTATTAGTAACCAACACCCAAACACGAGGAATCTGTCCAAATCCAAATGATGGTGACCTATTGGACAGGAATAGAGTAGTAGACGGGAAAATAAAAATTCTGTCATGGAATATGGCTGGGATAAAGAGCAAGTTATCTATCCCTGAGTGGAGTAATTTTATAGGCAGGCATGATATCTGTCTGATGCAAGAAACGTGGGCTACGGAGGAGAATCCGAGGACTGGCTATGCCACTTTCGATATCCTGGCAACTTCAAGGGGCAGAGGGAGGCCTTCGGGAGGTCTCACAATATGGGTGGGGGCGCATTTGGGCGTTCAGGCAGTTCAGATACCAACCAACTCCCTTGACGTCCAATGTGTACTCCTAACACTAAAAGATAAGTCAAGGGTTGCCTTAATAAACGTTTATTCCAGACCAGTTAAGAACGGCCAAGAATCTGGCACTATTGACATACTAAAGCACTTCATATTGTCTCTTGACCCCCCAGCCGCTCTATTAGTAGGAGGCGATTTTAATTGCCAATTCGAGCCCCTTGAGAGCCCCGGCACGGGAGATTTGAATGAGGAGGACCAGTTCTGGCATGTTTTGGACCCACAAATTTCTCCTGTCAGAGCTTGGACCCCTCTGGTCCTCCAAATTAAATCTTTATCTCTTGCATTGTCCTTAAGGGCCTGCAATGGGAGATTGAAACCCGATCATCCGGGGTTGGCAACGTTCAACAGACCAGGGCAAAACTCTATCATCGATTATATGTTAATGGAAACCAGACACTGGGATAAGCTACACGAGTTTACGATTTACCCTAGACAAGACAGTGATCACAACGCCCTCGTTTTAACCCTCAAACCGGGAAGCTTTGGACTAACAAACCCTTCCCCCAATCCTAATAGCTCATCGCTTCCTGTGTTGCTTTCTAACAATAGGAGGAGGGTTAAATGGCCCTATTTCCAGAATTCCCCTGCCAAACTTGCGAAAATATATCAGATAGCATTACCATTCCTTTCTGATATGGGGGATGCAAGTGAAGATAACCCAAGCTATCCCACTGAGATTCACACACATTTAGTTGACAAGTTGGTGGATTTGTTCAATCCCGTGGGGAAAAAACCGCAGCAGGTTAGGACACATCCCTGGTACAATGACTCTTGCAGAAAAGCATAAAAGGATTTGCTTTCCGCAATAAAAGATGATGATAGAGTTAACCTTAAGAAACTCCGCCTAGAATACAAGAAGGCTATCTCTAGGGGAAAGAAGGACTGGGAGGAGCAAAGATGGGAGGAACTCAGGCTAACCCTGTCTCGAAGAGACCCCAAGGCGTTTTGGGCCATTGTGAACTCTGGTGAGAGTAGGGGAGCCTTGACCCCAATTGCAAATATAGCACCCCAAGTGTGGAAAACGCATTTTGGGGCACTGTATGGGGACTTGGGTGATCCTCCCAATCCTGACCCACCCAGTGAGTATAGACCAGCGAGAGGGAGCGACTCTGTCCTTGGTGTTACTGAGATCTGTTTCCCGTTTGCCGCCTCTGAGCCCCAACAGGAGCACCGATTGTTTGGGCCCCTGGGCGGCGGACGGAATAAGGATTCCTTGGTATGTGAGGGTATTCCTTTCCCAGAACTGCCCGAGGCCATTACCCAAGAAGTAGAGTCTGCAATAGTAAGGCTTTTACATAATAAAGCACCCGGTTTGGATAAGATGCCCCCGGATTTATTTCGCTCCCAACCAAAAATCTGGGCCCCGTACTTGGTGGTATTATTTAACTCAATCCTTAAGGGGGCTGATCCACCAGATACTTGGTTGGGCGCGGAGATAGTCCCCATATTTAAGAAAGGCTGTCCGCTAAAACCGGTAAACTACAGACCAATCAGCCTTATAGACACCTCCCAGAAATTAATCGGCAGAATTATTTTAGATAGAATCTTGGGATGGATGGAAGAAAACAAAATATTGACTACATTGCTGGCCGGGTTTAGATCAGGGATCTCAACCATAGATCAAATTTTCCGGCTCCAGGTTTTATTCTGGAAAACGGTGAGAGTGGAGGGTGGCAGCCTCTACCTCATCTTTGTTGATCTGCGCGCTGCTTTCGACCTTGTCCCAAGAGGAAAGTTGTGGAAAGTCTTGGCAGATATGGGTCTTTCTCCCTATCTACAGAATATTTTAACCAGACTCCACAACAGCAATTATGCCCAGGTTAGGTGTGGGAGGCATGGCGATTTGTCTGCACGCCGCTTTCCTGTCAGGAAGGGCGTGCGCCAAGGGTGTGTCTTGGCTCCAACATTGTTCAGTCTCTACATTAATGGTCTTGTGGACCATCTAGCTGATGTAACTGATAACGATGCCCCTAGGTTGGCTACTGGAAGAGTGCCCGCTCTGATGTTTGCGGATGACACCTTGTTGTTTTCCAAAACATCATCGGGCATTCAGCGTATTTTGGATGTTTTTCTCGCATTTTGTATTGCCCGAGGCTTGGAGATCAACTTGGATAAGACCAAGTTCATGATTTTTAATCCCCCAAAGCAGACTCGCCCAAATCCCACCCTTAATGGCTCTCCTCTCGAGAGAGTCAGGACTTTTGTCTATCTTGGGATCACTCTGACAGAGAACTTTGATTGGGGCCCACAAATCTCGAAATCAAGGCTCAGGTTGTCCCAAATAGCGGGAGGGGTTAGTAAGGTCCAGCGAGCCTCGGTCTTTAAACCAGCAGCCCCGGCCGTAGAAATATATCGACTGCAAGCTAGAACTGCTTCATTATATGGAGCCGAACTTTGGGGTTACAAAAACATTTCCAAGCTAACTATGGCTGAGCAGGGTTTTATGAGAAGTCTTGTGGGCTTGCTAATAAGCACACCGCTTATCCCTTTACGATTTGACCTGGGGTTAGAACCAATTGAAGATTTAGCAACTCTGCGGCCCATGCTCTATTGGAAAAGACTCTGGTCAGTGCCAGAATTGGCACCATACAGAGAGGAATTCATAGAGGTCTGGGCTCTAATAAAAAATAAGAACATCGCATGGTTATCCCACATTAAGAATCTTAGCATAAAGATCGGCAGGACCTAGCTTTGGGAATCCCCGGAGGTGTCCTGTATAAGGACATCTAAATCGGAACTCACAGGTCAGATAAGGCAACAGAAATTACTTGCCCTTCATGGTTCAAGCTCTCGGGGGAAACTTACTAAAGAGTTCCTCCTAATAAAAGCCGAAATGCAAGCAGAGGTCTTCCTAGATGTAATCTATCCACCTCTCGCAAGGAAGCACTACTTGCAGCTAAGGCATGGTAGCTTACCGCTTAGGGCATTCACCCATAAATGGGCAAACCTAGAAAATACTGCATGTCCGTCTTGTAAATACAAACAAGAAGATGTATGCCATGTTATGTTTTTCTGCCCTGCGTATCAACCAATAAGGAAAAAGTGGCTCATTCCGCTCTGTAGGAATCTTGGGTTCAGACACTGCATGCAGGCTTGCAGGGTCTTAACATACGACACTCACCCCCCAATTGTTTTTGCTGTGTCCCGTTTTTTATATGGCTCATGGCGAAGAAGGAAAAGTTTTGTGTAAATATTATCGCCTTTTATTTACTAATTCAGTCTTCTTTGATAACAATCAGTTTAATTCATTCTTAAATATTGTAGTAACTTGTCCTTATTTATTGTCTTAATGAAATGTGTACTCTTGTATGTATTTTTATCTGTGCTTTTATGGTCTCCGACCGAAATAAAGTTATCAAATGAGTATACGAGTGCCGTGTCGGGCCATGTCCCTATCGACTTTCTAGTATAGCCAGAAGCGTACATGCTTATCCGCCAGGATGTTACTTGTTTGTATGATTACCAATAACATTGTATGTGTCAAAAATATGTACAGTTATGTGGAAAATAATAAAACAGATTTTAAAAATAAAAATAAAATCTATAAATAAATGAATAAACTGGCGAACCCCATTCCGAGCTTTCAACCCCCTTCAATTACATCTTTCTCAGTCAGACTTTTAAACTCCTTCGCTACCTCTTCTCTTCTCAATATTAGTCTCCCTTTCACCTTGTGCACCTTTGGAGTGGTATTACTCTTGAGCTCAATGGTATGTTCAAACCCCTTCAATACCCCCAAGTGATTCCTGAACACATTTGGAAATTCATCCGCCATCGCCTTGCCTATTACACTACAATCATCCACAATTAACACTTTATCATCACTGTTCGGATCAAGAAATATATGTAGATTCTTCTGGTCTACCCATCCCAAAACTGCTGGTCCCTGTTTGGCAACATAAAGTTTTCCTCTTGAGAGTCTATCCTTGAATGAAAACGTTAACCACCTAAACCCCAACATATCGATTTTCTCACCCATGAAACTCTGGATTAATATCTGTAGGTGTCAAGTACAATCCAACTTTGCTTGCTAATTTATACTTCCATATGTTTTTATTCACTATTGTAAATGGTGATCCTGAATTCACATACATTTTTATTGGGACCCCCACCTATTAACACAGCGGCTTGCTTTTAGCAGTGCCCTCAGTGATGTTAAGGACAAAATTTCCATGTAAACTCTTGATGCAGTCCAATTTTAAATTGTTCACCACTACATCACTGCCCTCTGGACTGTTCCCTTCCAACACATACTTGACACTGGTTTTCTTCTTTCTGCAAACCTTTGAAAAATGTCCTATTTATTTCACAGTTGCTAAATTTTTGTCTTGCAAAAGGACAATATTTACTAAATGCCAGATGGTCCCTACTATCACAATGATAGAGCCTTCTATCATCTGACTTTTTCTCCTCTTCTCTTTGCTTTTTGCTTTGTACTTCGTATTTTGTAGATATTTTCTTGGTCCTTGTCCGAATGTTTAAGCTCCGTCGCGCATCTTCCTAACAGTTCTGCCTTCCGCACGATTGCCAACACCTCCTCAAGTAGCGCATCACCATTAACCCACAATCGTTCTTGAATTGCAGTCTTATTCACGTGCATGACTGGATGATCTCTTATAAGGTAGCCATGTAAATTTCTACATTTACAGTCTATGGGTTATTTTTTTTAATTCCGTCACATAATCGTCAGCCGGCTCTCCTTTGTTCTGCTTGCGTTGAAAACATTTATAGCATATGATGCCCATGCACCCCTTCGGAACACAATAATTATCTAAATCGTTAATGCTGCTTCAAAAACATTAATATCTCCACTTATAACAGCTTTGGGCATGCAAGTGTAAGTTTTCAACACTACTGGTCCTAATGAGTGTAATAGAATCCTCTTCATTTGCTCTACTTTCATTTTTCCTGCCTCATCCACAGCAGTGATATAGTCAAACAAAATAGTCCTTCCACTCAAGCCATTTCATTGCCGGTTCAGATCCTGATGCCCAAAATGCATGAGGTGGGCTAGTGATAAAATCCTGTAGAGCCATATTCTGTACACAATCTTCTGCTTCCAAATATTAATGCCCCTTTAGGACTCAAAGTGCACTCACACCCTAGTCTTATAATTGCCACAACCACCGTAGGGTACTAGAAACCCCCCACCTGTTTCCTGTGAATTGAGAAGCCAAATGGAATGACAGTCACTCCACGAAATTCCAGGAATTAAAGTTCTACAGTGCGCTTCCCTTGGTGTACACGTGAAAATATTGTGTCCCGGTTGCCACACAATTAATAATTCACTCGACAACTCATATGTAGGATGGAGCACTTCCCAAGATGGCTGCCACGCAGGGTCATGTTACGTGACCTGCCGTCGTGATGACCTCAATGACGTCGGCCCAACAATGCCGCAGCCCAGAATACTGCTGCCACTCGAAAAATGCAGCCAAGCCAGTGGTTGATTTCTAACGGTAGAATTGCCCTCACCTTAAGATAATGTACCTTAAATTTCCATTGTTGTTGATTCCGTGCCTGGCAAAGTCTGAAAACGCTGATTCAGAGCCCTGGTGAAACCAAAGCTGCACTTCCAACGAATTCCTCTGTAGGTCCTCTGGTGGTACTGTACACGTGGGATACTGCCGCAGGTGTAACCCATCCTCGTCGCTAATTGTAGTGTGTAGCGGTTCTTATAAAAGACGCTTCACAAGGTCTCCGTAGCTTTTCTTTATTCATGCTCCACGTAAATAGGAAACAGGTCAGAGCAGGTCGGCTCAGCTCCACTGCATCACCCCTCCGCACAAGGAATGCTGTACAGTGGAACCTTGCCCATGGAATAATTAATCACATTCCATGTCTCCTACCAAACACATTTGCATAAATACTTTACAACCACAACCTGAATGTATAGAAAGATGTGGGTACTTTATCATATGAGATAGTTTGGTAGAGTTATAACTCATTGGTAGGCTAGCAATGGCTTACTGAAGTAAAGGTGGATTGAGAGTTTTGGTATGTGTAAGAAGACTACAGTCCACATTTGAGTAAGCATTCACCATCACAGGTGCCTGTATTGAGTTTTCCAGAGATGGAGGTTGGTGCTCAGAGCCATTGTAGATGATCTCAAGCGAGGATATAGGATTCGTGCCAGGTTTGTTTTGAGGCATGGAGGATGTCATAGTTCAGAAAGGGGCATGGTTAGAGTTTTGAAAAGTGATAATTTAAGATTTCAGAATGTCAAAATGATGGTTAAGATCTAAAGGTTTATATAAGATAGTAGAATCATACCCTTGCCCTTATTGTTTAAGCGGTTGTGTAGGACTCATGTTTGTTTTTCATATCTGAAGATCAAGAGTTTCCTGCATATGGAGTTTTTTTTATTTCTTCCAGTATTGTAAAAAATGTTGGAAATGTCAAGCCAGGTTTGAGAGAGAGAGACAATAGGAAAAAAAACATAGTGATATAGCAACAATTTTGGTGGATGAGGGCCATTGCTTGGTGACTAAATTGGACATTTAATGTTTATAAGACTGAGAAGTATCGTACCATAAGGGGTTCAGATGCATTAGAAAAGAGAGGAGATTAAAAAAACAGTGGCGAGGCCCTACCCTTGTGGCCTAATGCTAACAGAACAACAGTCTCACGCTTTGTGTACTTTGTGTGCAGCATGCATAGCACGGCACACCTTCATTTATTTGAAAAGGCCATTGGCCTGGAGAATATGGAGCCAGGACTTCCTAGGCCCTAGTTCATGCTTCCTTGAGGGCTCTGCTCCTCCTGAACACTTTGAACTTTGTCACCTTTCCATTGCCTCTGTGGCTGTAACTAGTGCAACAGCACTAGGCACCCCAGCATTGCCATACCACTAGATCAGGCCTAAATATGAAGACACATGCATATATAGGCATGCAGACGTGTATTTTCATGTAATAGAAAAGTAAGAGACCAATCCCTCTATACCAAGGGTACAAGAATAAATAACAAAAACACTGTTAAACTTCTCCAGATATTCTTCTTATAAAAGAAAAGCTAATTTGTTTTTGAATCAATAGAAGCAGGAAACAACATTTCTGAACTGCTGAGTTAAAATGGAAACAGTTTTGAGAAATACTGTGAAGGTGGTGTCCCTGCTTTTTATGGTCTGGCTTCACAGGGCAACTGTTGTTATGTACAAATCACCAGGAGAGGGACTTTGGGTCAACCCACATGTTGGGGGACAGGTGTACATGTTTTGATTGGGCAGAAGTTGTGCTTGCCCTTCACCAGCTGTGGTAATTTTGTTTATTCATCCAGCTGCCTAAAACTGAACATTCAGCAGCACACACAACATTGTAATGCTGTAAAAGTGTCTTAAATAACGTGATCATTTATGCTGTTTGTCTTTCTCTGGCAGCAGTAGAGTTAGGAGGAGGGCAGCCAGTGAAGGATCTAAGCGCAAGTCAACAGAAAGTGAGTTCCAATACTTGTCCACTTGAAAGGCAAAGGAACTCCATTGACTCTGACATGATGTACTCTAGAGATGAACAAGAGCAGGGTCTCTGAAGAACTAAGCAGTCTACCTGGCACCTACGGTTGAAGAAGCTTCAGCAAAAACCTAAGGCTCTCTCTGTTTTATGCTCTGTAGGTATTATGATCGCAGCCTTAAGGAGTGCCATTTTACGAAAAGGAAGCCAATGCAATCACATAGCCAAGATGAAATGGACTGATGCCTACTTATACTCAGATTAATATGAGCAGCTATGTTATCAACCAACTGAAGCTGATGGATAGAGTATTTAGGTAAACCCAGATAAAAAGAGTTGCCATAATCCAGCCTCGAGATAATCCCAGCCAACAAAATTATTAGCAAGTACAAGGTAGAAAATCTAAAATCTTTCTAAGTGTCTTCAAAAGAGAAGAACTAGGTATAGAGACCACTGCAATCTGTGATTTAACAGACAGATTATCATCACATCAAATGCCAATCCTAGCCTTTATAGAAGGAGCAGGAATCTGGTACAGTGGCCACCAACCAAAGACCAAACTTTACTAGGATAACTAAGGACCATAATGTCAGTTTTTTTCAAGTGAAGTTGTAGACAGCTGTTTCACATTCATTTAGCTGTTCGCTATAGACAGTCTTTACAATATTTTTGATTGTCAGAAATCTACTTAGATATTGACACCACAAACTGTTTATCATCAACATACAACACTACAGAGAAGTCGAAATATTGTACATTTTATGTTAAACAAGTAAGGTAGATCTTTAAAAGTGTCAGACTAAGAAACGATCCCTGCAGCACACCTTGTTGCATTCTAGTGATAGAATGTATAAGATAAAGAATTTAAAATTACAAAAAGTGTGATAGCCAAGTGAACTTTCTTTTAGATGTAAATTAGTCGTTCATGCATCACAAGACAGATTGATACACCAAACAGCCAATAGCAAGGGATGAGCGAGATATAGTCCCTGGGCAAAGCCATATCCCATTCCGTGAATATTTTAAGGAAGTTGTAATCAAAGGTCTTGCAGACAGCTAACATTGGATTTAGACTGACCTTAATAAGGTAACTTCTGTGGGCTGCTGCATTAAAAACAACACAAAATGCAACTTGGAATTGTAACTGGGTAAGTATCAACATGAATATGCTTTCTCCCTCTGTACTGCAGTGATATCTCAAACAAAGCTTCACTCTTTGTTTGGATGGAAATGTCCCCTGCATAGTGTAGGGGCGTGTACTCTGTCATGAATGCCCAACTATGTGTATATCGGGTATCCTAACTTTTATTTTGTCCCTAGAATCATGCTACTCTACAATGTGTGCAGGGTCTAGACCTGTTCTCGACTATGCAAGGTCCGGTGCCTGTCCTCTGACGTGGAGCGGCGCACATAGCGCGCCCTCATACGTGGACAGAGGACTACTGCCCATTTCCTGAGTATACTACAGAATGTGGTGGTGGCAGCAAACTGCGTTTTTGAGATTGATAGTGTGGCCAGACCTTTTTATGTGTTACTGAGAACATGACCTACAAGCCCCTCTTGTGTAACATTCTGTTGTTATGTGGATGCCCAAAACCTTGTGCTGGCATCCTGTCTATATATTAAGAGCATGTGCATGTGTAGTATGCTTGTAGCACAGGTTAAGTAGTAAAGCTGCTTGTGTGTGTGAGTCTCAGTACTGTAGCAAGTGGGATGAATTTCGAGTGACCCCTCGCTTGACAGGGAACAATATAGAGGATAAAGACAGCTTCCTAGACAGTGGCAGTGAGTTGCCTGCATGTCTATGGCTAGAGGGTGGGTTTCCAGACACTGAAGTGAGGAGGATCGAGACAAGGCTACCTTGAGAAATTCCATGAGTAGTTTTGTTAGCAAGGGGATGCTAATTAGTTCTTTCTGAGCACTGTTAGACTGGACATCCTTGGTGTGGTTTTTCCTCAAGCTTTTTACCTACACGCCTCTTGTATTGTTGAATTAGTTTTTGTGGGCGTTAGGACACTGCATACTTGACCATTGCTAACCAGTACTAAAGTGCTTGTGCTCTGTCCTTTAAACATGGTAAAATTGGCTTACACCCAATTGGTACAATTGATATACTTGTAAGTCCCTAGTAAAGTGGTACTACATTTACCCAGGTCCTGTTAATTAAATGCTACTAGTGGGCCTGCCGCCCTTTTTGTGCCACCCACCTAAGTAGCCCTGTTAAACCTGACTGAGGCCTGCCATTGCAGCCTATGTGTGCATTTGTAAACTGCCATTTCAACCTGGTAAAATAAACCTTTTGCCAGGCCTGAACCTTCCTTTTTAATACATATAAGTCACCCCTAGGATAGGCCCTAAATAGCCCAGAGAGCAGGGTGGGTTGTATTTGGAGAGTTGGCTATCTACTGTTAAGTTTTACATATCCTGGTACTGAAAAACACTCAAATTTGCTTTTCAGTATTGCAAAGCCACCCTCTCCACTAGGATAACGTTGTGTTACTTTATTACATTTAATAAGTGATAACGTTTGTTTGGCAGCAGGTAAGAATGTCATATGTGGTGTCTGAGGAATTATAATTTAAAATCTTCTTTGTTGGTAAAGTCAGATTTTAAGTCACAATTTTTAAAATGTCACTTTTAGAAAGTTGGCATTTTCTTGTTCTAACCATTTGGTGCCTGCAGCCTGTTCCTGCGTCACATGACTAGATGTAGTTGGCAGTTTGCCTTTGTGTATTCTTTTCAGACAGTAGGACAGTAGATGGTGATGGTGTAGGCAGGATGGGCCATCCTGGCTTGATGGGTTGGGGGAGGAGCTATCACCTACCGCACTTGCACTTCAAAGTCCCTGTCTCATGCACAGAGGATTTCACACTAGTCTTTTGTGCTTCCACACAGACTCAGACCAGGCAGAGAGGCAGGAAATTCCAGACACCTCTGTAAGGGTAAAACTCCAGAAACTTCTCCCACTTCAAAGGTGGCACAGGGTATAAAAATGGGACCTTCAGACCCACTCTTAAATGCACTATTGGACCTGTGGAAACGAAAAAAAAGGGCTGCCCTACTTCTAAAGACCTACCCTTCTGCTTGAGGTCTGCCCTGCTGTCTGAGAAGAAAGACTGGACCTGCATACTTCATCCCAGACTGAACTGACATGGGTCAGCTGACCAACCTCCTGTTCTGAGCTGCAGGGACAACAAGCTCCAGAGGCCTCTCTGCAACTGTCCAGGTGACCTTCTGCAACCGGGCCTGCCTAGACCTGCAACTGGACCTGCCTGAGCCGTGCTGGCCTCTGATTGAGTGAGTTCCTGATCCGCAAGAGGTGCCTCCCAGGTCCTGGACCCTTGATGTGGCATCAGTTGAGCTCCTCTTTGAACAAAAGGTGAAATCTTGAAGTTTTGGGCGCCTTGTGACCACGAACAGGCCCGTTCATGACAATATCTTGCCATCCGCGCCTTCCGCCAGCGTGAAGCTCTTGTAAATCTGACTGTTCATGCTACAGTGACCACCAGAGACAACGCAAGATCTGCCCGTTGCGCTACTGCATTGGCAGCCTGCGAAAACCGCCAACACAAATCTTCAGCAATGACCATTTGCGACGCCCGACAGTCTCATTGCGTGAAATCGACCATCCACAACACCATGCCTGCTCTTTGCGACACTCTCCTTGTTCCTCGTGGTCTCCTCCCCCACGAACAGAAATCTTTGCGCTGGACTTTAGAAAGTAACTTTTTCAGCTGGACTAACCTGGTCCCTGTAGCTGTCCTATGTTGCACCTTGGTCAGCCTGAACATGTGAGTTTCACCCAGTCTTGTACGACCAGACAACCTCGACTGGCACTGTGTGCCTTTAAGCTATATCATTACATGAAACCTTTAAATTTGCTTATCTCCGGTTCTACTGATAGCATTTTAGTCATTTTGGTGTCAAATAATTCATTAAGTTATTCTACTCAATTTTTTTAAATTGATGTGGGATGTTTCTTTTGTTGTCACGTTGTTACTGTTTGTGCGCTGCATAAATACTTTACACATTACCTCTAAGTTAAGCTGACTGCTTTGGTACCAAGCTACCAGAGGGTTAAGTACAGGTTAATTTTGTGACTTTTAATGGTTCACCCGGACAAGGATTGTGGCTGTTGCTTGAGTAGGGTTTCACCCTCTTCAACCAGCAACCCAGTTTTTAACAACTGTCATTTGAGTGACGCTAGGGGTGTGATGTGGGACTGCAGTTTGTGTTGTGCAAGGTGAGGAGGTTTCTAGGTCAGTGCTGCCCATTCGTCTTTGACTGAATTCTGCATTAGTGAGGATGATGACAACCATGTGCAGAAACCTTCCATTTCATTGTGCCTGTGTTGTGGGCCACCTGTTGTGAGAAGCATCACTTTACACAAAGGCTGTTTCTAGAGAGCAGCCCGAGCAGGACACTGAAAAGAGGACTACCGCAAACGTCTGAAATGTGAGACAGTAGTACCAGATACTTTGTGAAGAAAATGTGCATAAAAGTGGGACCCAAACCACCCTATTTTGTTCTTTTCCAAATTGTTCAAGACCAAGTAAGGGTTTGCTCCTTCGAGTACTCAGAGGACTCATTTATGACTGACTGGTGTATTACAGATAACCAGTTACCCAGATAAGAGGGGACGTCATCAGAAGTATGCACTTTCTGCTGGAGGTGCTGAGGGTTCTCCTTAAGTGCCTAGAAGAGAGAGTGAGAGAGAAGGAATCTGCCCGACCCTGCAGGAGGATAGACTGTCCAGGAGAAGCCTAAAGTGCCACAGGGACTGGGGACATCCAGAGAAAGCAGACTGCTTGAGAGCAAGCTCGGAATGACCCATGCTTCAAAGGGTCCCCGGCTTCAAGTTTTTGTACCGGCATTAGACCAATTGGGGATGCAGTGACCTGCATCAGCCCAGCTGGCACTGCATTTGTCATGATTACTCCAGCTCCCCATTCGAGTCTGCAGCTGCCTATACCAGCCTGGACAGGGCAGTGTCTGCCATGATTAACCGCTTCTGCTGGATTGGGCCTGCAACTGCCTGCACTGGTCCAGTCAGGGCATCACTTCCCATCGTGGTTAATCCATCTTCCTAATTGGGGCTACAACTACTGTCTTGACTGTGACAGATCTTTAGCAACCTGCACCTGCTTTGACCTATTAGCTCTGTTAACGGCTGTCTGGTGGTCAGACGTAGCAGCTGGGCTCACACCTGTGATCAAGCACCAGGGCTTCTTCACTGCTAAACTAAGCTGGTCGGCCATGTTTGCAGAGATGCCTGGGCTACCTGGTGACCCAAGGGGCTGGCCTGCTTGCTAATAGCCCCCTTTCTAGGAAGAAAGTGAGGCCGCTAAATCCTCTCTGGAGAATTGTAGAAGAACTGTTGCATTACCTATTAAACTACCAGGCTAACAACCTCATTGAAATGTGAAATGAGTTGTGGGCCAAATTAAGACTGCACCTGAGTCTGATTCATGCTTTTGTCATAAACAATTGGGGGCCATCTATAAAAGGGGGCACTCAGCTAGAGTATCCCCACAAGATAGAATCAATGCTCTGCATTCTAAGTTGAATTGTGTAGCATTTAGTACTGTTCTTTGCTTAATAATAATTTTCTTTTCTCCAAAGAAAATAACTGGGCTGAACATTACAGGTTTTGAGTCTGTTGGTTAATTTTGGAGTTCTGAGCTCGTGCTCCCCACTTAACCTTCCTGAGAAGGCTTGGAAGCCTGTGACTGCTCATCCTCCCTACCGTGAAAGTCAAGAGTTGCCAGGTTTGCAAAGTCATCGTAGAACGTCTCTGGGACATCAGTGGCAAGCGATCTCAACCACCACAGTTGTCCGCCCAGTTGCCCCTGTCTGACATGAAGTCCTTTGGACACCCCACAGTGGATATTTTTTAATTAGCAACCAAGTACTTTTCATAAGAAAATAAAAAAAATATTAAGAACTATTCAAACCCATGGAGCAAGTAATGTATTTATATATTCCTGCATTACAGTGTCAAATAGTAAAAGCCTCCAACAACCACACTGCGTAAGCTACCATGACAACCATACCGTGTTCTCTGAAAAGGTCAGTTCACAGTCTGGACAGCATCCCTTCTAAACACTCTGTTTAATTGGCTTTGCATAAACATATGCATGTTTTTAAGCTGCTCTCTGATCAACCAAACAGCTTCACATTTTGAGCAAAATGTGAAGTTTCACTTTAAATAGCTTGCTTAATGTTTGCACTTTCAGCCAGATGTCTCCATTTCCAATACGTGTAAGTAGCACGGCCATGCAGCCATTGGTACAATGGCACTAAATATATTCTGCGTTGCAACTAGAAACCCATGTGTGTACTACCATCTGTTCAAAAAACGAATGAAAAACTACACTATGGAATGCTAGTTCACTCTAGAGTAGCACAGTACTGCACACCTCTGTGAAGGGTCCAAGTCTGGTGCATACTATCTAGGTAGTCTTCTTAAGAATCAGTGGCACTGGGACAGCGAGTGGGGGTACCTCACAGAGGCACGGTTTGCAGGTAAGTACCTGCAGTTTCAGGGCAAAGGCCCCGGGGTTAAGATCAGCACAGGGGGGCCACAATGCAGCACCAAAGCTACACCACCAGCGGCACAGGGTCGGCCGGGTGCAGGGTGTAAAATCAGCGTTGGGCGCCCAATGCATTTCAATGAAGGTTGTCTGTCACACAAAGAGGTTGGGTGGACCAGGAGGCTGATTGAAGGTGACCACCGGCTGGGCAGGTAAGTTGGAGGGCTGGGGGAGGTCGAGGCACCATTGGTTGAGCTCCCCAAGGCCGGAGGGCTGAGGATGCCAGGGTACCTTTTGGTGTCAGATCATCTGGGTTGGAGCCGGTCGCAGTCAGGGGGACACTTCGTGTAGAGGCTGCAGGCAAATTTGTGGGGTTCAGGAGAGATCTGCCACCGATAGAGACGAGGTCAGGATCGCTGGAGAGACTTCACAGGACAGATGAGCCCCTTGGGCTGTGCGCGTTGTGTACAGAGTGGGTTGAGAGCGTGGATCCGCCTGGATTCTGAGGCTTCCTGGGTTCATTTTGGATGTTCTGGCTTCTTCCTGCCTAGACTGACAGGTGGGTTGGTTAAAACAAATCAGTCCAACCTTTGCTGTTGTTAAGGGGTCACATTGGAACAGAAAGTAGCACATGACAGGTTGCAAAGGGGAATCACTTCCCTTTTCGCACTCTCTTTTCCTTGCGAATACCAAAGGTTTCCATTGTGTGTATTCAAGTCGTCTTCCAGCTTTATACTGATCAGCCCACTCAGAGCAACATGTTTGTGTATCTGGCCCCCCTCAAGATGACATGCTTGGGGAGTGAAACATGTGTAATGGGAGGAAGCTTATTCAATTGTATTGCACAGTGGCGATTGTACTGTGGTAAAAGGAGTGCAGGAGTGGGTCATTCCTCTTGTATCCTCTCTCCAGACTCCTTCACTGCTGACTCCTGCTTTGATTCCCCCCAGTCCAGCAGAATCTCCCTTTGTACCTCCTAACTTTTTGTAGACCACCTCCCCTACAGCCCCCCCTTCTTGCACTGTTCTAGCCCTCCGGACTCTCGCAGAACACATTCTTTCTAGTACATACTGCTCAACTCACCCTCGTCTGCAGTGTGTCACACTCCGTGGACTTATTTTGTCCTCCCAAAAACCAAAATGCCTCCAATTGACCTAAATGGGATCACCCATCCCGAAAACCTTCCTCAACCTACTTTTTTTTGTCATGTTGGTTTCAGTGGTACCACAACCCCCAAATTCAAAACTCACTGGTGACGAGTAATGAGAATAGTTAACACTCAGTCACTCCCCTCAGAATTGTAATCAACGATGCCTTCTTGCCAGACCTCTCGTAACCAGCTATCACTCCCTGTACAAGCAAACTTCTCTGAAAGTGGGAGGTACTCTGGTTGCCAGGGTTCCTGCACTGCCCAGGGGATGCTGGTCCCACATGTACGCAAGCGCACACACATGGGCCACTATCAACATCTGTTCTTCTCTGTGCGCTTTTCAGAGAAGACAAGGTTTAGAAGAGCATAATAGTCAGAATACCTTTTATGACTCAGTGAAAGACACTGTGAGAATTACTTATTACCTTCGGCCTCCCCTACAGAGATCTCAGTCATGGACACCCATTCACATCTTGAACTCACCTACAGGCGACTTATGTTGCATGAGAAACAAAGCTTCAGAAACCCATCATCAAAGTAAAAACAAAGGTTTTATTCTAAACTGACCTACCACTACCAAGTCCTCATCCACAGCTGGGAAAATGTAAAAGTATGAGGGCCAAAGTACAGACAACTACAAACAGTGTCTGAAAGGATCTTGGGCATGTCTGGACAGCATTTGATAGTACTGGGTGCTGAAGGGAGACTAGAGAAGAGCTCAATCTGCGGATCGGGCTTAAAGTACAATGCACTCCTCAAGCAGACTGAAAACTGAGCTGACTATCATTAAAAGATACTATTCCTAACCCGCTGAGGTAGCATTATTGGCTTCTGTTTGCTCATTGCTATATATTTATGCTATTTGCTTAATTATCACACCATCTGCACTGAATTCTGCAGAGCGCTCATTATTCAGGCTCCACAGAGGCTCCGGCAGCTTCTCCTCCCAGGCTGCAGTTCCTCTCCAGACCCCCACAGTAGCCCCTTAATCCAGGCCAACACTTCATCTCTTAATATGGGCATTTTCACAGAACAAACGCAACTGCCTGTGAAAAGAAGTCCAAACAACACAAAATGACGTTGATAAAAATATCAAAATCATTGTGTGAGTTAAACTTTCTCTGGTCTTTTTTCCCACATGCAGTTGTGCTCATTTGCCTGCTCGCACTCGGGAAGGATAGAGATTAGTTTCTTTTAATGTATAACATCCTCCCCTTTATATGATGCCACAGACCCCCAGTGGGGCACGCCCTACAGTTTGAAGGCCTCTGTGATGGGTATTACAAAACAACTAAATGCAATGCATTTTTGTGCATTGTGAGTTTCCTTTGGCAAGTTCCAGATCCAAAGAGGTTTTGAGCCATCAGACTTATTATGTTCTAAATAAATAAAGCTCAGTACTTAAAATTGCAAAGTCTCTGTTGAGGTTCAAAAGTAGTCCCAGGAGTAAGACACAGTCATCGAGACCTAAGAGAAAGTAAGTGTAGGGTCTTTGTGTTTCTTCCGGAGCCCTGGTATAAAAGCCATGGACATCAGACTCTAGCATAGGATACTAACTCCACGTTTGGTTGTATCTGCGCTGCCTGCTTATGAAGGCAACATATAAAACCCTCCGATTGTAAGATATTTAGGCTAGAAGGAGATGTCAATGTTTTCAAGTTTGCAAACATGTCTTGTGCCCAGGTGCGCAACACTCATTGGGCTAAAAGGGCTTTAGCCTCCCCTCTCGTGGGCCCTATCCCAGGCTGCTGTAACTTCCAGGACAGGCCTTAATCTTCAGCTGATGTGTCCTGAGCTGCACTGGAGATTGGATCTCGCAGGTCATCCAGGGTGTCCATACCCGCCAACTGAGAGAGAAATTGCACTGTGTGAGGAGGGGGGCGGGGCTTTCGAGGGGCATGGCCTCATGCCGCCAATGCAACTAAGTGTCAGGTTTAGGATCTTTCTTACCAGTCTCGAGGTGTTGGGACGGTTCCCGGCTTCGGTTCTTGTAAGTCCTGGTTTGGCCGAGATGGGGGCGACCCCTTCCGATAGCCATGGTGCTGCTGACAGTGAAAGCCTAAGCAGCCAGTGCCCTCTAGAAGAGTCCAGAGAGGAAAACCCCGGAGGGAAATCCTCTGATGTTGATGATGAGACTCCAGGAATGTAGGAGAAAACAAGGAGCCTGAAAACACTGGAAGACTGGAAGACAAGCTGGAGCAGAAGGCGCAAGGGGAAAAATAAGCACCAACGGAATCACCAAAAGAGGAGCCACGCAACCAACAGGAGCGAGGACACACCAGCAGGAACCAACCGGAGCAAGGACACACCAGCAGGAACAAGTGTTACAACGCAAGGAAGGAAAGGTTCTGATACCTTAAATACAGAAAAAACAGGAAGTGCCGTGCAGGAACAGGAAGTGACATACAGGAACAGGAAGTGACAAAACAGGAAGGGGAGGTGTCGCCATCTTGGATAGGGAAAAGAGTGAAGTGCATTACAGAAAGATCACCATGTTAGGAAGGTAAGTAACCCTCCCCTATTGCCTTCCGAGAGCAAGGTGAAGAGGAGAGCAACAATATGGCCCTTAAGGAAGGGGGGTCTCCAGACGCCCACACCAGGTGAGTGTAATGTCCCAAGGTGCCTCGGGAAGCAGATGGGCTGCCGTGCAAGTATGCGGCGTTCCCGAAAACCAACAGACGTCACGGGGTTTTCCCTAACGCCGTTGAAATGGCCACAGCGGGTTGCGATGCTGTACTGCGGCGTCCCCGAAGAGGAGGGAGGGGCGTCACGGGCTTTACCACGGCCGGCAAAGAGGAAACGGGTAGCGCTGAGGGTCACGAGTCTGCCTGTGGCGTAACACTAAGAGGCAATTTTGCCCCCGGCCGCCCCCAATTACCCTCCTCCAAATCCAGAGAAAAAGTTTCCTGAAGCTGGTGTGAATGTCCTGGGGTGTTTTCACACCCCTTAATTGACGTCGGCAGTTCAAAGCCCCCACAAATGAGCTGGAAATCCTCTGTTTCCAGTGGATATCAGATTGTTCTTCCTGCCACCGTGTGATATCGGCTCCTCACCGGGTGACCGTGTGAAGGGAGCCGATATCATGTGTCACACTGTAGCTCTGTGTGAGTTGGCAGGTATGATGGACTGAAGTGCATCTAACGGGTATGAGAATTGTGATCCTGAATTCAAAGGGGAGCGGGACAAAGTACTCTACAACTATTTTGTTAGCCTTTCACATTCATGTAAATAAATGTAATGCACAAAATGAATAAATAGAAGTTAAAGTAACCAGTGTGAAACGCCATCTTTTATGTTTCGAAAGCTCAATTGATTAATGCAATCATGGCAGATGTCTTTTGCGTGTAACCAGACAGTCATACAACTGAAACTAGTTGGTGCGGCAGGCAATAGTGACGTCTATTCATAGCACTACGAGGTCCCAGCCTGCTGAAAGCGCAAAGAATATGCAAATCTTTGTTTTAAAATTCTGTTAAACACAATATAAGAAAGTCTGCAGTGAAATGTGCAAAGAGATTTTGGGCTTGATGTACAAAGCCATTTTGCAGTCATAAAGTCAGCGATTTTCAAAATCACTGGGGGGGTGCGATCACTACATGGCTATTTTTTTATGTACTAAACCCTTTTGGTGAACAGTAACAGGTTACCAAATTGCAAAATGGATTTATAAAGGCAAAATGAATCACTATTCGGAAAGGATGTATTTAGGGCATCCCTCCTAAATAGCAAAATGCTTTGGTATAGATCAATGTTTTACAACCGAAAGTCCGGTCACGCTCCTGAGTTAGTATGGTAACACATTATCAAATGTGAATGTAAAAAACTAAGTTTGCTGGGGAACAGGCAGTGGTCCTCGGGCCTACTGCCACTTCTCAAACAAATTAAGAAAAATACCTTCTCTTTTTTAAATGAAGCCCATTTCCATTAAGAAAAATAGGCTTCATTTAAAAGAAAGTTTACTTTATTAAAATGCAATTACAGACATGGTGATCTGCTGAACTCAGTGGACCACCATCCCTGTGATGGCATCCAGTCATAGTGAGTTGTAAGTTGCACCATACCTCATGAATATTGATAAGGTAGGTCATATCGTGATCCACTACGATTTTTAATTTTGTGAACAGACCTTTTTAATATGTAGGTCGGTTGACAAAAATGTTCTCCATTCACAAAAAGTTGGTGCGCAATTTGCATCCTCTTTTTGCCAATGGATATTTGGTACATCACACACTTAGGGGCCTATGCATCAACAATGCCATTTGCGATTCCTTATTAGCGAAAAATAAGGAATCGCTAATAAGGAATAGCAAAAGGCTATGCATGTAGGAATCGCTATTCAAATAGCGATTCCTTAATATTCCTTATTACCGAATCGGTAATACCGAATCGGTAGTAAGGAATACCTACCCATTCATTCCTATGGGCTTGGAGGCCCATAGGAATGAATGTAAAGCCAGTCTGTATTAGCGATTCGGTATTACCGAATCGCTAATAGCGGGAGCACTTTCAAGGGTGCCAGGGTGTCAAAAGGACACCCTGTTGCACCCCTGAAAATGATATGTGCACATATGTTGCACACACACATGCTCTAAGGGCATGTGTGTGCGCAACATGAAACTTTGAAAAATGCACAAAAGTGCATTTTTCAAAGTTTTTGCAAATTACCATGCAGTTCATCTTCATGGTAATTTGCTCCCCCTATTAGCGAAATCGCTAATTTTTTAACTTTGATGCATTGCATTTAAGGAATCTCACTTTGGGATTCCTTAAATGCAATCGCTATTTAAGGAATCGGTATTTAAGGAATCCCTATTTAAAGAATCGCTATTTAAGGATTCCTTAAATAGCGATTTCTGCTTTTGGGTTGATGCATTGGGATTGGGTATTTTTTACTTAATACCGGGAGCTATTACCGAATCGGTATTTTACCGACTGGATTTTGGGTTGATGCATGAGGCTGATTGAGTTTAATATAAAGCAAGTGTGTTAAAAATATATATTTGTAGTAATGCACTATCTAACTATAAGTAGTGCAAGGCTTTTTAATATGTTTCCATTAGAAGGACACACTCCAGAATGCAGCTGGTACCACGCTTCCATTACCTCTCCAAAAATAAACCTTTGTCACCATAAAGCTTCAAATGACTCCAACATTTAAAGCTATATACTGATTCTAAGAATCCTTTAGATTTGTGCACATAACACGTATTACAGGTAGCGGACACCTGAGAGAAGGCTTGTTTCTTCTTTTGCTGTATCCTCTACCTTGGCTTCACAGAACAGTAAACCACCTTCCTACCCTTTCAGCCAGAGGCACCTAAAGATCAGCATTATCCATTATGGTATGGTATTTTCTTTTTAAAGAAAATAAATGGCAACTGTTATTGCAAAAAATAAAAAAATTGGGAATGTAGTTCCTGGTAGATTCTGCCCGCTTTAATCACCGAAGTCATCCAAAAGACCCAATGATTCCTGTAGGTGTTTGACCTTCTGATTTCAAGGTTCTCCATTCTCTCCTCGGTTCTTCATACTACAGTCGTATGTGTTAGGTGATGGTTTCCTTTGTTGCTGGTCTAGCGCCAGGATGCTCAGCCATGAGTAACAGTGCACTTTATAAATACCTTCTATCATATCATAAAAGCCGTTTACAGGTAGAGGAGACTTTTTTTTTCCATTGCTTCTCATGCCTCATGGTATTGTGCTTTCTCTTCCAAATCAACCCACTTGCAAGGTGCTCATGGGCCCTGATTGGAAACTGTAGAGTAGAATTCCAGTGTGAAATTGTCTACTATTCAATTATAAGAGGTCCAGTGTTCCTACTTCAGGATGTATTGGCCTCAAGAACAAAAAACTGAATTTGCTGGCTGGAAAACCCAGCAGGTAAAATCAATAATGGCGACATTTTTTAGCACATCAAACATACACTGTCCATCAATGGCACTCCACAGCATAGCGTGCTACCTGTCCCCAAATGTGCTTTGCTGCCTTGTTAGGAGTATGAAGCAGTGTATAAATACAAGTACAATACAAAAAGATCCTCAAACACTTCTGCACTGCATGTCCCTAACTAGGGCAATATAGAGCTAGGCAAATTACAATTGACATACCCATCCCTGCCTTTTATAAACATGTACATTTTACTCAGATCATGATTCAAAGTTGTGTTTTAAATTCCGATCCAGGCACATATAATTGTTTACACAAAGGTCGGAATGAGTTGTGCATCAGTTACCACATTCTGCAACTTTCTCCTGACAGATTTCCCCAGAAAAGGCTGAGGAAATCTATCAGGATAAAGTTTGTAAACACCAAATCCCCCTTTTGGGCTTCATTCTGATGTAGGACGATCTGAGAAGATAATTGTGTTACCCACGAAATATCCCAGAGTATGTAAGTGGTAATTACGTTGTGCACTAAATATAGCCAAGATCCTAACTAACTTGAAATCACGGCCTTAGTCTCCAAATCTGTCTTTGTGCTTCTGTTATGATGATATCCAAACAGGTATGTAGGATCCATCATAAGGCACTCTGTTTTGCCCATTGACCCTTTTAGTAAACAATTCCCATGCTGCTTATGTGTCTTCTTCCAAGTCTGCGGTATGGTGTCTGGAGGCTCCTTGCACCGAGATACCCCTCCGGGGATGATTCGTGTGCAAAATTATTGTAACATAACTTAACATGTCTAAACAATCTCTTTATTTTGGCTCTTCCCACCTGCATCAATCTGCCGATTTAAAAAGGTTAGAGGCGGTTCTCCTTGTTTCTTGTTGCTTCCTCTGTTTGGAATGTATTCAGTCTTGTACTTCAGAAAATAGAGGGCCGTTTGGTGTTTAAGAATGCTCCTAAAATTAATATTTTATTGATTACCTTCATATCTTTTCTTTTGTTGTTAGTCAGATCTGAGTCAAAATGCCTTAGGGCGTTCATTGTACTTTATAAGAAACAACTCAGTGTATATCTTACATGTGCAGGTTTTCAATATATTTAATGGGTGCCCATAGGCCCTAAACAAAGGACTGGCGCCAACTTTAGGAAAAAAAGAGCAGAAACGATGAGCCGTGGATCACGTCCTTTGCTAATGGAGCATTGTCACATGAGGCATAGCAAAGGTGTCTGCCGCCTGACCTGTGGGTAGACCGAGAGCTCAGCTGTGTGAAGCCAGAACATAGAGTTTATGACTAACGAGTGGTATAGCTCTTCTACCTAAAGCTAACACCGATAATGATCAGGTTCTCAGGATACATTGTAAGGTATCTATAGAATTTGCTTGTATGATTTTTCACCAGACTGGTGTCTGTGCAGACACAGTGCACCTGCGCTCCCTTGTATACACATTGCATCACTGTGACCTTCCTCTTTAAACTAGTGTAGTTTGGCAGCAAAACGCTTGTAGAACCTTATTCTGCTGTCAAACTTAGCCGGGGGTTGTCAAAAGCATCGCAATTCTGATATAATGTATACTAGGTTCCTAGTTTCCTATGTAAAAGTGGTGCACAATGAAAGCTCTACTTTGTGCAACACTCTTTGTTCCAGTGTTACAATGACAAACTGTTGACCACGTTGTCTGCCTCGTGTGTTTCTCACACCCATTTAAGGTTGCCCCTTTTTCTGTCCAGGCCCCTAATTGCTACAATTAGTATAGACATTTAGGTGCAACCATTATAGAGACTATAGGCCTTCTTCTGAAAGGAATTTTGGAGAAACTTGTAACAAATGTTCCATTTTATAATAAGATTGTATTTTGGTTTGGAATAACACTGATTGCTGTACGAGTTATGAACAGGTGATAATTGTGCCAACTGATTTGCACTCACATGAGCAATTGAGGATATATTGGGAATCAAACCTGAGATTTGCCATTCACACATCCCAAAATCAGGTACGTTCACCCCCAAGGATCAATATTCTGAGAGGTGTACGTGTGTGTTCTCAAACAAGCTCATGCCGTAATGTCCTGATGAGCAGACTTAAAACTTCCCTTCGGTCAAATGTCAAACAGTAGTGTCTTTTTGAAAATTGAATCAAACATATTTAAGAGCTGATTGTCATTTCACAGACGTAATTTTCAGGAAAATATTCTTGAAATATCTCTGCAAAAACTGGTTCTAAGAAGCTTTACATTGAAATCTGTAGAAGATGCCATGTAGCTGTCAATTCACTTAGTCTTCTTTTGAAAGATCTTTACTTAAACTATAAACCTTGTCAAATCCACTAAACCATGTTTGTTGCAATCGTATAATTTTTGTCTAATGCTTAAAATGCACAGCTTATCACTGTCTTCTTGTATTGACTCCTAGGATAGCTCTGCCCCATTTCATGAAGTGTTAGCTCCACCTTCATTTGCTGACCTGTTAGAACCCCAGTCCCGCTCGAAGTTCTGTTCTAGTTGCCCTCCTGCTTGTGCCACAAATCAGTTCTAATTTGAAAGGTAGATATGTTGGGAATAGAAAGGAATGTGACAAGGAAAGATTGTGTTTACACAAAAGTCATTTTTCGTTATCCGAACAGCTGAGATGAGTTCCCTGTTGTGGGTGGCATTCGCCCCCATATCCTGTAGATTTGTTCTTCTAACACAAATCTGTGCCTGTGACAAAGGCGCTTCTAGCTAGGTTTGCCTTTATGCTGATAGGTATGCACACCCTGTCTTCAATGTCAACCCAGCTGCTCTTACAGTTTGAACTCTGGGCCTAAAATAAACGGGAACACGTTGTATAGCCTGCAGATATTCCCATATGCATTGTTTTATTCCCCTTTGCCCAGCACGAGGCACATTGCGCTGGACTGATTGCTCGCAGAGGTCGCTTTCCACAGGCCCCCTGTTAATAGATAACTCTACTGAAAACTAAGAATAAATAAAGGGCGCCAACGTCTTGTGTGACCTCAACTTAAATAGGACGTGTTCTGAATGCGGCCGATTCATTTCAAGTGAGATTATCTTTTTTTAAAGAACAAAGATCTGAGCCACAGAAAGAGTCACATCTCTCATCTCTGCTCAGAGTTTCATTTAAAAAAAACATATTCTGTTCAAGGCCGGATTTTACGAACTCATTGTTTGACTGACTTAAGTATGTTTTATAACAGAGACTTCTAGCCACTCGAGATCTGGCTCCACGGTTGAGTCAGTGCTTGGGTCGACTCTGCACCTCCCCAAATTTCTGGGACCCAAAGTGACCCCGCTCAACTCTTAAAAGTTTTGTGAGGCCATGTACCTCATATTTTGGGCAGCACGTTCCCGCAGACATACCTTCGGGCCCCTGCTGGATTCACATTTACTGTTCTTGCTCTGGCGCCAACCGGGCCCCAATGATCCACAGATGGCAGTCAGTGTCAGTCAAGACAAACGTCTTGACAGAGGTGCTACAACGGGGAGTGTTCCCTTCAGAGCCGCTATTCCCTTTCAACAGGTCTCTGAACCTGCTTGACTTTTGGGACGTTATTCCCACGCCCTGTGGTATACGGTTGCGCAGAAGCTGCCAACAGTCCCAGAAGAGGCCCGGACCGTGCTTTCTCAGGCTGTTGTCAATGGGGGAGATGCAGGGAAGTTCGGAGTACGCTATGGACTAGACATCCCCCTACTCACTAGGCAGAGCAGGTTTGTCAACAGTGGCCTTATGGCGCCACGCCTGGATAAGAACGACTGACTTTTCAGGTGATGTCCAATCTTCTCTTATAGACATGCCCTTTGATGGCTCTCGTCTCTTCAACACTGGAATGCTTTAAGGACAGCAGGTCTACGGCCAGGTCCTTGGGCCTTTCTATGGCCCCTCAGACCCTCAATCCATCTTTCATGGTCATGGAAGGGTGTACAGCTGCGTCCTTATCCATCCAGCCATTTCAGTACACAAGCTTTCCAGGCTCTGCGTGGCCGTAGGTTGGGTGGCCAGTAGTCGGATCAATCCACCAACCCCCCTCAGCCGCAGCCTCCAAACCCTTCTAGTATGTCCGCTTACCCTCATAGGCACCCAGTGTGCGGCAGGATTCTCCAACACCTGCACCACTGGAAACCCATAACATCTGACAGGTGAGTTTCACAGATTGTCCCTCCCCTTTGAGATTACCTTTATTTTCCAAGCCAACTACGTATGACAGACTGACTGTGCACCACCTATCTCTTCCCTGCCAGGAAGTCACGACTCTATTGGTTGTTATTCCCACTACTTTCTGGTGCCCAAGTGCGACTGGGGCCTTTGTCCTATCTTTGACCTGTGCTCTCTCAACTTCTTCCTCAAGAAGTAAAAGTTCAAAATGCTCATTCTAGCTCAGGTCCTATTTGCCCTAGACCCAGGAGACTGGATGTTGGATGTGCAGGACCCATATTTCCACATTCCCACCCTGCCTGCCCACAGGCATTACCTGCAGTTCACGGTAGGCCACAAGCACTTTCAGTTTGCTGTGCTCCCTTCTGGCCTTACCAGCACCCCTTGGCTGTTCACCAAGGTGATGGCCATGGTTGCAGCTCATCTGCAGAGATCAAAGGTGCCAGTCTCCCCCTATCTCGACGACTGTCTGTTAAAGTCGGGCTAACCCCAGGCTACCATCTCCCACCTCCAAACTATGGCGGACTTCCTGCATTCGTTGGTGTTCACTATCAACATTCCCAAGTCACCCATGACTCCCTTTCAGTAATGTGCCAAGAAGAGGTACGCAGTTCCTCTACATGCAGGTAGTGACCCAGGAACCCAGGGAGGAGGAGAAATCCTCCTTTCAGAACTAAAGCCCTCACAGCAATCTAGGTGTCATGCTTCATCATATGGGCCTGCTCCTCGTCGGGTCGACGCTGCAATACCCGATGGGCACCCATATAGGGGCTCTTTGTCGGAGATCTTTTGTTCCTGCTGTATGGGTGCTGTGGGTGTGAGGGACCTAGTGTGCGTGTAGATGTTCTGGAATAGTGGAAAATAAACAAGTGGGGAATCCTAAGAGCAATTTTTATTCTAGGTGGATCCCTACTTGATTAAAATTAATGGGGAGAGGCGACTAACAAGCTAACAAGGGTCAAGAGGCGCTCTACTCCTTGATGGTCGACATGTTTCACGCCAATTGGCCCTATGGATCCGGTGGCATTTCTTCAGGACCGTGAGAAGTGACTATCTACAGTGAATGGGGTGTGTGACATGCCCTGTAACATAAATCTAATGTGCAAGGGTGAAGTGGAGGATACTACCTACCACTAAAGGATGTACAGAATACTACCCGCAATTCCTGGGATGAACCTGCAGGTAAAGATTATGAAAACAACATTTGGTTATGTTTCAAACGTCGAGTGCCCAGCTAGGTGCCAACCGCGTTTTAAAATCACGAAGGCTGAGGAGCCCATTACCAATTATTAGTACAGGTTAATGCATGCGGTCAAGAAAATTAAATAAAAAGTCTTAAAATTACACAAGTAGTAACGTACACTTTAAAATCAATAAGGCAGCATTAGTCAAGTATCATGGTGGTGTCATCCTTAGTGCTTAAGTGAGGGGTGGTGAAGTATATAGTCTCAAACTCACCTAGTAAACTTCAAGATTGCGCCCCATCTGTTACAGCAATATATAAAGACACCTATATTAGGATGTCTGGCAATCGTAAGAGAAGACACAATAAATGGGGAGAGTTATAACTCAAAAGTTTGCTATATTAACCAAACATAGAATAGTGTTACCATCTCATTGCAACCATACTGGTAAGGCAGGTAGTATGGCAGTATGTCGGGGTAGTAAAAAAACATACCCCTGGTTATCTTCCTGAGCCTTATCACTAGGTGCAGGAATAGCGCGGGCATGAGTCCCACACAGAAATCTCACGAAGGTGATGTGGTGCTGTCACTGATCTTGTGTGTGACAGACGCCCGTACGCACCTCCGGTCCCAGGTGGCGCTCATAAAAGACAAGAGACCGCTGAGAGTTCAAGAGGGGGGCAGGTTTAGTCACCAAATGCCCGCAGACTCCACTGTCAAGAATCCCAGCCGCTTACCTGTATCTAGTCGCGGCAGAGTGCAGGCGCCTCTTGAGGTTTAGGTAATACTCACCTGCCTCCGTTGGAAGCCGCGCCAAACCAACTACCCCTTTGTGTTGCAGCTGGGATGGTGCCAAACGGTCAGTGGTGATCCGTTTTATAGCAATAAACGGTGCACCGTTAAGGGCTGGCGGGAAGCTGATCGGCCCCAGCTGCTGCCGCGGCGTGTCATGTGACTAGTTTCAGTATGTTAATGAGCATCGTCTTAGAGTGTCGGCCATCTTAGAGTGGCTAAAAGTGAAGGATGCGGGAGGGGTTTCCCAGAACCACTAATGGGGTGCACAATCAAGCCATTCGCAGTGTGATGACCATCGGTTAAACCGCTTATAAAATCAAACTTGCGTGTATAATTAGATAATAGTCAAACTCGCGTGTATATTTACCCTTTCAGTACTCCCTTTCATTGTAGCTGTTCTGGACAGGTGCAGTTTCAGGCCTAACATCCCGAACAATGAGTCCAGGATATTCAGGCTATGATATTAATATTTCAGCCTCTATTTTGGATTTCGGTGAGACTGACACTGAGGTTGCTTAGCCTCATGACCTCCTTCATTCTGCTGGTGACACATACCCGTTTGAATATGCGGGCTCTGCAGTGGGACCTGAAGTTCCAATGGGCGCAGCATCAGGAGAAACTCGAAAACATGGTCCAGGTCATGAAGGGAACTGCGAAAGATCTGCAGTGGTGGTTTAAAAACCGTGATTGGGTCAGCGTCAGACCCCTCTCCCTTTCCCAACCAGATCTCACAGTAATGATGGATGCCTCACTCCTGGGATGGAGTGGGAATCAGGGAGAGGTGGAGATCAGAGGACTCTGGTCTCTGTTAGAATACAGACTCCACATCAACCTGTTGGAGTTTCGAGCGATCTGTTTGCCATTGAAACCCTTTCTACCCTCGATCCTGCCAAGAGTTCTCAAGAAGATCAGGAACGACCAGGCACAGTCATTCTTGTAGCTCCGGATCTGAAAGAAACATGTTAGATTCCTCACCTTAGAATAGAATATCCCCAGGCGTCAGGCTGGATCCGGAAAGATTTTTGTAGCAATACCCCTTGCGCATCGCTAGGCGTCGTCTGCCGCTCCGCGTCCGTCGTTGTCGTCGTGCGCCGGAATGACGTCATCGGAGTACTTAGACGCGGCCCTCACGCGCTGACTTCAGTTCTTCTTTTTTCCGCGCCAGACATCGCCGATCCGGTAAGATCTTACCCCTTAGTCAATTTTTGTCTAAACTTTTTTTACTCTTTTTGGTCTTCTGTCGACTCGACTCTGGTGCCGGTAGGATGCCTGGGTTTAAAGCCTGTGACTCCTGTCATCGACTGATGTCGGTGACGGACCACTATCGCCGGTGCCTTTACTGCCTGGGGGCCGACCACGACGCGGAGTCGTGCCCCGATTGTCAGGCCTTGACCTCGAAGGCTAGGCGGGAGCGTTCCTGTAAACTTCTCGAGCTTCGGCACTCGGCTCCGCGTTGCTAGGCGTCGTCTGCGGCTCCGCGTCCGTCGTTGGCGACGTGCGCCGGAATGACATCGTCGGAGTACTTAGACGCCGCCCTCGCGCGCTGACGTCAGTTCTTGTACATAGCTTTCTGCGCCAGGAACGCAGAGCCATGCAAGAGACCGACACTGGTGCCAAAAAGTTTAGGGCCCTGAACAGGATGACCTTAACCCTAGATGTCGGTTCGCAGAGCGGGGAGGATAGGTGAGTCGGTGAGGAATCTAACTAACTAATGTTTCTTACAGATACATCGTTACCGAAGGTAAGTAACTTGTTCATCTGAAAGAAACACGTTAGTTAGATTCCTCACCTTAGAATAGATACCCCAGCAATTCCAACCCCGGTGGAGGGCCTGCGAACCAAGATCACACCAGAAAGTCCTGGAGAACAGAACGGCCAAAGAAGCCATCTCTCCGGACTTGGCTGTCCAGGGAATAGTGCTTGGCGAACGTGTGCAGTGAGGCCCACGTCGCCGCCTGACAGATGTCCTGCAAGGGAACTCCCCGTCCCAGGGCAGTAGTCGCCGCTGTGGCCCGGGTGGAATGGGCTCTCAGCCCAACAGGAGGGTCCTTTTTCGCCAAGGAGTAACAAACCTTTATACACAAGACGACCCACCGTGAGATGGTCCGCTTGTGTACGGCTCTCCCCTTCTTAGCACCTACGTATCCAACAAAAAGTTGGTCGTCCACTCAGAACTGTCTGGTGCGGTCAAATAAAAGGACAGCGCACGTTTGGGGTCCAGACGGTGGAGCCTCTCTTCCTCTTTCGAAGGATGCGGAGGCGGAAAGAAGGTGGGCAAAGTGACCGATTGCCCGATGTGAAAGGGGGTCACCACTTTCGGAAGAAAAGAAGGACGAGTCCGGAGGACAACCTTGTCCGGATGAACAGAAAGAAAGGGAGGCTTAGATGACAGAGCCTGGAGCTCACTCACCCGTCTAGCCGAGGTGATAGCTACCAGGAAAGCAGTCTTAAGAGTCAGAAGACGAAGTGGACAATTGTGAAGGGGCTCAAAGGGAGCGCACATCAGAAAGGTCAAGACAAGATTCAAATCACACTGAGGCATTACGAAGGGGGCAGGAGGAAACATGTGAGTAATGCCTTTCACTAAACGCGAAACAACAGGGGACTTGAAAAGAGAAGGCTGATCAGGAAGCTGTAAGAAAGCAGAGATTGCAGAAAGATAACCGTTCAAGGTGCCCAGAGCAGAGCCCTGCTGGGCCAAAGAAAGAAGAAAGAGTAGAACCTCAGAAAGAGGGGCGGAAAGGGGATCCACAGCCTTTGCTGTGCACCATGGCACAAATTTGTTCCACCTGAGGCGTATACCGATTTTGTGGAGGGACGCCTGGCTGCCAGAATCACATCACAGACTTTAGGAGGCAAGTCAAATGGCATCAACTGTCGCTGCTCAATCTCCACGCATGGAGGTGGAGACTGGACAGGTTCGGGTGGAGGACCGTCCCCTGCTGCTGCGACAGAAGGTCCTCCTGAAGAGGCAGTCGCTTCGGAGGATCGATTGACATACTGAGTAGCTCGGGATACCAGTACCTTCGTGCCCTATCCGGAACCACTAAGATGACTTCGGCCCGGTCGCACCTGATCTTCTTCAGCACTCTGGGCAGAAGTGGTATAGGCGGAAAGGCGTACAACAGACCGCAACTCCACTCGCAACGAAAAGCGTCTCCGAGCGAGTGCCGCCTTGGAAATTCCAATGCGCAGAACTGCTGACATTGCGCGTTCTCTTCGGTGGTGAATAGATCTAACCTAGGCTCTCCCCACTGCAGAAAGAGACCTTGCACCACGTCCGAGTTCAGACGCCATTCGTGATCCATCATGCACCGGCAGCTGAGTTCGTCTGCTCTGGCATTCAGAGAGCCCGCCAGATGTTGAACCACCAGGATGATGCCCTGGTGTTCCAGCCATGTCCAGAGGCGCAGAGCCTCCTGACAAAGGGTCCACGACCCTACCCCGCCCTGTTTGTTGCAATACCACATGGCGGTGGTGTTTTCCATGAACACCTGCACAACACTTCCCCGGACAGAGGGAAGGAAGGCTTTCAGTGCAAGCCGGATCGCTCTCAGCTCCAACAAGTTGATATGGAGTTGAGACTCCGCCGGAGACCAAAGGCCTCTGATCTCCACCTCTCCCATATGGCTCCCCCATCCCAGGAGGGACGCGTCCGTCACTACTATGTGCTCCGGTTGGGGTAAGGAGAGGCATCAGCCCCTGACCTAATCGCGGTCCGTGAGCCACCACTGCAACTGTTTCGCAGTGCCCTCCGAGATCAAGACATGGTCGGACAGGTTGCCTCGATGCTGGGCCCACTGAAACTTCAGGTCCCACTGCAGAGCCCGCATTCGCCACCTGGCGTAATGCACCAACAGGATGCAGGAGGCCATCAGCCCCAGAAGCCGCAGCACCAACCTGACCGAAACCCAGGCTAGAGGCCGAAAGATGGGAATCAGAGCCTGAATATCCCGGACCTGCTGTTCGGAGGATAAGCCCAGAACTGGGCCGAATCGAGAACCGCTCCGATGAAGAGGAGCTTCTGGGAGGGTCTCAGGTGTGACTTCGGCACGTTGATGGAGAAACCCAGCAAATGCAGGAGGTCGGCCGTAGTCTGGAGGTGGGAGATGACCTGCTGGGGTGAGCCCGCCTTCAACAGCCAGTCGTCGAGATAGGGGAAGACTGGAACCCCCGATCTGCGCAGATGAGCTGCGACCACCGCCATCACTTTCGTGAGCACCCGAGGGGCACTGGTGAGGCCGAAGGGGAGCACGGTGAACTGAAAGTGCTCCTGACCCACCGTGAACTGCAGGTAACGCCGGTGGGCAGGCAGGATGGGGAAGTGAAAATAGGCGTCCTGCAAGTCCAACGCTACCATCCAGTCTCCAGGGTCGAGGGCAGCCAGTACCTGAGCTAAAGTTAGCATCTTGAACCGTTCCTTCCAAAGGAAGGCGTTGATGCTCCTGAGGTCCAAGATAGGGCGTAGGCCCCCTTTGCCCTTCTTGGGAACCAGAAAGTAGTGGGATTAGCAACCACGGCCTACTTCTGGACCAGTAAAGCGCTTGACGGCCTCTTTGGCCAAGAGGGCCGTAACTTCCTCCCGCAGAAGATTCAAGTGATCCTCCGATATACGGTGGCACTACGGTGGCATGGCTGGAGGGGTCGTCTCGAAGGGGAGGGAGTAGCCCCTTCGGACGATTTGCAGCACCCACCTGTCCGAGGTGATGGATCGCCAGTGGTGCAGGTGATGGCGAACTCTGCCGCCCACTGGCGTGGAATGGGCCTGAAAGCTCGGACTAAGAGGGCTTTGAGGCGGATGCTGCCGGGGTGGATGTGGACTGACCGGCATGTTGTCCTCCAGTACCGCCACGGCGGAATCCACGTCCGCGACCGCGTGCAGGTTGGTTCTGCAGCCGGTGGCTAGGCGGACGTGAGGAGGCGCCCCTTCCTTGGCCACGAAAGGGGCGATAGGCAGAAGTTTGCGGCCGTGGGGCCGAGAGACCCAAGGACTTGGCCGTAGCCCGGGAGTCCTTAAAACGAGCCAGCGCACTCTCCGCCTTCTCACCAAAAAGGCGAGTGCCATCAAAGGGCAAATCCATGAGGGTACTCTGGACATTCCCCGAAAAAGACGTGGACCGCAGCCAGGCGTGGCGCTGGAGGGCCACCGTGGTGGAAATCGCCCTACCCTGCGAGTCCGTGGTGTCTAGTCCACACCGTATGGCATGTCGTGCTGCATCTCACCTGTCAGCAAGCGTCTGGGAGAGACGTGTCCGGGCCTCCTCCGGACACAGGGGCAGCACGTCCTCCACCGTATCCCACAGAGAGTGGGAGAAACGGTCCAAGAGGCAAGCGGTGTTCAAAGACCGCAGGCCCAAACTCAGGGAAGAGAACAGCTTCTTTCCGAACTGTTCCAGCCTCTTGGATTCCCGATCCTCAGGGGCGGACGGGAAGGAGGAATGGGAAGTGGAGGTCTGGATAACCAGACTCTCGGGGGTGGGGTGTTGGGTCAGGAAACTGGGGTTTGCCCGGAGCAGGGCGGTGGCGCCAGGCCACGTTCCTATCCACAGGAGGAACTGTGGAGGGCTTGGACCAAGTGCCCTACAGAACGTCTATTAGGGCCTCATTGAACTGCAGCAGAAGCTCTGTGGAGCTTGCTGACGGTTGAAGAACCTCTGTGAGGATTTTAGTCCTCACGGCCACAGCAGGCAACTCGAGCCCCAGGGCTTCGGCCGCCTTGCGCAGCACCACTGAGAAAGCTGCACCTTCCTCCGAGGCCACAGTCGGAGGAGAGATGAACCCAGCGTCCGGGGAGGTGTCCAGACCACTGGCATCCCCCAGTTCGTCTGCCCAGTCCTGTGAAAGTTGGCCCTGTATGGCCATAGGGTCCTCAGACCCCTCCCAGTCGCCCCCGTCATCCGATTCCTGATAAACAGGAGGAATGATCGGAGCCGGGCGGTAGATAAAACGCTCATCCATCGGCGTCGGGCGGCGCCGCGCCGGGCCCGGACATGGGCTAAACCGGGGAACGGCGTCGTCCGGAGACGGCGCCGGAGGCGGAACCGGTGGCGGCGCCTGCGGAGGAGGCAGAGATCCAGACCTAGATCCCTCGGGGACCTGCGGCGTCGGGACCGAAGTCGGCGACGGCGTCGGAGCCGCCGGCACGCGAGGTCGCCCAGTCGAGCCCGTGGGGCCCGAAGGCGCGCCGGCAGGCGTCGAGGCGGAGCCAGGCCCCTTATGGCCGAGAGGAAGGTACTGACCTCCGCCGGAGTCGCGTCAGTCCCAGGGACCGGCGGGTATGGAGACGGACGCGGCTCCTGCGGCTCCGACGGAGCCACGGGGGTGGGACCACCCTGACCCTCGGCCGAGTAGCGCGACCGGCGAGGAGAGTCCGAAGATCGGTGTCGCCTCTTGGACTTCTTTGATCGCTTCGACTTACCCGAAGACTTCAAGCCCGACGAGCGATGATGGTGACTGTGGCTCCGCGACCGGTCCTTGGACCTCCTCCTGGACCGGGACCGTGAGCGGCGCGGAGCCGAGTGCCGAAGCTCGAGAAGCTTACAGGATCGCTCCCGCCTAGCCTTCGAGGTCAAGGCCTGACAATCGGGGCATGACTCCGCACCGTGCTCGGCCCCCAGGCAGTAAAGGCACCGGTGATGGTGGTCCGTCACCGACATCAGTCGATGACAGGAGTCACAGGCTTGAAACCCAGGCATCCTACCGGCACCAGAGTCGAATCGACAGAAGACCAAAAAGAGTCAAAAAAGTTTAGTCAAAAATTGACTAAGGGGTAAGCTCTTCCCGGATCGGCGCTGTCTGGAAAAAAGAAGAACTGATGTCAGCGCGCGAGGGTGGCGTCTAAGTACTCCGACAACGTCATTCCGGCTCACGACGCCAACGACGGACGTGGAGCTGCAGACGACGCCTAGCGACGCGCAAGTGGTATTGCTACAAAAATCTTTCCGGATCCAGCCTGACGCCTGGGGATATTCTATTCTAAGGTGAGGAATCTAACTAACTAATGTTTCTTACAGATACATCGTTACCGAAGGTAAGTAACTTGTTCATCAGGCACGGAGAGACTGGTATCCCGAGCTATTGAGCATGGCAATCGGTCCTCCGATCAGGCTGCCCCTTCGGGAGCATTTTCTGTCACAGCAGTAGGGGAGGGTTCTCCACCCGAACCTGTAAACTCTCCGCCTTCTTGCATGGAGATTGAGAGGCGACTGATGACCGCTTTTGTTCGGTGTGTCCGGGCGAGAGTATGAATTTTTGGTTGGTTAGGATAAAATATCCAATTGAAGCAAGTATATCAAATGATAGTGGTGAGAAGTTTGTGCTTTTATTTGTCTGTAAGAAAAGAACAGAGATGGCACAGCCAACACGTGTTTCGCCCTCTAATTGGCCATCAGGCCTAGGGCTTCCTCAGGGCTGAACAAGGGCAGTGATTACCACAAGAATTCATAGCACCGGGTCGTGTGTACAGTATATATAAGGGTGTGGTAGGTGGGAATAGGGGGGGAAGGGTGAGTAAGTGAAGAAGTAAGGGAAGAGACCAGGGAAAAGAAAGAGGAAAGAGAGCAGAGTTAGATTTCGAGGAATTGGCAAACGAATTGTACCTAAACTATTGATTCTCCCGACTACCCTGCTTTCTGCATGACATGCCCTTCCCTCGCTCTCCCTCGTTAAATGATCACTTAAAAACTGAAAATTAATTTTCATTATCATGATGTTGTCGTAAACATGTATATTGCGAACGGGTACCTGTCTTGATTTTGGCCTGAATACACACCCTGTCCCGTACTTCGCAATTATGATGCCTTCACAAATATGTACATTGTCAATCGCTAACTGTTCTGAATGTTTCTTATATACGCGCGTTACTCTGTTTTATGGCTCATCGACAATGTATACCATATTATTCTCTTCAATCATTCTTTGTCATTGTGCCTGAATTTGACTGGGCTTAACTTAACCGTGTTAATATCACAATTGCATGACATGTTTTTTCTGTAAATGCCAACCTGCCCGCCTATAACTATTTAACTCTCTCCCTAAACTTTCTAAATGACTCTAAATACCCTCGTCACATCCCCATTCCTTTCCAAACCACTTAACCACTCTTTGCACGCCTGTCTCAATTACTATCTTTGACCTCCACCTAATATCTATCCCCTATCGCCCCACACATATATCTTTCTATTCAAACCACACCTTAATTTCCGGTAACATCCTTTGCCAATTCCTCGAAATCTAACTCTGCTCTCTTTCCTCTTTCTTTTACCTGGTCTCTTCCCTTACTTCTTCACTTACTCACCCTTCCCCCCCTATTCCCACCTACCACACCCTTATATATACTGTACACACGACCCACATGACTCGGTGCTATGAATTCTTGTGGTAATCACTGCCCTTGTTCAGCCCTGAGGAAGCCCTAGGCCTGAGGGCCAATTAGAGGGCGAAACACGTGTTGGCTGTGCCATCTCTGTTCTTTTCTTACAGACAAATAAAAGCACAAACTTCTCACCACTATCATTTGATATACTTGCTTCAATTGGATATTTTATCCTAACCAACCAAAAATTCATACTCTCGCCCGGACACACCGAACAAATCCTACTTTAAGTTAGGGGGATAGGGGCCTCTCCCCCTGTTTCTGGGCCAGAAACAGCACAAGAACGATACATGCTTATTATATGACTAGTAAGGGATGAGGACTTTTTTCCCCTCACCTTGATGACCGCTTTTGACCTTCTGCCCAAATTCTGCAGTGTTATTTTGGCAGCCAGGCGTCTCTCCACCAAAACAGTCTACAGCTGCCCTTGGTGCAAATATGCGGCATGGTGTGCAGAGAAACAACTTGAACCTCTTTCTGCTCCCCTATCTCAGGTTCTTCTCTGGGCACTGTCAGTGATATCTGCATTTCTGTGATTGCCTCACCAATCTCCCCTTTTCCAATCTCCTATAGGTTTTTGAGTGATTTGCATCATATGTTTCCTCCTTCTCCCTTCATTATGCATTCAGTGTGACCTTAATCTGGCCCTGAAGTTCCTGATGTATGCTCCATTTGAGCCCTTATATAACTGTTCTCTTAGGCTCCTTGCCATCAAGACAGACTTCGTGGTAGCCACAACATTTGTCCGAAGAGTCAGTGAACTTCGGGCACTGTCTTCCAAGTCTCCTTACCTGAACATCTACCCAGACAAACTGGTGCTTCGTACGAAGGCTTCCTTTCTTCCTAAAGTTGTCTCTCTGTTTTTTACTGGCTCGCTCAGGCGCAGCTGAAGTGTAACGAAGAGAAGTCCATGGTCCTCTTGTATGGCATATTTCCTGCTAACTTCAGGGAGAGGCTGTGGCCCCTGGGCTTCCCCTTGTCCAGCGCAAGGGGAAACTCTGCAAAATATCTGGGGGTCTGGTTCAATGAGAACCTGACTTTTTCGACCCAGGTCAAGAAGCTGGTTGGGACCTGCTTCGGTACTCTGAAAGTTCTGAGGATGTTTCTTCCTCTCCTTCCAAGACCTGCTAAAGAAACTGTGGTCCGCGCTCTGATCTTGTCCTGCTTGGACTATGCCAATGCTCTTTATGTTGGCATGCCGGGCTACCTCTAGAATAAATTTCAGGTAGTTCAAAATTCGGCTGCCAGACTCCTGCTGGGACTGTCTAGCAGGTGCAGTGTGCACGCTCACTTGCGTTCTCTGCACTGGCTCCCTGTGGAGTCCGGAATAAAATTCAAAATTTTGGCTATTGCCCATAGTGCTCTCCATGGCTTGGGACCTATCTACCTACAGAAGAGATTCGCTTTTTATAACCGTGAGGCAGCTGCGTTCTTCTTCTCAACTTCTGGCGTAGAGCCCTAGGTTCAACCGCCAAAGGCTCGGTGGGAGCTCCTTTGCCCGGAAAGCGGCCCTGGCATGGAATGCACTGCCCCTGGTTCTGCGCAGCATTCATGATCCTGGGATCTTTAAGATAAAGGTAAAAACCTTTCTCTTCTAGTTCAGCTTCTGCTTCTGTTTCCTTTTTCAAGTACGCGCCTGGACACTCTGTTGAGTATCTGTGCGCGTTATAAATACATATAACATAACTCCATTTCACATAGGCCAAACCATCCTCTGCTTCTTTTTCCGCTCCGCCTCATCCCTCCAAGGAAGAGGAGTGACTTCATTAAACACAATAGAAGCATTGTTGTTCTACTTTGACCACACACAAGAGTTCCGGGTGGATGTCCAACTCTTTGTGGGGTATGTCGGAGCGAAGAAAGGACAGGCTGTGCAGAGGCAGACCATATTCCAATAGATTGTGCTCTGTATAAAGGTCTGCTACACATTGGCTGAGAAGAAACCCCCAGAGGATTTATGTGCTCATTCCACCAGAGCTAAAGCTGCCACCACTGTGTTAGCACGTGGAGTTCGGGTCCTGTACATCTGCCAGGTGGCAACGTGGGCTTCCTTGCAAATTTTTACCAAACACTAATGCCTGGACAGTCAGGTCGGTAGGGATAGGCATTTTGCCCATTTGGTCCTGGTGGACCAACTTGTGTGAAATTGATCCGCAAACCCACCTCCTGGGAGATATTGCTAGGGTACCTATTCTAAGGTAAGGAATCTGTAGCTAGAAGTCTCTGTCGTATGAACAAGTTACTTACCTTCGGTAACGCCTTATCTGATGGAGACTGTCTAGCTGCCGATTCCTTATCGACTCATCCATGCTCCTTTCTCTACGAATGGAATTTTACTGTCCCTAGTGTTCCACATCAATGGTCAGTGTACTCAGTGTCTCTGCACTTCTGGTGTGGAAAGTCACAAAAAGTAACTAAGACCAGCGCCCCTGATTGATGCCTATATAGGCACTGCGAGCATCATTTACTGTGCGAACTACACCACGTGGAGCTGAACAACGCCACCTACCGGTGCTCAGGGGTACTGCTCACGAGAAATTTCCAGATCTAGTCTGACGCCTGGGGATAATTTAAAGAAAAGAAATATGCGGCTAGTTAGAGTCTACCAGATAAGGTGTTACTGAAGGTAAGTAACCTGCCACCACCTTGGCTTCTCTGACAGTGGGACTAAGGACCAGACTGAGACCCCAAAGCAGCCCAGGGAAGTTTTGTCAGACCAGTACCTTTACAGTGCTTTGTACGTGAGCACAGCATGCACCCTGACCATTACAAGGGTGGTTTGGGAAGGTTCTCCCCCAAGAAAAATTTGAAAAAGGCAAAAATGGTGCATTCTCCATCATTTATTTCATTATATATTCAATTGTATTAGCTCTGAAAGCATAGTAAATAATTACTTTACAGTGCACCAAGATAAAACAGTCTTTGCTGGGGCTCTTCTCCATAGACCCTCTCTCTCTTGTATTCCATTTGTTTTATAGCTTCTTTCATACCAATGAAATGGTGTTGGAGTACTTTACATCACGCACACATACATGTGAAATGAATCATGCATGTGTAAGTCAGTGTATAGAAAATGTTTCATAAGACAAAAGGGAATATAAGGTGTAGGATTTATGTCATTCATCTGAGTAGGCATATGAGTGCTTTGTCTGGAGAGGCACAAACTCAGGATTCAAACTAGAGCCATTTTATCGGTGGTAGCGCCCAGTGCAACAATCTTTGTTGGCGCCCAACTCCCAAATCCTCCTCCACGAATTTCCTCACTACCGTGCTCCACCAGTTCCCCTCATCTCTCCATAGCCCCTCTTGCACATGCATTTAATTTATTTTATAGTACTACTCATACTAGCTTAGGATGTAAGAGCACTTTAAATCGCACTCATTATACAGAGCCAATGAATCATACATTTGTAAATCAGTCTTTAGGAAATGTTACATAAAACAATGAGGATTGGAAGGTGTAGGAGTCGAATGTCTCTGATTCAAGTGGACAGTATATTTTTTAACTGTTTGGTCTGGAGAAGCACAAACTCTGGATTTAACATGTGCCATAGGGGTTGGCTTTACTACTAATAATGTATTTCTACCCAAATTAATCCTTTTTAGCATCATTAGGATAGTGAAAGACTCGGGCAAAAACATATCTTTCGAACCTGCACCATGCAGTTCGCATGCAGCTCTTTGATGGCAGTTCATAGCTCACTGTGCTAGATTATGATTGTAAGTTACAAGCTGCAAGTATCAGAGCATCTCTGTGAGGAAATCAGTAACCTAGTGAGCTATGCACATTGTTGCAAAGTATGTTGCAAAGTCTTCCTGTTCCCTGGGCACCCCCATTTTTTGCTGACTGGAACTGGTGGTCACTGACTCTGAATGTCCCTGGGCACTGCCTAACCAGGCCCAGGGCCAGTGCTATGCTGAAAACACCCGTAGAATACAGTGAAAACACCTACATACACTAGGGTACACTATGGGTTAGGGTACCCCTATGATTGGCATGGCCTCCCCAGTAAGGCTCTAGCACATAATAGGGCGGGGGATTAAAACTGCCTTTAAGTCCCTAGTATATAATAGGGCAGGGCAGTTTACAGGCCAGCAGCCCTTTCTGCACTTGCATGGGTGCACTGCTGAAGCCTGAGGTCAGTTTAAAAGCAGCCCTGTGTTGCAGGAAGTCTTTTAACATATACAATTGTGCCCTGACTCAATTTTGGTGATTAGGGCACTTAAAAGTTGATGAACTACAATAATTCGGCATCTTGGGTACTCCCAGGGTCTCCCCTAGGTGCCACATGGGTGGGGGACAGGTACTTATAAGGAGGACCCTTATAAAAGAGGTTTTATATGCCTTGTAGATAGTGAAATGGCACATTTCCCTTCCCTCATTGTAGTAAAGTGCTTCACAAAATCGATTTTTGTGCTAGGAGCACTGTGGAGCGAAGATCTACATAATTTGTAAAGCGTGAACTAATCTCCTGTAAGGGTCTCAAGGCACTGGGGACCATGGAGGAGATTAAGTGAGCTATCGCCCAGAGTCACATGATGCTGAGCTGATCTGCCTCCGGCGCTGGGGATTGAACTGTGAGCCCCACGCTCTGGAGTCAGCCGCCATGGCCGCTGCTCCACATCTCTCCCCTGTATATTCAGAACCCCTTAAGTCTCCCGTAAGTGTCCCAGGGGTGGGGGTCCTGTAGATATAGGCAGGGTCCTTATAAAAGATGTTTTATAGGCCCTGGCATTGGAGAAATTGCCCAGTTAATTTTCCCTATTTTAGACCCCCAGCATATTGGTTAACATGGCAATCAGTTATTATTTAATAACTAACACTAGACTTCACAGAAAAATAGCATTCAAACACTTAGGAAACTGGTATTGATAAATCCAACAACATGCTGTTGTGGAATGTATCCTGAAATGTATAAAAAATAAGTTATAAGATGTTCTTATCTGTGAGCCAAAATTCAGCCTTCCAGTGATCTGTCTTGATTGGTCAGAGTTAAGTGGATTAGCCAGGCTGCTTTGATGAAGTGGTAAGTGGCACTTGGGGTGAAGAGTCATTCTGGGAGGAGAGGGTTTTACTGCATAGGAATGCCAGAGCAAGGGGTAGGGGTAGTAAAGCATGAGCTTCAAAGGCCCAGTGGGACAGGAAGAGAAAGTTATGTCATAGTACAGCCATGTTTGAAGTGACTCCATTCCAGATAGTCCCAAAACAGGCCATGGTAGGGATTTGAGGATCACACCTGAATGGCTGCTTCATTGATATACACCTAAGAGGTTATCAAAGGGTCCCAGCCCCATTTCCTTCTTGAAATGAGCCCAGGCCTCTCTGACCAGTCAAAAGCAGAGAGCCCTTTTGAAGTGTACCAAAGTGTGTGGCTCTTCCATTCCCCCAGTGTGTGTCCCACCCAGCTCTCAGGAATGTAGCAATCCACAAATCTGTCTGGGGTGCTCCCCCGCCTCCCCATGCCTCTCCAGACAATCCTGGGCTCCCAATATGGAACCTACAGGCTTCCATGTTTTGTGCCACTCATAGGCACACATACATCCCTGCACAAAGGTGTACAGACTCCCACGTATGGCACTCTTTACAGGCACTCATGCAGACATGCGGTGGCTTACCTGTACTACATCCCAGTGCGCACATGCAAAACCCACGTGCTGGCTTCCTTGTATTTCACCACTCATGGTGCAGATACACCCTATGCGCACATGCAAGACACACAGAAACTGAACTTTGCACAAATTGGCCTGTAGGCCCCACAGCATTGACACATGTAAAAAGGCCCTTTTGATCACTATTACTTAAAACACAGTATACTGCCACCATTGCTTTTGTGCTTCTTATCTTCTGCTGAAAGGCAGTAGTCTATCACCATATGAAGGTAATGCTTTGGGGCATCCTTCCCAGACTAAGCAAGGCCACAATCGTGAAACAGGCCTATGTCAAGGCACACATGCATGCTCCATGATCTCCCATGACTAAAACATCTGCACCAGGGTTCTAGATATCATTGCAACTGGGCACTCAGGGCAGGGGTGCATGTCTGTTACCTTGTGAGGGGATTTTCCATTCCAACATTTGTTTCCCGATTAGTCGATAATGTGTTACAGTTGTACGCATTATAATATATTCAGATCTCATTACTATGTTTTGTCTTGCAAGATTGACAGTGTAGTAGCTTAAAGAACTGTGAAGCACATTGTGTGCGGATAACTTTAGGGTCTGTCTGTGAGGAGTACCTGCTGGCCTCTTGATTTGACAAGGAAGTAGAATGCTATTAACTGCTATTGGCTGTACCAAATATGCCTCAAAATGTAGTAAACCAGCTGCAGAAATTAACAGAAGCGTCAACATTGGCCTGGATTGGAACGTTCCAATTGAACCACAGACAACAACCCAGACGTTTTTCAACTGAATTCACTGAAAACTATTTTTTGTGTGGTTCCACAGACACCATTGCTACTCCCACAAATGTTCTACCTGTATGCATCTCCCCTCACCCAAATCTATGATCTCTGCCACTTGAATTCCAATCGCATGCGGACAACAACTAAATTGACCTCTAGCTGGAAAGGGATGTCAACGCCCAAAGTAACATCACTGAATGCTGGGAATAAATATTATTTTGGGAGTGGGCACATGTTCTCTCTATGAATCTGTTAAAACTAGGGTTCTATATTAGCATGCTTCTAGTACCAGTTTCCTCTTACTTTTCAGATGGTCTCAGATCCTAGGACAAGCCCTAACTCCGACTCAATAAGAAAAAACCCAGGAGTGCTTTTCTGATGCTGAAATGTCTTTTGTCCTCAGAAAAATGTTGTGATTAGAAGTACAAACCTCCAACGTTTTATGCTCAGAAGAGACAACCTTCTTCTACAGGCCAACAATAAACAGAACTGACCAGAGCTATGGTCCAGTTGAGGCTATCACAGCATGATTTGTGATGGTCTGCACAAATCACAGACCCAAACATTTCAAACAACCCAGAATGTGGATAGAATGTGCTTGTACCTAATAATTAAACACAAGCACATCATCCCTGCTTTGAAATCCTTCCACTAACATCCACTACAGCAGGTGATGCTTCTAAGGGCTGCACAATCTTTTTAGAAGAGACCCACTCTGCAAACTCTAGTCTTTCACTATCTACCCATGAGGACGCTGGGGGCAATAATGCTTCCCACCTGCGCAGTGGCATACCACTGGCATAGCAAGGGTGCCATGCAACAAATGCAGGCAAGTAATACGCTTCCCACCACTGGTGGTTAATAAAAAGACAGTCCTAATTGAAGAGCAGTAGCCTTTCAGACACTTCAGTCCCAATGCTACTGTGCCTTCTATACTAATAATGGCTATGCCACACACCTTCGCCAAAGCAAGCTCACACAAATGTAGATCATTTAAAGCCTTCGTCTGCTGCCTCTGGACTGAACTGAACCCGTCTTTAAGAGGTCTACCTAGCGAACTGCTGTTCAAGAAAGCCTTGGAAGATCAGTCATTTGAAACCTGCTTTTGATTCACTATTATATGTACAGAAGGACACCCCTCCTGTTTCAGGAACATGCCCAGAACCCAGGCACCAACAAGATGTTTTTTAAGACTCAAATCCTTGATGTCTCTCTCCTAGGATAACTAAACACTCTTATTCCAGAGATCATGTCTACCTATCTGCGACCATCTTATGCAGCCTGGGAATTCTTTGACTAGACTGAATCTATTTTTCACCTGCAACCCCTTAATGCCCTGAAGAGGCTTTACTGCAACATGTCATAGCACTTTTTACGTTTCCATAAATAAATATTTATATTCAAAGTTAGGCTCTTTAACTATTATGTGGGTGCGTCCACTATTGCTGTCTCTGAATTGACCAACCACATTGTTCATAGTTTCCACGTTTGACCAACCACATTGTTCATAGATTCCACGTCCCACTAAGAATTATATTTCACAGCCACTGTAACTTTATACAGGGAAAGGAAATTTACATAGGCATGTCGAGCAACCCGAGGAGAGGAATTATTAGATTAGGCAAAACATAATACTTTTTACCTCTAACAGTCCTCCCCTTCTTAGAAAGTTCGAACTTTCTAAGACAGGGCTTATTACGGCACCACTCAAAGGATCTATTCCGGGTTATGCACAGCACTTGCATGCCGCAGATGTCTGGAGCACAACATACACTGCACTGGCAGGATTTCTACATTACAGAAAATCACTGTTTGTGTTTTTTGCCTTAGTTCGGTTTGGATGTACATTATTGATCAGCCTTGAAAAAGTCAAGTAGACGAAACATGCCAGCTGCCTATGAACCTTTGTACCATTTTACTTACATTGTGACGTTTGGATGGATGTTGGGAAGATACTATTAAACAGACTTTGGATTATTTCATCCAAACTGAATCTTCCTGGACTCTGTTTGGGCTGTTAGGAAGATATTGTATGGAGTGCTTGGGTAAAGGCTAGTACAATACCTGAGGAAGATGGTCTGGACCTGCACCTTTAACTCCGGACCACCAGAGTTACTCCAAAGGTTAGTTACCTGGCCTTCTGTTCTGAGTTCCAGGGATGCAACAAGCTCCAGAGGCCTCTCTACAACTGTCCAGCTGAATATGCTGCAACTTGACCTGCCTGAGCTCTTCTTGCCTCTGCTGGAGTGAGTTCTTGATCCCCAAAAGGTGCCTTCCCGGTTCTGGACCCTGGGTGTGGCATCATTTGAGCTCCTTCTTAAAAGAAAGGGAAAAATCCGTAAGTTTTGGGCTCTTCACGGCCACAAACAGGCCTATTTGCGCCAATATCTTGCTAACTGCGGCGAATGCCAACGCAACGCTCCAGTGAACCCGACTCTTCGCGCTACAGTGACCACCAGTGGTGACTGGCAACACGAGATCTGCACTTCACGCTATAGTATCCACAGCCCACTGTGACCGCCAACACCAGCAACGACCGCTTGTGATGCCCCATAGGATCTTCACACTACAGCGGCAACCGTCTGTGATGCCTAGCCTGCTCTTCGCGCTACAGCGATGACCATCTGCGATGCTCACCTTGCTCCTCACGAACTCTTCCACCATGAACGGAAGTCTTTGCGCTGGACTTTAGAAGGTAACTTTTTCCATGGGACTAACCTGGTCCCTGTATCTGGCCCACGCTCCATCCCAGACAGCCTGAACTTCTGGCTTTCATCTGGTCTCACACGACCAGACAGCTGCAAGTTGCGCTTTGTGCTTTTAGGTGCTATACTTAACTGAAACCTTTAACATTTCATATCTCCAGATTTTTGTTGTTTTGGTATCAAATAATAGATTAAGATTTGCTCTATTTTTCTAAATTGGTGTGGGTTTTCTCTTGTTTTCACTTCTTTACTGTTTAAGTGCTACATAAATACTTTATACATTGCCTCTAAGTTAAGCCTAACTGCTTTTGTGCCAGGCTACCAGAGGGTTTAGCAGAGGTTAAGATAGTGACTGTTTGTTATTCACCCTTGCAACGATTGTGGCTGTTGCTTGAGAAGGACTCACACCATCCTCAACTAAACACCCAATTTTTCACAACTGTATGTAGAGGAATAGCGCTTAACTGTTACCAACCCTCCCCCTCCCCTTTCTTAATGTACTCAGGAATGCCGTGGCTGCATCTGCCAGGATAAAACATAGTTTTTTTTTTTAATCGTAGGCCTTTCAGCCAGACCAGTTTCCACACAGGTGTTGGTGTACTCTTGATTAACCCCTTCGCTGCCAGGCCTTTTCCCCTCCTGTGCCACGGCCTTTTTTGGCTATTTGGGGTAGTGCGCTTAGACCCCTGTAACTTTTTGACCACATAAGGTATCCACGCCAAATTTGCGTCCTTTTCTTCCAACATCATGGGGATTCTAAAGGTACTCAGGGTTTGTGGATTCTCCCAGAGGGGTCACAGAAATTAGCCAAAATACAGCAAAATTTTGGGTTTTTTCGGAAAAATTGGAAAAACGGGCTGCAAATGAAAGCATCTGGGTTTTTCCCTGCAAATGTTATCAAAAAAGGGTTTGTGGGGTTGGAATCACCATTTTCCCAGCCTTTCGGAGATACCAGACTTTTGTCAGAAACCCAACATTTTTTACACAGTTTTGGCATTTTTCTGGGACATAGCCTAATTTTGCTATTTTTTTGTGCTTTTGACCTCCTTCCAGTTAATGGCAGAAATGGGTACAAAAGCAATAATGGATCCTGGAAAGCTATACATTTTCGAGAAGAAGACACAATTCTGAATTCAGCAAGGGGTCATTTGTGTAGATCCATCAAAGTTTTTTTATAGAAACTAACAGTTAAATATAGGATAAATTGAAAATTAGTTGAAAAAAAAGCCTTTTGTGTCAACGTTTTCACCTGTAACTTCTTCTAATTATGACAGCTCTTTGAAAGCAATATACCATTACATCCGCTGGACATTACTGGTTGTGGTGATATATAGGACTTGTAGGTTCACCAAGAACCCGACGAACCCAGAGCCAAAAACTGAGCAGCAACTTGCAATGGTTTTTTATTATGTACCGGGTATATAGTAATTATTCTGTAAACATGTGTACATGGAAAAATCGGTATGAAAGACACCTATGTATTTCTGAAATGGGAACAAAATATAGAGTTTAGAAACAGTAGATATTTGCACATTTCTGAAATTGGGGATACTCATACTAGCATGAGAATTATCAGTCATTTTTTAGAATGACTTCTTTTTTACACAATATCTTTCATTTGGAAGGCAGAAATGCATCGAAAGTCAATAGATAATAACAGTTCCTTTACAAAACTGAATTACCCTAAGTCTCCCGATAAAAATGGTACCTCACTTGTGTGGGTAGGCATAGTGCCCGCGACAGGAAACGGCGCAAAACGTGTTCACAACTCAATATCGCAGTGAAAATTTACCCTTTTTTGGCAAAGTGCCTAGCTCTAGTTTTTGAACCCTAGCTCTACGGGCACCTTGGGAAACCTAGCAAACCTATACATTTTTGAAAACTAGACACCCAGGGGAATCCAGGATGGGGTGACTTGACGGCCTCCCACCAGGGTCTGTTACCCAGAATCCCTTGCAAACCTAAACAATTGACAAAAAAACACCTTCTCCCCACATTTCTGTGGTGGAAAGTTCCGGAATCTGCGTGGATCCACAAATTTCCACCCACCCCGCGTTCCCCAAAGTCTTACGAGAAACACGGTACCTCACTTGTGTGGGTCGGCCTAGTGCCCGCGACAGGAAACGGCGCAAAACGCAACGTGGTCACACCTCAATTTCGCAGTGAAAAATGACCCTTTTTGGCAAAATGTCTAGCTGTAGTTTTTGAACCCTAGCTCTGCGGGCACCTTGGGAAACCTAGCAAACCTATACAGTTTTGAAAACTAGACACCCAGGGGAATCCAGGATGGGGTGACTTGACTGCCTCCCACCAGGGTCTGTTACCCAGAATCCCTTGCAAACCTAAACAATTGACAAAAAAAACACATTTTCCACACATTTCTGTGGTGGAAAGTTCCGGAATCTGCGTGGATCCACAAATTTCCACCCACCCCGCGTTCCCCAAAGTATTACGAGAAAAACGGTACCTCACTTGTGTGGGTCGGCCTAGTGCCCGCGACAGGAAACGGTGCAAAACGCAACGTGGTCACACCTCAATTACGCAGTGAAAAATGACCCTTTTTTGGCAAAATGTCTAGCTGTAGTTTTTGAACCCTAGCTCTGCGGGCACCTTGGGAAACCTAGCAAATACATTTTTGAAAACTAGACACCCGTGTGCTTCCAGGGAGGCATGGCTTGCGTGGATCCCCCAACGGTTCCTTACCCAGAATCCCCTGCAAACCTCAAATTTAGCTGAAAAAATCACCTTTTTCACACATTTTTGTGTGGGAAAGTTGAGGCATCACCGGGCTGACACAAATTTCCTAACACCCAGCGTTCCCCCGGGTCTCCCGATAAAAACGGGGGAACGCTGGGTGGTAGGAAATTTGTGTCAGCCCGGTGATGCCTCAACTTTCCCACACAAAAATGTGTGAAAAAGGTGTTTTTTTCAGCTAAATTTGAGGTTTGCAGGGCATTCTGGGTAAGGAAACCTTTGGGGATCCACTCAAGCCATACCTCCCTGGAATCCCCCGGGTGTCTAGTTTTCAGAAATGTGTGGGTTTGGTAGGTTCCCCTAGGTGGCCGCCGAGCACGGGGCCAAAAACCCAGGTGACCCCCCTTGCAAAACCAGGTCGTTTTGAGGTAGGCAATTTTCATGTCGCCTCAATACGTTTTGGGGCCTTGCCTGTCGCGGGTACTTGGGCCTCCCACACGAGTGAGGCACCGTTTTTATCGGGAGACCCGGGGGAACGCTGGGTGGTAGGAAATTTGTGTCAGCCCGGTGATGCCTCAACTTTCCCACACAAAAATGTGTGAAAAGGGTGATTTTTTCAGCTAAATTTGAGGTTTGCAGGGCATTCTGGGTAAGGAAACGTTGGGGGATCCACGCAAGCCATACCTCCCTGGAATCCCCCGGGTTTCTAGTTTTCAGAAATGTGTGGGTTTGGTAGGTTCCCCTAGGTGGCCGCTGAGCACCGGGCCAAAAACCCAGGTGACCCCCCTTGCAAAACCAGGTCGTTTTGAGGTAGGCAATTTTCATGTCGCCTCAATACGTTTTGGGGCCTTGCCTGCCGCGGGTACTTGGGCCTCCCACACGAGTGAGGCACCGTTGTTATCGGGAGACCCGGGGGAACGCTGGGTGGTAGGAAATTTGTGTCAGCCCGGTGATGCCTCAACTTTCCCACACAAAAATGTGTGGAAAAGGTGATTTTTTTCAGCTAAATTTGAGGTTTGCAGGGCATTCTGGGTAAGGAAACGTTGGGGGATCCACGCAAGCCATACCTCCCTGGAATCCCCCGGGTGTCTAGTTTTCAGAAATGTGTGGGTTTGGTAGGTTCCCCTAGGTGGCCGCCGAGCACCGGGCCAAAAACCCAGGTGACCCCCCTTGCAAAACCAGGTCGTTTTGAGGTAGGCAATTTTCATGTCGCTTCAATACGTTTTGGGACCTTGCCTGTCGCGGGTACTTGGGCCTCCCACACGAGTGAGGCACCGTTTTTATCGGTAGACCCGGGGGAACGCTGGGTGGTAGGAAATTTGTGTCAGTCCGGTAATGCCTCAACTTTCCCACACAAAAATGTGTGAAAAAGGTGATTTTTTTAGCCAAATTTGAGGTTTGCAGGGCATTCTGGGTAAGGAAACGTTGGGGGATCCACGCAAACCATACCTCCCTGGAATCCCCCGGGTGTCTAGTTTTCAGAAATGTGTGGGTTTGGTAGATTTCCCTAGGTGGCCGCCAAGCCCGGGGCCAAAAACTCATAGGCCCCTTTGCAAAACCAGGTTGTTTTGTGATAGGTAATTTTGATGTCTCCTCAATAGGTTTTGGGCCCTTGCCTGACGCGGGCACTGTGCCTACCTACGCAAGTGAGGTACCATTTTTCTCTGAAGACTTTGGGGAACGCAGGGTGGGTGGAATTTTGTGGACCCACGCAGATTCCAGAACTTTCCGACAAAGAAATGTGAGGAAAAAGTGTTATTTTGAACACATTTTTAGGTTTGCAATGGATTCTGGGTAACAGAACCTGGTGAGAGCCAGTGAAGTCACCCCATCCAGGATTCCCCTCGGTGTCTAGTTTTAAAGAATGTACAGTTTTGCTAGGTTTGCCTACGTGCCAACTGCGCTAGGGCCCAAAACCCACAGGTATGCACATTGCTAAAAAAATAAATCTGAGCCCAGTGGGCTTTCTGCCGCCCTGGGGGGAAATCGGGGAAGGGGGTTTCATCCTGATATGCCCCTAAAGGGGCAGAAAGACTGTGGCTATTTTTTGTGGGGGTGGGGGCACTGGTATGACCATTTTGGGTAGCCCCCACGCATAAAAAAAGCCTGCATACTCGCTGGCGCCTACTGGGCTTTCTGCCCCCCCAGGGGGCAGATCAGGGGCCACTGCCACCATCTGCCCTCCTGGGGGGGCAGAAAGACTGGAATTTCTCGTGGGGTGGGGTATTGTCATGCCCATTTTGGGGAGCCCCTACCCCTACACTAATAAAACAAAAAAATCCATGGTTTCTAGTCGGCATTCTGCGCCACCAGGGGGGGCCAGATTGGGGGCTACAGCTCCCATCTGCCTCCTGGGGGGCAGAAAGACTGACATTTTTGTGGGGGGGGGGAGAGTGGGGGCATTGGCGTGCCCGTTTCGGGCAGCCCACACCCTAAAAAACAATTGCGCCCAAAAAATCCCTGGTGTTTAGTGGGCAGATTGGGGGCCGATGCCCCATCTGCCCCCCAGGGGGGGGCAGAAAGGCTGTAATGGTGGCGGGTTGGTGGGTGCATTGGCGTGCCCGTTGCGGGCAGCCCCCACCCTAAAAATAAAACCAAAAACGAATCCCTGGTGTTTAGTGGGCTTTCTGCCCCCCGAAGGGGCAGATTGGGGGCCAATGCCCCATCTGCCCCCCGGGGGAGCAGAAAGACTGTAGTAATTGGGGGGGGGCATGGGCCTGCCCGTTTTGGGCAGCCCCCACACCTATTTTTTTTTTTTTTTACAATTCCCTGGTGTCTACTGGGCTTTTTGCCCCCCCCCCGGGGGGGCAGATTGGGGGCCGATGCCCCATCTGCCCTCCAGGGAGGGCAGAAAGGCTGTAATGGTGGTGGGTGGGGGCATTGGCTTGCCCGTTGCGGGCAGCTCCCACCCTAAAAATAAAACTACAAACTAATCCCTGGTGTTTAGTGGGCTTTCTGCCCCCCCGGAGGGGCAGATTAGGGGCCAATGCCCCATCTGCCCCCCGGGGGGGGCAGAAAGACTGTAGTAATTGGGGGGGGGGGCATGGGCCTGCCCGTTTTGGGCAGCCCCCACCCCTATTTATTTATTTACGTAACTTCCCTGGTGTCTAGTGGGCTTTTTACCCCCCTGGGGGGGCAGATTGGGGGCAAAAAGACTAAAATGGCCAAAAATACACAGGGGGGAGCAAAGGCCCTTGCCCAAGGGGCCGCTCCCCCCTCCCTGGTGTCCAGTGGGTGGATCCTTGCTTGGGGATCGCCCTCCTGTGGCGATCCCCAAGCAGTGATCCACTGGGGAGGGGTACCATTGGAAAGGGGAGATTCTCCCCTTTCCAACGATACCTCTCCCGTCTTTGTACGTGCCCAGGGGGCTGAGATAGCCCCCTGAGCACGTACAAAGTGAAACCTGAAATGAGCCTCTTGGCTCATTTCAGTTTCACTTTCACTGTAATGACGTCGGCGCGACGTGCGCGCCGATCGTCATTGCAGTGAAAGGGGGGGGGGCCTCGGGTGCTGGGGAAGCTCTTCCCCAGCTCCCGAGGCTATTTTGCACGAAAGGGAATCCCTCTGGTGCCCGCACCAGAGGGATTCCCTAGTGTATGCTTCATGACGAGCTGGACTCGTCATGGGCACAGCGCGACTGTGCACCATGACGAGTCCAGCTCGTCATGGGCATACAAGGGGTTAACAGTTTCTGTCCAAATTGCTACTAATTCTCTTTGTAGAATGTGTCTCTAATCTAAGGTCTTGGAGAAGAATTAATGTTTCACCTTATTCCTGCTTCTTCATGGCTCCTTCATCACGTATCCCATCTCTATCACCAGGCTTAAAAAAAATTGTCATCACAGTTCATGCACTAAGTGGGTCAACATCTTTTGGTGGTATAGTGCAAAGACTATGCTTTTCTTAGACATACTGGAGCTGATCAGTTGGGTGGGGTGGTTCAGCTAAACAATATTTATGGAGGGAGGTTTATAAAGCCCACTACTCACCTATTGTTGGCCTCAGAGGATTTTTGATGTAGGTACAAGTACTGATTAGTACGGCGCAGGATAGTGCTCTGCAAAACCTGGTGGCGTAGAACAAAATGATTCTTAAGATGGTGAGATCACTATCCTGGAAATTCCTGCCACAAACTATGTCCAGCAAAGATGGTTTAGCCTTAAAAGAAAGAGTCCTGTGGGCTGAGAGTGAAGAAGGTATGCCATTCTTAGATGAATGGTCATCTAGGCCCTAGTCAACACGCTGAAGAGGAATGCCTGGTAGAGGATTGGATTAACCAAATGTTTAGGAGAGTAGGTGAATCTTTAAAGATTTTTCAAACTTGACAATTTCATCATCAAGATTTAGATGTGAAGAGAAATTCCATATAGAAGGAACCTATATATGAAAGGTTTGACCATCAAACCTACTGACAGAACCACCTTAAGGCATCTAAATCATTCTTCCACATTTGCCAATCAGATGTCTGCTATATGTCACAGTTAGGTAGCTCACACCTAGCCAGGTTCTGAGTAATATCTCCCTTTTTGTTTTATCACAGCCAGACATTTCATGATGTGATTCAAATAACTTTCTGCTACAAACCCGCCAGCTGCCAATAATCTAGGAAAGAAATGGTAAAATGTTCAATCCAGATATACATGACTGAGACCTCCGTCACATTCCAGCTGTGGAAATCTTAAGGCGTGTTTTCAATCGCTCTGGCTCACTATTTAACAGGACCGTCCTATGAGAAACGACTCATGGTTGTAATTTCCCTCATACCTGTGTCCAAACCATCAGTCTTGTCTGCCTTACAGCATCTTTGTGTTGTGCTTTGACAGCCATTTTTTTGGGTGTTGTGCCCTCAATACAGCTTTTCATTCATTGTGTTCATTTCCCAGAGTGCACCAACGTTTCCTTATTGCGAAGCCTCGAGAGTGTGGTTTTATATCTCTAGTCTAGTCTTTCACCACCTTTCTGCAGCCAGCTGTAATTGTAGTCTTCCCTCATGCCATGTGACTGACTTGTTTGGGGTTCCACGAAATCTTTCTTATCTGTGTGACTCGATTTTGTTTGTCGGTTCTGTATTAAAAAGGAATTTATCTCTGTAAGTACTCACTCCTTTGCAACATGTCATCCATATTCAGGTGAAAGTAACCTTAGGAAAGCGTGCCATTCTAAAGCATTAGGTCCCAGGAGTCTTACCTGCTCGTTTCGTCCAGCCTTGTTCTAGGCTCCTCCAGGCTAGCCATTGCGCCAGGTTAAGCTGGCAGCATCTGGCCCCAGGGACCCTTCTAAGTTGCATACTGCACTGTGTGCCCAGCTAAGGACGTCTCACCCAGCTCCAGGCTGTGGCGAGTTTCCTCTGCATTGCATCTGCCATCTTATTTGCACCCTTCCAGCTAAAGAAGAGTGACTACCTCTGTGTGCCTTTCTCTGGTGGCACCAGGCCTATTCTCAAACTGGTGGGATAAGGGTGAGCAGGGGTGGAGGGCACTGCTTATCTCCATTGGTTCGGGCCTCTGGAAGGGTCTTCTGTAGTCACTGGGGAGCACTGGTGGAGCTGCCCCTGATACACTGGGACGGAGTCCGCTAACTGACTGCCGCCTCACAGCACTGCCCCTCGTGTCAAGGTTGATGCTTGCTCTTTATTCTGAGTGAAGTGTTTAATGAAAGAGAAGGAATACAATGACTTGAACAGTGGTGTGTCAGATTGTTTAGTAGTGAAGTTTCTACAAGAGATTAGCAAACTTTATAAAAGTTGAGGGTGGCGCGTGCTTTGTTTTTAAAGCAACACTTGAAAACAAGCATTGGCAAAGCTCTGTTATCATGTATATGGAGCAATCAGCAGGTATTGTTGAATTTTTAGTGTGTTTTTCAGACGTAAAATGGTCCCTTATATAGTGCACTGTAGGCAGTCCATAGGAAGTGAAATGATACACCAAGCAGCCAATGGCATGAAATGAGAAAGGAATACTACTCTGACTGAGCCAAAGCACGCTCTGTTTATATTTTAGGTCTTACAAATAACTACACAGTCAAGCTAGGTCTTAAAAGCTGAACTCTGGACTGAAGTGAGGTTTTCTCAAGAAGAAACTGTAAGAAAAGGTATAAAATTGATGGTGGCTGTGCAATGTACCCAGATGTTTTGAGAGATGAATGATATTTTAAAGGGCAAGATCAGTGGGAAGAGGTGCACGACGAAGGGCATAACGTGTTCTACCTAAGTATACCCATCATGTTTCCAACAGTATTTAGTCGGTATCACTTGCCTGTGAATGTTGAAGGCCATGCGCAATCTAGTCTTGCTTTTAAGATGCCTAAACTCTTCTTAGTTTCGATTATACAGCGATGCCCCTTGTCTTTCTTGGGAGGACAAACATGGGAAGCTCTATTTCAACCAACAATTCATAACAACTGCACTGATCACGTCCATTCCCTTGGCGAAGCAGTTCTTCGATTTTTAGGTCTGGTTAGCACCAGCTGTCCAGAAATATCAACAACCACTGTGGCTCTAACAACAGCAGGGATGATACCATCAACAGGAGGATCCACAACAGTTGCAACCACAGCTGCACCTGTAGTTACAAGCACAGCAGGGGACACAGCAGCAACCATTGTTGTAATTACAAGTGTGACCAACTAGGGAACTACAGCAGCAACGACAACTACCACAGCAGGGGCAGTACCACAGTACCAGTTGTGACTGAAGCAGCAGCCAGGCCAACCAATATGGCACTGGCAGTAAGAGCTGTTGGCACAGCACTGATCACTGCAACAATCACTGTTATAGCACAGCAGAGACTGTAGCTGTGCCAATAGCTGCACCATGGTGGCAGGAGCAATAACAGCTGTCAGCAAAGAAAAGATAACGGCAGTGACAACAGTGTACCTACAGCAGAGACATTAGCAGCAGCCACTGCAGAAGAGATAGCGACTGCAACAGCAGCTGACACCATGGCAGCCAGAACATCCTGCACCATAGCAGCAACAGCAGCTGCAAGCAAATCAAGGACTACAACATCCACCGCAGCTTTAATTACATCAGGGAACATAGTATCAACTACAGCTGCCACCTCAACAACAGTAACCTCTATCACAGTGACAACACTGGATGTGTCCACAGCCACCACCACAGTAGCAACAGCAGCCTCAGCAATAGTTGCAAACAAAAAGGGGCCTCAGCAATGAGGGTAGATTTTTCCGCAGCTTTAACTATGGCAGAAAGCATAGTATCGACTACAGCTGCCACCACAACGGAAAACAAAACAGTAGTGACCACAGCTGTAACCACAGTAGAAAGAAAAGCTGCTCCATGGCAGGGGCAAATGCAGAAACAACCGATCTCACTACAACAAGGACCTCAGTGTAAGCAGCTGCTGTCAGCACTGTAAATACCACAGCCATGGTAGCAGCTACCACAATGGCATGGACAACAGCAGCATCTCTGTCTGCTATTACAGCTGGGACAACAGCATCAGCAGCAACAACTTTCAACGGATCCAAGCACAGCTTCAGCAACTGCCTTGACCACAGCAGGGACCAAGGAGTGTCCTTGGTCCATGATTGGGACCACAGCAATCAGATCCGACAGTAGCATAGCATGAACAACACGTACAACAAATACCAGCAAGGTAGAGACAACAGCAGCCACCATGGTGTAACCAACGAGATAAACAAAGATGTGCTTATGTTAATCACAGCCACTAGTAATTACTCTGGGTCACCTTCCAGTCTATTTTTACTCTGTTCCTCTAGGGCCATTATAAACCCACCTGCAAATCAGTCTTGGTTCTATAGGAACTGTCTGACCCAAACGGCAAACCCTCCCCCTATCAGGGGATAAAAGGAATCTAAGACTGGCTTCAATCTGTTGGGCCTCATCGTTGAGATATATTTTGAGTCCTATGGCTCAGTGAGCACAGGCCCATGTGTGGATATACCCTTTGCACTTAGGAGTGTAACTTAGAAGAACAAGTAAGCATTGACAATGTTGATAGACTACGGGCCTGATTACAATCTAGGCAGACGGGATACTCAGTCACAAACGTGATGGATATGAAATCCGCCATATTACAAGTTCCATAGGATATAATGGAATTGTCATTTAGCAGACGGAATATGCGTCATGTTTGTGACAGAGCATCCCATCTGCCAAGATCGTAATCTGGCTCTATGTCTCTAATATGGTGAATGTTGTAAATAGTGACATGCTCAAAAGTGCACAAACTATTTGAGTCTCATCTCCGTGCAACCTGCCTCTTTCTGTGTCTTCTATGCCCGTGCCCTGCTTTTTATTCCCAAAGCTGTGGTGCCATGCACTAGGTTACAAAGTGATATTACAATAGTTTGTGAATCAGTGCATCCTGTGTTTGTATCCATTAATATATTTTAGATAGACCTTTCAGCTACGCCAGTGCTTGTTTAGTTTAATTGTGTCTTTACTGAAGTAGACTAAGCATATCCAAATCAGTGCACACCAGTTGCAGAAGGAGCTGCCTGGCCTGAAATCTGAGGTCACATCACTTCTGCACATGACAGCAGGGCTGTCTTTGGCGCTGGTGGTGCCCAGTGCGACAATCATTTTTGGCGCCAACGCACCTCATGACTGCCTCCTCGGATTCTCTCACTACCACTGGGCAAAAGTGCCCCTCATCTCTCCAATCATAAGCTATTGTTAAACACAGCACCCCCCTCCACTGAGGTTGGTGCCCCCTCCAGAGGTCTGCGCCCAGTAGCACTGCCCTAAAGTCGGCCCTGCATGACAGTAAGCAACCCCAGATGCTTTTCAGCTTAGGTGGGCATCATCACTGAGGTGCAGCTCAAGACTTAAGGCGCAGCAAGCAAGAATTTACATTTCTGATCCATCCACTGTACCTAGAGAGACAGAAGAAGCATATCGTGTTTAAAATGATGGAGCCAACACCTTTTAGCCTTAGGCATTCCATCTGTTTTTAAATTATTCCTCTTTTCCTTTTCCCAAATCTTATTATTTTTTAAGGGTATTGCATAAAATGTGGGGTACCCATAATAACACAATTTCATCATTCAGGAAAGAAGTTCTTTGTCACAGCGATTTTAAATGTATGCATAAACAACTGCCTGGAAATGCTGGATTTGACATTTATAGTTTGCAGAAAGTCTGCATCCTCCCAAATAGGCAAGTGTGGGGATGCATGACTTGAGGCACCATTAGTCAAGAAAACTGAGGTAGTCACGGACCATTTCAAGTGCTATTAACTCTGCTCGCAATTAACCATTTGTGATGCACCCAGTGCATTTTTAATGCCTGGGCGTTGAGTTCTGTCTAGCAGATGCTTAGCATAACTAATGTGCTTTGTGTCCTGTAGAAGGGTGCGGATAATGAAACCGATAGAGAGCAACAGCAAGCAAACCACGTACCAAGAATGTTAATGAAAAAACTACAGGGAAGCCTCTAGTAATGATTGCGTCTTTAGAACACCCATACACCCATTCTTCGTATTTCAAAAAGCCGGAAGAATAACATAAAATCCTACCTGAGTCCTAGTTAAACAACATCTTATAACTGGACACTTAATGCCCCTGGAACAATACATAACATTCAGGACGGTGTTACACATGAAAAATAATGTAGTGAATTTCCTGAAATGACACCATGGCACAAAGCACAGATGTGTTCTTGGCAGACAGTGAATGCCCCTCGCTCCTGTAGTTCCAGAAGCCACATACTCCTATCATAGTGAGTGCACCTCAAAAACTCTGCATGCTTCGCTTACTAAGCGTTCTACTACATGTATGCCATGTTTAGATGTACACCCCTAGTCCCTTGTGCTGTGGTGTAAATCTACAGATCATGGTAAATGTTGCTCTCTGGACAGTGATCTGCAAAATGTGCTCTCCGTACTACAGAGGGGCCACAGAGCAGACCGTGGTCTACATATATATAATATTGGTAGGTAAGAGAACAGAGGCTCAGGGAGAGAGCAGCCTACCCATAGTTATAGAGCGTGTTTAAGTGGGGATACAAAGACCAGACCTCAAGCCTTGTAGTTCATAAGCCAGTCGTTTAGGTACCATATCACATGATTGTGCTTTCTTCAACAACAATTAGGTCAGTTCTTTGACCACTTGTGTATTGCCATCTAAGACAAAATATTTCAAAATCTGTTATATTTTTACCATATTATTCAAGAATTCTATCAATATATATTCTTCTTGATTTATTCCTATTGTGGTAAAGTTCCTGTATATAGCTTTGTGTTTGTCCCATTGTGGTAAAATGAGTCTTTAAAGACATTGCTCATTTTATAGTGATATACTGTGTTGTCGTCTTATTCCATTCCTTGAGGTGGCCTGGTTTCTTACCATATAATATTCACTTCTATATGTCCTGGTCTTTCGTGTCACAATCATTGCAACATGAACCTTGTTTCGAACCACAGACAGTATTTACCTACACTGGTGAACTTGTTTACTTAGGTTAATAGTTAGCCATTTGTGAATGGTACCTAACTTAAGCCCTGTCCCTTGCACAGCAAAGCAAAAGGAATTAACACCTCTTGTTACACCAACCTATACGATATGCAGGCCAGTGGGTGTAAAAAAATATAGGTGCGGTTGGAGGAAAACGAAGGACTGTGACGAAGAAGACCAGGACTCGAAGTGATGAAGACTCCGGTTAAGTAGCCAGGACATTAACTTCTCGTCTGTCTTTCTGGTCCCAGGTGTAAAAACATGAAGCAATTCCCCAACCAGCAAAAATTCCCACTGCAATGCCAATATACTTCCAACATGTTGCAAAGGTTGCAGCAATAACGAATTCTTTGCAAAAGAAAAACAATAGATTTATGTGGAAACAGCACCCAAACCATGGGTAGCAAAATCTGGTGACAACACTCATGCAACGTAAAAGTGTCAGGGGTTGACCAAGTGGCCGCATTATAGATGTCCTTCACCCCTTTGAAGGCAGCCCAGGATGCCTAGTTGAGCACCCCTTAATTGAACCCTGCTTGAAGTGGGGGTGGATCGAATGGGAAAATCCACTGAGATGGGACTGGCACTTGAATTAGGAGCAGACACCAGAGATTCCTGTAGTATTAGAGTACCACCAGAAGAGCCCAAGCCTGATTGTCCTGTATCTTTCCGATTGGGATGAGACGCTCCTCTGCCGAGACTCTCTGGTATTAATCGTCACTGAAACGCTTGTCAAATTTGAAGCAACACATAAGTTAAAGCCTGATAGTCCTGTGGGATGGACTGCCAATAGGCCAGAAGATGATAAACGAAGGGCTGGAGGTGACTTTTTTTTATTGCAAACACAGCTTTGTTGTTTTTATATTTCATTGGATAGCAATTCCATGTTGTAACAGAATTATTTAAAAATGTGTGGTTATCTTTGTACCCATTGTTACAAATTGTTTATACGTGCAATACGTTAAATTTGAGAGCATATAATTAAAGTCTTATGGAGCTGAAAAAACATCAACAAGGAATATAATGAGCTACTAATATTATGTTAACCAATAATATCATCTCTTGCCCTTATTATCGCATCATTGCGTCTGCTTCAATATTAAAACAGAACAACAACCGTTAGCTGCCCAGGGGATTAACTGTGGTCCCAGTACTCCACAGCACCATTCCGTATTTCCAAAATGCAGTATGCAATAGAAGGGTGAGCTAATGGGAAGTAAAAAGGATCTTTAGAAAGAGGGGGAGGGGACAAAGTGGTGGTGGGCGCATGCGCCAGCCAGGTTTTCCAATTTCCCAATCATGTTGCAGGAGGGAGATGCTCGTCATCCTTCTCTGAATTCAGAGTGTGATGATTATTTCCCAGTCAGTGCTATGGAAGAGGAAGGGATATTCATCACTGAACCGCTTCTATAACTGAAGACATGATTGCCTCCCGAGCTCTTGCCAATACTAGTTTGCCCCGTCCCCTCTTAGCTTCTTGAAGCCATATGATATTCTCATAGACGGCCCTTTTAATGGGTTCTGTTTTCCAAGCAGTGCAGCTGGGGTCCTTGCTGACTTCCATTTCATTGTTATTTGTCTTGTATCTCATACCAGGGCCAAATCAATCTTATGGTTTAGGGTTGGGGATCAATGCCTAGAATGCATGCCTCTGGTGTGTCTGTGGCCTCACTAAGGAAGGCGATAATATCTTGCCTGTATGTATTCATATTAGGGCACGCCCAGAACATATGATATAAGTCCTCCCTTAGTCTTGCACATCTAGGGCACATCACTTGTGCATTTGGGAAGTATCTTTTTATCCTGCCTGGTGTGAGATTAGCCCCATCCATGATATAGAAGTGAATCAATTTAAAGCATGTATTACAAGAATATTTGGAGCATTTTCACTAACTTATGCCCATTCAGCTTCCCCTGTCGGTTTGTGAATATCTTACACCCATTTGTCCCTAAGAGAACTCAGTGGTGTATTAATATGGTTCTCCAGCACACTATACAACAGTGTTATTAGAGACGCCGCCATTTCCCATGCACTGTTAACCTGTCCCTTGCAGGGACCTAGTGTTTCTGAAATAGTTTTCACAGCCAGGATATCAATTACTGCTTCTCGGAAAGAGGGAGGAAAACCAGTCCCAAATCCGTGCAAAACACTGCCCCGATGAATTTAGAATGCTGCGATGGAAGCAGTGGAGACTTTTTCCAGTTGGTGAAGAATCTGAATGTCTGAACCATTTTAACCACCTGCTGCACATCCTTTGATCCCTCTGAAAAAGATGAGGCACAACTCAATAAATCATCCAATTTGTGGAAGATCTTAATACTCACAGAATATAAAATACTCGCTAGAGGGGCCAGAACATGCATAAGCACTTGGGGGAGGGATGAAAACCGAATGTTAGTAGGGCAAACTGATCTGTGCCAGAACTCGAAACCGCTAGAATTCTATGTGCATTTAAATATGCAAGTAAGCATCTTTCAGGTACAGAGAAGAAAGGAAGTGCCCTGGTGCTATCAACGGTAAGACTGACAGAAGGGGCTCCATTGTGAACGAAGTATGGAGAATGAAGGCATTCAAATCTGAAATTTGAGATGTCCTTTCCTTTTCTTCCTTTATGCGAAAATATATTTGTAATTATTATTGTTTTTACTCTTTTTTTATGCTTATTCTAAAAAGTCTCACAAGGTGACCTCTCCCAGATATTGTATGTGTACAGCGGCAAGGTACCCTGGCACTTGGTACTTAAATCCAAAGTGAAACCTCTGTTAAACTTCCAAAGCCACACCATATGCGCTCATTTGCAGAAAAGCTGTCATTATTTTTATGATAAACTCGGTGATTCATAAAGTCAGTTTTAAATCTCCTTCACAGTATTCAGTTCCCTCTGTAGTAGCATCGCCTTTAACTGACTCAAAACTCTATAATCGATGTGTGCTTAAATTCATAGTTATAGTTATAAACCTACCACTTTCTCCCTTTTTAATACAAAACATGTTCTACTCGTCTTCTGTGCCTTTCATTTAAGAAATTAACTTCCCAATGTGTTTTGGGCATCCTATACGCTTTGTCATGGGACGACTTATAATTAGTGTGTATATTTGCAGTATTTCTTTCTCAAAGGCTCTGCTCATTAACCTCTATTTATATCCTAAATCGGACTGTGCTTGTTTTTAAAATCAGACCCGTTTTCTCGTTACTCTTTATCTACGTTTCTTTCTTCTCGCCTCAGTTTGATGCGTACACATCAACGGTCTTCAAGAGCAAGAGAGGTGTTACTGTGGAGGTCCTGCAGAAGAGGCACTCTTATGCCTTCAAGTGGACTCTGCCCTGCGTGAGAATCACTTGAACTGTGTCCATTATTTTTATTTGTCATGCCTAATTCCTCGCAATCTTATCCCTCCCTAATTATTTTTAGGTCTCCTTTTCCTTCCCGGCCTCTTTCGCTGGCCCCGCCTTTCTTCGGGCTCTGTTAGCACTGGCCATTCCGATGTATAAGGCCAGCTACTTACAACACATTTTTCTTGTGTCCTGTGATGTACTATGGTTTTGGAATACTCCTTCCACAAACTTTCATTCCACCGATCTTTTCCGCCCCGTTCCTCTCATCTGGTCTTTCTGTTGCATCTCTGCCACTGGAAGTGTTCTGAGGGGACCTTAGGGTTACAGAGCGTCCTGGACAGATTATCAACACAGCATTCCACAACTTGCTTCCTGTGTTCATCGCTTTGGTGATCTTGGGAAGTAATAACATCCTCCAAACTAATTCCTTAAGCAGAGTCTTGTCCAAAAACAGGGGCTCTCGTTTTGTTGGGGAGGGGAGGTTTCGTTACTTACCGGTAATCTTCATTACCCAGTCCTTACACAGGTGAGGCAATACTGCCTCCCGAGAGACTATCCTCAACGTTAGTATTTCTTTCATGTTTACTACATAAACCTCTCTCACCCAACCCCATGCCTGTTATCAACAAGACCAGACACAACCACAGCAGGAGGGAGGTAGGGAACAGGACTGGGATGAGGAGGACCTTAATTGGGCTAATGAAGATTACCGGTAAGTAACGAAACATGACCCTCTCATGTGTTATGTCCTCCTCGTCCCAGCCCTTACACAAGTGAGGACCTCACAAGAATAAAAATCAAGAAAAACGCATGACACCAGGGATTCATGCAGATATGCAAAGCATTAATCAAAAAAAAGTTAAGACACAGCAGCGTTCAGAACGCCACGGAGGCATGCAAGACATCAAGGCGATAATGCCGGACAAAAGTATGATGGGACTGCCAGGTAGCCACCTTACAAATCTCCTGGATAGAAACTCCAGCCACCTCAGCCAAGGAAGCGGACATTAACTGCATTGAAAGCCTCTGAACCGGAAGAGGCAAACCCACGGACTTTTAGGACTGGCAAAACACCAAACTCATCCACCGACTGATGGTGGAAGTAGACACCTTCTTCCCGTTAGCCACACCACCACAGGAAACAAACAGGGCAGGAGAAAGACAAATACCCTGGGTACGCTGGAGGTAAAACTGAAGGGCTCAGCGAACATCCATAATAGAAGGAACAAGAGCATCCCCATCCCCAGAAAGATCAGGAAGAACCACCTCCTGCTGTAAATGGAATTCGGAGGAGACTTTAAGGAGAAAAGCCGGGTCAAGCCGCAACCCCACCCTGTTAGACAACAACTGCAAATAAGGAAAGAAAACAAGCAAGGCCCCCAATTCCCCCAACCTTCGAGCAGAGGTGATGGCCAACAGGAAGGCCAGCTTAGCAGACAACCACAGCAAATCCGCCTCCAACAAAGGTTCAAAACGAAACAATTGCATACCCCGCAGAACAGTTGGCAAATCCCAAGTGGGCACACTCACAGGAGTGACAGGACTACTAAGCCGAAAACTTCACTGGCTCGGACCCACCAAAGGAGCAATACTCTCCAAGGAGGCCCTCTGAACCCCAACACACCCAGACAGGAGCCCAATGAGTAGACAACGTAGAAGGGGAAAGATCTTTAAGAAAAACATCCCTGAGAAACTCAAAAATAGAGGCTGGATCACCAAACACAGGATCCACGCCATGAGAGGCACACCAAGTGACAAAAGAACCCCAATGCTTACTGTGACTCTTAAGGGTAGCAGACCTACTGGATTGCTGGATATCCACGCCCACCATGGAAGAACAACCCAAAGACTCCATCAAACATTCAAGGCCAAGGCCATCAGCTTTAATTGATGGAGACGAGGCAATGACAGACAGGGAAACTGAAGCGGAGACAGGATCACGGGAAGCCGGACAAACCTTCCCCCAGACAGCCGCATCAACAGCGGGAATTAAAGGGGGCAAGGCCAAAAAGGAGCAATCAGGCGAACAGACACCTTCTCCAACTGAATCTTCTGCAGCACCCTCTGGAGGAGGGGAATCGGGGAAAGGCATACAGAAGGCCTGGGGCTAAGGAATCGAGAGGGCACCCACCGCCCACGCCTGAGGACAAACCACCTCAGAACAGAACCAGGAGAGGAGGGCGTTGTGCAGAGAAGCAAAAAGGTTGATCCAATGCGTCCCGAACCGAAGACAAAGGTCCCGGAATAGGGGTACAGACCAGATGGAACAGAACTGAGGAAGGAAGGTTGCAGCTTAAGCTGTCCGTATGAAAGTTCAGGTGACCCTGAATGTAAACTGCCCTCAAGGCCGAGAGGTGAGACTCCGCCCAGGCACAAATCTTGGAAGACAGCAGATTCAAAGACCCGCACCGGGTCCCCCTTGGCGGTTCAAGTAACAGCGAGTCACCTGATTGTCAGTACGAACCAACAAATTGGCCTCCTAGAGGGGAACCTAAAAAAACAGAACTGTCTGCCTAACATTAGCCAATTTTAGGAACGGGAGCTGTGTGCCTGAGACCACTGACCCTAGGCCTCCAAAGACCCCAGTGTGACCCCCCCAACCCCAAAGACTGGCGTCGGTTGTCAGCAACTGGGGAGGAGGAAGCTGAAAATGGACCCCCCTTTCCAGATTGAGAGTACAAAGCCACCAGTGCAAGTCCTGAACCAGAACAGGGGAGAGAGAAACCTAAGAGTAGTTATCCGCACAGGAGGGGTCCAACAGAGACAACAGATGATTCACCAAAGGCTTGAGGTCCAAACGAGCCCAGGGAACCAAAACCGTGGTTGTAGCCATCAACCCATGGTCCCCCAACCAAGTCTGAGCCAAAACAGACTGCCGACTCAGTAGATCCCACAGAGAAAGCTACAGGGAAGAGATGCGTGCAGGAAGGAAAAACACCACCCCAACAAGGTGTCGAAAATCACCCGATAAACTGCAGTCTCTGAACAGGGACCAGATGAGACTTTGCCAGATTCAACTTGAACCCCAGAACATGTCCATGGTCGCCTCCACAGCCAGAAGAGTCTTAGGAAGGGAGGAAGCAGAGATCAAACAATCATCAATATAGGGAAAAACAGAGAAACTGGAAGCTGCAAAACCCCACAGCAGGAGCTAATACCTTGGTAAAAGTCCGGGGAGTGTAAAGAGGCCGAAAGGCAATACCTGAAACTGGTAATGGACCCCGTCCACTACAAACCTCAGGAACCATTGGCTTCCAGGATGGACAGGGATGTGAAAATAGGTGTCTTCCAAGTCCGGGGAAGCCAGAAAATTACCCTGTTGGATGAGGGGAATGATGGACTGCAAGGTGGCAATCCGAAAGTGATCCAGCTGCACCAACCTGTTCTGAGCCTTAAGATTCAAAATCGGGCGGTACAAACCATCTGGTTTCTGGACCAAGAATAACGTGGAATAGAAAACAAGGCCCCTTTACGCCACTGGAACCAGGAAAACAGTGCCCTTCGTGAGCAACATGCCCACTCAACACAACATAGCAGTCCTCTTCACGGGGTCTTTTGACAGCAGTTTAACCAGATAGCAGGTCTGAGGGGGATGGCCCGAACGGAATTTGGTACCCCTGACCGACATGACCCACTGGTCAGAAATCAGAGTTGACTATCGATCCAGGAACAAATGGAGCCATACCCCCCTCACCCCCCCCCCCTCACCCCCATCCCCCTTGGCATAGTCACTTCTGCTCAGCACCCTGTGACTGCTGCTGCTGAAGCCGGAACTTGTTATGGAATGCATCCCCCCTGACCACGGGTCCGTCCACGAAGGGCTGAGAGGAGGAGAGAACACCCTGAAAGCTCTGCTTATGGAAAAAGGATGACTTCTTCTGGACACTCTGAAATGGCTTCAACAACAACTTCTCTGCAGAACTCTGCACCATCGTGTTCAATTAGTCCCCAAAAAGCTGGGTACCCTCAAAAGGCAGTTTATGAATCAAGGCCTTCTGAGCAGCCTCAAAAGGACAATGCTTTGTCTGCAGGGACTGTCTACCAGCCACTGATTCCCTGGCAGCCGAGGAAAAGATCCACAGTGTATCAAAAGTGACTAAGGACCGAAACTGTGTCAAGACTTCTATCTGTGCCAATATAGGAGTGGGATCCCCCTGAGCCTGAAGACAGTCAAACAACTTCTCAAAATGGACTTGGGAGGCATAGGTGGAGTAAGTGCTAGCCCGATTCTCAAAATGAGACACAGCGTAGGAACGTTTCAAGGCCGTCTCCACCTTCAACCGGATCAGAAAGGAAAGTCTCCTCAGAAGTCAAAGAAGAGGAAGAAGCCATTGAGGACAAAATAGAATTGACATTAGGAACCTGAGGAAACTGGACATCAAACTCAGCCAAGCAATACCTTTTGCCCAGAAAGCGAGGAATCCCTTGCTTGTCGACTTCAAGCCATTCTTTAGCCAGAATATCCTTAATGATATCATAAAAGGGCAAGTCATCTACCACCAAGGTACTATACTGGGAATAAAAACCAAAAAATCTAAAGGCGATGAGGATGAGGACTTGGACAATTCCCTTAAGGGAAAATATATCCAGGGTAAAGTCTTTTTGGACATGTTGGCCAATATTTGTGAGGTCCTGGGATTTGATCCTAAATCTTTAGTGGATGATGGTTTTTATTCTCAGTATAGTACCTCGGTGGTGGATGACTTGCCCTTGCATGATGCATAAGGATATTCTGGCTAAACAATGGCTTGAGGTCGACAAGCAGGGGATTCCTCTCTTTCTTACCCCTCCCTAATTATTTTTAGCTCTCCTTTTCCTTCCAGGCCTCTTTTGTTGGTCCTGCCTTTCTTCGGGCTCTATTAGTACTGGCCATTCCGATGTATAAGGCCAGCTACTTACAACACATTTTTGCTGTGTCCTGTGATGTACTAAGGTTTTTAAATACTCCTTCTACTAACCTTCTTCTTCATTCCACCCATCTTTAGCTCCCCTTTCCTCTCACCTGGCCTTTCTGTTGCATCTCTTGCTACTGAGGTGATGTAGGAAGGTGGATATCTGACTATGGTTACCCCCAAATTTTTGCCTAGTGTCTAGCTGGTTTTTCGACTTAGTTGGCCTGAGATCCTGCCATTCAGGCTCTCAGGCTATCTGCTCTCTCTGTAAAATGGACTCCATGTACCCTAGGTACATACCCAATTGGTTGGATCACCCTGTCAGCCCCTGTACCAGTGTACACTAGGTACCCAGGGCATTGGTGTATCCAAGGCCTGCCAGGGGCTGAAGCATGTATTATGCCACCCCAGGCTTGGCCTAACAATCTGACACAACTGGCTGATCACTCAGCTGGGGTAAGTTGGTGTAATCACCTCTTACTTAGGTGTAGTATACCTATCCCTAACCTTAAATGGGACACCTGGTAACCTATGAGTCACTCCTATGGCAGGCCTTAACAATCCTGAAGGCAGAGTGCTGGGTTCCATGTGAGATGGTGCTCTGGCATGAGCTGAGCCTGTCTGCAGTGGTCGGAACAACTTCCTTCTACTGTTTCCAGATATCGTCATACCATATACTCTTAAGTGCATTATGAACCTCGCGGTTAAATGCTATCTTTGGTTTGGCTTTATCAAAACATGTCGAGTAAGGTGTCATACGAATTGGAATACTAACCCCTCGCCAATTCTGGCGACGGGGTTAGCATTCCACCCTTCTAGAGGGACACGACATGTACAGTGCCTGAAACCCGGGTAAAATCAGACATAGCCTCAGCTCCACAAAATGGATGCTGCCACCACAGACACAAGTCTGCCCTCCTGCTGCTGGGAGTCCTTCCAGCTTGGGAGGTGTGGACAAAGGGTTTCCTGCCAGGGGAGGTGCGTGCACCACCCCAGACAGGATTTTGTGTATTGGTCAGGTAGGGCTTGAAAGAAACCAGACATGCCTGTGGCTCACAAGGAGCCTCGGGGCATATGCCAGTTCAAACCGGTCCTGGGGCACACCAGTCCCGGGCCTGGGGCGAGCTGGACAAAGGATTGGGGGTGTAACCACCCCCCTTCCTGGTCCCACCCATAGGGAGGGACCTAGCAGGTAGTCCGGCCCCTAGAATCCGAATAAAGGTAGGAGCTGTGTCCTAAGACTTCAGACATCCTGGAATCAACTTGAAACTAAGAAGAAGACGGGAACTTCGACATTCTGCTGCACAGAAGACTGAAGAAAATCTCCCCTGTGGTCAGGGAATGACCACCTTGCTAACGCAAGCACCATCCAGCGAATCAACGTCTGCTTTGCCGCCGCCTCCCGCCGGAGCCCGAGCCCAGAGACTGACAAGACCTGGACCTCCAGACCTCTCACCGCCCGATCCACAGTCCCTGCAAAGAGGAGACCCGTGGAGGCACCGAGACACGTGGAGCCAGCCATCTTGGAACGACTACGACAAGCTGACCAGTGCAACAACCGAGGCTCCCTCCAAGTTGTGCTTTGGGTCCTGAGAAGCCCAACCCTCGAGCAGCATCTGCACCAAAGGTGAGCCCTCCAGCATCTCCACGATCTGCGTGGGGCCCTTCTGCATTTTGCCACTCGACGCGCCTAACCGGTTGCTGGCCCGCTGGCTAGTGGCCATCTTGGCGACGAAATCTACGACAAACACCGCTGGTCTGGTTGCTCCAGACTGGCCCTTGCTCCCCTCCAAAGGAGCAATCCCTCTGACCTTGCTGGTCAGAACCAACAGCTGATTTCCGAATCCTCCTACAATTGCTTTTGCCAAGGCTTGTTTGCTTCGATCAAGTCGCCGACACCGCCGACAGCGAGAGCCTGCGTGGGACAGCTCGTGAGCCGACTCCTGGACGTCGTCGACCTTCAGGGACCACGTGGCTGCGGAGACAAGCTACCCCTCATCACCTGTTTGCACCCGACATCGCCTGGTACCCACCTGGTGCCACGCTGGTCACTGGCTAGTGACTGTGAACACTGTCCCCTCTGCTTACAGGTCTTCAACATCTCCGATCCACTCTTGGATCCACTGCATCTCTTCCCGACCGACCGCCTGCAGCATCTTTGTCCCAGGCTCAACGGAACAGATAGAAGAAACCCGACGCACTTTGAGGCCTATGCACCCGCTTCCTGTGGGTGAGGTAAAGCTGGTACTCCGGTGCCCATGTGTAGTAATACATCTCTAGTGCCTGTGTTCCAAATCTTAAGTTCCTAGGTCATCCGGAAGATTCCTTTTGCAGTAACTTTGTACTTTTTACGCACCCATTGAAACCTATGGGAGCACGCGTGTGACTATTTGCTCTGCACACGCCACCCGTGGACCTCCTGGTCACTAACTGACGTTAGCTCCTTGTAGGCCCAGCGATTCTAGAGGCCCTAGGCCTTTTCCCTTTTCTGTTCGTGGTACTTATACCACTATTTTAGTATATGGTTCGAGTGGCCACCAGGGCCTATCCATATAAAGTGCAACTTCTGTGTATTCTGTGATAATCTTGTTTGACGATTTGTGCTCCTGTGCTCATAAAGAGACTAGGGGTTACTTTGAGAAATAAATACATATATATTTTGAATATATATCTGTGTGGTGTCCTTTCATTGGTATAAAAGGGGGTTACTATTGGTAAAACAGCTTGCTTAACACGCATCACGAGTTTAGCCTCAAAGACTGCTTAGCCTACGCTACCACTAGGGCAGCTAGTCCGAAAAGGTTGACTTACAACCACACCATAAGGGTTGCTTGGCATGGTACAAGGTGATCACTTTAACTAGTGAGCATCATATACCAGGCCAACTTCTCACATTGGTGAGCAGCGGTTGGATTTGAGCTTGCTGTGTTTTACCATTGTAATCTCTTGGTTACCAATTGAAAGATCACATAGGTACCTGTAGGTACATATAAAACAAGATTAGATATACATAAGTTCTACTGAACTTAGTTGTTGTAGAGCAAAGGGAGTAGCACACCCTGACTACAACTACTAGATAGGTTTAGTAGGTAAACCCAAGTGTAGGTAGATTGCAACACATCCACCCACACTTAAGAGCAATGGCTGGGGCAGAGGGGTCCACTGTACCCATCTCTGTTGAGAGTGACCCCCCGAGGGCACCATCCATCTTTGCTACCCTTAATCAGAATGAGCTCAGGCAGTTGGCAACTCTTAGAGGCCTTAAACAGCCCAAGAACCCTACCTCTGCTGTGCTCAGAGCACTCTTGCAAGATGATGAGAATCAAAGAGAGCTCAAGAGAGCTTCCCAGTTAGCCCCCTTAGGGACAGGAACAGGAGGCCCCCCTTCTGAAGATGCCACTGAGGTACCCCTTTCCAATAGCCATCCCTTAGATGAAAACCATACTACAGGGGAGGAAAGTGGTGAGGATACAGAAAGTAGTGATGATGAAGGGAGAACTAGCCCAGTGCCAAGTATTATACTTGGCCCAGCTAAACTAAGGCTATTGGGGACTGACAATGGGTTCCCCCCATTGGATCTCCCCAGTGGACTTAACACAGGGCTTGGGAGGCAAAGGAATCGCTCAGGTGACTCCAATGCTTCTCATGGCTCTAGGGGCTCTCAAGGTCACTCCAGGAAAAGGATGACCACCCCTCAGAGGAGGGAACATGAGGCCAGAATGCAGGAAGCCCAGCTGAGGATCAGGAAGCAGGAGCTAGAAGTAGCCCTGATGGAAGAAAAACTGAGCAAGGCTAGGCAGCATAGAGAGAGTGGGTCTATACCCACTGGTGGCAGCAATGTCCCTAGGGACAAAGATAGGGTCTTTGACAATAGGAACCTGTCCAAGATTGTGCCCCCCTACAAAAGTGGGGATGACATCCACAAATGGATGACTGCTCTTGAGAGAGCCTGCAAAGTGCAGCAGGTTCCTGAAGACCAGTGGGCAGCAATCTTATGGCTCTCCTTTGAGGGGAGAGGCAGAGATAGACTCCTCACTGTTAGAGAAGAGGATGTCAGAAATTACAGAGTCCTGAAGAGTGTCCTAGTTGATGGGTTAGGCTTAACCACTGAACAGTACAGGTTAATGTTCAGAGACACCCAGAAGACACAGACTCAGGACTGGTCTGAATATGTGGAATGTGCCACTAAGGCTTTGGAGGGTTGGTTGCTGGGAAGTAAGGTGTCTGATTATACAGGATTGTACAATTTGATGATGAGAGAGCAGATTTTAAGTAATTGTCAAAACCAGCTTCTCCATCAACACCTGGTAGACTCAGATTTGACCTCTCCCCAAGAATTGGGAAAGAGGGCAGATAAATGGGTCAGGACCAGGATCAGGCCTAAAAACCAGGGTGGTGACCAAAAGAAAGATACCACCAAGCCTCAAGAGAAGGGTGGGGATAAAGAAAAAGAGAAACCTTCCTCAGGGCCCCAAAACTCCACACAGGGTGGTGGGTCCCAAGCTCCCTCCTCTACCACAGCTAAAAAGCCCTACTGCCATGAGTGTAAAACTCCTGGGCATTGGAAAACTGACAGCGGTTGCCCAAGGGCTAAAAACAAAACTGTTCCTCCAATTACTCCTGTCACACCACCTATTACTGTCAGCAGTAATCCCCCAGGTGGTGGGAGTGCCCCCAGAAATCTGGGTGGGTTTACTTGGGGAACACAGGGGGACCCTGGCTTAGCCAATTCCCCTACAGCAACCACTCTTGTCTGTGATGGTGGCATGGGGTTTGCCAACTTCACTGCCTGTCCCAACACTTTGGGTAGGTACAGACAGGAGCCCTACACAATGGTACAAAAGCTGAGGCCTACAGAGACACTGGGGCTAGCATCACAATGGTGGCCCATTGGCTAGTTCCCTCTGAGCAGCTTTTGCCCGGTTTCTCCTACCAGGTGACTAACATTGATGGCAAACAGAACAGTCATCCCATGGCAGAGGTATGTCTCAGCTGGGGAGGGGTCACTGGCCCTAAAAGGGTAGCAGTGTCCCCAACCTTGCCTGTAGACTGCTTACTGGGGAATGACTTAGAACTCTCAGCTTGGGCTGGAGTTGAACAAGACACCCATTCTAAAATGGTAGGCCTTTCACAAAAGGGTAGGGGGGTTGTGCCATTCACAACCCCTGTCCAAATAGATTTCCTCCCTGAAAAGGTTGGAAGGGCAGTGGTAGCCACAGCCCAGGCACAGACAGACTTCCCTGTAGGGACTGGCAGAGCTGTGACAGTCACAGCTCAAACACAAACTGAGTGCCCCCCTGAAAAGGTTGGCAAGGCTGTAATGGTCTCAGCCTATACTCAGACTGACATAGGTGTAGTGAAGCCTGAAACAATGGATCACTCCACACAAACTGAGAGTAGTGGGGAGGAAGAAAAGTCTCCCTCTCCCCAGACATTAGGAAAAGGTCAGCCTCCTCAGGGATCTGACCTCACCCCTTGTGAAGGAACTGCCCCAGAGGTAGCCAGGCCTGGCCTGGCAGAGCCTCTGATGTCAGTGGCCCCTTCCAAGGTGGGATCCAGTCTGGTGCAGGTAGCCTGCCTCTCTCTACCCTGCCTCAGTCAGCCCAGGGCTGCAGAGGTCAGGGAGGCCAGTGGACCCCCAGAGGGCCCCTGTCCACAAGAACCCCCCCATCAAAAGAATGAGGATTGCCTGGCTAGTAGCCCTAGTCAGGTGATGGGTAAAAACATTCCTGAGGGATCTCCTTTACAGGTAGTTAGGGACCTCCCCCAGGGGGATTCTGTTGGGCACAGGCAAACATGGGACCTTAGGGCCCCAAACCTGACCTGTCCCTCCAGTAAGCCCACAAAAGGGACCCAGCCTCCAGCTTTAGGTAGCCAGAGGCTGACCCTGAGAGCACAGTGCAACTCAGTTAAAGAAAGAAAGGCATCCATGGTGGAGGATGATTGGAGGAAGCTGAGGCCTCACTTTGAGGACACTCACTTCAGTACTCCATCTCAACACCAGCCTTTTACTTTGCCAAGACACACCACAGGTAGAGATTCCCTATGGTGGAGACCCTCTGATACCCTTAGGGTGAGGGATTGCTTAGTGGACCATGAGACAGGGGGTAACCATGCCAGTGCTGGTTCCTCCTTATATGGCCACTTGGGCAATATAGGCTTACCTGGTCAAGGTCAGCCTTATCTCCCTTCGTTTGGGGGGGGGTTGTGTAGGAAGGTGGATATCTGACTATGGTTACCCCCAAATTTTTGCCTAGTGTCTAGCTGGTTTTTCGACTTAGTTGGCCTGAGATCCTGCCATTCAGGCTCTCAGGCTATCTGCTCTCTCTGTAAAATGGACTCCATGTACCCTAGGTACATACCCAATTGGTTGGATCACCCTGTCAGCCCCTGTACCAGTGTACACTAGGTACCCAGGGCATTGGTGTATCCAAGGCCTGCCAGGGGCTGAAGCATGTATTATGCCACCCCAGGCTTGGCCTAACAATCTGACACAACTGGCTGATCACTCAGCTGGGGTAAGTTGGTGTAATCACCTCTTACTTAGGTGTAGTATACCTATCCCTAACCTTAAATGGGACACCTGGTAACCTATGAGTCACTCCTATGGCAGGCCTTAACAATCCTGAAGGCAGAGTGCTGGGTTCCATGTGAGATGGTGCTCTGGCATGAGCTGAGCCTGTCTGCAGTGGTCGGAACAACTTCCTTCTACTGTTTCCAGATATCGTCATACCATATACTCTTAAGTGCATTATGAACCTCGCGGTTAAATGCTATCTTTGGTTTGGCTTTATCAAAACATGTCGAGTAAGGTGTCATACGAATTGGAATACTAACCCCTCGCCAATTCTGGCGACGGGGTTAGCATTCCACCCTTCTAGAGGGACACGACATGTACAGTGCCTGAAACCCGGGTAAAATCAGACATAGCCTCAGCTCCACAAAATGGATGCTGCCACCACAGACACAAGTCTGCCCTCCTGCTGCTGGGAGTCCTTCCAGCTTGGGAGGTGTGGACAAAGGGTTTCCTGCCAGGGGAGGTGCGTGCACCACCCCAGACAGGATTTTGTGTATTGGTCAGGTAGGGCTTGAAAGAAACCAGACATGCCTGTGGCTCACAAGGAGCCTCGGGGCATATGCCAGTTCAAACCGGTCCTGGGGCACACCAGTCCCGGGCCTGGGGCGAGCTGGACAAAGGATTGGGGGTGTAACCACCCCCCTTCCTGGTCCCACCCATAGGGAGGGACCTAGCAGGTAGTCCGGCCCCTAGAATCCGAATAAAGGTAGGAGCTGTGTCCTAAGACTTCAGACATCCTGGAATCAACTTGAAACTAAGAAGAAGACGGGAACTTCGACATTCTGCTGCACAGAAGACTGAAGAAAATCTCCCCTGTGGTCAGGGAGTGACCACCTTGCTAACGCAAGCACCATCCAGCGAATCAACGTCTGCTTTGCCGCCGCCTCCCGCCGGAGCCCGAGCCCAGAGACTGACAAGACCTGGACCTCCAGACCTCTCACCGCCCGATCCACAGTCCCTGCAAAGAGGAGACCCGTGGAGGCACCGAGACACGTGGAGCCAGCCATCTTGGAACGACTACGACAAGCTGACCAGTGCAACAACCGAGGCTCCCTCCAAGTTGTGCTTTGGGTCCTGAGAAGCCCAACCCTCGAGCAGCATCTGCACCAAAGGTGAGCCCTCCAGCATCTCCACGATCTGCGTGGGGCCCTTCTGCATTTTGCCACTCGACGCGCCTAACCGGTTGCTGGCCCGCTGGCTAGTGGCCATCTTGGCGACGAAATCTACGACAAACACCGCTGGTCTGGTTGCTCCAGACTGGCCCTTGCTCCCCTCCAAAGGAGCAATCCCTCTGACCTTGCTGGTCAGAACCAACAGCTGATTTCCGAATCCTCCTACAATTGCTTTTGCCAAGGCTTGTTTGCTTCGATCAAGTCGCCGACACCGCCGACAGCGAGAGCCTGCGTGGGACAGCTCGTGAGCCGACTCCTGGACGTCGTCGACCTTCAGGGACCACGTGGCTGCGGAGACAAGCTACCCCTCATCACCTGTTTGCACCCGACATCGCCTGGTACCCACCTGGTGCCACGCTGGTCACTGGCTAGTGACTGTGAACACTGTCCCCTCTGCTTACAGGTCTTCAACATCTCCGATCCACTCTTGGATCCACTGCATCTCTTCCCGACCGACCGCCTGCAGCATCTTTGTCCCAGGCTCAACGGAACAGATAGAAGAAACCCGACGCACTTTGAGGCCTATGCACCCGCTTCCTGTGGGTGAGGTAAAGCTGGTACTCCGGTGCCCATGTGTAGTAATACATCTCTAGTGCCTGTGTTCCAAATCTTAAGTTCCTAGGTCATCCGGAAGATTCCTTTTGCAGTAACTTTGTACTTTTTACGCACCCATTGAAACCTATGGGAGCACGCGTGTGACTATTTGCTCTGCACACGCCACCCGTGGACCTCCTGGTCACTAACTGACGTTAGCTCCTTGTAGGCCCAGCGATTCTAGAGGCCCTAGGCCTTTTCCCTTTTCTGTTCGTGGTACTTATACCACTATTTTAGTATATGGTTCGAGTGGCCACCAGGGCCTATCCATATAAAGTGCAACTTCTGTGTATTCTGTGATAATCTTGTTTGACGATTTGTGCTCCTGTGCTCATAAAGAGACTAGGGGTTACTTTGAGAAATAAATACATATATATTTTGAATATATATCTGTGTGGTGTCCTTTCATTGGTATAAAAGGGGGTTACTATTGGTAAAACAGCTTGCTTAACACGCATCACGAGTTTAGCCTCAAAGACTGCTTAGCCTACGCTACCACTAGGGCAGCTAGTCCGAAAAGGTTGACTTACAACCACACCATAAGGGTTGCTTGGCATGGTACAAGGTGATCACTTTAACTAGTGAGCATCATATACCAGGCCAACTTCTCACAGGTGACATTAGGGTTATATAGCGTCCTGGACTGATCATCAACGTAGCGTTCCACAGCTTGCTTCCTGCGTTCATCGCTTTGGAGATCTTGGTGAGTAATAACATCCCTCCAAACTAATTCCTTGAGCAGAGTCCTATCCAAAGACAGGGGCTGTGTTGAGGGTGGGATGTGTCCTAACGGCTAGAGCGGTCGACTTCAAAGCAGGGGAACTGGGCTCGAGGCTCAGCAAGGATGCTCCACATTCTGTGATTATGGGCAAATCACTTATTGTCCCTGTGCCTAACAAAAATTAATGTGACTGACTGTAATGCAACTGGTGCTCATGTAAAGCGCTCGCTGATACCTTCGGGTCTAGTTTGCATTATATAAAATTCCCCAATAAATACATTAAAAAAAATAGATGCAGAGGGCTTGGACAGAGTCGAATGAACAGCGGGGTCAACTTGTGTTTTGGAGAAAACATGCCTGTTATTTTGCTGTACAACATCATGCAGGACAAAAAAACTAGCGAGCTCTTTTATAGCGAGCAAAGGTTTTGTCCATCCTGCCATTGGTAAGATTTTGCAAGGTAAAATAGTAGTACAGAGTGCACAATCCTTTGCGCCTGTCATGTCTACCATGCACAGTTTCTGTCTTCCAAAATAGAGGCGCCTTTTCCTGCTACATGCCTGGTGATTGAAATCAGAGCATGTGATGGGTTACCGATTCCAAGCGCTGATGGATGTTAATTTTTATTGGGGAAAAATCTCCTTTTCGCTTTGTTTACTATATAAATGTCTGCCTGCTTTTATTTGCTGTACGAACATGGCATGTGTCCAAACATTAAAACTAAAGTTTTAAAACTATACCTTTTACTAGTAGAAAAAAATAATGTTGCACTGATGTATAATCTGATGTCATTTGCTGACTCGTGGTCACTGGTCTCCAAAGATTCCTCCCAATGTCAAATCAGGATGCACGCCAGAGAACAGAGAGTGATGCTGGATGAGGGTGCTTGGAAATAAATCATGGAAGAAGGTTAATCTTTTAACAACACCCCATAAATAGGGCTGCAAAGTTTTGAGTGTGATGTTTCCATGTTGTAGTGTGCTAATGTGTGACATTTCCTGGCCTTACATGCACACTTTGAGTGACACTTTATAGCAATCTCAGTCACTGACCTCAGACATGTGGAAATGCAAACCACCTATAACAAGAATTGGCGCAAGCAGAATAATCATGGCAGAACACAGTGCACACTTTTATTGTTCCATATAAAGGAGCCAGACAATATATCAATAAAGGGCAAATGGGGCAGTGCTCATAAGTGCAGTATGCAGTAATACAACAGATAAAATATTATAGATGTATACAATGTCTGTATCCATGCTGATTCAAACTTGTTATGTTAATGGGGATTTATAGAGCGCACATACACCAAATAGCTTCCTTGGCGCTAAGGTAACAGGATGCAGGATGTGGTCCGGGGATTAACTATACGCTTGTTTGAAGAGCACTGTTTTTAAAAGCTGCATGAATCTTGCATAGTCGGTAGTGGATCTGATGTCGGGTGGGTAGATATATATGCGGGGCACACATCGCAAATCTAGCACCGCCTGTCTTTTTCCTTTTATATTTTGGTACCGTCAGGAAATTCAGGGTGGCGGATCTTAGACTATGGTTGGGTGTGTAGCTCTGAATTCTGGAGTATATGAATGCTTGGCTTTTGTCATGCAGAGATTTAAAGATGATGCAGCCGGTTTCGAAGATGGACCTCTGAGCTACTGGGAGCCAGTGTAGCTTTTTAAGCTCTGGGCTGATGTGACAATGTCTGGGTATTTGGGAACTGGCCTAGCTGCTTGGTTCTGACTTGTATATAGTCTGTGGTTGTGACCCACTGGGAGGTTCAGATAGAGAGGGCATTGGCGTAGTCTATCTGGAGGATGACCAGAGCAATAATGAATTGAATTCTGCCTTCATGAGTGAAGTATTTCCTGATTTTTCTAATTCTCCGGAGTTGGAGAAAGCATGAGGAAATTACTATTCCTTTCTGTGTGTTCATGAAGACGCCCTCGTTGATGAGGACCCTGAGGTTTTTCACAACTTTCTTCGGGATGGAAAGCGAGCCCATCTCAGGGGGCCAGACGGAGGGATTCCATCGATTGATCGATCGATTTGATTTTTTGTGACAACAACCAAATTTTTTTCCGAATTGAGTTTTAGGTGGTTGCTGCTCATCCAGTCTCGTATGTGTGTCCTTGCGTTATGGAAAACTTCCTTTGATTCAGAGGTGTTGTCGATAGTGAAAAGCAGCTGCATGTCGGCAGCGTAGTTGTAAATTCTTACTTTTTGTTTCTTTAGGGCATGTACAAGGGGTGGATATACAGGTTGAACACGTGAGGGCCTAACAAGGATCCTTGAGGTACTCCACAGTTTAGTTGAAACCTAGATGAGTGGAAAGAAGAGAGGTGGACCGACTGGGAACGGTCTTTGAGGAAGGATTTTAGCCAATCCAGTGCACTACATTGCATGCCCGCACCCTTATCACTCCGGCAGAAATACTTGTCAGCCCAGCATGAATGCTGTTCCAAAATACCAAGTTACTACAAATGTAACTGTGTCAGCGTTTTAACCCACGGATTAGTTATAGTAGATCTCCTCAGGACCAGAATTCCATCTGACCAAGGAGCACCCGAAAGAATGAATATGTAAGAACATATTTTAACCTCATGGGGCTATTTTTTATGTAGGACATACATCTAACTGAATGGAGCACGTACCTCTCAACTGTGTCTATCTTGCCTTTATGGAGGTCTCATTCAGTAGCATCTATTTTCCTGTCTGTCATAGATGAACACATATGTATAATATTGTGTCACTTAAGGCGAACCAATTTACAAGAAATGGTAGTCCACAGTCAATGGCACACATAGTGTGTGGCCCTCATCTTCTTTATGTGCTCCCTAAGTCAGACTAAGACTCATAAATTATAGCAGACAGGCGCTCAACAAAGTACCGCTACCGGTTGGAATCCAATATCCAATTCACACTGTAACAACAATACAGAATTCAAGGGTGCATGTCACCCGTGCCAGACTGCACAGCTGAGTCCGAGTCCCTCTATTACTCACACTGCCTACTCGGTTAGGGGTTGTTTAACCACTTCATTGCTACTCAACTACAAATTATTTTACTTCCCAGTGTTTGAATGCGCCTCGCCGCTTCTACCAAGTCAGTTGGATTTGGACCGCAACATGTCGCACCTGCTCGTTCAAAGAACGAATTGCAGGACGCGCAGTTGCCGCTTCCTACGTAACAAAAAAGACTGGACTGTTGTCCTGACAGCCATCTTGAGCCATGTACACACATGCTCAGTAGGTCCTCCTAGTGCCCGTTCCCTATCTCTGTAGCCAAAGCATACCAGAGACTAGATTGTCGAAAGTGGTGGCCATCTTAGGACCGTTTGAACATGATCTCAGCGGTGATGTTTGTCATCAAAGGCACTCATACTAGAATTTTAACTTACGATAGGAAAACTCCTAAAGACCATCTGTGGTATTGTGTTTCTATACCGTACTAGTGCCTAATTAAACAATCCTAGCAGCACCATATAAGTCCCCTGATCTTAAACTTAAGAGTAGACCGCTGGCTCAGACAGCCATCCTAGAATCTTCAGTCCACCCTTTATAAAGTATTTCCACATTGTTGACCTCGTTCAAAGATTTTATGATAAGATCCTAGTAAACACATACGCAGCATACCAGGCTACATTCATGGAACAATTCCAAACATTAAGTGCTGGGGCAAATGCTCCCACCCACATATACCAGTTATGTTGAATAATTGCATGTATTCATTGTTTGTGTATACAGCAATATTGAGATGTTTAACAGTCACTGTGAAGAATGACAATCTTACAATCAAGTACTGAGGTAACCACACCCCCGCATATGCCTATGAAATGAATTACATGTATGCATTGTTTTATCCAGCATTCTAGAGATGTACAGCAGTCCCTCTTGGGAATAATACATGTAATCTTTACACTCTGTTCAGGGTCACGGCCACCGATCTCAGTTCACAACCATCATTTAGACCATGTGTCGGGCTTTTGAGGAAACCTATCCATCTGCATTCTCAGTTCATTCAGATTTCCACCTGTCGAGTCCACCACGTACCACCTTATCTTGTCCTTTGTGTGTGGAGCTTGGTAAAATGTTCGAACAATGGTGCTCCCTCAGTGCAACATCTTATGCTTCGATGCTGACAGATCTTTTGATTCCCCATTTGAGTTGTTTGTCCCACATATATTAATCACATAGTCAGATGATAATGAAGATCACATTTTTACTGTTACAATTTGAACAACTACCCGATTAAATTTTCACCTTTGCTATCTCAATTCTTGTTATATCAGAAGTGACTCGGCATGATTGACATTTCCTGCACCTGAAGTGGCCTGTAATGGGTGGTTGTCCCCATGCCTCAGTTATAGTCTGTGTTTTTTGAGGTTCCCTATGTACTTGCACAACATGGTTTATTATGCTTTTATTTCTTTTATAGGCAAACAGTGGGTCGTTGATTTCATCCTGTAAAATGTGCCAATGTCTATTGAGGATTTGGCTCATAGCATTGTTAGCTGGATTGTACTTAGTAACCATAATCGTTTATTCATTATTTATGTTGGACCTATCTCAAGGAAAATCCTGCATTGGTCTCTCTGGGACAGTACCATGCCCTTTTCAGTGCGTGGCATACTATTCTACGTGGGTATCCTCTTTCAACTAGTTTGGTGGGCAGAACACCTGCCTCCCTGAAGTAGTCTGTTTTTATTGTGCAACACCTCCGAATCCCGAAGCAATCATATTGTTTGAGATATTGGTCCACATATTTACTCCATGACTAAAACTGACCCCACAGCCTGAAGTAATCGGACATCCTGGTGGGATTTGGCTATCTTTGTGTATCTTAGGTATTGTGTATAGCACCGGTGTTTTGTTAAGGAACACATGTCCCTTCTCTGTTATACCTAAACTCAAACCAGTGTCTGTCACACTTCTCACCTCTTCCTGAATCATCTTAAATGGGTTATTCTGTAATTTGATGTCATGTTTTTTTACCTGGAACTGTCTCATAATTTCATGCTCATATTCGTAATCAGGTTATTCTTACTTAAATTAATTAATGCCGTTTTTTCATCTTTTGTGATGTTGTAATGTGCATAATCATTCCTCTCTTTTAACATTTGAATTTACTTCATCAACAACTTCTCAAAAGTGAAAATCTCTGTTGACATGAGGTGCGATGAAGGGTAGAATGTGGAATGCAGTTGTAATCCCGAATTAGTTCTAGTAAAATCAGGTCTATCTTTAAAATAATTTCTCAATCTGATTTTTCCGACAAACCCGAATATTTCAGTTGTATTTTTTTTAAACGGGGCGTTCACTTTTTACAAAGCCCAATACTTTCTCTAGAGCCTTGTTCTCATTATGGCCAAGTAGATATGTAGAGATATAATCCAACTAACAAACTCAATGCCCACCGCTCAAATTAATTCCTATTTCCCTATACTAATTCACCACTAATCCTTTTTGGGTTCCAGAGTATTGTGCTACTTGCCAAAAAACGATTCGATGCCTCATCGGGGTAGTAAGCGCTATATAAATAGAATTAGAACTACAATACTGAAAATTGGAGAAGCAGGTGTATGTTGGGCAATACCTTCCATATTTTCCAGTTGTAAATCCGGTTCATGATCTGTCTCTCCTGGTTGATATTGACCTATGTGCCAGCCTCTGCCCCTCCCCCTTGTTCTCTATATTGGAGCAGACCTGATATTGAAAAATTGTAATCGTATCTTCATTTGGAAAAATAGTTTCATACACAAGGGTTTTGAAGGCTTGGCCACTAGTGAGATTAGAGAAACAGTAGAAACTGCAGTAGTGGCACTTGGTCACTTTCCATGCAGTTGTTATAATGTAGCTGCAGCTGTTTGTAATAGTTGCATGATGATATATCATGTTGTGGGGGGATTGGACGTACATGTTGGGCTGCCAGCCTCTCTATGTGTGTTACAATGCAACCACGTCAGTCAAAATAAAGTTGACTCAAATACAATTCTGACAACATTTCATATCTCACATTTATCCCTTATTGTGGGTGGGTGTGCACGTGTGAGCAATTATGAAAGGAAATAAATAGCAAAGGGGCGCTTAACAACACCTCGTTAATGTTCTACAGGGAATCAATCGGCTTTGGTTTTCGTAGAGCGCTGTTTCCTTTTCCAGTCTCTTCGGCAAGGGGCCAAGGCGCTAGCTCACAGGCACCGGAGACAGGTGTGGGCCGGATCGGACCAGTCCGGTTCAGTGGCCAATGGTGGCCACTTTTTTTAATTTTGCGGGCTGTCCAGCGAGCGACCATTGGTTGACACGAGACCAGCAGGGTCGCCTGGGCAGTCAGGGGGCGGCAGGACAGTTTAAATGGCCAGAATCACAGGATGTCGAGTGGACGCCGATACTCAAACCCGATTTCCCATTGCCAGAGTCCCCAGCTCTGGTTAGGCCACATCCTCTCTTTGATCTCTGTTAATATTCGCTCTTTGATGTACGTACAGATAATGTGGTTTGTAGTCTCTAAGCTTTTAACTCTTTGTTGGGGTGCCATCCCCAAGGCTCCCTAGAACTTTCCTCACGCCGTGTGAACAGAGGGGAGGCAGCTAATTCAGGAAAGGCTGGTAAAATTCACGAATGGACACAGGTAGGTGCAAAAGATTTGCTCAATTCTAATCTTGGCCATAAACTATCTGCCATGGAAAAACGCCTTGCGGTTTATACTCCCCTAATGTTTCCATGCATTGATAGTTTTTGACCATGTCCCCATTAACAGAACTTGAAGCTAAAACCCTGCTCCCATCCCCCCTTTTGTGCACATATTTATTGCTGCACATATGCATTGCTGTACGTATGGAGAACAACATCCTGAACTCGTCCCAATCCGGTTTCTGCCGCAACCACAGCACCGAAACCGCCTTCATCGCCACCACCGATGACATAAGGGCCCTGCAGGACAACGGCGAAACCGCGGCCCTCATCCTCCTGGACCTCCCAGCTGCCTTTGACACCATCTGCCACCACACCCTACGCACACGCCTCCACAACGCAGGGATCCGCGACAAAACTCTGGACTGGATCACCTCCTTCCTCACCTGCAGAACCCAGAGAGTCCGCCTCCCCCCATTCCGATCCGAAGCCACCAAAATCACCTGCAGCGTACCCCAAGGATCATCCCTCAGCCCAGACCCTTTTCAATGTCTACATGGTACCGCTCGCCAAGATCATCCGATCGCACGACCTCAACATCATCTCGTACTCCGACGACACCCAGGTAATCCTCTTCCTCACCAAGGAACCGGCCACCGCCAAAACCAACCTCCACGAAGGAATGAAGGCCGTCGCAGAATAGATGAAGACCAGTCGCCTGAAACTGAACTCTGACAAGATGGAGGTCCTCATCCTCGACTCCATCCCCACTGCCTGGCACGACTCCTGGTGGCCGACCACGCTGGGAGCTGCACCGACACCCACCAACCACGCACGCAATCTGGGGTTCATCCTGGACTCAGCACTCTCTATGACCCAGCAAGTCAATGCCGTCTCCTCCTCCTGCTTCAACACCCTCCGCATGCTTCGCAAGATCTACAGATGGATCCCCACCGGAACCAGAAGGACAGTCACCCAAGCCCACGTCAGCAGCAGGCTGGACTACGGCAATGCCCTCTACGCGGGAACCACGGCCAAACTCCAGAAAATACTTCAATGCATACAGAACGCATCCGCACGCCTCATCCTTGACATCCCCCGCCACAGCCACATCACTGCCCACCTGAGAGACCTGCACTGGCTCCCTGTCAACAAGAGGATCACCTTAAAGCTCCTCATCCACGCCCACAAAGCACTCCACAACGCCGGACCAGCATACCTCAACAAACGACTCACCTTCTACACTCCAAACTGCCAGCTTCGCTTTGCTGACCTCACCCTCGCCACCGTTCCACTCATCCACCGAATGACCACTGGCGGCAGATCATTCTCCCACCTCGCCGCCAAGACATGGAACACCCTCCCCACCCACCTGCGACAGACCCAGGACCTGCTGACCTTCAGAAGACTTCTCAAGACCTGGCTGTTCGATCAGTAGCAGCATCCCCACATCCCCCCTCTTAGCGCCTTGAGACCCTCACGGGTGAGTAGCGCGCTCTATAAATGCAATGATTGATTGATTGATTGGCAGCTGGTCATGGGTTTGTTCCCTTGCTTTGTTTGTCCAGTTGTCGAGCCCCAGCACAGTTGTGAGGAAACAACACTAAAAACACTAAAGAAGGTCTGCTCCATGCACTATTATGTAATATAGACACAGCCTGTCCGACCATTCAGACCCAATCTTCCTGAAAAGGTGTGCCACAGGCAGAGGCTTGCAGCGGTGGGGTCAATAAGGTGAAGAAACGACCACAGCCACTCAACCCAGCACAACAACGTCATTGCTGGCTCCACTAAATTCAGCTGGATGCCAGTGCCACCGGACTGGTTAAAAAATAAAATTACTGACTATGCTACTTGTGCGTGAGAAGAGGGCGCGCACATTTTATCCTGCAAAACCTGCATCTAGAAAACAGGAGTCCGTCTTGGGCACTATGTGACGCCTGCTCTATGCAGAGATCACAATACCGAACTGACGGTGCCTTCGATGTCCTATTAAGGGCGAGGTTCCCACTCATTTAATGGAATAACTTTTAGTAGGTAAAAAACAACAAGCATTTGCAATGCAATAGGTCTCGCATTTATAAGGGTTTGAGCTATTGGCATTGTAAAATTACAATGCCTTTTATTTATGTTTTGGTTTTAAAACAAATAAAAGGCATTGTCATTTACAATGTCAGTAGCATAAACTCGCATAAAACCAGTGTGTGGAGTGCAGCAGTGTGCGGCGTGCAGCAGTGTGTGGCATGCAGCAGTGTGTGGCATGCAGCAGTGTGCGCCATGCAGCAGTGTGCGCCGTGCAGCAGTGTGAGGCGTGCAGCAGTGTGAGGCATGCAGCAGTGTGCGGCGTGCAGCAGTGTGTGGCGTGCAGCAGTGTGTGGCGTGCAGCAGTGTTTCGTGTAGCAGTGTGAGGCATGCAGCACTGTGTGGCGTGCAGTGGCGTGCAGCAGTGTGCGGCGTGCAGCAGTGTGCGGGGTGCAGCAGTGTGCTGCGTGCAGCAGTGTCGTGCAGCATGCAGCATGCAGCAGTGAGTAATGCAGCAGTGTGCAGCAGTGTGTGGCGTGCAGCAGTGTGCTAATAGAAAATGAGAACGTATTGGGGATAAAATTACACAATAACGCCCTTAGAAGAGCAAAAACAAAACATCAAGTCAACGCTCTCCATGATAACTTTGAAAAATATATTTTTTCTTTAATACCATTTAGGACCTCAACAATCATTCAATGTGGAGGCAACAATGAGTTTACATGCCCCTATGTTATAAAGAGGATATCTGAGTACTGTTTTGATTTATTACTCACTTGCTAAATTTATGTTTGTCGTCACTCTGTACTGTTGTAAAAAGTGAAGATTTGTTTAATGTTAAATGTTCAGGATATGTGATTGTCACACTGAGAAAGTGTTTCTTCTGTTTCAAAATAATTCAAATATATGAAAATCAAATTCAACTCGCAGTCAATAAATAGGTCTGCTGATAAAAAGTGATACTGTGATCTATGGTGTCAGAGGCATTTGTTGTTTCAAAAAGTGCAGCAGTGTGCGGCGTGCAGCAGTGTGTGCCGTGCAGCAGTGTGTGGCGTGCAACAGTGTTTTGTGTAGCAGTGTGTGGCGTGCAGCAGTGTGTGGCGTGCAGCAGTGTGTGGCGTGCAGCAGTGTGCGGCATGCAGCAGTGTGCAGCAGTGTGCTGCGTGCAGCAGTGTGTGGCGTGCAGCAGTGTTTGGCGTGCAGCAGCATGCAGCAGTGTGTGGCATGCAGCGGCATGCAGCAGTGTGTGGCGTGCAGCAGTGTGTGGCGTGCAGCAGTGTGTGGCATGTAGCGGTGTGCAGCAGTGTGCGGTGTGCAGCAGTGTGAGGCGTGCAGCCGTGTGCGGCGTGCAGCAGTGTGCGGCGTGCAGCAGTGTGTGGCATGCAGCAGTGTGAGGCGTGCAGCAGTGTTTCGTGTAGCAGTGTGAGGCGTGCAGCAGTGTGCGGCGTGCAGCTGTGTGCGGCGTGCAGCAGTGTGTAATGCAGCAGTGTGTAATGCAGCAGTGTGCAATGCAGCAGTGTGCGCAGCAGTGTGTGGCGTGTGGTAGTGTGCGGCGTGCAGCAGTGTGCGGCGTGCAGCAGTGTGTGGCGTGCGGCAGTGTGTGGCGTGGTTTGTAAACAACAAGAAAAGCGGACATCAAAGGACATCAAAGGAAGGGTGGCGGGAACGAGCATATGGGGTGTGAGTTATAACGAAAGTTAATTGTTGTAAGAGGGGATGCAGGAAGTGAGGCCGAGCACGAGCTGGCGAAAGCAGTCTGCTGCTTTCAAGTCCGATGCCAGATGCCAGCTTCGCGCTTGAATGCCTCACATGCACTGGCCATAAACCGCATTCCTAAGGTCTTGTGCCCCTTACTAAATCTCTCTGAATGCGTGAGGAGGCGCACGTGCAGGAAGTAGCTGGTGGCAAATGGAATGCGCGTGGTTGGGCGCGTAACCGCCACCCGATCCGCCTGGGAAGCCTTTGGGAGCATTTTCTGAAGCCCCTACAAAAGTCTCGCTGAGCGATCGCTTACGCGATAGCCAGGCGAGACCTAAAAATGATTGCTAGGACAGACATCCGCGAGCATCCAGTGCCCAAAATGATATTGTTTAGACTCTTTGCTCTTCAGTATGAGGACAACAAACGAGCCCCCGCGTTTTTTATTAAATAGGAATCTTTGAAAACCAACACAACAGCATATTACTTGTGCTGTGAATAACAGTCTAAAACATGGTGAAGACGAGCACTTCAATGATTAAATATTGCCAGTGTTTGGGCTGAGCTTCTATCCCTTTCAATTAAAGGACAGAAGCCAAAGTAATGCTACGGGAGGAAAAAGAGTTAATGTTGCTGCCAAGGTTAAACAATCGCAATCTGCTGGTGCCCGGAAAGAGTGTTATTATTTATAAATTAGCACCACCTTCTGCCCTTTCAAAGTAACTGTCAATAAAGTTATTCTCTGTACTGAAAAAGAATGAAGTATAACATAGCACCGGACAAACAAGAAAAAACATCACTCTGCCCCTAGAAAGCAATGGATCACAGTCCTACACTATGGAGCCAAGCGTGGAGCGCCCGGAAGCTCCTCACCTCACCTCCGGTCCTGCACCGGCTGCATAGGGTCCAACATCATCCTGAGGTGCACTCTCGAGACGGGAACCTGAAGGCTCAAATAAGTTGGTCAGGCCGCTTGGACGTGGAACAGTTGTTGGTTCACAGGGAGGGAGCTTATTGGTCAGCCCAAGGCAACAAGTTGTGTATCGAGAACTTGATTGTTTGCTCTATGGCATTTCTCGCAACATTAAGCCACAGAGGCTGGGGGAGGCCTGGTCAGTCGGGGAACCACCCAGGTCTGTGGCAGGGGAGGAGTCATGTTTGGCCACAAAACAGGTAGACAACCTGAGCATCAGAAATATAAGTGAAGGCGAATTCAAGATGGAATTTGATTTTAAGCGTTTAGCTCAAGCTGGGGCAGGAGTACTACGGTCTCTACTCGAAGGCTGGGGATGCCCGCTACAGCGATTATCCATAGCCGGCCAGGGTACTCCATTACACAGCCCTGGGGATACTTGAGGATGGTGGCTGCAATAGGGGACCAAGCTATGTCCTGGTTGCCAAGGCCCATCTCTAATTGGGTGCCAGTGGGAATCCCTGTATTGGGTGGCTATGGCATGGTTCTTTGGGGGACCAGCTGTTATCCAGTATTGGGGTATCTTTCATAGATTCACATGCCTGAATCATTCCCCGTCACCGAGGCGGGAGTCCCCGGTAAATAAAAAAGTAGTGCCAAAATGCTAGTAGTAGTAGTAGGCCCAAAGAAAAGGCCAAAAGCCTGTATCTTAGCAGCCTATCTACCTCATTATGCCAAAAGAACCAAGAATTTGGTAACAACCAATCAGACACCAGCACCCTTCTAGAACCCTCTCAGCAGAGCCAGTTCTCCTTAGATTTTCACCGCACGTCGTGTGGAAGGGAGTCTCCCTTAGTGCCTCTCAGTTTTCTTTCAACTTGCTTCAGCATGTCAGACAAGAAGGCTTTGTTTAAGTCCTGCAGGACCTGCACCAAGAAGAGAGTCCATGTTGATGATCAACATGTAGACTGCATCTACTGCCTCTACCCTAAACATGAGGCAAAAGATTGCAAGATTTGCCGCACCTTCCCTACAAAAACTCTCAGGGATAGGGAGGCGAGAGTGCTTTTGTGGCTTAAATCCTCTTCGGCTGAGAAGGATGACAACGCCTCTACTTCTAGCAAGAGAGCTAGATCGCAGGACAGCTCTTCCAGCGAAGGGAAGAAGCGTCAGAAATCGCATCATTCTACTTCTGATGCGCTCTCTCCTCAGGATTCTACAAAAACTGTGAGTAAAAGCCTTTCAAAATCTTTGGCTTACTCTCAATCTTCAGTTTCTGTCACCTCGTCTACTTCTTCATTGACACAAACCTTCACGACGACGGCACTTACCTCTCCTGTTATGTCTATGAAGATTACTATCCTCACAAAGAAGCCCGCCGTCGAGGTGTCGTCGGCGAAGTCAGCTGTACCGCCGTCGACGAAGCCTGTCGACGTCGAGCTCGTCGACGAAGATTCCATCGTCGACGAAGATCCCGTCGACGAAGAGCTCGTCGTCGAAGATTCCGTCGACGAAGACCCCGTCGACGTCGAGCCCGTCGACGAAGAGCTCGTCGACGAAGATCCCGTCGACGTCGAGCCCGTCGACGACGGCTCCGTCGACGTTGAGCCCGTCGACGACGGCTCCGTCGACGACGATGGCACCGTCTACGATCCCGTCGACGATCCCGTCGACGATCCCGTCTATCACAGCCCCGTCGAGGACGATCTCGTCGACGATGACCTCTACTCCAGTTTCCACCAGGACTTTTCAACTAAAGTCTTTTCAAAGGCAGGACATTTCACCGCTTACTCCCTCGCATCTCCTGGAAACTTATGTGCAGTGTGACGATGATTATTATGTGGACGACGAGGACGAAGGGCCCTTTGGGATTGCTCGCCATCCTTCGGAACTGCACATCAAATGTCAGGAGGACGATGATGATGGGGAAGATGACAATTATCAAGGGCATTACTATCAGGAAGACATAGTCGTTCCGCATCATAGACCCTGCTACACACAACCTCGTAGGAACGAGATGTCACATCTGCCTCCTACTTTAATACAAGACCTACAAGCCATGCTTGCAGATTATAAGCAGCGTTTTCCACCGCAGCCAAACGTTCCACAGGTTCCACAGACTGCGCCGCAGCCGGACCCTTTGCCTCTGCCTGAGGGTCCAGCCCCAATGCCTCAACTGCCTGATCCTCCACAGGACCCGCATCAAGATACAACCTCGGAGGAGGAATACGAAGAGGGCGAGCTGCCAGACCCAGCAGACCCTTGGGATTCATATATAATCCCTATGCCTTCGCCACCTACCCCTCTACCATCTGATTCGCCTCCAGAGGATATAGGGGGGTTCCATAACCTTATGCAGCGAGCTGCGACCTGGTTCAACTTGCCAGTCACCATTGAGCAGTCTGACTGCTTTCTGCATGACTTTAAAGAAGAGTCAAGAAAGGTTACGAGAGCTATCCCTATCATTGACTATATTTGGAAAGAAGGGGTTAAAATCATGAAAAACCCGGCATCAGTACCAGCGGTGCTTCCACGGATTGACAAAAAATACCGTGCTCCAGCCGACAGTCCCTCTTGTCTCATTGGCCAACCGCGTCCAGACTCGGTTATATCTCAGGCAGCCCAACAAAAGTCTAAGAATCCGGCAGCACCGGTTACTACACCACCGGATAGGGAAGGACGCCGACTGGATCTAATTGGAAAAAAGTTTTCAACTATGGCAGCTGCTTCCATCAGGGCAGCCAACTCCCTAGCGATAATAGGGCGTTATGACCGCCAGATGTGGTCAGAAATGGCAAGCTTTATCGACCTCATCCCAGAGGATAGCAGGCAAGATGCTCGAAAGATTTTGTTGGAGGGTGAGCGTGCAGCCTCAGAGACTATCGACTGCGCACTGGATATTGCGAATACTAACTTTCGCCAGTTGGCTGGGGCTGCGGTTCTTAGGCGCCAAGGTTGGCTGAAAGCTACCACGTTCAGCCCAGAAGTCCAGACAAAAATATTGGACATGGCCTATGATGGCGAATCATTGTTTGGAAAACACATAGATGACGCACTCCAAGCAATTAAAACGGATACTGATCCTGCAAGATCGTTGGGCTCCTTGCAATACAAAAGAGGTACCTTCAGAGGAGCAAGGGGCCGTGGATTTTCTTCCAGAGGAAGTTATCATACCCAACAAAATAGGTACCAGCCTCAGTATCGGCAATCATATCAGTCTTCCTACAGACAGACCAATACATCTGGTTTCTCTCGTCAGGGCGGACGAAAAAGATCGCAGAATCAGGGAAGAGACACCTCACGGAAGCAATGATTTCTGCAGGGCGCCTTCCACTCCTTTTCCCCTCCCTGTGGGTGCGAAAATTTAAACTTTTGCGACCAAGTGGCAAGACATTACGTCGGACCAGTGGGTTCTGGACCTGGTTCACAACGGTCATACCTTAGAGTTTGTCACCAAACCACCCAACAAACCACCCAAGGGACCCCCTCCCCCTCGTCTTCACTTACTATTCAAAGAAGCTTTAACGATGCTCCTCAAGAACGCAATCGAGAAGGTTCCTGCGCTTCAAAAGGGGACAGGTTTCTATTCCCGCTTTTTTCTCATCAAGAAGAAATCAGGGGAGTGGCGCCCAATCTTAGACCTTAGCAATCTGAACAGATTCCTCAAGAAGCAGGGATTTCGCATGGTCACTCTGGCGGAAATTCTAGGTTTCCTCAACGAGGGAGATTTTCTAGCTTCCTTAGATATGGAAGACGCTTACTTTCACATCCCAATACATCCGAAGCATCGCAAGTATCTTCGCTTCACAGTGGCTGGCGCCCATTACCAGTTCAAGGTGCTCCCGTTTGGGTTAAAATCTGCCCCAAGGATCTTTACGAAGTGCCTAGCTCCAGTGGCAGCAGTGTTGCGCTCCCAAGGAATCCAAGTCTTTCCGTATTTAGACGACTGGTTAATAAAAGGGTCCTTCGGAAAGATCAGTCAAGACTGCCGTGACAACATCTCTTCGTCTGTTCCAGTCTCTGGGGCTTACGATCAACAGGAGCAAATCTCAATTACAACCAAGGCAGATCCTTCCTTTTCTGGGCGCGCTGTTAGATACCGCCCGCTGCAAGGCATTCTTGTCTCACGAACGGCAGGTTCGTCTTCAAAACTTAGCAATCCGAATTTCCAAAAGAAAGTCAGTTTCTGTCCGGATGTTCACGACGCTCCTAGGGATGTGCTCCTCTGCAATACACCTCGTTCCTCTGGCGCGGCTCCGCATGCGGCCCTTGCAGGAGGAGTTACACCTTCAGTGGCAGCAGGTGATGGGCTCCTTCGACGACATCATCAGAGTCACTTCAGGCATGAAGAGCGCTCTACGTTGGTGGTCCCATATTCCCAACTTGTCAGAAGGGCTTACTTTCATTCAGAAGATTCCAGACTTTGTCCTCACTACCGATGCTTCCATGGAAGGATGGGGAGGTCATCTCCAAGATTTACAGATACAGGGGAAATGGTCCCCAGAGTACAAAAACAAACACATCAACAGTCTGGAATTGCGAGCAATTTTCCTGTCTCTGCAAGCTTTCCTTCCAAGGATTGCAGGTTCTTCGGTTCTGATTCGAACCGACAATACCACCAGCATGTTCTACGTGAACAAACAAGGAGGAACAAGATCAGCAAGTTTGTCCACGGAAGCTCAGGAGTTGTGGGAATGGGTCACACTCCACAACATAACCCTGAGAGCAGAACATGTCAGAGGTCTCTGCAATACATTAGCGGACACGCTCAGCAGATCCCAATCAGATTGCCACGAATGGGAGCTAGAGCAAGCTCAGGTGCTCAGAATATTCAGAGCTTGGGGAACACCACCGCTGGATTTGTTCGCCACGAAGGAGAACAAGAAATGCCGCTTCTATGCCAGCAGATACCCTCAACAGGGCTCAAGGGGGAATGCCCTGTCCATGCGATGGTCAGGGACTTGTGCTTACGCTTTTCCCCAGATACCCCTGATACCGAGGGTCATACGCAAGATGAAGTTGGAGGGCTGTCGTCTCATCTTGATTGCACCCAGATGGCCACGCCAATACTGGTTTCAGGAGCTCCTATTGCTATCACAGGACCAGCCGATCCGTCTTCGCCCGACGCCCACAATGCTGTCAAGGAACAGAGGTCAGGTTCTCCACCCGGACCCTCAGTCCCTACATTTACACGCATGGCTCCTGACTTCTTAGAGTTTAAGGACCTGGATATCCCTCAAGACTGTAGGGATATATTAACAAAATCACAAGCTCAGAGCACGATAAAAACTTACCGTCTAAAATGGAAAAGGTTTTGCTGCTGGTGTGAAGCAAACCAGGTGCACCCGGTGGACGATCCTGCAGAAAAGATCCTTCCTTACTTGTTACACCTGGCAAGATCTGGACTTTCTTTCCCTTCAGTCAAGGTCCACTTAGCTGCACTTTCCAGATTCAGAAGGGGTGCTCATGGCCCTTCTCTTTGTTCATCCTCTTTAATTAAACAGTTTATGAAAGGACTATTCCGAGAGTTTCCTCCGGTCAGACTTCCGCCACCGGAATGGGAACTCAACACAGTCTTAATGCAATTAATGAAGCATCCATTCGAGCCCATCCACAAGGCTGACCTAAAATTCCTTACATGGAAGGTTGCTTTACTTCTGGCTTTAACATCAGCTCGAAGAGTGAGTGAAATTCAGGCGTTTACTGTAAAGGAACCTTTTCTACACTTCACTCAAGACTATGTGCACCTCCGAACTAATCCAACGTTTATCCCTAAGGTGCCTTCACAGTTTCATCTTAATGAACCAGTGACGTTAAAAACTTTCTTTCCTAATCCATCCACCCCAGTGGAACGAGCCTTACATTCTCTCGATATCAAGAGATGTCTTAAATTCTATCTTCTGAAAACAAAGAACCTTAGAAAGTCTGATCAATTATTTGTGGCTTATGGCCAAACTACTCTGGGAAAGGCGGTTACAAAATCCACCATTGCCAGATGGATAGCATCTACAATACTTTTCTGCCATGACAAGGCTCACAGGCCTTTGTTGAGGAAACCCAAGGCCCATTCCACGAGGACAGTAGCAGCGTCTACAGCGTTGTTTGCTGGTGTGACTCTAGAAAATATCTGCCGTGCTGCGACATGGAAAAATGTCCACACTTTTACCAGACATTACTGCCTCCAATCTACGCATCGTGATGATGCAGCAGTTAAGCAAGCTGTACTACGACATCTGTTTCTTTGAGATACCTTCAGGTACCCTTTTTTCATATTTTAATATGTAAGATGTTGATATCTTTAGTATAACAATGCAATGTGTTACAATGATGATTTGCTTTCATGTTTACATGCTTTTCTCTTTATAGATTGCATATTTCGAATTTTAAGATTTTTTCTTATACCTCTTGTTAACAAGCTGTGGATGCAATTAGGGAGTATCAGTACTAGTCTCCCGCCATCCGCAAACGACTGTATACTTGGTATACTGCTCGCTATTCTGATTCAGGCATGTGAATCTATGAAAGATACCCCAATACTGGATAAGAAAACAAGTTACTTACCTGTAACTACAGTTATCCAGTATTGGTATCTTTCATAGATTCACATGCACCCACCCTCCTCCCCGTAGAGTCAGTTCTATATAATTTGGGACGTTCACTTCCCACTTGTGCTACGAAAATCTGAGGAGAACTGGCTCTGCTGAGAGGGTTCTAGAAGGGTGCTGGTGTCTGATTGGTTGTTACCAAATTCTTGGTTCTTTTGGCATAATGAGGTAGATAGGCTGCTAAGATACAGGCTTTTGGCCTTTTCTTTGGGCCTACTACTACTACTAGCATTTTGGCACTACTTTTTTATTTACCGGGGACTCCCGCCTCGGCGACGGGGAATGATTCAGGCATGTGAATCTATGAAAGATACCAATACTGGATAACTGTAGTTACAGGTAAGTAACTTGTTTTCTTATGCTGGCCCAAGCTCCCTCTGTCTTGAGGGGGCAGGTGAGTTCGCCTTGTGGAGCACAACTTATGGAGGGACCAGCAGGGTTTGGTCCTGGGTCCAAGTCAATTGAATCAGTCGATGCCACAAGGGCCTGAGGGGTGGTCAACCATGACTCCTTTGGAGTATTTGCTAGAAAAGTGCATGTATTAGCTGTGGGGTATTTGCTAGGAAATTTAACTTATTAGTTATGTCCAAAATTTTCGTGTTAATGATGTATAATAAATACAGCCAGAGAATGATATATTCTCTAACGCAAGGATTTTGGCTTGCATTGTTTTTTTTTTTTTGCAGAATCAATTATAAGTGTGTAAATGTCTATCTGGTTTGAGGTGTGATCGGTCTCGCTGCGGTCCCCCACCTGTGCTGCATGCGCTCCACGCTCCACAGAGCTTCAACATTTTGGCAGTGTGGGGGCATTGACAGTGCAAAGGAAATAGAGGGCGTTCATCTATTAGTTTTCAAGGCTGTAAGCGCAATGTCCTTGTTTTGTAAATAAGCATTTTCCTGCAAAGGCATTTTTTACTGATTTATGTATTTTGATGTGGAACTATAAAGGTCAGGGAAACCAAAGGTCATTCTACGTTTGAATGTTCATGCTTGTTGTAAGCTTTTTCTTCCTTTTTTCTTTGCAGTTTTATCTATCGGGAACTCGACCCAAAGGTATTGGAGCTCTTTACATGAGCACCAGTTACATTACACAAGGACACCTTTTTTTAGGCACGGGGAGATTATTTTCCCAGAATCGCAGGATGTTGAGGCAACACTGACATTCCCGCAGTTACGTCACATCCCTTTCCTGTTTGTACACGCCCTTTACCCACTTTCGAGACCAGCAATCGTGGGACGACACTCAGCTGATTCTCTCCCTCACCAAGGACCCCATCACCGCAAAATCCAACCTTCACGAAGGAATGAAGGCCGTCACCGACTGGATGAAGATCAGCCGACTGAAGCTGAACACGGACAAGATGGAGGTCCTCCTCCTCGGCTCTAACCCTTCAGCTTAGGATGACTTCTGGTGGCCGACGGCACTGGGGGCACCCCCGACACCCACCGACCACGCACGCAACCTGGGAATCATCCTCGACTCAGCGCTCTCCATGACCAAGCAAATCAACGCTGTCTCCTCCTCCTGCTTCAACACCCTCCGCATGCTCCGCAAGATCTACAGGTGGATCCCGACAGACACAAGAAGAACAGTCACCCAGGCCCTCGTCAGCAGCAGACTTGACTACGGAAACACCCTCTACGCGGGAGCCCCGAACAAGCTCATCAAACGTCTGCAACGCATCCTAAACGCCTCTGCACGACTGATCCTCGACCTACCATGCCACAGCCACATCACCCCCCACCTGAGAATCCTGCACTGGCTCCCCGTCAACAAGAGGATATCCTTCAAGCTCCTCATCCATGCACACAAGGCACTCCATAAGACTGGCCCAGCCTACCTCAACAGACAACTCTCCTTCTACATCCCCAACCGCCAGCTCCGTTCCGCCAACCTCGCACTCGCCACCGTCCTTCGCATCCGTAGAACAACCACCGGCGGAAGATCCTTCTCCCACCTCGCCGCCAAGACCTGGAACGCCCTCCCACTGAGCTTACGACAGACCCAAGCCCTGCTGACCTTCAGGAGGCTACTCAAGACCTGGCTGTTCGACCAGTAGCGCACCCCCAGCGCCTTGAGACCCTCGTGGGTATGTAGTGCGCTCTACAAATGATTGATTGATTGGGAGTACGTTTCACAAAATCATCTCATGCATGAACATTATTCTTTTTACAGTTTCCATGGCTCACACTAGAAATGAGCGGTGTCGGAGCACTTCACAAAAAGAAAAAAACTCAAACCAAAAAAGTGGTGCATAAATGTTATAAATTCAATGAAATATAGTTAAAATTGTAACTAAACAATGGATCATCAATAATGTACAAATACATACTATATATAGAGTTGCCCAAAGTCTTTTATTTGTTTCCTTTGTTCATTTTGAGAGTGACCATGATTCATGAGAGGCAGAGCATCAAGTAGGAGGACATGATGTCCCTAGCCCCTCCAAGCATATTACCCTCAGCAGATCTGCATGTATGGTTTATGCAATGTTTTTATTAGGTTGAGACTTTAGACAGCACATGCGCTGTCTGTTTTGAAACATATGGTGGACTTACCAAGAACGTACAAGGATTTTTTGCACATTCATTGCTTACCATTGGCTGACTCTCCTGACACTCATATTTCCTTGTTTTTTATTCAGTGGTTTGCCTTGTCCATCTTATGTCTACCCCTCCCTTGGTCTCTCTACTTGTGTCCTTCCACTGCTCTTGTTTTTCTTTTGGGGTAAGCAAACCAGAATAGTGCATGTGTTTTTCATCTGTCTTCTTCGGGTACTTCAGTTGAATCCCACCCCCGTGCACTGTGTTGTGCTTTTTCACTTTGTACTTATCCCTGCCTCCTCCATGATGCGCTCACTGTTGTATATTTCTCTCCACCCGCGTTGCTTTCTCGTCCATGTGCTTTCTCCTGCCCACTCCATGTCTCTGCTAGTTTGCTCCCCCGCGCTCCACGTTGCTCTGTCTTGCCCATTGTTCCTCCTCCCCACCGGTGCAATCCGTGTTGTTTCTAACCCCTGTGTTGCTTCATTACCCCATCTCACCCTCCTTGTTGCTTCCCCCACTCTGTCTATCCTTCTCACCCATTGCTTCCAACCCCTGTCTCCACACCTTATCATGTTTTCAGCACCCCGCAGCCCTTCCTGTTACTTGCTCTCCTCTCACCAGAGAGTTAAAAAAAAAAAACACATGTCATTTTGTAAGCTCACACGTGTGGCACAGCCCTTCATGATGATGGGCCCGTGCATCATAATGCATTTTTTTTGTTTATTGCGTTTTTCCATGCAGCAGAGCATAATAGATGCTGTACAGCATGCCTAAAAAGTATTGACAAAGCCAAAGGTCCCAAGGTGAGACATATTGCCTTTGCCAATGCTTGTTTTTCTGTAGCACTCATCTGTCATGTGGTTGTTTCAAAGTGAAGGAGAAGGCCGCGTAAGAGGTTGATCAGGATACTTGGTTAAGGCAGTAGGTCCATTTGCATGGTGAAATCATTTGGGTTGTTAGCTTTTTAGGTCTATAGAATACAGTTGGTTTTCAGGCCTTTGCAGAAAGAATTTCCTGTGGTAATCTTCATGGAAAGAGGCCGGCGGAGGGTCTTCCATAGAAATGAGCCTTAGTCAGGTAGGCGCCTGCCACTGAAATGTTTGAGTTTCACAGGATGCGTGGCTAGCTCAAATTGGAGCCACATATAGGCCTGGACACCATAAAGTGTCTCACATTACCCATTGTAACATTTCATTAAATATTTCTTGGTTGGCCTCTAATTATTCTTCAAACCAGAACTCTAGTACAAAGCCAAGATGGCAGAGGCTGGGATGGGATTTCTGAAAATTAGACCTTTAATTATTAACTAAAATTCCAGAACTAGGTACAAAAAATATTGGAAGAATGTCATTAATATGAACAGTTACAGGATTAATGCTCTTGTCTAATACCCAGTGTCAGAGAGTGAATCTGCATCCTTGTACATTGTTATTGAGTCAACTTTTTGCAGGTTTCTTAAATGATGGAAGGCTTCTCATATGGAAGGTTCAAGTGCATACTGGCTTGTTACCAATGTTTAGATATGGGTGAAGGATCAAGCCAAGCTCTTGCATAGAGTCCCTCCATACAAAGTATGAGAATTTGATTGGGGAAGTGATAGTTCTGGAGATGGCCTAAATTATGATTTTTGGCACACCTTTAGGTTCTGTTAACTTTTATTGTTAATTGTTAAGGTTATCCTTTATAGCAAAGTTTGAAACTTTGTAACTGCAAAGCTGACGAGCTGGAGCAGAGGAACATTGTTGAATGTGTATCACTCTAAGTCTTGACAAGTCTTCCTAAGTAGGCAGCGGTGGGCTAAACTGATAATTTGTTGTGTCCTCCCAAAATCTGTAAGTGAAAAAAATATATACTAAATATTGAAGTTGTGGCGAGTGACACCCCGTAGCCTGTTCTCATGATCACCCTGTGCTGAATTTTTACAGGCCAACTATTAAAATAATCACCCTCCCATTATTTCTTACACTGAGGGTAGAGTTCCCCTCCCTCCTGGTGGGTGTTTGTGGTTATCATGTGTTGGCTGTTTACCTTAAACTCATATTAAATAAAACAAAGTTGTCCTGCTAGAGGATGGAGTCCTTTACCCATGTATCTCAGCCTTACTTGACAGCTTGAACCACAAGTCTTCTAGTTATTCCTCTCCCACCATGCCAAATTGGTTGATTTGTACAGATAGACCAGACTCTTTTTGAAACACGTGCATAGAGATTGTCTCTTTCTGAGTGGCTCCACATCTTCTGATGATGCAGTGATTGTTGTTGCAGGAGTGTCGGACCACCACAACCTTACCGTAAGCTTGCGGTGAGACGTTGCAAAGACCCACTCAACAGCTCCCCAACTCCGACCTGTGACACAAGTTTACCCAGGCGAGAAGGAAGCGGGAGTGCGGGGGAAAGTGCCAGGGAGTAGAAAGGTGCTTCTTCTCTATTCAAGAGAGGTATAATGTATGATGAGTGCTGTAAATAGGGAGAGAGAGAAAAGAGAGAATGTATCATGTAATCTAACTGATTACCCAGGAACACACACACTTCATCTTACTAGCACAAAAGAGGAAAAACAAGCAAGAGAAATAATATTAACCATCAGCAATGGAGATGTTTTCAGCATATCCTTGTACATTCAGTTTAAGTCACTGAACTGCTCCTCCTATTGGACAGCCGGCAGGCACACGTCCGAAACATACACGGCCGCGGGTCGGATAACGACACCGGAACTATGTCGTTTGCTTGTGCCGGGATCCCGCCCGGCGGGGACTTACCCACTCCAAGTGGAGGTGGCCCGGGGATGCATCCGGCGCATACACCGGCTCGCACCTGACAGGCCCTCGTATTCACCGTTGCTTCCGCTGGTGGGCTGGCCCAAAGATACCCAGTTCTTCACCCCTGCCATGCTTCGAGAGTGGACATCTAGGGAGGTCACCGAGGCAGAAATGCTTTTCGCGGAGGGACACCTCCGACCATTTCAGCAACTCATTGATGAATATGATCTCCCCCCGGGACAATTCCTGCGGCACCGCCAGCTCCTCAGCCATTTTCGACCACACTATGATCTCACAGCAGGGGAGCCCCCCACGCATCCGGTCCTTCACATGATACTGCGAATGGGACGGGGTCGCCACCTCACAACCTGGTTGTACAAGTCCATCCGGGAGTTGATACCCTCATCATTGACGCCCCTAAGGACCCTTTGGGAGGAGGAGGTGGGGCGGGCGTTTCACGACAATGAGTGGGACAGGGCACTCGAATTCCCCAAAAAAGTGTCTCGAAATGCTCGTTTCAAAAACATACAATATCACATTCTTCACAGGGCCTATTTGACCCCAGCGCGCCTCCAGCGTTTTTATCCCGACACACTCTTCCTTTGCCCCCGCTGCCAGGTGCAAGACGCAGATTTCCTCCATATGTTTTGGTCGTGCCCGGGGATCCGGGCATACTGGTCGACTATCCACGAGACCCTCCGGGATCTTACGGGGTTGCCCCATCTAGATACCTGGGAGTACTGCGCACTAGGAATAATGGGCCGGAAGAAGCGGCATAAAGTGCCCATACGATTTGTCTCCTTAGCACACCTCCTGGCTAAACGATGCATAGCTATGCATTGGCGTTCCCCTACGGGTCCCCCGCTGCCGGCATGGAGGGGGGCGGTACTCAAATGGTCTGCGGCTGAGGAGGATACTCTGCGGGAAGAGGAGGCGAAGGGCACACGTAAAACCCCGATTTCCCTGGAGTGGGCGCTGTTGATGCATCAGTTTAAACAAGTCCCGCCCCTAGCTGATCGGGACGCGAACGTGACCACCCCTACTGCCACGCGGCAGAGCGCGACGCCCACCCACCCGGAGGACACTCCCCCCTAATACTGTACACTCACCCTGGAGTGATTAGGTTCCTATCCCCGCTGCCCCGAGGTCTGCGCCTATGCTGTATGTCCGCCCGCTTCGTCGTACTGCGGCCAGGGGTTCCCAATGCGCTGCTCCACCGGTCACCTTACGGATCACCTGTGATATAGTCTAGCTGACCCTTCTCTAATAGTCCATGACTGCCCCTAGTTTTCTCCCCCCCCTCCCTGGTTTGATCTTTTATTCGGCAAACACCTGTTACCTTGCACATAACTGCAGTAAAGATAATTATAAATGTCAAGATTGATTTCACCTGACTGAAAACATGTGCTTAATGATATTGTGATCCAATACTGATATGTAACGAAAGGACTAACAAATGCCAATAAAAATAAGTTTAAAAAAAAAAAGTCACTGAACTGCTCCTGTTTACTCATTCCATTTAATGCATGAATCCAATAAATTATAAACGTAGACCGTGCACAGCCTTTGTACAATAAAACCAGAATAACCATTAGAAGAAAACAGAAAGGCCCTTCTTCGCTCCTGCGTAGTATGAACAAACAATAGTTGGCGCTCCTGTGCAGTATTAACATACAATAGTTGGCGCTCCTGCGCAGTATTCAACAATAAACTGTTAGCGCTCCTGCGTGGTATCCGGCAAACATCAGTTCGTGCTCCTGCGCAGTTACACACAAACTTTAATTCCTAGCGCTCCTGCGCGGTCAAGAGTGCAAAAAAACATTTCACACTCCTGCGCGGTCAAGAATGCGAATAAACATTTAACGCTCTTGTGCGGTTTCCCCAAAAAATATCTAGTAGCGCTCCTGCGCAATCAATATACAAACATTCCTGAGTGCTCCATCACTTACACAAACTGCCAACAGTCTGTATAGATGGTAGAACGCGTTCTTGGTTGTTGTTCTGAATGACAAGGGAGAAGTAATCTACAGGGTAACTCAAGCCTGGGTATGGTTTGGGAGGAAGTCCAGGTTGGGTCAAAGGAGGGAAGCTAGCTGAATGTGAATGCGGTTGTAAGGCCTGTCCAATGGTATTTAGATACCCTTTTCAGTTGATTTTTAACAACTTTCTTTGTACTCACTAACCTTGCCCTTGGATTCTGACCCTTAAAGTTTTCACAGTACCAGAGTAATGGCTATTTTTTTTGACGAATCAGCGTCTCCATCGCTCGCCAAAGAGCAGCAAGAGCACAGCTGCGACCGAGAGAGGCGGCTCAGGGAGGCAGCGAAAGTGGTGAAACGGCGAGGCGAGACGGCAGCAGAGAGAGGAATACGGCAGCGTATGGGTACTCCTCCGCGAGAGAGATTTTACAGAGTTCAAAGGGTAGCCATCTCCTTCGTTGTTGGTCTCTGTTGCCACAGCCACCACTGCCAATAATTAAAGACCTTGGTTCTGCGTTCCACTGCCCGAACCAGAACCAGCTAAGCACAGCCTCTGGAGTCGCGGGAGCCGTGGGGAGAAAAGGAGGAGGCGGACCTACTTACAGGGGCAACTCGAGCGAGCAGGCGGTGAGGAATTTGTTTTAGTTTTGTTTCTCCTCTGCTTCCATTTACCACCGCCACTCGCATCTTTGCCATTTTCTTTGACTGCTCTCACCCGTGCCTGGTTGGATCTGGGTCTTGGCCTGGCAATTGGGGTTGATTTGTGGGGATCACAGGTACCAAGGAAGAGTGGTGCCGCCGATAATTGGCGGCTGCTGAGTAGGAGCTGCAGGTGGACCGCGGAGGCGGCCCGACTAGGTTCGGGTGCAGCCTGTGATCTCATCTGGTGAGCCCCGCTCATCCGGTCAGCATAACGCATTGGCGTGGATTTGGTTCAGACCTCCTGTCCGGCAGGGACTTCTGCGCAATGACCTAGATTACGACAGGGAATTAAGAGTCCATTGAGCCCATTGAAGAGCAGGCCCCCTTCCAGAACGCACCCGTGCTTAAGGTATTTGAAAGGAGTTTTTTTTACCCTGCAAGAGGTTAGGGGGACTATACAATCAGGCAGATAGAGGCTGCCGTTTCCCCCCATTAAGAGGAAAAAGAAACTCCAACCCTAAACATCTCTAGAATTGAAGTAAAACTAGCAGGGGAATATCAGCTATTAATATCCACTATGATACATATATTTGGGATACCAACAAAGACTCCAAATAAGTTTGACTTCATGAAGGACCCAGTGGGAGTCATGTTAACTAGACAACCAGACTCACGTAAGTTACAAACTCCAATTAAACCAATGAGTGAGGCAAGAATAACAAGTTTAAATCCAGGATTAAATGCGCCTGACCAATATGAAGTGGACCAAACATCCAAACTAAAGGAAGAATTGTCTTATCAGTGGTGGTAAGTAACTGATCTGGAGATGTTAACTGTCACCTTAACCCCACATTTGCAACCCAGGGACTGGGAGTTGCTCAACAGTTACTCTCATCAGGTGCACCACTTCCAATTGAAGTATCAGTAAAAATAAAAAACGCAAACTCTGGTGTGGAACCTATGCCCTTAACTCAAAGTGGGAATATCAATGTATCCCCATTATAGAAGATGATTCGCATAAAACTCCTAGTGGAACCAATAACTTATCCACATCTCTTCAATTAAATACTGATATAATTGGGAATGATTTGGAACAAAACAGGAAACAGGAGAGCTCTAAGTAGGGCAGTGGCAATCAAGATTATTTGGACGATTTTGTTTTGAAATGAGACAATTTGCAGCGTTGCAGTACACCCTACCAAAATAATGATAATAACAGCGGGCCACAATACACACAGGTAAATAAAAAAGAGAACAACTGAGCCCCTTATGTGGGAATAATAAACAATACCCTATGGAAAGCAGCCAAGCCCCAGGAGCATTAGCCTTTGGAACGTGGGACTCGGGGGCAATCTGACATCTTCTTTTCAGAACTTCTCAACTGACATTAGAAGCACTATAGTATCAGTCGAATAAAATGGAGGTGCAAATAGATCTTCTCAATGTTACGGCATCTTCAGTAGCAGGATTTGACCAGAAGCTAGACACACTAAAGAACCTAGTAATACGGACTCAGGCACAACCAATAGCACCATATACAGATTGTAATTGTGCACCATTGATTAACAAATTGGCTACAATTCCAGAAGTATTAAATACAATAATCGAGGACGTAAGAGGAAATCTACAAGCTTATGGAAATAAAGAATATTCGATGGAGGATGTAACAGAAAACCTAACTACAAGTAATAACTAAATCCTTCAAAATAACATGGAGATAATGGATAAAAAGAAGGAGGAGCTAGAAGAGAATTCAGCATCTCTTGTAACACCTTCAGTACCCCGAATGTCAAAAAGACATAGCAAAAAACAATGGAAAGCAAGAAATAAAGTAAAAAACAGTATAATTAAGTATAATTACTGTATCTCCTCAAAAGACAGTAACAGGAAATAGTCTACTGAATTTAAACAAAGCTATTAAAGTAACACAGAATCAGCCTGATAAAGCTACAGAAGTAAAGAAAACACTTTACCCTTTGTTCAATAAAAAACTGCCTGAAGCTAACATCGAAGAAGTAAATAACACCACTAAAGAGCTAAAAGACCAACCAAAAAAGTTAAAAACTGAAGAACAACACCAAATTGTCAAGCCAGAAGTGGAAAGAAATAAAAAGATGGCAAACTGAATTATTGCAAAAGGAAAGAATAGAGCTATTATCAAGGGTACTATGATTGATCAAGATAACTTGAGAGCTCCGGAAAATAAGTGGAAAATTGAGGTACCTCAGAATCAGGATATTGACGGAAGCTAGAATAATAACACATTGGATAGTTTAATTAAGAGTCAACAACCAACCACACTAAGGACTTGGGATCAAAAGTTAGAAAACCAAATAGGAAAATCCAGAGATCTGGAATTAACTAACTATCCTAATACTCTGCAAAACAAATTTGGTATTAATCAAGAACTCCGCAGTAAAAGCGAGATACATAAAGAAGAAGGGATACAACTAATTTTAAGCCAGAATACCAGTCCAGGAGCAAGCATGATATCTTGAACTGGGGTAATATCCTTAAACTTTGTAAGACAATTCCCTCATTAGAAATAATTAGAAGTGAAGATATAGAAGCAATTGAATTTTTACCCAATAAAGTAGATAACCAAGAACTGACACTGGTATCCTGGTAATCTACTGGCATAGTAGACCTAATCCTACACGAATATGAAGTATTTTTGACCTGGGGAATAAGAATCACAAGTCTACTTCAACTCTCCTATCGAAGCCCATTTATTTCCCCCAAAAAATTTGTGGGTCAACGGAAAAGGTCAGACAACAAGCAGGCATATTCAATACTGAAAAATCCAATTGGGCAAAGGTTCTATATTCACTACGGAATATAAAAGAAAAGAAGTGGAGGAATTACAATTTGGGTGACTGACAGCAGCGCTACATGGAGTAAACCAAGCTTGACAAAAACAACCTAATGGTGTCCAGGAAGAGATATTTAATCTGAGAGAAAGGATTGAAATATGGTCTTGGAATATAAAAGGTATACAATCAAAATGTAAAAATGACTACAATATCGGGCAATTTTAAAATAATTCTTCTTCAGGAGACCTGGGCCTCCTATCCTTTTACACTAGAGTGCTTTATGGGATATTATAAACCTGCTACGAAAGTAAATAAATATGGTAGAGCCTGTGGAGGTTTGGCAACCTTTATTTCAATAGATTTAAAAGTTGAAAGCGATTTAGTAGTTCTAAATATTTGTAACTCTCTAATAGTCAAGTTACATTATAAAGATAAAAACAAGACAAAATCACTTTTATTAATAAACGTATATATTCACCCTGATCCTAGTTCGAGGAAAACAATGGCTAGTAATTTAACTACTATTTTACAACAGCAATTGAATAAAGATATGCAACGTGAGATTATTATTTCAGGTGACTTTAATATGAATTTGCTGTGGCCATATGTTAGAGCTAAAGTTATACAACAAGAGGAATATTTATGGGCGATACCTGATCATCCCCCAATTAAAGACTCTAAGCGGCCAAAAGGTGTAATTGGAAAAAACGTATTAAAAGATCTGGAATCCTTGGGTCTAAGGGTTCCAAATGGAGGATTACTACAAGTTTCACCCCCTGCATGGACTTACCATTCATTTGGTAATAAATCCCAGACTGATTATTCAGTAGTATCTCTCAATTTATTTCAGAAGAGATCATCTTACCAGATTGCAGAACCAAATTGGAGTGATCATAGCCAACAAATAATTGAGTTAAAACTAAACTATGTACGACATGAAAATTATGGGACGCATCCAGGTGACATAACCACAGTAAACTATAAGAGACTTAATTGGTCGTAAACCTCTAAAACCTTGATTATAAAAACAGCACAATCGGCGGTTCAACATTGTTTTGAAAATGACACTCTCAATGCAGTTGGAAAATGGACCCTTTTCACACAAAAATTAATGACAAACTACACTAAAAAAGAAAGTAATAAATATCAACAAAATAAAAAGTCACAGGTACATCTACTAAGGAGAGAGCGTAATAGAATATTGTGACTGGTAAAGAAGTGGCCAGGCAACCAACATTATTGCGGTAAATTAAAGAAAATTAATACAGATGTGAGAAAACTAATTTGGAAAAAGAAATCAAAATTAAAACAGGCCCTTTGGGCAAAAGCCCTATATACTAGCAAAAAGAACAATACAAGAGAATTTGGGAAATTGATTAATAACCTGAATAAAGCTAGTGGGACAACAACATCCTCTATAATAACTGAAGCTGGTTGGGTTAAGTTTTTACAACTTCATTTGAATTATAATCCAGATATGTAGTTTAACCCAGGTCCAAATAATACGATACGAGTGGCGGATAACAAGGGAAATGAATTGCATATAACTGAAGACCAAGTATGTAAGCTTATCTGTAAACATAGACCTGATGGAGCCCCTGGTCCCAACGGGATCCCAACTGCACTCTATAAACAGAATGTTCCTTTCTGGGCAGGTTAACCAAGTACTGCAAACATCGATCATACCGGAGTCATGGAAAGGTTCGATAGTATCACCTATCTATAAAAGCAGAGAGTGGGAACAACCAACAAACTATCGACTGATAACGTTGCAAGATACGGAAGCCATGCTGGTTGCAGGAATCCTCCTGTCTGAATTAACAGAATGGGCAACAAAAATGCAGATAATTCCACTAAATCAATCGGGCTTCATGCAAGGACAAGGTACGACAACCAATATTTTAATACTTGCAATCATAATTGAAAAATACAAACTGAGGAAACAACAGCTATACTTATGTTTCATGGATTTTAAATCAGCTTTTGACTGTGTAAACCAGCAAATTCTCTGGCGAAAATTAGAAAAACAAGGAATCGGCCCGGGCCTCTTAAAAGCACTTCAATTACTATATAGTGAGACCTGGACTAGGGTTCGATTAGGTACAGCCACGCAATTATCTAGAAAAATTGAAACATCTCAGGGTTTGAAACAAGGATGCGTATTAGCACCCTACCTATTTAATTTATTTTTATCTGATTTAACTGAAGTTTTAGATCTATTATATGCCGATAACGTTATTTTATTAAGTCAAACAAAAATAGGAATACAATGTCTGATAAATAAAATATCAAAATACTGAATGGAGAACAGGATGGTAATAAATGAAGCTAAAACTAAAGTAATGGAAGTCAATAACAAGGCATTGGAATGCAATCAAAATAAATTGTATTTGCAAAACCGACAATTAGAACAAGTGAAAACCTATAAATACCTGGGTGTCTTGTTTGATGATAGGGGCTCATTTTGTCTATATAAAGCAGAGCTGATAAAGAGAAGTAACTCCCTTTAATGGCATTTCGTACACTGCAGAGATCCGGGGGGGGTCCTAGTTATCTCCCACTGTTAAAGGTAATAAATGCAAAAATGATGACCAGTGTCACGTACGGCAGCGAAACACTCTGTGGCAAGGACTCTATACTTTTAAATAATGCTATTACCAAAGTTTTAAAATTTCTGTTTTGGCTCTCCGTCAATGCTTCACCGGAACAAATGAGATTGGAATCTGGTATATCCTACCAGCAAATTGCAAGGATGGGTCTATATATACAAGTATGGAAACAAATAAGAACTAATACCTTAAATCCTATGTGTTGCTTATTCTGGCAGGAAATACTGCAGAATCAAAAGTTACAATTTTGGAAGTATTTACAAATTGCACTGAAGGAATTATCAGCACACAAGGTTTGGGAAATGGCTATAACACCAGCATCCTTCAAAAAGACAATTAACAGAATAACAAAACGATTGTCGCTGTTGAAAGTTAAAGAACTGCTTACTAAAAGAGCACATGCATTGATGGTCATAAATGAGTACAAGATGCTCAAATCGCAGCCTTTTTTTAGAGTTACCTTGGACTGCAAAACATAAATATGTATTTATTAAAGCAAGATTTGGCTATCTCCCAGGATCAATGTTTGCAATGCCATGGCTGCAACCATCTAAGCCGACTCCTTGCAGACTGTGCACTGAATGAGAAGAAAATATGATTCACTTAGTTTGTATATGTACAGAAATGAAGGAAGAAAGAAGTAGATATTTAAAAAACTATTTTAACATACGAGGAGTGCAAACTTGTAGACAAGCTCTGGTAATTTGTTTTAAGCCAACTGACATAATCATGAATACAAATGTAAAACATTTTCGATTTTAACAAAAGAGAAATTAAAAGTCTGTGATTTGAGCATAGTAAATTTGGTAGTTTAAATCGGTTAATACAGAAATCTAATTTGCACAGGCCAATTTGAACATAATTTATGGGGTGTAACTTGTTTTTTTTATAAAAAGTAAAGAACTGTAGGTTTGTAATATAGAGGAATTAAATTTGCCCACATTATTTTTTTCTCTTGGCCTTCGGTAATAAGAAACTGTTTTTTATTATGGCTGTGTGGTATTGATGATTTTACATTTTATGGTTTTAATTAATCAAGCAATAAAGATTTTTGATTGATTTAATTGATATTTTTACCTGCTTCCCACCATTACACGCTACTATGCACATTTTACCATTGTTCATAATGCTGCAGTGATGCACTGTTTTTTAGTCTTAACAGTGACACAGAAGTGCACATATTTGTCTGATTCTCATAAAAAATGTTTTTTCTAAACCACTCTTGTCTCTACTATGCTGCCTAAACAACAAATGCACCTGAACAATGCATTCCTTTACCATGCATGCCTTTACCAGTCAATTTTGTGGTAAAGGCATGACTGGTAAAGGAATGTGTGATAAAGATCACACCTCCGGATACTCCACTCCAGTCTACTCTACTCCACTCCATTCTACTCTACTGTAGTCCACCTAGTTTACCCCATTCCAATCTGCCCCACTTCATCCCACGGTAACCTACCCCACTCCCCCTTGATCTACCCCACTTCACTCTACTCCACTCCAATGTACCCCACTTCACTTTACCACAATCTACCCTGATCTACCCCACTCTAGTCTACCCCAATCCATTCCAATCTACAGCACTTTACTCCAGTCTGCCCCAGCCTACTCCATTCTACCTCACCCAACTCCACTCCAATCTGCCCCACTCCACTCCAGTCTACTCCACTCCACCACAGTTTATCCCAATCCACCCACCCCAATCTACCACAATTCTGTCTACCCCACTTCAATCCAGGCCAGTCCGGTCCACTCCACTTCATTCTACCCCACTTCAATCTACTGTACTCCAATCTACCTCACTCTAAACTACAGTCTACTCCAGTCTACCTCACTCTATCCCAGTCTACCCCACTACAATCTACTACATTCTACCTCAAGCTACCTCACTCCACTCTTCCCCAATCTACCCCACTCCACTCTACTCCAGTCTACCCTAATCTACCCCACTTCAATCTCCTGCACTCAAATTTACCCTAATTTACCCCATCTCACTCCAGGCCATAAACTTTTAGCCATGCTGAACAGCAGTCACATTGGTGTACAACATGGCTAAAATAAATTGCCAATAGACAATGCTAGTTTGCCTTAGGAGCCCAGCATTGTTTGCTGTTGCTCTGCCACCAACTGCAAGGCCAAAGCTATGCCCGTACATGTCAATGCTACTATGCAGGAATTGTGCATGTGAAAGATGGCATGAACCTGGCCTCAGTTTCATCAAACGGATTTTTGGAGCCACAGGCAAGACATATTTTGGGGTCTCCTGTTTGTAATTCTACTGCCAATTTTCTGGAAACGAAAGCCCTCATTTATTTCATTTTTTTTTTATTTTTTTAAAACCTTTATTATTCGCAGTTGCATCATCTTACAATGTACATTCACCATCCAAGGTGTCGAATCAGTTAGACAATAAGCACACGTTTCCAGATGGTAGGACACGGCCATTCAGCCGGCAACCCGGAGGTCCGGCGGCGTTGTGCGAGTTGACTTTTTTACAGGAGTTAGGTGCGTACATTGTTAACAGGTAGGCCTATGGTGCTTTTCGGTGTTTTGTTGTGGTGTTCCTTATGCGCGTTGTCAGCAATAGAGGGTGGCGCTGTGTTCCAGCCCACACCGCGGCTATTTCGGTTGCCACCCAGGCCCTCAGCTTAAGTCGTACAGGACACCGTGGTTACCCCCAAGTGCAAAGGCCTCCGGGCAGCTTAGCGCCAGCGTCGTGCTCATAGTGTAGGCTGGAGCTCGACAAGGACGGTTCGGTATAGCTCACTGTGGCATATATGGCAACACATATATCCGGCGAGTCCAGCTTGCAGCTTCGCAGTTCAAGTCTATATGTGTGCTACGTGGCGTGCATCCGTCCCTCCAGCACTGTGCCCCTCAAGCCGCTAAGTGTCTGGGCACACCTGGTATGCAACACAGTGCGCTCTGGGCAAGATCTTTCTACACTTTCCAGGCGTATCCGTCCCTCGCAGGGAGTGTGCGCCATCGCTGTCTTATCATCGGTAAGCGGGGCGCGCTAGGTAGGGCAGCGTCTCGGGGGCGCCGGACGACGCAGCCTTCGCCTGTTATTTGCGGTTAGGTAGGGATCCGGTCAGGGAACTTTAACCAATAAACAAACTGTTCCCTGTGCATGTGCGGCGATAGGGGGAATCGAGGTTAGGGTCGTAAACTCAGGCGGGGTCGAGGGGAAGGGGGGAGGAGGGAGGAGGAGATCATTCTGCGTTGGAGCGGGAGGCGACATCAGCTGTCGAGAGGGGCACAGCGGGACCATGCGATATACGCGGGAAGCAGCAGGCCAGAGGGGGGGGGGGAAGGGGGCTGTCAGGAAAGCTGGGATCCCATAGCGCCGGTGCTCGCACCCATTTTCTCTATGTGTAGGGCGCTCCTCTGCCCCAGAGAGGGAGCGGCTGGGTAGAGTGGAGTGGTCATGCCTTCCCGTCCGGGCCCGCAGCCGGCCATCGTGCGCGTTGCTTCAGACTGCGGCGGCAGCAGTCACTGTGCTCACGCCATAGTTGCACAGCGAGCAATTCCCGGCAGCAGTCTCATGTAGGGTGGAAGTAGGGGGCACCGGGGGCAAGCAGAAGGGGGCGGGAGCTTACTCCGTCGCGGTCTTAGGCCTGTCGCTGCCCAACCAGCAAGGGAGCGGCAAGCTCCAGGGACTCAGGTTATCCCTCGGTCTTGGCAGGCCACCTGGAACGCTGTGAGGAGGTTATCCCAAAGCTGGGCGATGGGGAACTTCCGGAGCCCCGCAGTTTCCTCGCGAAGAAGGACCGCACTCTCCGCCCGCGCCCAATTAACGAAGGAGGCTTTCCAATGTCTGATGTGTGGGGGGGCTGCTGCCTTCCAGTGCTTAGTGAGCAAGCGTTTGGCCGTTATAAGACCCATGTCCCAAAAGCGTGCCTGCGCTTTGTTATCTTTTGTGCGCTTATACAACCCTAGTATGCATGCTTCCCATGTGGGCGGTAGTCGTCCGTCTGCGCCGCGCGCGAGCAGTGCCAGTACGTCGCCCCAGTATGTCTGTATATCAGGGCAGTGCCATAGCATGTGTAAGAGGTCCGCTCCCGGTAGCGAGCACCGCTGGCAAGCTGCATCTGTCCGCGAGAAGTATCTGTTAATCTTTTCGGGCGTGAGGTATGCGCGCTGTAGTATGTAGTATTGTATAATTTTAAAGCGGGGGTTGCGTGGGATGTTGGTCGGGCCGGCTAGTATCAGTGCCCATTCTTTGTCTGTCCAGTCTCCTCCCCTGTCTGTCGCCCAGCGCTCCCTCAGTGTTAATGTGGATGGTTGCGAGTGCGCCTGCAGTGCCTGTGCTAGCCAGTGTACGATGTGCGCACCATTACCCATAACGTGTAGGTATTGTATGAAGGTATGCGTCGGAGGTTCCACCGCCATGTCGCCCCAGGAAGTCGTGAGTGTGTGTAAGAGGGAGGCATGCAGGAGGAACTGCCCCGCCGGGAGAGCCGCGTCTTCAGCTAGGTTGACGAATGTGAGTAAGTCGCCATCCGCATACAGATCGCTCAGCGTATCCACTCCCGCTTGTTCTCAGCCAGCTAAGTGGACCTCTGTGAGCGGCCCCGTCGGGCCAGGCATGCCCAAGAGTGGCAAACTCGGGGCATATGGCGTAGTTGCGCGCGTAAGACGGAGGCACCGCAGGAAACATCTGCGCGCTACCACCAGGTAGATCTGTGAGTGGCAGGGCGTGCGGGTTATCGGGTGGAACAGCGTATTTATTTGCGTTCGTGTCCAAGCAGCCGCGTGCGAGGCGGTGTCCTCAAGTTGCTTGCCGCTCAGCCATCCCGCCACCCATTGCATCTGTGCCGCGAGGTAGTACAGTTCCATATTAGGGACCGCCAAGCCCCCCGAATCCGTGGGCATGTATAGTTTAGCCAGCGCCACTCGCGGTCTCCCCTTGTTCCAGATGAGGCTACGCAACAACACCTCTAGGTCGCGGAATAGCTTGGTGGGAACATACAGAGGCATGTTCGCAAAATAATAGAGTAGGCGAGGTAGCACTATCATTTTGGTCAGTGCCACGCGACTAGGCACGTTAAGGGGTAAGGTGTTCCAGAAGCCAACTTGTGCTCGGACTGAAGCGATTGCGCGAAGGAGGTTCCCCTCCAGGACATCTGCTGGGGTTCTGTAGATCCTTATCCCCAAGTAGCGGAAGGTGGTGGGATGCCATTGCAGCCTGTCCCCTCTCAGCCGGATGTCGTATTCAGGCGTTTCTGGGCTAAAGGGATAGGCCCCCGATTTGGCCCAATTGACTCTAAGGCCCGATACCTCCTCGAAGGTGCGGAAGATGTCAGTGAGGGAGGCAGGGATGGCAGTCATGTCCCTGACGTACAGCAGCAAGTCATCCGCATACAGTGACACCGCATGCAGACCGTCCGCCAATGGAATTCCCCATTCCAGCCCGTGCGTCCTGAGAGTCGCGGCCAGGGGTTCCATGGTCAGAGAAAACAGCAATGGCGACAGTGGGCAGCCCTGGCGAGTGCCTCTGCGGACCCGGATGGCAGCTGAGAGGAGGCGGCCCGTACGGACTCGGACTGTCGGCCTGTCATAAAGCAGGTCAATCATAGCACTGTATCCCCCCCCCAGCTGATACTTCTCTGTGACCGCCCTCAGGTACGGCCACTCGACTGAGTCGAAGGCCTTCTCCAGGTCCAGTATCAGGCATCCCGCTCTTGGCCACTGCTGCGTGGCGTATTCCTGTACCCGAAAGAGGCGGCGGATGTTGTAGGAAGTGTAGCGGGTGGGGACAAATCCATTTTGGTCTCGGTGCACCAGAGCGGGCACATGAGGGGCCAGCCTCCTGGCTAATGCAGAGGCCAGGATTTTATAATCCGTGTTCAGCAGCGCCAATGGGCGGTAAGAGCCCACCCGTGTGCTATCCTTGCCAGGTTTAAGAATAGAGACCAGCGTGGCTTCATTTAACGTTGGGGGCAAAGCGGCATCTTCCGCTGCCGCGTGGTACATTCGCAGGAGTTCCGGGACGAGGATGTCCGAGCCGGCCTTGTAAAGCTCAGCCGGCAGCCCGTCCAGGCCCGGGGTTTTGCCATTTGACAGGTTAAAGATGGCTTCTCGGAGTTCGTCTGACTCCAGCGGGGCTCCCAACTCGTCCTGCTGCGCAATAGTCAGTTGCGGCATTTGCAGGGGGTAGAGATAGCCGGCTATGTCAGGATGAGGAACTGATAAGCGGGAGCGATACAATGCGTCATAGTGAGCAGTGAAGGCGTCATGTATGCCAAGTTGCGTGTATACTAGTTCCCCCCCCCCCCCCCCCCCCCCTCCGTCCGTATGGCCGCCACCGGGGTCGAGCGGGCGTCTTGAGAGATCAGCCCCGCTAAAAGTTTGCCTGGTCTGTCGCCAAGGTGAGGTGTTCTCGCCGAGTGCGCGGCATAGTTGACATTGCGGAGTCGCTCCAAGAGGCGCGCATGCTCCGTGTGGGCCTCGTGTAGCGGGTCCCCGTCTCCATCTATAGCCCCCTCCTCCTGTGCAAGTAAGTCCGATTCCAGCCTAGTTAAGTCCCTCTCCAGTTGATGCCTCACGTGTCCTTGTGCATGCAGGCAGTGGCCCCGGAGCACCACCTTAAAGGCGTCCCACTCCACCTGTGGAGTGGATGCCTTACCGGCATTGTCCTCAAAATATTGCGCAGCGCGCGCAAGCAAGGCATCACGGAAAGCCGCGTCCAGTAACAGCGCAGGTTGTAGGCGCCATGTGGGTACGGGAGGGTGCGGGCGGACCCAGGCCATGGACATGAAGTGTGGGTTGTGATCTGAGTGCGTGCGGCCCATGTATTGTGTGTCTGTCACGTGGGGTAGTATGTCAGTTGATGCCATGAACCGGTCCAGGCGGACATGTAAGTCGTGAGCGCCAGAGTAGTAGGAATACGTCCGCGTCCCCGGGTTGCGCAGCCGCCATACATCATGTAGGTCCCATTGTGCGGCCCACTCCAATAGTGCTTTCGTTGCTCCTCTTGTAGAGGCGTTAGCCGGGGGTGGGAAGGAGCGATCCAGTGTTATATCTAGAGTGCAGTTATAGTCGCCCCCTATTATCCACGGGGTTGCATGCCAAGGTGCCATGGCCGCTGAGAGCCGCGCCAGGAAACCGCCCTGATCGACATTGGGGGAATAGAGGGACACCAGTGTAATAAGCTGGCCATCTAGCCTGCCCTGCGCAGCTGTATATCTGCCCTACCGGTCTACTACAGTTTCTGTGGTTTCCCAAGGAGTCCCAGGGCGGACCCATATCAGTGTTCCGCGAGCGTATGAGGAATATTCCGTAGCATACAGTTGCCCTCGCCATCTACGGCGCAGTGCCCGCACCTCAGCTCCATTCAAATGGGTTTCTTGGAGCAGCGCTATGTTGATTTTATGCCGCTTTAAAAACAAAAGCCCTCATGATGCCAAATAAACTTTCAGAAATGGGGTTCAGACAAACACTGTTGAAAAATATCTTTCAGCCCCCCGCCCCAACAAAATCCTTAAGATGCCTATGGGCAAAAAGAGAGAGCGAGACTCAGATGAAGGGGTAGGCAGAGCGGAAAGAGACTAAGGGATGGAAATAGACAAAGATGAGCTACATAGACAGAAAGTTTACTTTCCCAGGGGACCATTGGATGGTGGGGACCCTAGGAAATTGCCCACTGTGCCCGTGGTGTAAAACGTCTCTGCCGGGCCTAGCTTAATACGTGGTGCTGGGGCAGTACACTTGTTGAAACTAGGCATTAATGAGCTTGGTGATAAGCATGTAAGGGCTGGCTTGACCCACTGCAGGTTCCATTAGATTGGAACTTGTTTTTATTGAACAGATTGTCCTTGGCATTCTTCTGAACCATCTGAAGCGTTTGGAAATTTGCAAGACATGGAATAGAATTTAGGCCTCGAATGTCAGTTCTGTTTCAGGCGAAGAACTTCGGGTCCTTGCACAGTTTTTATCCAGGAAACCATGAAAACGTTATGCAAATTTGTGGGCGAAGGATCCAGTTATATGATGCTACTATTGCAGTTAGCACTGTGCTCACATCAGAATAGGAATTAATTTGAGACGGGGTGACCTTTACCAACTTCATAAACACACAGTTTGTTTTTAATGCAGTTTTCAATGAAATACTGCTTAACCCATGGCAGCTGTGGTATGAACAACAGGCAGTTCCCTAGAGAAGTGCTTGTTAGGTTCAACCTGAACCAACAATTGGAAAGTCAAGAAAACAACCAAATTAAAATCCCGAATCAATTTAGAAAAATAATTAAAAATGTAGTAAGTGGAAAATCACAAAACAATCAAAATCGGATAAAGAGAACTGGAGATATGAATTTAAAATGTTTAAGGCAAAAGGTGCATTGAATTAGTAAAGCATTAAACAAAAACATCAGTTCGTAGTTAACTAGGCCGTAGGTGTGATTTCGGGTTGATTGTGATGGAACAAAGATCAGGTAAGCCAAACCGGTCACACGAGTCAAACTTTTTACCTTAGGACCTAGTCTACTTTTTGGAGCTCAAAGTCTTACAGCAGAGCAAGGACCAAAGATGAAGCTGGTGCAGGTCCCATGAAGGTGGATATGTTGTTGTTCAACTTCGCTGAAGCAGTTAATTTTAGAGCCAAAATCTCTGTGCAAGACAAAGCTGGATTTCATAGCTGGCAAAGAGGCTTCGCTGCTGAGATAGGTTTGCTTTGCTGGCCTGGTCCAAGGTTAGGAATTTGTTGCTTTCATGGTTCTCCTATTTTACCAGCGAGAAAAGGCTGGAAGCAGTAGCCTGGAAGGGCGCCACAAGGTCCAGCTGACCAGGTGTCAGTGCAGCAAAAAGCTCAGAGCTAAACAGACCTGCTTGCCTCAAGTGTGCCATCCCTGAAAAGCCTCCTTCACCCAGTGCTCTAGAGAGGTGAAAAATGACTACATCCTGCTGTTCTCCCACTTCTGGGAAAGATCCTCCTGGTAACAGCTGCTGCCCTCGGGTCCCGCGAGCAGGCTTCTTGGTACCAGGACTCTGTCTAGAAAGGGGTCATGCAGAGTCTAGCCCACAGTGGTCAACTGTTCCTTCTTTGAGTCGGGAGTCCTTCTGATTTTTGTGTCACTGGAACATGCAAACAGGCAGCCAAATACTTGACCATTGGAGAGGAGTTCTAGCCCTGGGGTGCCAGCAGGTGTCAGCTGTTCTTGAGTCCTCTACTTCCAGCAGTCACATAGAGTCGTCATCTTTAAAGATGTTTTCTTCCCGTGTCAAGGAGTTTTCTGAGGAGGTGGTGGTGGAGTGCCAGTTTTATCCTGTACCCTAGCCAGCAAGTTGCAGCATTTTCTGCACCCAGTCCTGACTACTCTTGCACTGTTTTCACCTCAAACCCAGATCAGTTGACTGGGTGTGAGTGTTTGATTGGTTCTGATGCTCCGTCCATCACCACCTCCTTTTGTACCGCTTTGTTCGCCATAAGTTGGCAGGGTATGCTCAGACGTGAGTCCCTTGCTCACTTTGCCACTGGATTCAAGCGAGCCTGGCTGAAGACGGCTGAAATGCCAGAAACCAGTCCTAGGAAGCTTGTTTCCGGTCCAGGGAAGGCATGGCTTGGCTGTTCGGGCTGGACTGTTCCCATGAGGCACAGGGTCAGACTGATTTGCACATGGCCATGTCTGAACTGGGGTGGCAGAGTGGGCTAAAGAACGGTGATGGATCAAACCCAGATCTGTTGACTGGGTGTGAGTGTTTGATTGGTTCTGATGCTCCGTCCATCACCACCTCCTTTTGTACCGCTTTGTTCGCCATAAGTTGGCAGGGTATGCTCAGACGTGAGTCCCTTGCTCACTTTGCCACTGGATTCAAGCAAGCCTGGCTGAAGACGGCTGAAATGCCAGAAACCAGTCCTAGGAAGCTTGTTTCCGGTCCAGGGAAGACATGGCTTGGCAGTTCGGGCTGGACTGTTCCCATGAGGCACAGGGTCAGACTGATTTGCATATGGCCATGTCTGAACTGGGGTGGCAGAGTGGGCTAAAGAACGGTGATGGATTAAACCCAGATCAGTTGACTGGGGGTGAGTGCTTGCAATGTTCAACACTCCGTCCATCATTTCCTTTGGTTTTGCTTTGTTCGCCATAAGTTGGCAGGGTATGCTCAGACGTGAGTCCCTTGCTCACTTTGCCACTGGATTCAAGCAAGCCTGGCTGAAGACGGCTGAAATACCAGAAACCGGTCCTAGGAAGCTTGTTTCCGGTCCAGGGAAGACATGGCTTGGCAGTTCGGGCTGGACTGTTCCCATGAGGCACAGGGTCAGACTGATTTGCATATGGCCATGTCTGAACTGGGGTGGCAGAGTGGGCTAAAGAACGGTGATGGATTAAACCCAGATCAGTTGACTGGGGGTGAGTGCTTGCAATGTTCAACACTCCGTCCATCATTTCCTTTGGTTTTGCTTTGTTCGCCATAAGTTGGCAGGGTATGCTCAGACGTGAGTCCCTTGCTCACTTTGCCACTGGATTCAAGCAAGCCTGGCTGAAGACGGCTGAAATGCCAGAAACCGGTCCTAGGAAGCTTGTTTCCGGTCCAGGGAAGACATGGCTTGGCAGTTCGGGCTGGACTGTTCCCATGAGGCACAGGGTCAGACTGATTTGCATATGGCCATGTCTGAACTGGGGCGGCAGAGTGGGCTAAAGAACGGTGATGGATTAAACCCAGATCAGTTGACTGGGGGTGAGTGCTTGCAATGTTCAACACTCCGTCCATCATTTCCTTTGGTTTTACTTCACATATTCCCAGAAGCCCTAAAATAAAAATGTTGCCATGCTCAACCCGGAGGAGCTCTAGTCCTGTTCTAGCTACTTTGATGAGGCCATACTGGTTCTCTAGCTGTAGGGGGCTGGAGTCATAGAATCTAGGAGTGCATGGGAGCAGTTTCTGCCAGCCCCATTTAGCATTACTAAGTCAAAAAAAAGACGTTTTAAGGTGTTCCTTTGTTCTGCCACTTGCTCCAGTCCCCCTCCCAGGTGGGTAACTCCTTTTATTTGCCAGTGGTGACAACACCACTGCCGTCCTTGGCCCAGAAACCAACCCATTGTCCTATGAGAGCAGGGTCATTAACACTCCGCTAGGAATGTGTACTGAACCTCTAGAATAGAGTTGAATGGCAGACTGGTTCTAAAGCAGTTTTTTCTCATGCATCGCAAAGTCCACTTCCCTAAAGTTACTTTTCCATTAATGTTACCAAATATTTGCTTTTTACAAGTGAATTGATTTTTTAAACTAAGTGAAAATAACTTGGAACCATTTATCTGGCGTTTTACCAGTTGGAGGTATAACATTTTGATTTTATTTATTTATAGGTCTGTCCCTGGAAATGGCAGCTTAGCCTACACAGTGAAAACAGCTTTTAGGCAATTGTTTTTCTATTCCCAATATCTAGAATGCCACATTTTTATAAATAAGGCACCCAGCCCTGTGGGCTTACAAGGCACACGCTAGAGGTGACTTACCTTTTTCCTGCATGGCAAACCCCTTTACCCGTCATGTGCCACTACAGCTCCCCCAGAGGATACAGGTGCTCCCTGGGAAAATATATTTTTTGATGTGTGGGGGTGGTGTAAATGCATGCTACAGCCAGCACATGACTGTTAACTTCCACACCACTGGTGCAATTTCTGCAGCATTTATAACGGCCTCACTTTTGTATTAAATAAACCAATTGGGTAAAATCAATTGTACCATACCATTTTAGGGGTACAGCAAATACACTGTAGCACAGGATGCAGTTTCATAGCCACAGAGTCCCAATACCAGGGAAAATAGGGTCCAGAAAAAGTTGGTAATATCCGGGTGAATACACAGAAAAAGTGATTTTGCTACAGCGATTGAAGTTTTGTATTTATTGTAAGGAGCAGTTTTAACACATCTCACTTTTGACATGTTTTGCAGAAAGTGCATCATAATGGGGACGTTTTTAAAGTATTAAAAGGACTCTGTAAAAAGTGTGAATTTCTACTTTCTACAATATGCGGTTAGGCAGCTGGGAGAGGAGCTCCACAAGTGCCTTTAATGAGACAGTTCATTAGCTGGTGTACCCACCATATGCTGCAAATTAGATAATATTAGCACTAGCTAGGGACTCCGGTTTGGTGCTTTACTTCCACCGTAGACCTATTCTCCTAAAATAATGAGTGTCTTAAATTGAATTAGAAGTTTGAAAATGTGGCTATTTTAAACCTTTTCAATAACAGCTTTATTATTTGTTAAAACACAAAAAGTTCTGTCTCCTGCACAAGTGCTTCTAAAGGCTTCCACTGCAGGGTAACAACACTGGCTATTTGTTGCATTTTAAGCCTTCTGATTGGCTGTACCAATGCAAACCTCACATTCCTTGTAATCGAATCTGAGAATGCCAAGAAATGTCAAAATAACATCACAACTTTGTACCGCTGATTAATCATCTCTGAATCTGTATATCTCAGAAGGCTATGTGAATTAATGGTAGGTTACACAGGAATTCCTACAGAAACAATTATAATTTGTGCAGAAATATTATTTGGTTGGCTTACTTTCTGTGACGTCATTATGCACCCATTCATCAGTCTCCGTTTCTTCTGTTTTGCAGCGGCTCTTTCCCCAGGCTCCGACAGCCATTCAAGCATGGAGCTTCCACCAGTGTCGGAGCAGATCATGCAGACCCTCGTCGAGCTGGCCAGGTCCTTTCAAGAGATGGCGGACCGCTGCCTACTGGTGCTGCACTTAGAAGTCAGGTACTGTCGACGAACAAGTGGCGATCACCTGAAATTTCTAAGATGTTGATGTTAGTCGAACTGATGCAGTTGGGCAACAGGGGAGGAAAGAGCGAGTGTACAACTGAGGCTTCTCAACGGGGGCGTTTAGGTGCTTCTCACCTGGGTGGTGACTGAAAGGGCATACATTGGAGGCAAAGTCAGTGGTGTTTTAGTCTCTACTTACATGTGTCTCCGCCCCTGCTGGCATTTCAGATGCAAATGCCTCAATATTCATATTCCCATGTTTTCCTTACCAGCCAGTTCTCCTTTGGGGAGGTACAAGTTGGCTGTGCACCAAACCAACAGAATTGCCTGAAGAATAAAGAGTTAGAATCAAGCTCGTAAGTGGTAGGTGGGGGTGAGACCCACAGGTGTATCTTGATCTGTAAATTTGAGTGGCATGAACCTCAGATTTCTCAACAAACACCATGGTGTACCTGTAAAGCATTATGCAGTGAGCGGTGGGGCAAGGGAGATGATGGAGGTTTTAGTGATTGGGTAATTGATATCCGAGTGGGAAAAAGTTATATTTAGAAAAATAAACAACCTTTCAGAAAGAATTCTGATCTAGACGACTAATCTGCTCTCTGTGCAGTGGGGAAAAGAGCACGAGAAAATAGAAGATCTGCCACTGAAACTTTGGCTGTAATTTTAAAGTTGGCCGAGGGCGGTGGTGGCTTCAGTTGACCAAGGTAACTCCTTCTCCCTCCCTGCCACCAAATTCAAGGCATAAACAGGGACAACACCTATTAGGTGGTGGTATCTCTGCTGCTGCCAGGAGTCCTCCATACCCCTGCCTTATACGAAATGGCAGTATCAGCCATCTGAATTTTACTTGGCCTATTGGGGCAAATGGATGATGATGTGGCTCCCTAACTCCGCTCTAGTGGTAGGCACCTGTCTCCCTCTTGCCTGAGTTCCGGGAATCCACATTCCCATCTCTAGCATGAGCAGTGGGAAAATAACTGGGATTCCCTGAGCTGTTTGGAAAGAGCTATAGTTTCCCGTACCCCTGCACACAAAGGTACCTTAATAATCTCAGGTAGTACCTTCCCTCGGGTCTGCAAACATCCCCATAACCAAAGAGCCATCCGTATGACTTCCCTTGATGATACAGTGCATGCATAGTACTGGTTCAGAGATTCCCCTTTTATCATGGAGAGCTGCTTGCATTCCCATGGAAGGTAAGCTTTGGGCTTCTCAAAGAGCCTTGCAGCCATAGGCCCTGTGGGACCTCGGCATCACCTCCCCATGACCCCAGGATTCTCCCTTCACTGCCTTGTCATACAAGGGATACATGAGGTCTCGCCAAGTGCTGTATCTACAAGGCAGCCTTTCAGGGCTACCTGATGGAACACGTGCAGGAGCACCAGATGATGTTTGCACTGCCATACATATGTCTATCATGCCCCCTGCCATTCTGCTGTCATGTCCTGGCCACCCAGGTATTTGAGGGCAGTTACTGCCAGTAGTTGCGGTATGGGAATGGAGGGTTTAGGTCTGGGTGGAGGTGCTGTCTCTGTGCAAATGGAAATTGAGGCCTTCTTCACCTGCAAGTGGCAGGTCCCAATCCCAACGAGATAGTTCAGGAGTTAGTCAGCTGGTCCTTTTACACAGTACATTTTTCTGTTGACATCAGCGTCTACCAATTAAGATGGTACACATATTAGTAAATTGTATATGTGTTGGCCAGTTAAAACCTGATTACAAAAAAGGTGATGATAGAATATGATGAGGAGGTAGGGTCCACATTATGCGCCATATTCACAACGGTTTTGCTGTGATTTCCACTTGTAAAACTCCTGGCTTACTCCTAAAACTGAACAGTAAACCATTTGAACCATAAGAGTAAGTCACACGCACTCTTTGCAAAATCTTTCTTGTACACTACCAAAATATCCGATCTACTGTGTGTTAATTACTCCCTTTATTTTCTCGTGTCTTTTGTGTGTGATTGTGTGTGAGAGATGATGCAAGATTGGTCTAAACATGTGAAAGATTTAGAGGAACAAGCTTCTCTGATTTGCAGAAGGTTAAATCAGACACACCCATACCCAACTGAGCATCACTATACCCACGTACCAACTAGAGAATATATTAGGAGGGTGGTGTAACACCCCAAGGACCCCCACCCTTGAAACTATGCCCCTGGCAGCACCGGATAACACACGCTTCTTCTGAAGAGACCATTCCAGTGTTTTAGTGTATTTATTTAGCAATGAAAAATCTGGACTGGATGAGCTACTTACGCATGGAATTTGAAATCTTAAGAGCTATGCACAGGGCTTTAAATGGACCGGTACTGTAGGGTACTGAGTACCAGCACTTTCTTATTTGACGCTTCTCAAGATTGACGTAATACTTTTAATTGGAGAGTGGCCCGGGGGCAACGACAACTGATGGCGAGCCCCCATGACAGGTGCGGGCCGGTTCGGACCGGTGCCTGGCGTCACCAACGGTGGCACCGCAATTTCGAATTTTCGCTTGCCGGACACCCATGATAAGTGATTGGCCGGTAGGCCAGTGGGGGGGCCCTGGGCGGTCACAGGGGCAGCCAGGCGAGGATAAAATGGGGAGTGCATTCCCACAGTTACCTTGTTTCCCTCTCCTGGCTGCCTCCGATGACATTGTTGCTGTGCCCGGGCCCTGGACCATGCCACGCTGCTGCCCTGAATGCGGCGGTGAGGCTGCCTTTTTTCGCTGCCCTGAGTGCGGCTGTGAAGCTGAGTTCTTTGTTTTCCCTTTTTGGGAATCAGGGCTGCTCGCCTCACTGAGGCTTAGAGTCTCTCTATTGGCCTGATGGGAGGAAGCCTCCGGGAGGCTCTGGTGGCGGCAGCCGTTGAGGAGCCATTTTCCCACTGTTGCTTAGAGGTCCCGCCAGTTGCAGCTGCTGGGGACCTCGTCTGGATGTGGCCGTTGCGGGAGCGGAGGTGAGGTTGGGAAGGTCCAAGAGTTGGGCGCCTGGCTTTCCTGCTGGCTTCTGCCGCAGCTTCCTCGGGGGCAGAACAATGTTTTTCTTGTTTGACCCATGCTTCCTTCGTCTGTGCTGCAAAAATCTTTTGAATGGCGGGTGCATTGAGTGTGCAGTGGGTGGTGCTGCTTTGCAGCTGTTGACATACCTGTGGGAAGCTTTGTGGTTGGCTTGGGGGTGGTGAGAGGTGTAGAGTCTGGTGGCCGGTGGCTTCTGGTGGTTGGAGTTGTATGTAGAGGCGGCTCGCGGGCACGCTGTGGCTAAATACGTAGGGTGGATGTGGCAGGACTGGTGAAAATTCGGCATTGGTCTATGCGTGTTTTGGGCATCTTTCATTTAGTGACTGAATGGCACCCGTGATCCCATGTGGAGGGAATCTGAGTCTCTGTATTCTAGGCAGTGCCAAGTATTGCCTTTGCATTTTTTCCTTCAGAGCGTGATGGCTGAGGAGCTCAGGATGGTCTGTGCTGGATGTTTGGTGAAGGTTTTTCACCCGTTCTTCCTTGTCACCTAGACCTAGAACCGATGTAAGGTTATTCTCGCACTCTTTCCTGCTTGCTGGTGACCCTGTGACCTGTTGGTCCGGGCGAAACTTTCCAAAAATGCTACAATGTTAAACTAACTTGAAATGAACCTTGCTTGGGTTGAGAATGGTAAAAGGTTTGAGAAATGAAATATGTTTGCAATGTGAACCACTGTCCAGGATGTTCATGTGACATATTGGCAACAATACATTTGGAGGATGAACATGCAGCTTTGGAGACTGGGTGCGCGGCAGAGGCGAGAGTCTTGGATTGACTTGCCTCTTTGCTGGAACCGACTCATTGGTGGAGATGTATTTTATGGATGTACTCGAGTGGTGAGTGGAGGTTCCATAGTAAGTTGTGGGGTCTCGTGGGGCTCATGGCCTTCGTGTCCTGTGCCAGCTTTGCATTGAAGGCTGTTCTGTTCAAATGGAATCCTGGGTTGCCATTGAACCTTGGGAGGCGCACTGTTGTGGGAGTTTATGATACAAGGTCATGTGGGGTTGTTTCATTCAGCCAGCCGGCTTCCTGCGCCGCGCATTCATCGCCTTTGAAAGTAATGATGCTGAGGGATGATCCTTCCCCGAGTGAGCTAAGAAACAAGAATGATAGCAAGGCTTAATTTGATTAATAATAATAATGAATATAAATTAGAGGACAAAGGGCAGGGAGCCATTCTACAAATAAAGGAGTACAACTTTGCTAACAAGTGCTATTAAATATCATGAAGAAGTAATTTGCGAGGTGGCTTTTTCCAAATGTGGGCACAGCATGGCGTGTGTTTTCAGGCATATGCCTTCCGCTACTGCTTGGTCTCTTCTCAGGCCCGGTATAGTTAAGTTTCAAATGTAGTGGTTAATTTGTAAACATTTAGGTGCCAGGGCTCTTATGGGAAGGCTACGGCAACATAAAAATATCTATTGTTGCTGCCAAGGACAGTGCCAACACAACTACTAACGTTGCACTTTTGCAGGTGTTGCAATTCATACTATTCCATGCCCCTAGTCTCTAAGAACGGCTTGTGTGGCAGTTATTAATCATTGTTAGTCTATTTTGAATTAATGACCAGCTGTTGTTTTGATCATCCCTATTACGCTCACCTGCTCTGCCATGGGGCAGGCGGTCATAAGTGAGGGTGCTGACAATTAAGTTCCGAAGCTGAGCACCGGAAACCACCAGCTCAAATTAACCCTTAGTTTGTGGGGTTGTCGTGGGGGTGTAGAGCAGCATTGGGACTCCCGCTGCAGCGATTGTCCCTAATCTCTCACGGTACTCCATTACATGGCCCCGCAGGATGTCGTCTGCGCCAGGGGTCCAAGGTTTGGCCCGGTTGCCCAGGCCCATCCCCATTGGGTGCCGGGGGGGGGGGTCCCTTTTTGGGTTGGTTCTGGCATGGTGGGGGTCCAGTTTTCATGCTGGCCCACGCTCTCTCTATCTTGAGGGGGCAGGTGAGTTTGCCTTGTGATATGCAACTTGCGTTTGGAATAGTCAATGTCATGGTGCCTGGGGGGTAGCCAGCCATGACTCCTTTTGAGGATCTGTTGCTAGGAAAGGACATGTATTAGTTCCCCTTAATCAATGTCTCTTGATGTACATATTGTAAATGCCATGTGAAAGTTTGGATAATCAAATAATTTTGTTGCTATAAAATGTTGTGTTTATGTTGATTGTAATAAATGCGGCCTGACAATTGTATATTCTGTAACACAGTGATGGTGTCTGCGTGTCTCTGTCTCCCTTAAAGGAATTCCCATTTGAGGGGAGGGATGATTTGGGTAGGTCTCGGGCCGGTCCCCCCACCTGTACCGGCACTTCTCAGAAACAAGCAGGTACTCTGGTGCAGGGGACCTGCACTTCTATTTTCCCATTTCAAGCACTGGCTGTACTTCATCTCTGGCCATGAAGGGTAAGTTGCTGTACATGTGATCATGTGCCCATATCCGTCAAATGGTAAGGACCTCCTTGCAGTATCAGAGTGATCGTGCATGTGTATCCTACTGACCAGGATGTTGGATACTTGATCAGAGATGAAAAGGTGAGCTTCAGTTACCTTCTTGACATTCACCAGCTTGGTCAGGTTGTAGATCTTAAATCATGACAGTTATAAATGATATAACACAAGTTTTAAACACATTCAATATGACTGTCCAGTCATGGCTATTACCTCAGAAGATATAACACTTACGTAGAATAACCTGGGATTGTTGTACAGTAAAAAGGATCAGTAGTAAAAGTTTCAAGTATCTAGCCCTGTCCTTTGAAGAGCTATTGTGGATAATAGTGTTCAGGATCAGGGTACTGTCAGTGAATTATTTTAGTAGACCATATGTTCTAGGGAAGTATGGTTCAATATAGGGCTTTACATGAGCAGGTACTGAGCAGTGGCGTAATGAAACTGGACCCCCCTCCCCGCCCCCATATACAAAGTTCACGGGGGCCTCCCTGGCCCACCATCTAGCACTTTTGCTGAGGGGGGGAGGGCCTGGAGCTCCCCGCCTCCTTTGCACACAGCGGGGGCTTGAGTCACGCGAGTGGTAGTGACAACTGGCACTCCTTTCATTTGAGAGGGAGAGTGCAATCGTCTTAGCAGGGCCGCAATACTTTTAGTAGGAGCGTACCGGCACTTTTCAGGAGCAAACATGTTCTCTGTGAGGACCAGCACGTTTACATTTGCATCTAAAGTGCTGGGCAGTATTATCCTATGAGAAATAAGTGGTGTGTATAGCAGCACAATGAATACGGCCAGAGCAGTCAGAGTGCCGTTTACAGTCACGTTAGAATGGAAAAGGAGGTACAAATGTCTGTGCACGTGCTCACACAATGAGCAATGCGCACTCTTTATTTAGTAAAGCACTTGACAACAAATAGCATGGATCAGTACGTTTTCTGGATTCACTTGACGTGGTGTTAATTCAAATCTCTCGAATTACGGCAAGTGATTTGACAGTTCCCATGAACCAATTAAAACATGCAATATGACCATTTCCTATTTCCACCGTGTGTGTCCAGGTTTAGGTTAAATGAGGCTTCCCTTCTTGTGTCAGCGCATCACCATTTTGGTGGCCCACACTTGGACAATCTACAGTGTGGTTTTATCCGTCTGTGGGCTCAAGGGGGCCTCTCAGACCCAACTTCAATTTCTGACTTCTATTTTTCAACTAATTACGTCTAAAGTTGCCACACTTTTTTTGTTGACGTCAGACTCCGAAAGTTTTATACTGATGTTTCTCAGGACAAAACATGTTCTAAAAGGGCCAATGGCAGCAGAGGCTCTCATTAGAAACGAACCAAGGTATATCAAGACGAAAACTCGAGACGCGTCTCCTGGGGGCACTGGCTTTCCTACTGAGTCCAACAGTTCATTTCAGACCTCCAATGGTGGCGCCCTCTCGTGTCCCAGCGTCCCTCTTGCTCTCCCCTGGGCCTTCTGGATCATCATGCTCGACAAGGCACTGTGATTATAGAAGTGTGTTATTTTATTCTAGTCCTGCCAAGTATCACGAATCGGGCGTTAGACTAACGCATTTCAGTGTGGTGATCCGCATCACCACACTGAAATGCGTTGTCACACATAATGCATAGTCTCAGCGGTCACAGAAGCACTACAAAATAGTGTGTCTGTGGCAGCTGGCAGCACGCGCCTGTGGCCTGCGCAGGCTGCTCCCACAGGCTGGGGGTGCTCCCAGCAGCTAGGCAGGCTCACAGTGCTGCTACAATGTATCTTTGAGATTCCCGCTGTGCCACAATACCATGTCTGAGTCAGACTGACTGACGTCATGGCCCGGCAGGGTAGTGCCCAAAAAGCTACTTCCGATATAGCCGTTGCCCAGTCAATTTACGTGTTACAACTTGGCCATGGTGCTGCAGGGGGAGCGTGGGGACGTAAGGGCATGTCCTGCTGCCAGGGCACGGGGAGTTTAATTTTGTGGGGAACTTAGAGGTAGAGGCTGGCTGGCAGCACTACTGATCGCACCTGCTGTCGGGCCGCCTGATGCTGTGGGGCTAAATTATCTATAGCCGCCCCCTGCCAACAAATAATTATTTCCGAGCCGGGGCCGGAGCCGGAGCCCGGGCCGGCCGAGGGAGAGTGCTGGAGCCTGTGACGGGAACGGGAGGTACAGACAGAATGAGGCTGCTTCTCTTCGCAGCTGTCCAGCTCTCTGCAGGACCAAGGGGCCCTTTTCCTGTCATAAAGTGGAGACAACAGCCTCAGAGAGAAGCTAAGAGCAGGACGAGCTGGGTGAGTCCGCCCCCTTCCCGTCTTCACTCAGAACTACCGGCAGCATGTGTGCTGACCTGATTATACCCCATAGTTGGTAGATATGATTATTTTGTTATGAAAATGCCTATTTGGTTAACATAACCCCCTCTCATTGCCGGCTCAGGCCTCCTTCTGCATTTTCAAGCACGCGCTACTGTGGAGCTTCTCCTATTAGAGGTCGGATTTAACAGTGTCTTGTTTCTCCGGTAGTCAAAAGGTCGTGCGCTGTGGATGGATGTTTTTGGAGGGGGCACACGTGGGCCTGGGAGTGTCACTACTTTATTACTGCCAGTCTCTGCCTGCAGAAATCGGATAATTAACACTAATTCATACTTCCCAGCGAGGAGAGATCACACTTCTGTGATTCTCTGTCCATTTTGACAAGAGTCAGACTGGGACAGACATTAATTAGGCCCAGGCACCAAAGTAAAAGTGCCCCACTAAGTGACCCTACCCACGCATCCAAATTGTACCAGGTTTTACTCATACACATCATACAAGTGTTTTGCAAGGAATAGAAACGTAATGAATTTGAGCATTGCTATGTTTGTTTTAATAACAGGCAAATCAACAGTGGCAAACCAGTACAGCTCACCACAAAACAGGCCACAAAGAGACAAAAAAAACAGTGACACACTGACCTGGCAGACCAGGCCTTCGACACTGCCTAATTGCCCCAGTAGGCCAGTCCGACCTTGGCTCAGACACATCTTTCAATTCCTGCATGCTTCTGCAGCCTGTGACCCTCCTTCCCAGCCAGGCCAAAGAACACACAGCTCAAGCAAAATAATCTCATGAAATTTTCGATTGATTAATACAATCTTAAATTTTGTCCTTTTTGGCGCAGTGGTGGATAGTGACCTCTGTATTCTACTCCTTCAATATCCCATCTGCGACTCAGAGCGCTAAAATATGCACATTGCAAGTCTGACGCCGGTAAAAATTGGAGCCTTGCAAGGTCTGAGACAGAGATGTGCATGGCTGAGAGAGGCAAGTGCAGAGGCCATTTTTGTGTCTTTATTACTTGATTTTGCATGTGAGAAAGTGTCACTCATAGTCGTTGTATGTCACTCACAATGTCCTATTACTTACCGGTAATCTTCATTACTCCTGGTCTCGTTGTACTCGTCCCATTCTTGAACAAAGTGGAGATGACCATCGTCGCAACAGAAAAAAAGAACAGGAGCATGCTGGGATAACCAACCCACTCCCTCCCACTGGGAGTACATAAGCGGTACCAGCCCAGCATGCAGCCTGAAAATACCAAGCCAACAACCGGAAGGCCGGCCGCCAGGGAGGGGCGTAAGGAATGGGACGAGGACAACGGGACCAGGAGTTATAATGATTACCGGTCAGTAATAGGACATTACCCCCAGGTCCCTCCTGTCCTCGTCCCATTCCTGAACAAAGTGGAGAATACCAAAGCAGACAACCCGGCCTTCCGGACTCCCACCAACGCCAGGGGCACCAGACCGAAAAAGGGCACCCCAAAGGAGCAAAAGGAGCCCACAAGAAAGGAGAAAAACGCAGGCAGGAGCACACAACCAACCACGCCCCCAACCAAGCGGACAGAGCGAGACCCCAAAACCAGCAGGGGACGACCAGCAAAAATGCACAAGAACCCCCCAGGCAAGTTAGATGGAGGCCCCACATGCAGAGCCAAGCCCCAAGGGAACAACCAGAGGGGCCAAAACAAAGCCCCAGCGCCCCGAACGACCAAAGGGAGCCCAGGAGAAGCGGAAGCGCCCCAATGGAGCAACTGAGCCAGGAAGGGCAACCAACCAGGGAGAAACCGCCAACGGCGAAGCCCACGGCCACAGGCACCACCAGGCAGCCACCCAACCAGGGACCAAACAGGCCAACCCAGGCCAACGGCCAAGAGCAGAGGAGAACAGGCCGCACAGGGCTGACACCCAACCACCCACAAAGCAGGGAAAGGGCACCTCAGACTGGGCAGGGCACAGGAGCCGAACACCCGAGGAACAAGGGGCCACCCAAGGCAGAGGCAAAGGAAGACCAACAACACCCAGACACCACAGGAGGCAAAGGGAGCGGCAGGCGCGAGATGCAATGCCCAAGCGCACCAAGCCACTAAGAGAAACACAAGAGGGGAGTAGGAAACCACAACCGGAAACCAAACCCCAGCAGGCAACACAACTCGGCAGCAGGCGAGATGCAAACCCAGCCAGACCCCACCAGGGGCACAACCAGCACCGCCCCGGAGCCAACAGCCCAACAATGCCAAGGGCCCATCGGGACAGAGAGGGCACAACAGCCCCCCCCCCCCCCCCACCACCTCCCAACACAGAAAACAAGGGGAGGACCCAGCGAACCCACGGAAGGGCAAGAAGAAACCAGACACCCCGAGCACGGGCCAAGCAAAAGCACCCAGAAGGATGCAAGAAGCGCCCAACAGCAAAAACCGCAGGCAGGCAACTAGACAGGCACGCACCAGATCCGAACCCACAAAAGGGCAGGAACCAATGGGCGGATGGGCAGCAGGCAGCCGAAGGAAGCCCAAGAATAACAAGGCACCAGGACCCGAATAAAGGCAATAAAGCCCGACAAGCAGCCAGGGACGACCAGAGCATGCCACAGCAGTAGGCAAACCCAGGAGGACCCCCAACCATGCACCAACCAGGTCCGGGCAGGGCGGCCGGAGGCCCAGAGGACAGAGCAAAGACGCCACAAGAAGAAGCCAGCAATCCCCGGGAGAGACCGCACCAAAGAGAGCCACGGCCCAGCAAGCAGACACCACACCAGGGCCAAACCAGGGCCGAGCCACAGAGCGGGCAGCAGGAGGAACAGAAGCCAAGGCCGCAGGCCAGCAAGCAAGCAAGAAACCGCCAGGGGGACAGGCCAACAGCATTCCCACAGAGACCGACCCCCAGCCCAGGCGCTAACCAGCAACAAGCGCCGAGCAAGCGAAAAGCCAGAAGGCCTGGGTACACACATGGAGGAAGCACCCCGAAGGACCCGACCCAGGCAGAACCTGCAAAAAAAGGCAGCAACACAGGGAAACCACGGCCCAAGACAGGACAGAGGACCCACAGTGAAGGCAGGGGAGCCGAAGTCGCAGGCTGCCGAAGACACCGAAGAACTGCGAGGACCCCGGGAGCAGGGGGCAGCGGAGGCAGAGAACCAGGCCGGAGAGAACAAGGGCCCCGGACCTAGACAGCACTTGGACCCACGCCTCATGCAGCCAGCAAAGCACAGAGGGCCAGTATGCAGGAACTGGAGCCAGCAAAGAGAAGCCCCAACAGGAATCCACCAGCACCGGTAGAGACCTGAGGACGAAAGGATCCAACAGCACCGTAAGAAAGCTAGGAACCCACAGGGCAAGGCCGCAGGGAGACCAGACGTGTCCAGCGCAATTTTTGTAGAGCGCATGCATTGCATGTATGAGGCCCTGGGTTCCAACCCCGGCACCCCCTGGAGGCTCGGCCGCTTAACTTGGCATCCTCCAGAAGGCCATCCTGCCATCATTTCAATCATCTGAAGAGGGCATGTGGAAGACACACCACTCCAGGGCCGCAAGCGAACCCCACGCAAAGCGCCATAACATCAGTGAGAAAAAAACTGAACCGCTACGCGGTACTCACCAAGGGGGCAGGAAGAGCGCACCACAAGCCCACTGCCCCCCAACAGCCAGCCCAGGCGCCTACCAGGAAACCAGCGCCGGGTGGAGAAACCCGGCGAAAACAGCCTCCGAGGCCACATCAAGGCCCGCCCCTGCCCCGACCCAATCGAACAGCAGGGGCGCCAGGAAGAAGAGGAGGCCGGCAGGACACCAAACGCCAGGCAGGGAGCCCAGGAGCATCGCCCAGCAGAGCCCCAGGATCCGCCAAACAGCTGCAGCAGTGCGCCCCCCAGACCGCCCAAGCCACAGGGAGACACGCACTGCAACCCAGAAGAGACCAGGAGGAACGGCGCCCCAGCCGCAAAGGGCCGGTCGGCAATCAACGCGGCTCCTGGCAAGCCCAGCAGGCCAGGTGAACGCGGAAAGAGGACGGCGAGGACAGCCCAGCAGCCCCGAAGAGACGTACAGCGAAAAACTCAGCAGGTAAGTCCAAACAGGTCCCATCCTGTCGGAAGACAGAAAAGAATAACAGGCTGCATGCTGGGCTGGTACCGCTTATGTACTCCCAGTGGGTTGGGTAGTCCAGCATGCTCCTGTTCTTTTTTTCTGTCACGGAGATGGTCATCTCCACTTTGTTCAGGAATGGGACGAGGACAGGAGGGACCTGGGGGGTAATTACACTGAAATTATGAAAATGTCACACATAAGCAATCTGAAACCTTGGCAGCTACGTTATTCTAGACCTGAAATGTGCAGTGAAAGAGTTAAGCAGGAACTTCTGTGGACTGAGCACTGCTTGGGAGAAGAAAAAGCCCCGGAGATGTATAATTTTCGAGCTAGCACGTGCTTTAGAATGTCAAATAGTTGTTATTGTTAATTATAATTATACGATGTGCCAAGGGCAGCGATGCCTGCCTAGTCCGAGATCCCACTGCTCGCCCCCGTCACGGGAGCGCGGGGAATGGAGCTCTTCTGTAAACCCGCGCGGTGTCTGCGAAAGGTTACCACGGAGTGGGCGCTCTTTTCCATGCCCCGGTCGTCATTAGTTTGATATAACATTTATTTTACAAGGCCCTTGTGCCGACGAGGTCTGCTCAAAAGTTCATAGAAGAAAGCGTTGGCTGGAACGCGGCCGGAATACTTGCAAAGATGCCCCGCCCCGCGCAGGGACGTGTGACATTTTACGTCCTAACCCGCAGGTCGCGCTGTAATAACGCAGGCCCGTTCCAGCTTTCACGCCGGCACGCCAGGAGTATTTTATACACTTGATCGCCAAGTACATTCCTCGCCTGAGGGTTGGGAATAGTACCCCATTAATGGATGTGGCGGGGAATGTCACGTTTTTCCGCTTCATTCTGGAGGCCGTCAGCAGGTGAAACGAGAAGAGCAACCGCAGATGCGATTTGTAAGTGAAGCACGCATTCCATCTCTTAAGAGAAGGCAGGTACCAGAACGAACATTGTGGGACCCGTGTATTAAAGTTAAACATGTCTAAGATGTGGCTTGAGCGCAGTGGGAGATATTTTGTTCCAAAAGCTGTGCATGTTTGTGCCAGCCTGCATTGAGGAGGGAAATAACATTTTATACCAGGTAAAGACAATAAACATTGTTATTTAATTGAATTCTTTAATTTGGAGCTGTTTTGATTATCTTTTTCTAAGACCCATCAAGCACTGTTTTGCCCCTTGCACACCTCTAGACATTTCCATGCTTCTCAGCCGGGTCAGGAAAGTGTATAACGTGTCAGCACGTTGTAATACATTTTGCGATTTGTACACAGCGCTGACGACAGGCCTTTAAAATTCACCCACCTCAAAGGTGGCCAATTTATCATTTGCTGTAGGAAAGGCAGTCGAGTTAATGAGATGTCCACGATCAGACAGTGTGAAAGCAAAGAAATGTGGGTGGACTCATGGTTCCCTGCTCCAGGCCTGGGGCATTAAACAGATCAACCTAAATATTAATCACAGCATTTGTGAAAGGTGGTCAAAATGTTTAGATGTCCGCCTAGAATGACATTTGTGGAAATTTATTACTAAACATATACATTGATATAGCGTTCATTGAATGTTGGATTGTGCTGTGAACCTAAGGGCATCCTCTCCTACCAGTTTTAAACCATTGTTACACCAGCCACCCGAAACTCCACAGTCTTTGCACTTGGTCATATTATACTAAGGGCCTTATTATGACTTTGACGGTGTGGCAGTGGCCCGCCACGCCAGCACCCCGCTGCCACACCTTTAAAGACATAATGCGACTGCCAGCCAGATTCCGAAATGAATCCAGGTCAGCTGGCCCACAGTGGTGCAGTGCTAAGGCTCGTGCATGAGCCATAGCAAGGCACCTGAATTGGAATGCCATTGCACGTTCCTGCAGGGCATGGACTATCAAGTCCATGCCCTGCAGGAACTGGGGTGCATGCAATGGTGTCCCCTCTTGCACGCATCCCCTGGTGCAGAGGCACCAGGCCATCTATGTTTCCTCAACACCACAGTTTTCATGGCGGGCTTACCGTCGTGAAAACTGTGCCGGTGAGGAAACTCCTAATACGCTTGACAGTGCTGCAGCATTACCGGCAACAAATTAGGGGCCTCAGACTGCTGCAAGATCCGCGATCCCTGGCGGTAGCAGTGGTCCCATGGCGGTCTGACTGCCTAGCTTGTTATAGGGCTGTTGGACCACCGGTGTGGTGGTAGGCGCACCGCCACTGGATTTGGCGGTCCACATTAAACTTGTAGCAGAGCTAACCTGGAAGAGCGCTTTAAAGTATAAAAAACATGTGACCATTATCATAGTCTAGACCCTAGGAAAGAGACTGAGAAGTACAGACAAATCTCATATGTCACAGACAGGAAGCTTGACTAGTCCATCAAGTGCAGGCCTCAGATCTCTGGGATTAAATCTTACTGTCCCCTAGATCTAAAACTGTTCAGCGCCTGATCCCATTCAAGTTTATACAGTTTATCTGCAGTAACAACAGAATCAGATTTGATACTACTTGAGCCAAGTGGACAACCTTACATTTTAAGTGGATTCCTTCAGTGATCTCATTATACTTACTGTTGTACATTCATTCTTAGAGAGAGTATATCTCAGAATCCTCAATGTGCCCTTCTTGCAGAAGCCATGGTGTGCATCTCAACCAAGGTTAATCACGAAAGTCAACAAAAGAAGTAAAATCTGCATTTTGTACACCAACATATCTTTTGTTTGAAGACGTCTCACGTTAACGTGTTGTGTTTTCTGTCTTGTCTCTAGAGTTCACTGTTTCCATTATCTCATTCCGCTGGCCAAGCAAGGGAACTACGCCATTGTAGCAAACGTGGAAAGCATGGACTATGACCCCTTGGTGGTGCGGCTGAACAAAGACATCAGCGCTATTGAGGAGGCTATGGGAGCCAGCCTTCAGCAGCACAAATTCCAGTACATCTTTGAAGGTCGGTCTCTGCCCATAGATCCTACCTATGTGGTCTTTGAACATTTATGCTTCTAAAAATAGGTATTTTGTAGGTGCGCGATAAACAGACAATTTTAGATGGTGTCTAATATCCGGAGGCGAAATGTATTTAAGTTTCTCTGTGGAACTAGGCTAAGCCCCCATGCGGGGAGGATCACTGATAAAGTAGACCATTTAAAGACACAGAATATTTTTAGTTTTGATATGGGTGACGTATTTAATTAGTTATTCAGGAGTGTCCTTGGGGCATAAAGTTACCCAAAGATTCACATTTGTGCTTAAGTGTGAATAGCACTTTTATTGCTGTACTAGTGTCACTCCTTCCTACTGCCTCCTGCCTCCTGCCTTCTTGGCCCTACGATCTGCAGTAAAGTGCCTCTACAGTTTTAGCATGTTGTTACTGTTGAATTGTTCCTTGTTGTGTTTGGTCAGTTATGCAGTGCTTTTTGTACCTCGTGATGAGAGCATTCTTTGCAAACACCTAAATAAAAAAACTTAGAATGGCAAAGTGGAAACTGATGTAAGCACCAATTCTGATTTATGTAAATTAATTGGAATGAAAAGCTTTTATTTGCCATTATTGTTGCATAATTAATCTTTTGATGAAAGGAACAATTGCATTTGCCAATTATTATACTCAAACATTCAAAAGCAGATAAGCAAACTGCACTTCTAAATGAAGAAGTAGAACAACATAGACATTAGAGGATTGGAGCTAGCTCTGTCCCGATTCTCTTCCAAGTTGTATATATCTGCAAAATTGATTACAGGACTTTGTCTTCACTCTGCACACCCCATTATATATTTATATATCTATCTATATCCACACGAAATCTCTCCAGCTGGAAGGACAAACGAGACGCACTCTCTGCAACCTTTTGCACTTTTTTTATTTTCTTAATTACTTTATTTCTTGGGATACAGGCATGAACAGATCTACGCGTTTCAGTATACCAGATACCTTGCTCACGATCGAGCTGGAGAGATTTCGTGTGGATTTAAAGCGGCGCGGTTCTGCCGCAGGGACAAGCACCCACGAGGAGCGCTACAAATGCCCGGTAACTGGGGAACCAAAAGAGTGGATTTATATCTATCTATATATATATATATATGTAGTACCTACTGGCGGTTGCCAGTAGGTAGTTATAGTTAGGACCTAGTTTCCATAGGAAAAGCGTTTTTCGATTTGCCAATAACTTTTGCGCCGTTTGACGAATCTTCACGAAATTTTCAAAACTAGTGGGGCGCTCAGATCGGGGTGATTCATCAAATGGGGCTGAGAAAAAATGGCGGTCCCAAAACGCGTTTTCCCCATGTTCATTCCCATAGGAAACTTTAGACAAAGATTCAGCCCCAACTGCTGAACGGAATTACACCAAATTTGGATAAAAGGTAGGTCTTGAAGCTTGGTTCAGAAAGCGACCTTTTTTTAAATGGTGTAAATCCGTTCAGTAGTTCCTGCTAAATTAGAAAAAGAAAATTTTTCGATATCTATGGCCGCGGTGGGTTCGCGAACCCTCTCGAGCACGAGCTTCACTCTGATTGGCTGCCAACACTCCAAACCAGGAAGTGTTGGCAGCCATCTTGTGACTAGATAGGACCAAGTCACAAGAAAACAGTGAAATAAAGATGAAAAACGAGAAACGGGGGCAGGGTAGAAACACCCTGACCCCCTAGGCATGCTCAGGGGGTCCCACAAGGACCCCCAGGGCCAAAAAGATAATAAAAAAATAAAAAAACATTTCGGCGGAATTCGCGCTGGGGTAGCGAATCCTGCCGAAATTATTTTTAAAAAATTAAGCGCGGGCTCCCGCACTTCATTTTAATGAGGACCCTGGGAGAGCCAGGTCCCGGGGGCTTGCCCAAAAAATAATACCGGGGACCGCCACCTTCCTGCGGCTATGCTCATTATGTGCGGGGGGCACGTGGCGCCCCCGCAGCCCTGGGGACCGCCACCTCCCCGGGGCTTATTTATTAAACAATGCTTGGGGAGTCCCACCCCCCCACGCTGCCCCGGGGACCGCCACCTCCCCGGGGCATTGTTAATTTGAATGCGCGGGGGCTCATGCCCCCGCAGCCCCGGGGACCAACACCTCCCCGGGGCTTATAAATAACGAGGGGGGGGCCTTGCGGGCCCCCCCCCAAGCACCGGGGATCGCCACCTCCCTGGGGCTTCTTTAAATAACGAGTGGGGGGCCTTGCGGGGACCACCATCTCCCCGGGGCTTTGAAATTGAATGGAGGGGGGCTGCGTGGCCCCCTCCAGGAGCCCTCGATGGCCCTGGGGACCGCCACCACCCAGGGCCGGCTCCTGCAGTGTCCCGGGGTGCCCACCCCCGGGACACTGCTGTTTGCTAAGGCAGGGTGGGAGCCGTGCGGCTCCCGCCCTGTCATAGCAAACTCTGCTTTGCTTCATTGAAGCGAGAGCAGGGAAACCTGCTCTCGCTTCAATGAAGCAAAGCAGAATTGCTTTTGATCAAGGGGAGCTGCATGTAAGCAGATCCCCTTGCTGAAAAGCAATGCCGGCTCACGCAGGAGGCGGGGAGCCGTCGGGACTGTGGGGGCATTGGGGCTCCCCCCACGGTCCCCAACACAAAGGGCCGGCCCGGGGTATGGGGTCCCCGGGGCCAGAAGTGGCCCAGGAAGGGGGCCACGCGGTCCCGCTTCAATATTAAAATGTTTAAAAAAATTAAAAATAGGCACAGCCCCAGGGGATGGGGTCCCCGGGGCCAATAGAGGCCTAAGGAGGGGGACCGCGCACCCCCCCTCCCTTAAAAATAAAAAAATAATTAAAATGTGGCCATGCCCCAGGGGATGGGGTTCCCGGGGCCGAAACTGGCCTCGGGAGGAGGGCTGCGCGGACCCCTTCCCGTTTTTTTTTTCTAAAATTAAAAAAAAAAAGAGCAGGCCCTGGGGGGTGGGGTCCACAGGGCCCCAATTAATGTTACAGAAGGGGGGCCACACAGCCCCCCTTGTAAAATAAAAAAAAGCCAGGAGGCCCATCCCCCTCCCTGCAGCACTCAGTAGAGTTTTAAGTTGGGGAATTAATTTCCCTTGAATACTGAGGGTCCCTGGGGTCAATTAGCCCACCAGGTACCTCCAGTATGCACCACAGAGCTGTGTTGCATAGAGGTGTTCAGAGGCCACGCCCTTTTTTACACCTCTCTGCAACGCAGCTCTGTGGCGCTTACTGGAGGTCCCTGGTGGGCTAGTTTGCCCCCAGGGACCCTCAAGACTCAAGTAGAATTAATTCTCCAATTTACAACGCGCCAGGGGGCGTGTTTGCACAGTGGTGCAGGGAGGGGGCGGGGCCTGACATAGCAAGTGTGCAAACGCACCCCCTGGCACATTGTAAATTAGGGGATTAAGTCCCCTTCAATCCTGAGGGTCCTTGGGGGCCAACTAGCCCACCAGGTACCTCCAGTAAGCGTCACAGAGCTGCGTTGCAGAGAGGTGGTTTGAGGTCACGCTCCTTTTTACACCTCTCTGCAACGCAGTTCTCTGGCTCTTACTGGAGATACTTGGTGGGCTAGTTGGACCCTAGGGGCCCTCAGAATTCAAGGGGACTTAATCCCCCAATTTAAAACGTGCCACGGGGCGTGTTTGCACACTTGTCACATCAGGCCCCACCCCCTCCCTGCACCACTGTGCAAACGCACCCCGTGGCGTGTTTTAAGTTGGGGGATTAATTCCCCTTCAATCCTGAGGATCCATGGGGGCCAACTAGCCCACCAGGTACCTCCAGTAAGCACCACAGGGCTGCGTTGCAGAGAGGTGGTCCGAGGCCACGCCCCTTTTTACACCTCTGCAACACAGCTCTGTGGCGCTTACTGGAGGTACCTAGTGGGCTAGTTGGCCCCCAGGGGTCCTCAGGATTCAAGGGGACTTGCGCCCCCTGGCACATTGTAAGTTGGGGGATTGTTTGCACAGTGGTGCTGGGAGGGGGCAGGGCCTGACATAACAAGTTTGCATAACATGTATGAGAAGTTCCGTGGTTGTCAACTTTATAATTGAATTTAGGGAGAGTGTCTCTAGAAATGGTATAGGCCCATTCAGGACGGACGCATGGTTGTAATTAATGACCAGCCCATACAGGACTTTCTTGACATTTTTCATGTGTTGCTTCTAAACGAGTGGCTTTGGGTGTCTGTACATTCCGTACATTTCATACACGCTGATTGAATTTTGTCTACTATTAGTAGAGACAGATAGGTGTATGATTAGTGTGTTGATTGCAAGATATTTATCCACAATTGTTGGTGTGATACACGTAGCCACACATTTTGAGACACTCTAAGATGGCGCCCTTTTAGACATTATTGTGATTGCACATGACTGTCTGTCTTTTATGTTGCCAACGGAAACATGCTTGTAATTACGATGAAAAGCAGGCAACCCCGGCACTTCCGGTAAACATAGAAGAAGGCCGTTGCCGAAAAGCGTCTGTTGTGAAGTGCCTGTGGTCCGTGATAATAAACAACGGAACCTGCCCAGTGAGTGCTGTCTTCCTTTGGGAATTTTTCTATGGTGTGGAGGAGAGTCGGAGCATTGATGGACATGCGGATGCACCTCCGCATTTAACAAGCACCCGCATTGTGGTGGCTCGAATTATCGTTAGCTCAGCTAACCATAACTGCTGAATTTCACTGTGTTTTTTACAGGTTAAACCTGAGCCTAACTAGAACGTCCCTGAAACCTTTGGTTTTTTCAGTGAATTTCTAAGGTATTTTAAATTCCATTTTATAACTATAACATCCCTGTAACCTCTGTTTTTTTCAGTGAATTTCTAAGGTTTTTTTAAATGCTAATTCCTTACAATTACGTCCCTCTAACCTTTAATTTTTTGCTCAATTTCTATGTTTTTTAAGTAGTAGTCATGTTTGCAGAGCGTTGGAGAAAGGGGACGGGGCCTCCGTCCAGCTCTGAGAAATCCCACTGTGTAGGACTTACTGGAGGTACCAGGAGGGCTACTTGGACCCAAGGTCCATCAGCATCCAAGAGGACTTTATCTTCCGACCAGTGGTGTGCCAGGAAGCATGTTTGCAGGGTGGTGGAGAAAGGGGGCGTGGCCTCTGAAGACCTCTTAGCAATCTCGCTGTGTGGGTCTTACGAGAGATAACAGAAGGGGTTGTGCGCCCCCAAGACCCTCAGCAGCAAAGAGGACTTCATCCCCCAACTAGTAGTGCACGATGAGGCACATTTGCAGAGTGGTGGAGAAAGGGGGCGTTGCCACCGCCAACCTCTCCGCAATCCCGCTGTGTAAGCCATACTGGAGATAACAGGAGGGGTAGTTGGACCCAAAGAACTCTCAGGAGTAAAGTGGACTTAATTCCCCAACTAGTAGTGTGCCAAGGAGCCGCGTTTGCAGAGTGGTGGAGAAATTGGGCATAGCCTCCGGTGACTTGCCGGTCTTTTAAAAAATAAAATTCATTTGTGGAGGAGGCCAGGCCTATTTCCAAAGGGGGGGGCTGCGTGGGGAGCCTCAAGGCCCCTGCCGGCTCTCGGCCTCATAAGGAGCGAGCATTGCTTTGACAGAGGGAACTGCTGAACATGCAGCTCCCTCTCTGTCAAAGCAATTGTGCTCCGCTTCTAGCAAGCGAGAGCATTTTTTGTGTTCGCGTTTGCTAGAAGTGGAGCACAGTTTGCTACGGCTTGCTAGGAGCGGTAAAGCTCCCCGCCAAGCCCTAGCAAACAGCTATGTCCCGGGGGGTGGGCACCCCGGGACAGAGCAGGAGCCGACCCTGTGGGGTGGCGATCCACAGGGCCATCTTGGGTTCCTTGGCCCCCCTCCAATCTATGGTTTAGTCCCAGGGAGGTGGTGGTCCCCAGGGCTCCGCAACGTGTGTGTGTGTGTGTGTGTGTGTGTGTGTGTGTGTGTGTGTGTGTGTGTGTGTGTGTGTGTGTGTGTGTGTGTGTGTGTGTGTGTGTGTGTGTGTGTGTGTGTGTGTGTGTGTGTGTGTGTGTGTGTGTGTGTGTGTGTGTGTGTGTGTGTGTGTGTGTGTGTGTGTGTGTGTGTGTGTGTGTGTGTGTGTGTGTGTGTGTGTGTGTGTGTGTGTGTGTGTGTGTGCGCGCTTACAAATGTCAACAGAAGAATATGCTCTACCTATTTAATTTAAGGAGGTTTTTCACGGAACGCGCCACACCGATGCGGCTGTAACTCTCTATTATTCCAGAAATCCGCATTGTTTCGTCCAGCTTCAATTAAAACTGTTTAGCGACTCTACCGAGACTACCCGATCCTCAATTTATGAAATTAATGCTCCAGAAATCGCTTTGAACGGACATATTTTGTTAAAATCGGCCATCGCTGTTCTCTGGTGGGCTATTGCATCCATTTGAATTTTGCCTGTTTTTACTTCGGTTTATCTTAATTGGTTGCCTAACCTCGTTATCGTTCAGACTTGCCTGTCAGCAGATTCATTCTGTTTATCCGCACCCTCGTAAAAGGAGGTGTCCACTTTCAGCCCGGTCCCATGGCCTTCGGACTTGAATCATCATATGTGCCCTGAAGAAGGTGATACCCCAAGAGGGGGTGTAACACCAAAACGTGCGTCGGCGCTGTGAACTTGTCCCCTACATATATGTCTTATTGATTTATTCGTACAAAGTTGAATAATTATCTATACACACCCAAAAAAGTTTTTCTCTGATTTTCTGATGTATAATGTGGACATCCTACACATATTTAGAGTTATAAACTGCATATTTGAATTGGCATCATTAATATGACTTGATTTATGAACAATACCTTTTGATGTTGCACATACATAGGGGATTTGAATTATACTGTTCATGGTTTGTGATGGAATGTAAGGTGTATATTTGTGTTTTGAATGAGAATATTTGAGAATGAATTTGTATGTATGTAATGAATGAAAGGCTGTCCATGGGAACCTTTGGAGTTTACTTTTGTACATATTTTATTATATAAACACATGATTGATGTATCTATTTACCTATTTTGAAACATAAAAAATAAAATTGTTTCAGTAATTTGGATTATGTAAGTTTTTGAGCGCATGGTCTAGCAAGAGTGGCATATTAATGAAACAACATATTTGCATCCCTTAAATGAAATAGGTAGAGCATATTCTTCTGTTTGATATTTACTGTTTCCTCCCCTGTTGCTCTACCTACATTTTCCCAAGGGGTCCCCCTATTACTTAGTATTTATAATCTTACAAATGGACATGTCACACTGGTTTTTCTTATGAGGAGGGGCTCTGCCTTCTAATTCTCCAACCCTACATTCTGATCCCCCAAGTCTTTACTCTTGTAGTTTCTTGGCCACCTGTATTCAAGCCTTTGCATCACATGAAGCCATGGCTCTTTTGCATCCTTCTTGTAGCAATGAAGTAGTAGGGATTAACCTTGTTTTCATTCTCTGTGTTTGGTGATGTACCCATTCTTTATGTAAATATGCTTGTACTCCTGACATTCTTGCTCTACGTTTTAAGGAGGGGTGCACTGGTGCAGGTGTGTCTGTGTGTGCGTACTGCTACTGTCCATGTTGTACTTTTTCTGTGTACAAGTGAAATTTTCACAAAAGCTGACTATAGGAAACTTGTTATCTTTTTTAAGCTTCAGAAAGCCTTTCAGATATTGGCATTGTCAATACTTATTTCCTTTTTTCTGGTGTTCTGCACATTGACAAAGGTTGATTTCTGTCTTTATATCCTGTTAGTTAATTGCAAGACGTTGTAAAATAAATGTTTATAAAGTCTAGAAGATTTCAGTCAAAGTAATGAAAATGGAATGTTACAAACATAATGCAGAGAGTCTTGGTTATCTGGGGTTATAGTACATGAATCTAGCACACAGTCCAGGTCTTTGCCGGGTGGGTTCCCCTGGCTCAAATTGGACCTGTATGCTATATTACAAAAGTAAAAGGTGCTGTTCCCAGTGCAGGCATAAACTAGTGCCTTCACTGGCAAAAGGGCAGCATTGAAAAGGAGAGAGGCAGTTTGAAACGGCTGTCTGCCTGTTCATGCTTAGAGATCGGCCTTTCTCTGCAGTGCGACAGGGATCATCCCCAATGAATGGTCAGTGTGTGACTACACCCACCTGTTGGCATCTTTGTACCCCTCCCAAAAGGTTCCTTGAGGCACACACTGGCAGAGCCACTTCATATGTGACTCACCGTGCGCCTCCCAATGGCCTGTTTGCCTCTTCTCCTGTGCCTATAATTTGGCACAAGGGCAAACGTGTAACGTCACTCACTTGGGGTTATCCCCCAACGCGATCCATAATACAGAATGGGATGCACGTGTGTCTGTGGCTCCCCTGACCACACCCCTTCCATTCCCAGTGTGGCAGAACGAGAGATTTACCATCAAGCTTTCCTCCCTAGGAGGACAGAAAGAACTAGAGAATGTTGAGACATTGGGCTAGAGCCCCATCCTCAGGGGCTCAAACAGTCTTTCTTCCCCCCTCTGGTGCAAATTGGGACATTAACCCCAAATCTGCCCTTTGCCTGGGGACAGAAAACACACTAGACACCAGGAAATAATAGAATGTGGTGGTGCTGGCCAGGCCCCCCTATAATTTCTAAGGGGACCCATGCGTACTGGTGTAAGTATATGTGGAAGGGCGCAGCAGAACCAAGTTTGATGTTCCCAATGTAAAAGTGGTATTTCTATGAGCACATATGCTCTATATTGTGGTGGTGCAACAACTGTGCATTCATGAAATGTGTTGGTTTGAGCATCCAAAGCTGGAAGATTGAGCCAAGGATAAAAGTCTTCAAAGTGATAGCCATCGTGGGCTTTAACTACGAAAATAAAATCACCACTTGCATTAGTAAGTCAATGATATGTTATATGTGCATGGACAGCAGATCTGCAGTTAACTGTCACTGGTAGCGCCATATTGCAGGGATTCTATGTGGAAACTATGCCTGGGATCGCAGGACTTCAGAATGTAGATACTGAGTCACCATGCTACATCAATACCAATGGGTCCAAATCCGACTAGCTCACAGTACCTTACCCGCCTTCCTAACCTCCCCAGAGTAACAGGTACATTTGCAACCCAGAAAGACACAAGGAAAGTTTACAATATTTATTGAAACTATCGTGCTCTATCATGAAGCAGCTGTGCTGCAATTAGAAAACATGTACACCTGGGCAAAGTAAGCAGCATTAAAAGCAAACTGTCTACAAAGAAAAGCTCTGCCATGACGCATGATATATCTGCCTACGCCTATCCTCACTACGCGAGCACAGTGATCTCTAGATTAGAACTGGACCCCATTCCTTGCATTTGTAGTTAGGTGGTCTGCATCTCATGTTTGCGCAAAGCTGGTATGCCCGTTCCAGGACCTTTCCCTCTGCTCAAAATCCTCCTCTCTGTTTTCAAAAAGGGAAGTCTTCGTTTATATGATAATAAGTGCCATGTTGGAAACCAGCAGCTCCACCTTTGTGTTGTGTCTAAAGGTTAGAATATATGCCTGACCGACCACAGAAGAACAGGGCACTGTATTGTTTGACCTTGTGCGAAATGTTCAGGCTGAATCCCAGGAAGAAGTACTGAATAACAACAATGTAGGTGGCAAATTTCTAAAATAATATCGTGGCACAAAAACAGACGTGTTATTTGTAATGTGTGCAAAACAAAGCGGCCTACAACGTGCATTTATGCTACAATCGGGCAGAACTCAATGGGCCCCAAAGGGAATTTCTACAATTCCCCCTCCCACAACCGTGAGTCAAAGTGGTCTTTCTGCCCCTGGGGAGCAGACTGGAGTATTTATCCCAAATCATTCCTCCTCAGGGAGTGAGAAAGAACTCACATTTTTTTTCTCTTAATAGAATGGATTGGGGACCAACCCATCCTAGCATCAGGCCACATCCGACCCCTGGAGCCCAAACAGTCTTCCTGTTCCCTTGTGCCCCCAATCTATAATCCCCAGGGGGGCAGAAAGCACATATACTTTCTTGCACAGCACATTCGTCCATTTTCCCAAAATATAACCACCAAATAATTGCCACATTTTGGTTATTTCCTCAGTTACTTCCGGGGGAATCCACAGCCCATATGTTTGGACTTTCCTAACATATAAGAAAAAAAGATGAAAATTGTACCTTGATATCTTTTGTGTTGTAAAAAGTTATGAAGGTTTCAGCACAAACTTCCCCTAATACTAAAAAGGCTGAGCATGGGGGTGTGGGAGCCATCCCGCGTAAAGGATTATAGTTCTTGTGAGCCAGTGGTCTTCGCACTGTGGGGTGTGCCTCCCTGGGGCCAGTGGATATGTTGATTTGGGAAAAAGGGGGTGGTGATGGACAGAGTTTCTGAATGATGCAGAATACTCTTACCAAGTCAAGAGATCATGGTTTTAATCCATCACCGTTTTTTAGCTCACTGCACCATCCCAGCTCAGAACCTGGCTACATGCAAATTAGTCTGTACCTGTCCCAGTGCATGATGGGAACAGGGCAAACCAAACTACCAAGCCAATTCTTATACTGGGAAGGAAACAAGCTTCCGGGGACCGGTTTCTGGCATCACAGCCTTCGTCGGCCCGGCTTGCCTGAATCCTGATGGTGCAATGAGCAAGGGACTCACGTCTGAGCATACCCTCCCACACTGATTGTGGATAAAATCGATTTGGGAAAAAGGGGGTGGTGATGGACAGAGTTTCTGAATGATGCAGAATACTCTTACCAAGTCAAGAGATCATGGTTTTAATCCATCACCGTTTTTTAGCTCACTGCACCATCCCAGCTCAGAACCTGGCTACATGCAAATTAGTCTGTACCTGTCCCAGTGCATGATGGGAACAGGGCAAACCAAACTACCAAGCCAATTCTTATACTGGGAAGGAAACAAGCTTCCGGGGACCGGTTTCTGGCATCACAGCCTTCGTCGGCCCGGCTTGCCGGAATCCTGATGGTGCAATGAGCAAGGGACTCACGTCTGAGCATACCCTCCCACACTGAGTGTGGATAAAATCGATGGATATGTTCCCAGGGGGTCGTAAGGGGTCTGCATTTACATGTAAATGAAGATAGCCTGGAAGCACAAAAGGGGCATCTCTAGGCTGTCTTCATTTACACGCAGCACTTAAAGTCCATAACAAATGTGAGGATGGTGCTACTGAGTGGCGTGGGGCAGGGTCAGTGAGCTTGTGAGACAAGAACAAATATCCGCATTTTATTGTTTAAAAAAATATTTGGGTAACTGCATATAAAAACACGCACACACCTCAAATGAAAAATAAATGCAACTTAATATAATCAAAGGGAAATATACTATTTACCTTATGAAGCCTCAGTTAGCTAATGTGATCACTGTAGATGTCTTTGTTTGTGACCACTGAGTTACAGAATTGAATCCTGATCTGTGCTTGTGAGGAATAGTGACTTGTTTATAGTACTACTAGGTCCCAATCTGTAATAGAAAGCACTGTGACTGTCATTATTTGAAAGTTGTATTACACTGTATAAAATAAGATGCTGCAAAATACTGTTTAAGATAAAGCAAGTGCTTTAAATATGTACATTTTAGTGATAGGAATTCAGACTATATTAAGTGTAAATATTTTTTAAATGTGTCTGTTAAAAGGGTGCCCACACTCCTTTTAATGGACACATACATTACCTCTCAAAAAGAATGAATGTTTGTCACTATGAGGTGGAGTGACTCTATTGATTAACACCTACACTGGCTCCAACCATTGCACACATTTACATTTCTTTCAGGTAGTGGGCACCTTGGTGAGAAGGCATGTTTCTTCTGTAGTTCTTCTGTAGTTCTCTACTATCTGTTTCGCAATACAGGTGCCCCCCCCCACCCTCTGTGAGTGGGCATGGAGCCCCAGTTATAGCCGCCTTACTATGAAAAAGACCATGTGGTGGGCATTTTCCTTGCTAGCATTAAAGCCCAGGTCACCATTGTTGTGCACGGGACAGGGCCCAGCAACAAACAATGTGCCTTTTTGTTATTTTTTACACAAAGCAGCAGAAAGCCTGCTATGGGCACCTGGCCTAGAAGTAATGACCCTGCTGAGTGGGCAGAGTAGACAGCCTGCTTCTCAGAGCTGTAGGTATCATTGGTGCTGCAGCTGCATTATAGACCCTGGGCATACTTCCTGCACCCGTGTTTCTTTGAGCCTTGGAGCAATGGTCCAAGGGAGGGGGGAAATAAAGCAGATGAGACAGTTTGATTTGGGCATCAGAGAGATGAGAGGAGTGATAAAAGATGAGAAGGAGAGGGATGGTGTGAGGTGGGAGCCCATGTTGTTAACAATGGTCAATGGCGGCTGCAAGGCAGCAGCTATACTTATTGAAATAGGTGCAGTGACATAGCATTAGTGCAGATGGCATCCTCCGTGCAAAAAACGGGGGAAGCATGCAGTAGCTTATTTTCTTTCAGAAAGAGACTGGACTTGTTTTGAGATTGAAGTGATGGTCAGACATGGTGGGGAAGGAGTGAAAGAAGAGGAGATATCCTGCTTCTCAGTGCTACAACCATAATTAGTGCAGCAGGTGTAGATCATTGGGGCCCACAGCACCCCAATTATGGGGAGTAGTATTTTTGGTCCATTATGTTCATATTTGATCCTGTTGCTTTTTTTACAAATCCCGCATTTAGTGTGGATTACGAGCTACAGAAAAGCACCCCAGAATTGACCTCTTGATCCCCGCCCCTTGTAATCATCTGTCCCCCTCCTCCTCCCCAAATCCTTGTCATATAGTTTTGGAGGCGGGCCCAACTTCAAAACATTTTGCTTAGGGTGCTCTCAGAGCAAACAAGCTTGAAGACCTCTGATGTAAGCCATTGCCAATCCAATTAGTCCCCGGTTCACCAAGCTGAACTCTTCTCTCTCCTGCTGCCAGGTCTTGGACACTTGATTTCCTGTATCCTCATCAATGGTGCCCAGTACTTCAAACGCATCAGTGATTCTGGCATCAAGAAAATGTGCCGAAACATCTTTGTGCTGCAGCAGAATCTCACCAACATCACCATGTCCCGAGAAGCCGATCTGGACTTTGCAAGGTAGAGATGAACATGATGGATTCAATATTCATTATTGTTTCTTTAACTATTTAACTATCATTAATTAGTATTTTAATATAAAATATAAACTAGTTTTTTTTTTATATATATATAGCTGGAATAATGTAACATTTTTGAAAGAATCTGTCATACACATTGATAACGGAATAAAGCTGAAATTGTACATGTAAGTCAGTAGGAAAGTTAAGTCTGTTTCATGACAATGTTAAAACGCTATCTTGCACAGTGGTAAAAATTAAATGTTCCGAAAGACAATCCAGAAAAGGTCATTAACAAAACAGCAAAAACTGTCAGGATTCTTGATTTTTGTGGAAAGATGGGCACAATTTTTTGTGTGCGTACAAAGAGGGCGTAATGTGTGCAGAAGTTGGTCATTTTAAAGCGCCTAGGTGGTCAAATGCTAGAAGCTGCCAGATGGAAACAAGTAATAGTGCAAGAGGTGAAAATCTCAAAAAGGGGGCTTTGGTGTTAGTTCCTCTCATTGTTTGGTCCCAACAGCTATGGAAAACCACTATCAGCTCATTAGGTGTGGCCTCATGGTCAGAAAATAAGGCTGTGTTTATTCGAATGTGTCCCAGCTAGCAGGGTACCCTCAGAAAAAATGTTCACCCGCTAACCTTTGAGCCATCTGTGACATTAGTTGCTGCCAGATTGTAGAAATCTGGAACACCTAAAGCTCCCTGCTCAGCCCATAATTGCAATTTCTTAAGTGGTGCCCTGTCCACCCAGCCCCTTTAAATTCCATTTCTTGAACAAGGGCGGGCTGTAAAGGAATGTTGAATGGGAATGTGAATGGGAAGCATTACTTGAAAATAGCATGGGAATGGATTTCTACCTGTGCGGAAACAAAGGTGTAGAATAGTATTGATGGAAATTAAAAGGTCAGGTGAAAGTTGCACTTTCAAACCAGACCTAAACATCCATGGAGATTAATGACTGCCATTCTCCCATCTGTGTTGCTGTGAGAGAAAACACCATTAATTATCATGTTATCTAGGACTCTTTAATTGCATTACAGTGTCATGTCTATGCCCCTGAAAGATCAAGTACAGGCAACTGGATAAATAAAATGATCATCGCTGTATGTAGGGCAAACACTTTTTTTGTGGAAGCACAAAACGTCTGCCCAAACAAAACATGTACTCCTGACCTCCAGCATGTGGGTGGAGCCAAAGCCTCTCTCTAGTGATGACATATAACTGTTTGCAACAGCTGTGCTGTCAAGTCCGTCCATAGCACGCATTGGCATAGCCAATAGGTCTCGCCTTTGGGGCCTTAAAAGTGATTAGCTAGAGCTATTGGCTTTGCCAATGCCTTTAAGCTATGTTGTAGAGCATTATGGCTGCTGTGCAGCGTGTTAAAAAGTTATTTTTATTACCTCCTATATAACTATGAAGACATTATGTACAATTGAACAACCCTATTAGAAAAAGAATTAACATTAAAAATGTCTTCTAGTTTTTTGTCTTTGTGACTGGCAACTTCTTCCTGCCTGTGCTTGTATGTTGATTTGATTTAAATTGTATAGAGCGCAACGTTTGCCCGAAGTCGTCTTGGCACTAAGCGTCTGCATGAAAGCTGAGACTGTCTATCGCCTATATCTGCAGGGAAATTGTAAATAACCGGGTTTTAGGATGTTTTCTGAAAATCTACAGATTGGGCTGGGCTCTCAAATGCAAAGGCATTTGGTTCCAGAGGTTATAGGTGAAATGAATATAACTTCTACCTTAAAAAGTAGAATTATGAATTTTTGAAATTACCACTTTTTTGGGCCAGGGCTGATTGTAGGATTCCTATAGGAGCATACCTAGTACATTTTCTCGTGAGAGAGTCCGGACCTGTGAGATTTAGAGCTATATGTACTGTGCAAAGTGCCTTAAATGCTACTCTCTTTTTAACGAGAAGCCAAAGTAATTCCTCCATTGCTTTCAAGACTGGTTCAGACTGTCTGATGTTCCTAAGGAGGTGGAAAACTGCATTCTGCAGTCTTTGGAGTTTTTTTAAGATGCCCTTCTGCGCGCTGGAATAAAGGGTGTTACAATAGTCCACTCTTGATAGGGCCAAGGAAGTATGAAAGGAAATATCTTCTTCAAAGTTTTTAAAACAAAGAAGCAGGAAGACATGGTCTGATCTGTGAAGGTAAGTTTAGAATCAAAAATGATTCCCAGGTTCTTTACTTTTAATACTGGGGTAGAGAGATGGCCGAAGGTCTGCGGCCACCAGGAGTTGTCCCAAAAGGAAGTTTCCCTTCCAAAACGGAGCACCTGCGTATTTTCGGAGTTTAGCTTAAGGCAGTGGGTACTCATCCAGTTTACTACTGCTCTCATACAGTTATTAAAACGAGAGGCCACCTCCTCCATGTCACTAGAGATAGACACCACTATTTGGGTATCATCCGCATAGGAGATTGTTGAAAGCCAAAAGTCCTTATCAAATTCGCAAGTGGAGCCACTTAGTTATGAAATAACATGGGACTAAATGAGGACCCTTGCGGGACCCCACAATGTAATAGGAAAGGCTTAGAGAGGAAGTCTCCTAAAGAGACTGATTGCTCCCTTTCATTAAGAAAGGAGTAGTGCAGATTGAGAGCTCAGCCCCCAATATCTACTACAATCAACCATTGTTTCAGAACTGAACAGATCATGGTGTCAAAGGCTGCAGATAGGTCCAAAAGGACCATGCCAGCTTTATCCGTGATGTCCCTAATCTCCTCAGTAGATACAACCAGAGCAGATTCTGTGCTGTGTAATTTCTTAAAGCCGACTGGGCTCTATCCAAGATATCAATTTGATCTAAATATTAATTGAAAGCAATATTTAAATGCATGAAGCTGCAGAATCAGCCAGTAGTTCTTTTTTTCACGTGGATTTAAAGTGGGTTTTTTGATTAGTGGAATGATGGATTCCTTTTTCTACTCGCTAGGAAAGCTCCTTGCCTTAATGAAGTTGTTTAACAGCATGGCCAATAGGTCAGCAATACATTCTGCTATTTCATGAAGCACCTTCTTAGGGACGGGCCTATTGGAGCTCTAAATTTAGTCAACTTTATCAGTTCGACCGCTCGCTCCGTCGTAAAGGATGGAAAGTTGCATAAGGCCAGGGGCGTGATTTCTGATTGACTATCCGCTAAGTTGTCGCTTAGCTGTTGGGTGGGGGTTAAAGTAATTGCAGTACAAGGGCTCAGGAGCATCTGTACCGACTGGAACATATGTATGTTATAGATTTTTGTTTTGTTATGGGGAGGGGGGATAAGGAACAGAAGGTTGGAGGTTGGGAAATAGTACCTGAATTTCAATACAAGCAGCGTACGGACACTAGGGGAGGATCAACAGATGCCTGATTCCGAGGGCAGACTGAGATGGTGCTGAGTGATGCTGAGGTGGTGGTGTGCTGGTGCTCAGGTGATGCTAAATGATAGTCAGGTGATGCTGAGGTGGTGGTGTGCTGGTGCGGAGGTGATGCCTGCTCAGGTGGTGCTGAGTGATTCTGAGGTGATGCGGAGTGATGCTGTGGTGCTGTGTCATCATGAGGTGGTGGTGCTCAGATGAGGCTGTACTGATGTTGAGGTGATTCTGCGCTGATGTGGAAGTGATGCTGCATTGATGCTGAATTGCTGTTTAGGTGGGGTTGTGCTTGTGATGAGGTGGGGTGGAGCTGTGCTGGTGGTGGTGCGCTAATGCAGAGGTGATGCTGTGCTGATGCAGAGATGGTGCTGATGATGAGGTGGTGCTGCTCTGATGCTGAGGTGGTGGTTTGCTGTTGCTGACGTGGTGCCAAGCTAATGCTGTGCTGGTGCTGAGTTATACTGAGATGGTGGTGTGCTTGTGCAGAGGTGGTGCGCAGGTGTTCAGTGATACTGAGGTGGTGCCGAGTGATGGTTTGATGTGCCCAGGTGGTGCTGTGCTGGTGCTCAGGTTGTGCTGAGTTGGTGCTGTGATATTGCTGAAGTGCTGTTGCGCTGGTTCTGAGTGATGCTGTTGTGGTGGTGAGTCATGCTGAGGTGGTGATGCTGTGCTGGTGCTCAGGTGGTGCTGAGTGATGCTGAGATGGTGCTGAGGCTGAGGTGATGCATTGATGCTGAAGTGGTGCTGAGTTGCTGAGGTGAGGCTGCACTGGTGGTGGTGCACTGATGCGGAGGTGATGGTGTTCTGATGTTGAGGTGGTGCTGCACTGGTGCTGAGGTGGTGGTGCGCTGGTGCTGAGGTGGTGGTGCGCTGGTGCTAAGGTGGTGGTGGTGCGCTGCAGTGGTGGTGCACTGATGTGGAAGTGGTGCAGTGCTGATGCTGAAGTGGTGCTGCACTGATGCTTTGGTGGTACTCAGGTTATGGTGTGCTGGTGGTCATGTGGTGCTAATTTGGTGCTGGGGTGATACTGCACTGGTGCTGAGGTGGTGCTGGGCTAATGCTGAACTGGTGCTGCATTGGTGCTGAGGTGGTGCTCTGCTAGTGCTGAGGTGGTGCCGCGTTCATGCTGTTGTGGGGCTTCACTGGTTCTGAATTGGTGGTTGTCCACTAATGCGGAGGTGGTGCTGTGCTGATGCTGTAGTGGTGCTGGGTGATGCTGAGGTTGTGATGTACTAATACTGAGGTAGTGCTGCGCTGGTAGTGAGGTGATGCACTAGTGCAGAGGTGGTGCTGCTCTGGTGGAGAGGTGGTGCTGTGGTGTGGTTGTGCGCTTGTTCTGAAGTGGGGCTGAGGTGGTGCTCTGCTGGTGCTCAGGTGCTGCTGAGTGATGCTCATGTAGTGCTTTGATGGTGCTGCTGAAGTGGTGCTGAGTGACCCTAACTGGTGCTGCGCTGATGCTCAGGTGGTGCTGTGGTGGTGCTCAGGTGGTGTTGCTCTGTCTAGTTGCAGGATATATTGTTAATCAACCTCGCATTACATGCTGCGTTTGGAGAGCACGAGGAGGCATCCCTTGATATTGGTTTTGTTTCAACAATAATTAAAACCTAAAAGAAAGCATCAAAAGTTGAAAGTGTGCAACTTTAAGCCAGCGGCGGCTCCTCCGTTATGGCCGAGGAGCATTCCCCCTTCCCCCCCTCGCCAGCAGATGCAAAGGTTGAAAAATAAAATGATTATAAAACAGGTTTATTATCATTTTTTTCTTCTTCACAGGTCCGAGTCTTGGGGATGGGGCAATTGCGATGACAGGCATGGAGGAGGAGTGGTGGTCACTGCTGCAGGTGCGCATATGGATTTGGACGGCTGTCTTAGGACATCCAAACCGACATGCGCACTGAGATGTCTCCAACCTGAGCTGCGCTGCCGGGTTGGAGACATCAGGCTCAGTCTCCCACTCCCTGTGGGAGCGCAAATCCAGCCCACTCAGGCCAATTACGGCACTTCTCTCATGCTGCCAGCAGCATGAGAGCAGCGTCTGGATTGGCTGAAGGGAAGTGTGGGAGCCTTTGCTGCAGTGGAGCCAGAAGAGCAGTGATGCGGTGGGCAAGTACTTTTTTTGTGTGTTGCTGTTGTCGTCCACCCCCTCGCCTCACCACCTTTCCCTGACAGCAGCCGCTGCTACTTAAAGCTGCTTCCATTTTCCTAATACTGAGCAATAAAAGCATGTTTACCTCTTTAACCATATACAGATAATCACGCTGTAAAAAACACAATGTAAATAGGTTAATCCTGCTGTCTGCCAACTTCTTAAATTACACTTCCATTAGGTAAGTATATTATTTAAGGATTGGACATTTGAGCTAATGAAACAAAAATGTTACGGGATGAAAAACAACTAAGCTTCCGGCTGGAAAGTACTCTTGAAATCAAAGATAGTGGAAAACGAGATGAGGACGTGATTTGCTGCCCTCAGCTGATCGCGTTCGGAAAGTTTAAACAAGCCAAGGCAAAAGAAAAAGTAGTGCGCCGAGACTAACTTATATGGTTGATAGTGAATTGATCCATGTAACAGGGCCAGTTTCCAGGGTGTGGCCAAAACAGCAAAAGGTGGAACAAATGTAAATTGTTCACCAAGGCACATGAAGGAATAAATAGAAACAGATGTGCGTACTGAAAGCCCATACAGTATATAATGCATGTCTCAAGAGACAGTGCATGCAGTGCCTGGGTGAGACCAAAAAAGGAGTACTTCTCAATGAACAGTAGGCTTCTGATATAGTGTAAAACAATATGGGAAAGTCGCCATCATAGGGAAAGCTATGCAAACCATTACTGAGCATGGGAGTCTGTGTGAGAAGCTTCCCTCGCTGCCCATAGTCAGTTGCAACGAGAATAAACCTGATTTGTTCTACTTTGCTCAGAGCCCATGTTTAAGCTCTTTTATTTTAAGTAAAACGTCATTCACATTTAGATAGATTGGGTTCTCTTTGCCTTCCAGTGGCATCTATTGTTCCCTCTATGAGTCCTAATACTTCAGGCCAAAGCAAACAGGCCTGGCAATAGTGGGCACCCTTTTATAGTATTCCCTGCATCAAACATTAATGAGAGATGGCTCTGCTGTTCTTACATGTGCCAGTTGTTCCATATATAACATGTTCGAGCAGTGGTATTGCACTTCTACCCCTTGAAGATCATTATGCACTCCTTCCCCATGAAGATCTGGGACAGAACTATTCACACACAGTGACTGAATGTACTTCAACCCCATTAGACTTTCCTTAGCCAACTTCTGCCCAACCAGCCAGTGAGTCCCAATAAAGCAGTTATTAGCACATATTCAGCTTGGGTTTTTATTTATTCCAGTGTGTACCAGAATGCAGTTAATATGAGTATCTCATGAAGAGTATGAGCTATAGTGACCTATCAAAAAAATCACATGCAACAGCTCAGTTCCAAAGTCAAGCAGCAGTAGCTCTGTTCTTTAACCTAATATACTTGTATATTGGGTTATAGAGTCCATTTATTACAGAATCAACATGCATGAGTTAATTTGATTTGACAAGAGTCATACCCTGTTCTTAATGTGGAATAGGCACGATTAGAATAAATGTCACTTTACAGTTGCCAAGTCAAACACTAGAGTACATCTCCTCTCTAGGTTGCTAGTTTACAGTGTTCATTTCAGAGATAAAGGAGATGCTACCAAAGAGTTAAGCAAACATTGGCCAAGCCAATAGGTCTCACCTTCAGGATGCGAACTATTGGCGTTGCCATTGTTTAACTATGTTGTACAGCAATCAGACTGCCGTGCAGCATGGCTTAAAAAAGCATTGACAAAGCCAAGAGGTATAGTCCTTGAAAGCTTTTGGCTTTGTCGATTTTCTTAGCCATGTTGTACAGCAGCACTGCTGCTGTGCAGCCTTTCTGAAGGTAAAAAACATGGGGGAGCAGGTAGCTACATGGAGTTTGGGCATAAGAGGGGGAAACGGATGGAGCGTGTGAGGGGATGAGGGGAAAAAAGCACTATAAAGTATCCAACACTGTCCGTGTCATAGAGCTTTTGTATTTTTATTAAGGGGTGGGAGTGCGGCAACATGGCGAGAAGGCAGAGGGACAACAACACCACAGACAGATGGGAGCAAGTAACAACACAGACAGCAGACGAGGGAAAGCAACAGCACAGACAGCAGGAGGGGACAAGCAATGACAAGGGAAAACGGGAAGTGCAAGCAGCAACAAATACAGCTGGGGGACAAGAAACACAGAAGGCGAAGCACCATTGAGGAGAGGGGTAGGAGCCAGAAGCAACACAGAGGATGAGTACACAGTGAAACTGCTGAAAGAGACAAGCACTCTAGTAGAGTTCTTAGACAAAAAGAGAAAAGCAACATCTGATTAAGTGAGCAGTGAAAGAACACAAGTACTTGGGCCATGCTCCAGGAGAGGAATAAAGCCAAAAAGCCGTAGTGAATGCTGCATGCACCAGCTTAGAAAAAGCAAGCAAATGAAAGTGACAATGAAACCAGCCAATGGTAAGCAAAGAGTGGCCTCTCAGCCACCTGTAAGTAAGCAAAATGTATCTCAAGCGACAACACATGCGCTGTTTCAGGTGAGACATGAAAAAGCCCTCTGTTGAAGCCACGTAAAATGTGCATGCAAAAAGCATGAGTTGATTACATATCACTTATGAGGGGGCACAAGGTGGTATACAGGTCCACTCACAATAGAATGACATATTTATGTATGTAACGTTTTTATTTTGGCCAGCTCTACCCAGGTTGGGTGTCTGTGCACTTTAATTAATATCGCCTTTAAAGAAGATAATTCTTGTGTACAAAAATGTTGAAACAGTTAAAGCAGAAAAGTGGTTTCTCTGTGTTACTTCTTTTTTACTTAGAATTAAGGGGTGCTAACGCGATGGGGTATGGGCCCTTTTCTCTAATCCCCTGCATGCAATCTTTTTAGGATGCTTGAAGTATAAGAGAGTTAGGTTCAGTTCAAATTCACAATTACAGTGCAACCCATTTGGTCACACAATAAGGCTCAAAGTCAATGATAAGATTAAGTATGGCTTTATTACAAATTGAAAGCCAGAGTGATATAAATCAATCTCAGAAACAGCGCATAAAAGTCCAAAATTACTGAAGGGTAACCGAATCGGTGCACAAAGTTAATCCTGAGTAGCAAATAACAAAGGAGGACTTTGGTTACAATCGTACACAGAATAAAAAAGACAATATGATGTTGAGATTGAAAGTTTCGGACTTCCTTCCTATTATGCATGAGGAAGTCTAGTTCTCAAATAACCTACCCTAAAAGTGCTAGAGGGACACTAATTAGATCCTTGAGAATAGAAAGGTGTCAGTGTAGGAGAACTTCTGTAGAAGTTCTTCAAGCAAAAGTATCGCATAGCATGAAGCCACACAATAAAAGTAGCGTATAGAGGTCTGTACCTGTCTAAGTCTGGAAAGAATCTCTGCCCAAGTCAAAGAGCATCACCTAGTTATACCCACAAGAAACCTTTCTAAATCAGTCTCAAAGGTCCAATTAGTGACCACCTTCAAACAGTGCTTTCTTGGCAGACACACTTGTAACTTTTCTTATTTGATCCACATATTCAAGATGATCTCTAATTCCTTCTCCCCATTCCACACGAACAGTAGTCCTCCCTTCTGCTCGCTAGTTTTTATTACCTTCAACTCCCTTCACGTTTCCCCTATCTTTTCACCCAATGAGGCTTCCTCCACCCATTAGATCATCGTACCAGCCACCTGCAGAGGACAGAGAAACACTACATCGAAAGAAAAACATTCCCTGTTTAAACATTGCGAAATCCAAATGCTTAAGGCCTCTGGTTAAGTTAGCATGATAAACTCCAGTACACGTTGTAATTGTATTAATACGAATACATAGGCAATCGCACTATGTGCATGAACGCAATTCTTACGAATACATATTCTGTTACATGAAACATGCAAAAATACTCATGTGTAGCTAGGTGAATACATGAAGATTAATCAATGTTATAAACACGTTTGCATATACTGTATCTCGTGGTTACTGCAAGAGAAATATTAGTGCACACACATTAAATGTCAGGATTACATAGCAAATGCACTTTCTACATGAATTTAAGTTCCACCCACTCCATTAGTCAAGTTATACCACATGAACACATAAGGCCCTCAATATACATATATGTGGCCTGGTCAATAATAATATGGGTGGAGCTACATTTACACTGCTCCAGGGGAAAGCAGCCCCTCTTTGTAAAAAAAAGGGGGTGAGTTCACGTGCTACCTTCTCTACACTAGTGTCCTGAATCGTGTACCTTCTGCAGACAAAAGGAAGGCCTGGGACCAGGTAATCTGACACACGTTGGTCAGCAAGGTGGTTTCTTGCATCCCCTCTTCTCTAAGGGGAGGGGATGTAGTAGCCTTATGGCTAAAGTGGTCGACCTCGAAGCTGGGGAACCGGGTTCGAGTCTCGCCAACGACGCTCAACATCCTGTGATTATGGTCAAATCACTTAATCTCCCCGTGCCTAAATTAAAAAAAAAATTCAAATGAATGTCCTGCTGTAACGAAACTGGTGCATGTAAAGCGTTCTGATAGCCGATGTCCCAGGGTCTAGTTCGCGCTATATAAAACTCTAAAAAAAATAAAAAATATATGTTTTAATATTGGCCAACAGGGCAGCGGGCATATTCTTCCTTGCATGGGAGGTGCGTAGAAGTGTCTCTCTTTGGTAAGTGCACTGCGAAAACTTCCTGAAACAAGAGCACTTCTTTCCAACTTCAGCTTTTTTTCTCGCTCTTCTTCGTAAGTGTGACTAGCACTTTTCAGAAAAAAGGCGGACTGCAAAAGGAGTAGGTTGGTTCATGCTGCTGCTCCCGCAGTCCGCTAACTTGTGCATAATGAAATCTTGTACAGTACAATTGGGCTCGGATTGGAACGCGCCTTGATAATGCCAAGGTCAAGCAATAATATGTAATTACTGTCTTACACAGCATTAAAACTTGAGAAGGCCCCCGAAGACTACCTCCTGTCTGAGAACTCAGTAATGAAAGAGTGTTAAACCAAGTGTATCTTAATAGACTTTTCATGATTAATGACTTCTGTGGAACGGATAGCTTTGTTAGCGCTGAAACCAGTAGGGACGCTGGGGCGCTTTGTTGGCCCCCTGCGGCAGAGGAAGACTTGGGGGTGCTCAGTCAGGCCTGCTGACCTGAGGATTTTAATGCCACTAAGTGCTTGATTTTATGGAGCATAAGTAACGTACATATATGCTGTTATCTGGAAATGTCTATCCCAGATAATGTAGAAGAATGAACCATCATGCAAGGTTGTAACCCTCCTTCCTCCGTATACAATCCCCATCAGTACATCTGGTTCGAGCTATAAGTTCTTTCTGTGATTAACCGATGCTCATTATTAATGTATTTTTCTGATCGGGCGGGGGCGCTTGGAGCTCTCTCCTGGTCAGACCCAATGGAATCTTGTCCTGTTCCTGTGGATCATTATCGAAGCGGTGTGCGTCCTTCATGGCTTTGGCAGTGGCTACCGCTCACCTCCCGGCTCCTTTCGAGCACACCTGGGCTGTGCGAAGGTACGTTGGGCTCTTCCCATCCCACATATACCCAGGAGCCTTGCTGTGGTCTGCTGTGTGCCATCTCTTTTGAACACTCCCTGCTTATCCCCAAATCAGGCACCTTTACACAGTGTCACCATTTGGGACGCCTTCCTATACACATTGTGGTGATGAAAGCTTTTAAGCATGCAGCGTAAGACACATTTCTTCTAGCTTTTACCTGCGTTAGAGTTTTGTCAAGGTTCCACTGTGTGTCATTGGAAACAGACAGCAGAGTGCTATGTTCATTGGCTGTGTTTTACTCTGAAAGTCTCTCTTGTTAGCCTTTGAGGGAATTCTTTCAGCAGCCTCTGGTCGCTTTCACATACTCTCTTTACCTGACTCTCCTTGTCTCTTGTTGGCCCACTACTCCCAGTATTAGTGAGTTCAATGATTCTTAAGCTATTTCGCTTATAATGTAAGGGTTTGCATCTTTTCATCAAAGTGGGGCTTAGAATGTGTGTTTTATTTAGAGGCCTCCAAAGCACCCTTTATGGATTTAACCAGGTTAACACTGTGTTGCTCCGCCCTTTCAGTATGCATCAGCAACCCCTACATATCTTCCGAAGGGTTCACTATATGGATTTCATATCTGTGCTAATGACACCCAGTTATACTTTCATTTGTTAATCATTATATGCAGGGTTTTAAGTGGGATGAAAAAACTAGGGGGTCTCTCAAAGGCGCGTGGCCAATGTAATTAACAGCGTGGCTTAAAAACTCACAAGCTAATAATCTGTGCTTAGCATAGTGTGCCTCCGGACTTGTATTTTACTGTTTCTGTCATTTCATCCAGTTCTATGATACAAAAAGTAACATCATACCTACAACAAGTCAGGACTATTGGCTTTGTCACTGGTTGTTAGTTGCGTAAGATGAATAAGCAGCAACTATGGCTTGTATATATTATTGAAAAAGCTTCCACCTAAAGCCCTGGTGACACCACGACAATGTTGTTTCTCCTCAGTTTTAAAAAGAGAAGGGAAATCCAGAGAGAAAATGACACTCTGGGGTTGTAGGCTGGGCGGAGCAGAGCGTGTCAGGAGTTGGAGGCTGGGCGAAGCAGAGAGTATCAGAGGTTGGAGGCTGGGCGGAGCAGAGTGTGTCAGGGGTTGGAGGCTGAGTGGAGCAGAGTGTGTCAGGGGTTGGAGGCTGAAAGGAGCAGAGTGTGTCAGGGGTTGAAGGTTGGGTGGGGCAGAGTGTGTCGGGAGTTGGAGGCTGGGTGGAGCAGAGTGTGTCAGGGGTTGGAGGTTGGGTGGAGCAGTGTCTGTCAAGGGTTGGAGGTTGGCTGGAGCAGAGTATGTCAGGGGTTGGAAGTTGGGTGGAGCAGTGTGTGTCAGGGGTTGGAGGTTGGGTGGAGCAGAGTGTCAGGGGTTGGAGGCTGGACTGAGCAGTGTGTCAGGTGTTGGAGGTTGGGTGGAGCAGTGTGTGTCAGGAGTTGGACGTTGGGTGGAGCAGTGTGTGTCAGGGGTTGGAGGGCGGGTGGAGCAGTGTGTGTCAGGAGTTGAAGGTTGCGTGGGTGGAGCAGTGTGTGTTGGGTTGGAGGTTGTGTGGAGCAGTGTGTGTCGGGTTGGAGGTTGGGTGGAGCAGAGTGTGTCAGGGGTCGGAGGTTGGGTGGATCTGCATCGATGTACTTTTTGCCAACTTGAGAGCGATCTCCTATTGCAGCTGAAAACATGGTGCCCGATTCACAAGCAGCCTCCGCAGTCGTGTGGAGTCTCTGCAGTCATGGGGGAATCTCCACAATGCGGAGATTCCGCCACAACTGCAGAGCCTCCGCCATGACTGCGGAGCCGCTGCCATGACTGCGGAACCGCTGCCATGACTGCTGAGGCTCTTTGGGAATCTGGCCCATGTTTTTTTCTTCAGCTCTTGGAAGCTTCCTGAAGTTTTTCTCTTGATTTATTTGGTCAAATACTTAAATACCAGGTTCAGATTTCAGCATTCTTGAAAATAATGTAACATTCTTTAAAGGGCAGAGGTGATAGTGTTGCAGTCATATCACAATACCACACACTCTGTGAGTCACTGTATTCCCATGCTCCAAGCACCACCGTTTGATGGCTGTGGGCTCCTAAAGGCCTCTTCGTGGCTCTGGGTAGTGCGCTTCCTTGCTCTGTCCATCTCCTGTAAAGCCACTGGATGTTTTTAGAATTTTACCTCAGTGAACATGACACATGTGTCCACTGAGGGCTGACATGATTCTGACCCAGAGCATGGCTCGGAGATCACCAGAGCATGTTAATATTCCCCTCTCTTGCATCAAGGCCTGGGATGTGGGAGACCGACAGTGGAGGCAACATTACTCTGTACCGGGGAGGGGGAGGTGGGTATTCACCAATAACACTTGAGAGGGGGTTGCCAATGTGCTCAATACTGGTGAAGTTTCTGCAGTTTCCCATACCTGGAAGTCTTTTAGCCATTATCGTGTCTGGAACATGCAGGAAACACCTGGAGCTTTGTGTTGAGAGTGTGTACGTTCACTGGAGTAGGTTGGGTTGCTGGACTGGTTTGCAGTGGCGGCTCTTCTGCTGTGGCGGAGGAGCGTCGCCTCACTGTTTTCAAGCTGTGCGAGAAGCAAAAACATGAAACGATAACTTTCAGTTATTATCATTTTATGTTTGTGCTGCTTTTCCCGGCGGGCAGGGCTGCTCTGCTTTCGAAGCAGGGCAGGAAGGAGTGGTTTGCCCGCTCCTAAGTGCTCAATGACTGTTTGATCGGCCCTCTTGGGCCTCCCAAACCAGTCATGCGCACTTTCCCCCTTCTCCATGCAGGCTGCATTACAGCCTGCACGGAGAACATGCCCACCCCTCTAGCCCCTCTTAGGGGAGGGAGCCTGACTGCCTGCTTCCAGTTCCTGAAGACAGAGGCAGGAGCAGAGACGCAGGACACGGCAGCAAGGTAAGTTATTTTTTTAATTATGCTCACTTTCGCAATCGCGACACCCCACCCGCGAGCTATGCCGGCCGCCACTCCTGGTTCATTTATTGTAAATAGAGCTGTATAGTATTAGACCAGGTGTTGATGAGGACCTGAGGAAGGACCATTGCATTGGAGCACAAAGAGACTTGAAGCAGCTGTTCAGCATAAGGAAACTCACAGCACATCAACACAGAGGGAAATTTCCTCACTTTCATGACATCACCAAAGGGAAGACTCCTTCTTGCCTAGCCTCTTTCTGTCTTCGGTGAGAGCCTGTGGGTGCCTTCCAGTTATTGTCAGTAGCTTGGGGAGGTTGCTCTAAAGAAAATACCATTTAAACAGCTGGTCCATACCCCATGACGTTTATAGTGTCCAGCTTTATTCTTCCTTGTCCTGTGTCAGTAGCAAGTAGCACGATCCTCTGGGGTGTCCTGCCTCTAGAAACTTAAGATTGTGATCAGTGGGCTCTGAGGTACTGGCCCACATTCCTTTTCTGTCATCTGAGGGTATTTTTTTTTTTTTACTTAGTTTTATATAGTGCGAACTTGACCCGAAGGAATCGGGTATCAGAGCGCTTTACACGAGCACCAGTTGTGTTACATGAGGACACATTCATTTTTGCTAGGCCCAGGGAGATTAAGTGATTTGCCCAGAATCACAGAATGTTGCGCGTCCTTGCTGAGACTCGAACTCGGTTCCCCAGATTTGAGATCGACCGCCCTAGCTGTCAGGCCACGTATTTAAGTGCACTGGCACCTTGACCAACAGCTACCTTCGTACAATTAGCTCAGTAGCCACAGGACTTGTGTGACTCTGTTAACTGTGCCTAGACACTAGACTTCCTGTAACAGGATCTGTTGTGTTACCCATGATGAGCTAGATAGTGTCAGGTGGTTTAGCCTTCCCCAGTAACCATGCCAACATTCTTACAGGCCTTTCTCCATCCCTTTATTTTTTTGTGAGGGCATGTTTCCCCATAATTTGTACCTCTCTATTGGCTGCATACCTGAAGCTTAGAATTAATTTTTGATAGGAATGTTTTGTTTTTCATGCTGTAATATTGAGAGTCTAAGCTCTTCAAGTTGAATTCTAATCTATGCAGTCGATTGTGTATATCTAAGGATGACAAGTTGTTCGGCCGTTATAATGTGTCTACTGTAGGCCTTAAAAGCCTCCCATACCAGTTCCACAAACAAGCACATGAGATTACAGACTTACCCAACTACTACACTGGACAAGGAAAAGAAAGGTTCAGTCGACGGCTAGTAGAGACATAACTCCGATTGAACACCTATTTCACAATAAACCCCAAAAAACGGAAAGTCTCTCACTTGTACTATAATAAACCAAGAACAGACTGACCTATGTCCCCCTCCCCCACTTACATGTCTGCCTGTGGTAGACACCTGGGCCGGGAGATCTTGGCTGACACTTGGAGAATGATATGGACCAGGGCAGTGAAATCTTCCATTTGTGTAAAGCACAGAAACAATGCATACAAACTTCTCATTAAATGGTACCTCACCTACACCCAAGCAATAAATGGAAGTCCAGCCTCTGTTGGAAATGGGATGTAGGGAGATAGGCGACCTGCTACACACGCCATGTGGTGGCCTTGCTCAATCTGAACCTACTGGGAGAAGGTACCTCACGTGGTGGAGGCAGCCACAGAAGCGATAATCCAGATGGACCCTCTTCATCTTGCTGGGTGCCCAGGGGAGAATTCTACATACCCACTGACATCCCCAAAAGGCATATTTACTCGTTACCTACTGTTGGTGGCCTGCTTAAAGCTGGCCCAATGTTAGAAACAAGTCCTCATCCCCGGTTACATGTCTGGTGGGCGAAAGTATGGTCTATTTATTCAAAAGAAAAATTGCATTAGTGCATGACACCGCACAAATTTGAAGAAATTAACAATGGTTCCCTTCCGAACATTTATTAAAACAGGGAAGCGATACAGAGGGGATCCTACGAGCAGGCCACCCGCCTTCCAACGCACAGACAGGGATGGAAGGTCCTCAACATCAGAATCCAACTCTTCTGATGAAGGGGGGACCCGCGGCCATGCTCAACCCACTGGATGATTGCATACTATAAGGGACTGCTTCTTTGAATTGTGGCAGTCACTATTAGAGGGTTCTCTTAACGGCCTGCGGAACTTAGAGTAAAATTGAAAAATGAGATGCGCTTGTTTGTACTACACATAATACGTGCTATATTCTTAATGTTCTACGAGTTGATACCACAGTCCCTGATGTTGAAATGTGTAACAATAGCCGTGGATGTACATAAAAGGTATTACAAATAGCCTCCCATAGTGTGGCATATGTATCCATTAAATCTTTATTACGATGGAAAATTCAGTAATTTATGCACGAATTTTGCTTTTGAAGATTAAATTGAGTAGAGCCTCCGTGGAGACCTTCCATTTGTTGCTACAGAGAGCATTGAACGAGCAGCTAGAGTTAATAATACAGAGAATGCTCTGGGCGTGTGACGTTTCAGAAGCCTATTGCGTAATCTTCCTCGATACACACCAATAATCTGTATGTGAAAATGTGATGTGGACTGTGGAATAGTAGGGGTGTGCCTTTTCAGGGCCCCTCTTCGCTCTTCCAAAAGGTGCCAAGATCACCTGTCAGTCCTTGTCTTTTGGGGATTATTCAGCCCTCTTAACTTCCAGGATAGAAGGGAGATGGTTTTAGTTTCATGCTAGGGGAGTCAGTATCACCAATATAATCCCCCTTTATGTGCAGCTCCTTCAATGTTTCCTTGTTTTTATGCCATTAACTTAATACATCCCCATCCCCACTGACCTCTCCAACTGTGAGTGAATCTATTTCATCTTCCATTGTGAGAACCAAAAACAGATTGGATCTCTGTGTGCTACACACTTGTGAGCGCAGTATCAACGCCTTTCCCCTACAGGGTAACAAAACCAATATAAACGAAGTTTTGAATGTAAAATAAAAACCCAAATCAGCCCTGGGCAGTGTACAGCATTGTAAAATCGTAAACAGTGATTGTGACCTTGGTACACTTTACGCCATCAACCATCTTCGATGAGGGTTAATCGTGGTATTCCCCATCTCTGAGCACCACACAGTTCTCTCTTGCCATAGCACTAGAAGACACAGCTGACCCATATTGTTTTCCTTGCGTGGACATTGTTTTGCACATGACAGAGTGCATTTAGGGTCTGAAATGGCATGTTTTGCCGTCGACCTACACATGTTTCTTAACAGGGTATTGCAAAGAGTATTGTATGCCCTTGCACTTTCTTAATATCTAAAAATTTGTGTTGGGCATGTTGCACTGTTCCAGTAAAGTCCTGATAGATGGCAGAGTCGTAAACCTGGACACGTTTCTCCCTGGCGAGGGACAAGTATGGTTTTCCTGTCATGGTAGATGAGGATACGAGCCAGCATAGGCCTTGCTGCAACCCCAGGTACTGGCTGGCTGGGGCAGTGGGCTCTTTAAAAAACAAAGGTGCTTGTAAAATTATTGCAGCCAAACATATATGAAAGCATAGTCTTAACAAACAGTTCAGGATCAGCCATACTGGTCGACTCTGACAGTCCAAGAATTCAGATATTTGCCGCAGGACCGCACCTAAGGTCTCCATGTTTTTTGCCGCTGTCGCTACCAGGGTGTTTCCCCTTGTAAAAAGGCTTGTAATATTGGCTGTACAATCGTCTTCAAGGTCCAAAATACTTCATTCTCCTTCACCCAGTTGGACTTGTTTCCTATCCAGTGATCCAGTCTGGTCATTACAGCATCTAGTTTCTAGCCTATCGTTTTGATGTTTGCTTTCAGATCTAGAAGTAGGCGTTTAACCTCCCTGTCAGCCATCGTCGGGTCATTTCGTTTGGCGGTTACGGCTTTTGCGTGGCCTGCTGCAACCGCCGCCATCTCTCCTCCTGTTCTGCATGCCTGTTTACCTGCTGCGCTCCCAGGCACTATCACATACCCTCGCTCGGTGGTGCAACAGCACTCTCTTTCAAGCTGTGACACAAGGCAACCAGGTAGGGTTTGACAGGTGTGCTTCTGAACCTGGCAATGTGGCAGTGTGTCTGCTGCTGATGGTGGTGGGACACAGGCTCCGTACACCATAGCTTTGCCAAATATGTTGGCGTGGGCCCTAAGCCCACATGCTAAGAAAAGAACCACATGGGCATTAGATCTTGTGTAAACCAAAAGAAGCAAACGGCAAACCAAGGTCAAGCACTTCCAGTCCATGTATTGTTGTGATTCATGTGATGGTGCAGACTATTCCCACACCCGCCGTCCGAGGGTGTTGTATCAAGATCAACAAGAGAGAAATTGGAAGGTGCACTCGTTTTAAAGTCAATAATAATGAGGTAAATCACTTATTCCGTACAAAAGTTCTTTTATTCAATCAAATTGTCCAAAACTGGCACACAGCCAACGCGTTTCGTTCCCAATTCTTTGCCAGTGGGAACTTCGTCAGGGCTCCTAAATAGTTAATCCACAAATTATCTTCAAGGTAGTAGAGCAAATATCGAGCTCTCTCAGAGCGAGCAGTCCCAGTCGACTGATTAATGAGAACTTCGCCACTCACTTATATTTAGTGAGAAGAAAATATCTTAAATCGATCGAAAAACGTATTGCATGCAGCATAATAACCGGCAGTAACCTGCCGGTTATTATGCTGCAATTTGATTGAATAAAAGAACTTTTGTACGGAATAAGTGATTTACCTCATTATTATTGACTTTAAAACGAGTGCACCTTCCAATTTCTCTCTTGTTGAACTAGATCTTGTGTGTTTAACTGGCTCTGGGCTTGTATGCCCAATCCGTTTTATTAACAGGGTCCCCGACCGGGGACATGAGTGATGGATGGGTGTGTGGTGGGTGTTTGTACAGCATCAAGAAAGGGGTGCCTTGTGACATGTCCAGCAGGACACTACAACTGGGTCTGCTGCAGACAGTGCTGCCCATCCGGCTCAACGCCACCTCCCTTAATACAGAGGGGAGCCTTACTGTCTCCGACGATCTCTAGCAGGGTCACCGCGTTGTAGTATCTCCACGTCACGTCCTCTCAAACACGCGTCTGACTTGGTGGGCGCTCAGCAGTGGACCTCAGACTCGCCAACAGCTGCTGTCGCCATCAGGCCTCCGAGACACCAGGCTGCACTTCGCTATTATACAGTGCTTAGTTTGTAAAATAAAAAAACGTGCTAGGCCTCTCGTCTGGAGGCCACTGCAGCTTGCATCCCACATTGCCCCTACCATGATCCCATTGATAGTAATAACATAACAACTAGCCATCACACTCCTCCAAGTGTGCAAATTCAGACTAAAGCAGGTCCTCAAAGCTATAAGAATGGCTTGGGCGGCAGGTAATAGCCATTTTTTATGTATACTGAATTAATAATTAACAGTTGTTGGGGTCTAAATTAGCCACACAGCGCTGCCTTGTGGCAGTCTGTCACAAGCACGGGTGTTGACAATTCATGCCAGTGCTGAGCACTGGAAACCACAGACTCAAATTAAGCACTGGAACCAATGGCGTGCAGTGTTCAGCAGCCTGCATTGCATTGCTCATCTGGGCCGTGGTGCTGCAATTGTCTGCGGAAAAGGAGGATTATTGAGGGATTCTGCAGGGCCCAGGCGGGAGCACCGCTATCAGATGGGAGTGGCCAAACTGTGACCCCCTCCTGTAACAGGACCTCTGACACCCCCAAGATGTCCTCTCCGAGGAAGGGTGGGCCTTTCTGTTGCTTAAGGTGGTGGGATAGTGGGGAAATGGAAACATTTGAGTTTATAGCATCTTCTGAAGCCAATGCAATACATATACAAGCTGCTCTAATTTTGAGGAGTAATCCAGTGCAACATCGTTTGTAGACAGCGCCATCTCTTTTTAGGTCTCGCCTGACCCAGCGCATGCGCTGGTCTGGCGAGACTTATTGAGAGGGCTCCAAAAAGTGCTACCAGGCCAGCCTAGAGCTACAGTGCATGTGCGCGGGAGTGCGCGCGGCGCTTTACCACGATTACTTTCACTTTCGCTGCCGCACGGCCGCTTTGATGTTTGATCGCGATCACTTTCACAGCCGCACGGCCGCTTCGCATAGCCAATAGGCCTCGCTTTTGGGAGCTTATAAGTATTTAGTTATGCAACTGTTGCATGGCTAAACACTTATAGGGTCCCAAAGGCGAGACCTATTGGCTATGCCAATGCTTGTTTATAGTACTGTGCCGCTGGGTGCTATAATACTGTACTAGGATTTGTGCATCACATGGCAATGTAAGTTGAAATTGAGGCTGATCTACTTTTGCTAGGCACAATTTTATTTAATGTATCTGGCTGATGAACGTGGAGAAGAATCAAAGTACCGTAAAGCCTAAATAATGATCCCATCATGTGAAGGTACACAGCACACTTCCCCTGATTTTACATGCAAGTTGGTGGAGCCCTGTGCTTGCTGCATATGCCTGTAAAGGGATTTGACTAAGGAGGTAAGCTGTGTGTGAGGGCACGTTTAACACAAGGGAAAATATTATTGATATCTGATGAGCTGACAGTACACTCTGCCCTTAGACCATATCTTGATGAAGAACCAATATTTCGCTGCAAAGAATGACGCAATAAACTGTGTCGGACTGCAAAGAACGGAGTAAAATTTGACAGAGGGACATGCATAGTACTTGAATAGATATAACGAATTGAGTGAATTTAGGTTATCAAGCCTGAATGTCATGATAGAAATATGAGGTCCCACTGCACAAGTCCTAAAAAACAATTGGGGGGTGGGGAGGATTAACAAAGTTAGGCATTATGCAAGTGACATCATGGCACATGACATTTACCTTGCGTAACATCGCACGTGAAATTACAGGAAGTGGCATCACAAGCCACGACCTCACAGGAAGTTGCATCACGAGAAGTGACATCCGATTTTAAGACCTCATACATATGTTTAGCAGGACTATCATGAGTACATTTGAGCGCATTGCAGTATTTAACAAATGAGATTTTGTGTCAAGGTTGTGCCAAAAAAAATGACACAAACACAACGCAAAATTTGGGCCTCAACTTATACATTTTTTTTTTAAAACCCTGCCACAAATAAATTGCCAACATGGATAAACGTGGCAGTAAATCAGTTTTGATTAATTGTTTGCAAATTCTGCATTTTAAAATATCTTATGGGGTGTTTTGAATCAAAGTAACATAGACGGTTAATAGGTCTCCTGCAAAGCATATCATGTTACACATAGATGGCAGATTTTTATTTTATGTAAATGGGTAAGTGGGTTACTGCTTTCTTTTAACACAGATTTCCTTTTGTTACTTGCAGTTCACAAATTGTATTCCTTCTAATATAGTACGGTGAGCTTTGAAGGACATGTGGCTCCTACACCTTGTAACCCTTACTGTCTTATGAAACACATTCTACACATTGATTTGCATACATATGCTTTATTGTCAGTGTATAATGTGTACATGTGATGCAAAAACATCGTGTGCGGCCACTCCCACTCATAATTGAAACACTACAGACTGGATCTGTTTGGGAGTTACCAGTCGCAGGTTTATTCACTTCGACATAGTCATAAATCGACGATTATTGTAAAGCATGTCATAAATCCACACACCCTGGTTGACACCAGGTAATACACTGAGACATAAATCAGTCACCAGGTCATAAATCAAGTTATAATCAACCCGGTCATAAGTCAATCAAAGACCATAAATCAAGTCGTAAATCTACCATACAGACACATTTATGCCATATCAGCGGCGCCGCCCCAATGCATAGAGTGGCTAGGCACGGGCGCCTGACTTTTTTAATAGGGTCATGATGTCCTGCGGACACAATTCAAAAGCCCCCCACCCTCCCTATTGGCCACCGGGTTTTGCGCTACTCTTGGTTTCGGCGCCCTTTCCCCCTCACCCCTTTCCTCGCGGCCCTGGGCGTCATTTCCTGTCTTTTTTCCCTCGCCCCTACCTGGGACCGGGACCTCCGTCCATGGGCCTTGGCGCCGTTTAACGTGCCGGCCCCTTTAGCCCCCTTTAACATTCTCTCAACCCTTTTTACATCTACGGCGTGCGCCCACTTCCCATATCTTTCTCCATATGGAAAGTGCATGTTAATTTGCATTGGGAGGTAGCCCTGCCCGTCATTGGTCTCTGAGTACCTTTCCGGACTCCTTGGACGGGATACACAGGCAACTTGAAGGGCCCGAGCAACAAACGGGATAAACACGTGTTTATCTTTGTCCAACGTATGCTAACAGATTAACTTCACCTTGCTTCAGAAATTCCTTTCTCAGATATGGAATGCCCCTAACGCCTTTGTGACGAGTTTGCATCGGTTATTCGTGGTTGAAATTCAAATGCTTGTCTTTTTTTTTAACCCATGAAGCATTGCGTTGCAGTTACTGATCATGGGTTGGACGCACGTAAAAAAGATGGGGACAGCTGTACTAGAATATGGCTTCGTTGTCCCTGTATGGGACCAAACATCAGCATACCAGTTTATCAACAGTTCGGGATTCCACATAATCCTGCTGCTTTGAAAGGAGAAATATGAATTATTGGACATCCTTCTCTGAAAACATCAGTAAGGCCATACTGCCATCTAGTGGAATAGCAAGAGTCGGTGAAAAAAGGACATTAGGGATTTGCTTTCCAGTGCATAATTTTCTCTCTAAAAAACCCAAAAATGAAATAGTCTGTGCGCCACGTTTTAGAATGCTGCTGTGGTTGTTTAGAGGATATGAGAGCCGGTTAGGAGAAACTCAGAGTGAGAATAATAGAGGCAAAAGAGAGACATTCATTAAAGTGAGGTAAAGTAGATAAATGTACAGAGTCCGCCGGTTTTGTGCGCACTTCTAGCATAGCAGTGGGGTGGTTTTATTTAGGGCAGGTTCATCCTTTAGTTCGTGTATTTATCCCCCTATCAGTGTATGCCACCGAGCTTGGAAAGCATTAAGAGTTAAAATAGTTCTAGCAAAGTTCATGTGTCCAATTCCAAAAGCAGAAGTCTCCTGCCGTCCTACACGCCTATTCTTTAGTGAGAGCTCCCTCGCCAGTAGACAAGGTTATCCTTCACATTTGAATTAGTAGTGCAGCTTTCATTCATCCCTTCCCTCTCCCTAATTATCGCACCCTCCCTTTGATTAATGTTCGCCTCTCTCCGTCTCACTAGAACATGGGCGTCAATTCACCAAAATGCCTCGGTCAGCGGAAGGGTCACCCCACGGGTCACCCCACACCCTTTGACCTTAATGACGTCACAGGAAGTGGCATCATATGGCCTTTGACCCTGAACCTTCCTAGGAAGTGATGTCACATGACCTTAACCCCGATGACTTCACAATAATTTGCATTGCTGAAATTCCATAATTAACTGCATGATTAATATAACAACACAACACAGACACAAGTCTATTTTAGATATTATCTATATTAAGGTGCCTGCGTGATGGACCAATGGAACATTACCTAATTTGTAGTAAGAAAGTAAAGTGAGTTAGTCTGACATCTTCTAGTGCGACAGGGTAATGGTGGTGGCAGTCTCCCCTGAAAAACATTTGATAACAATTCAGTCTATTGGTGTATTTTACAGCACAATTTTCACATATATGTGCTAAAAGCCATTAGCCCTGAATAGACACTCATTAAATATTCAGGTCCTTTCATGGTGGACTTGCAAGGATAACAACACATCAACGCTCATGCTCACTTACATTGACTTACTCACCCCCTCATTCATTCACACTCACTCTTTCGTACTCATTCATTTTCACTCAGTCTCTTGCACTCACTCTTACCCTGACACACTCATTCACAGTTTCGCTAACTTCTACTTTTCACTTACTTTCACACTCGCATACACTCAATCCCACATACAAACATATATGCTCACAAATACACACGTTGTGTCACCCAAACCCAGTTTCATCCACATGCACGCAACATACGTTTAAAAGCATTTTATTTTACTTACCTAAGATAATAGCAAAGGTTCGATTCCAGATCATGCTGCTCCACTTTTTATTACACTAATACTGAATGATAAACTATTATTCACTATTAATGTAATACAAAAATGAGCAGAAAACAAGGAGGTTTCAGCCTGCAACTGAAAACAAGAGCCACCCCTATGTTCCTGGTACTGATTTTGCCACCTCAGAGGCAAGAGGTCGCAATAGTAGTACCAGAGGTCGCAATGCGCAAGCCAGGTGTCGCAGCTGTGACCCCTAAATCTGATAGAAACTTCTAGCCGCAGATTCCTTACCTTAGAATTAGCCCCAGGCGTCAGGCTGGGTCCAGAAATTTTTCTTAATCAGTGCCCTTGATGCCAGTAGGTGGTGTTGTTCGGATGCATGTGGCATTGTGGTTGTCGTACACACAGGAACTGATATGCACGGTGCCTATATATCCGCCACCCTACCCCGTTGATGTCCGTTCTTTTCTTCACGCACCAGTCAGCGCAGATCCAGAAAGAGCTACCCCTAGTCAAAAAAAATTCCAGCGTTTTGCCAAAGTGTTTTGAGGGTTTATTCCCCTGGTGGCAGGTATGTCATCTAAAAAGGCCAGCTTCAAGCCCTGCAGTGCCTGTCACCATTCAGCGTCAGTGACTGACCCACACCTTGCATGCCTCTGGTGCCTAGAGCGCAACCACGACCCGATGGTCTGCTCCGATAGCTACGTCGTGTACCGATAAGCCATGAGTGAGCGCCCTCAAGCTCCTGGCAGCTCGATGTGCGACACCGTAACGATCCAGATCCCAGTCGAGAGGAGGGTCACGAGAGCGGACACAGAGTCTAAGAAGCTCGTCTCACTCAAAGTTGTCGAGCCATTCGTGTAAGTCCCACCACGAAGCATGCTTTGATTTCATCTAGTCTGTCGGCTGACGAGACAAAGGAGCATTACTCAAGGCCTGGCTCTGGAGTTGAGCTAGTGCCTGGGCCGCCGCTGAATCTCCCCAAGTTTCCGGGAGCCGGAGCGACTCCTACTCAATTGAGAGAATTTTATGAGGCTATGCACCTCATATTTAGGTGTTCCTTTCCCTCTGGCGCACCTTCGAGCCCCATGAGTTCGGGAGGGTTCACTACTGCATACACTCCTCCGATGTGTGTCGGGCCACAGAGATCCACAGTTGGATCCGGATCGGCGCCAGTCATGCCATGTCAACTTTCCCCAGGGCCAGTCCTGAGGACATCACTGCTGGTGCTCCCTTCTCCATTACATTCCCGACACGGAGCCGGAGGTGTATCACCTAATGCCGACCGGAGCCATGCCCTATTCTTATGGACTATGACTCGGAAAGGATGGGAGAGGTTTCTAGAGCCTGAAGAATACCAGCCTTATGATACCAACATGGACTGGTGCGAGGGTTTGGCAGACACCAACTGATTTGAATACCTATCCAGATACTGGCATGCTTTCTCTCCCCAATGTGGTTACAGAGGAGGGAGCTTCATTTGCAATGGTGGTGCGCAGGGCAGCTGAGGTCCTGGACCTTGACTTGCCTTCAGTGGCAGTTAGGACTTCTGTCTTGATGGAAGTGCTTCAGCCGCAGTGTCCGCTTCAGAACCGCTTCTCCCATTGCTCGAAGCCCTGAGTGATGTCCTGCTTTGGACTTGGTCCAAGCCCAACACTGGGACTCCTGTGAACAGGACAATTGCCAGCTGCTCCAGGGGACCCCTAATTGCTTACAGAACACCCTAGCCTGGAGAGCTTGGTAGACCAAGCCTCCTATTCCACATAAATCCGTGGTGCATTTTCAACTGCAGTTCCGGATCGGGAATCCAAGAGGCTGGACAACTTAAGCAAGAAAATAATTTCTTCCACCTGTCTGGCATTGCGGTCGGTGAACACCACATGCCTTTTGGGCCGCTATTCCCATTCTCTGTGGGATACGGTCGTGTAGGTGCTGCCAGCGGTCCAAGGGGAGACACGGGCAGTGCTCTCCCAGGCTGTTGCAGATGGGAGGGATGCAGCTAAGTTCACCATTAGATGTGGACTGGACACCACCAACTCACTAGGCAGAGCAGTTTTGTCGACAGTGGACCACGGCGATACACCTGGTGGATGGGTATGAATTTTGATGGCTCCTGTCTCCTTGGAGACAAGGTGGGTTTCGGTGCGGAAGCGCTTTAAGGACAGCAGGGCTACTGAATGAATGAATGAATGAAAAGGGATTTGTAGAGTGCGCCCCTACTCATGAGTGTCCCAGCGCTATGTGGAGTATAAGGAAGAGAAAAGAAAAGTGCTATAAGCTAATCAGCGAAAAGCCAGGTCTTGAGTTTTGTTTCCTAAAAGCCCTTCATCTTCCATTTGGCAAAGTTCTAAGGGCAGCTTGTTCCACCCCACCGGTCCTAAGAGGATGAAATACCTCCCTCTGGCTCTAGAGAGATGGACCTTTGGAAATGGGACCAGATAGTTATTTGAGGAGATCAGGTTTCTCTTGGAGTTGTAGCGGGATATCCAGAAGGACAGATAGCCCGGCCCAGAATGATGTAGCCCTCTATGCATCAAAAGAAGGGTTTTAAATAGAGTACGCTTATTAACGGGAAGCGAGTGCAAATTCTACAAATGTGAGGAGACATGCTCCCGTCTAGGGAGACTGGGCACAAGCCATGCAGCCACATTCTGGACAGTTTGCAGTTTTTCTCATCAAGTACTGTGGCAGACCTACATATAAAAAATTGGCATAGTCCAACCTGGACGTTACCAATGTTAAAACCACTGTGATCATTACCAGAACTGAAACGAAGTGCAAATATTTCTTTGCCATGCGCAAGATACCAAAACACGTGCCAACGACTGTATTGATTTGGTTATGTAAAACACACGTGTTTTTCAAACTTAACCCCCACATTTTTTACAATATCAGCTTCTACGTTGGGCAGGTGGACTCTGTTCAGCCAGTGTACTTCCACGATAAGGTTAAAGTAGTGTCCGAAACTAAGAACCTCTGTCTTTTCAGTGTTAAATATAAGTTGGTTAAAATTCATCCATCGAAAAGACACCAGTGAGACATGGTTTGATGGCATCCGGCTCTATTAGCTCCCCCTCTATTTCTGCCAGGTCCTTGGGCCTTTCCCTGGCCCCTCATTACCCTCAATCCGCCATTGTCTCCTTTCGTGCCCACGAAAGGGGCTCCCAGCTTTGTCCTTACCTACCCAGCACAAGCTTCCCAGCCTCTGTGTGGCCGTGGACACAATACATTCCTGCCCCGTAAGTGGAGTAGCCAGCGGTCTGGTCAGTTTACCACCCCGACACCACAGCCTCAAAATACTCCTAGTCTGCCCATTTAACATTATGGGCACCCAGTGGGCAGCAGGATTCACCTTTACCTGCCCCACTGGCAGTCCATTACATAGGGCAGGTGGGCTTTGCAGATTGTCCAAAGGGGCTACTCCTTCCCCTTCGAGAGTACCCCATCCTACATGCCAACTACTTATTACAGGCTGATGGAGGACCACCTATCCCTTCTCACCCAGGAAGTGACGGCTCTTTTGGCTGAAGGAGCCATAGAGAGAGTGTCAGAACTAGGTCATTGGTGCTATTTCTGCTACTTTCTGGTGCCCAAGAAGGATGAAGGCCTTCATCCTATCTTTGACCTGCGCTCTCAGTTTCTTCCTCAAGAAGGAGAAGTTCAAAATGCTCATTCTTGCTCCGGTCCTGTCTGCCCTGGACCCAGGAGACTGGATGGTAGAATTGGACTTGAAGGATGCATATGTCCACGTTCCTATCCTGCCTGTCCACATGTGTTACATGCGGTTTACGGTGGCCCGCAAGCACTTTCAGTTTGCTGGGCCCCCCTTTGGCCTTGCCAGCACCCCCGGGTGTTCACTACTGTGATGTTTATATCTCATCTGTAGAGATCATGAATGCCAGTCTTCCCCTATCTTGATGACTTGCTGTAGAATGTAGGCTTGCTCTAGGCTGTAGTCTCCCACTTTTTGCCACCAGGGCATTTCCCTGGAGAATCAACATCTCGCAAGGCTCGCTCAACGCCAGAGTGGAAAAACTCAGTTGCAGATGCCTAGCTTATCACGAATGGCATCTCCATCCTGAGATGGTGCAAGGTCTCTTTCAGCAGTGGGGAGACCCTTGGTTAGATCTGTTTGCCACTGACAAGAACGTGTAATTTCAGCTGTTCTGCGCGCTGGATGCGGTTCACTCCAGTGGTAAATCGTGTGGATGGGCCTATGTGAATTCACGGGGGCCCGTAGTCATCAGGGCTCCACCGGGTGTCTCAACTTGATTGTCTCTATGTAAATTTCGAAGTGCTGTCTATAGTCCAGACCCTTCTATCCCCTGAGTGTGGGTAGAGTTGGCTTCTTCAAACGGAGTTAACTCATTCGGAAATACAAGCAGCCGGCCTCGGGGTCCTGGCTTTCCAGGACCCCGAGGCCGGCTGCTTGTATTTCCGAATGAGTTAACTCCGTTTGAAGAAGCCAACTCTACCCACACTCAGGGGATAGAAGGGTCTGGACTATAGACAGCACTTCGAAATGTACATAGAGACAATCAAGTTGAGACACCCGGTGGAGCCCTGATGACTACGGGCCCCCGTGAATTCACATAGGCCCATCCACACGATTTACCACTGGAGTGAACCGCATCCTGAGTCACATACTGGTTCCTCCTTATTCCATAGACTGAGAATATTGGAATCTGAATCTTACCTTGACTAAGGCCGTCACGCCCATCTCAAGTCCTGATGAAGACCCGCACTGACCTATCAAGAGTGCAGTACTAGGGTTGAAACGTCGACTACTTTGTGGACCTTCGCATAGAAACTGCGCCAAAAAAGGAATTTTTCCATTGTGCAGCTTTACTATTTGACACCCCCTGGCCACTTCCGAACAATCTCGATTTTAAACCACTGTACATATCACGCACACTGTCACCGAGCACTTATTATTCACTGTGTCACTTGTGTCATCACACCATTGCCTGACGGCCTTCCGTGAAATACTAATATTGATGCGTATATATATGAATGACGTAATTTATATATAAAGAATTTGTTTTGCAGTTGAACTGGCTTGTGTGTTGTTTACAGCTGAATTATTGTTCATTTTTCAATTAACGCCTGACTAAGCCTAATGCGTAAAGCAATACTTTCACCCAACAGAACCATTGTTTACCATATAAACTGACTGCCCAGGTTCTGAGGGATACTGGGTCACCCCATTGTTTGCTTAAATAGCTTATCACGAATGGCATCTCCATCCTGAGATGGTGCAAGGTCTCTTTCAGCAGTGGGGAGACCCTTGGTTAGATCTGTTTGCCACTGACAAGAACGTGTAATTTCAGCTGTTCTGCGCGCTGGAGTTTCCAAGGCAGCTCGCACTCGGTGACGCTTTTTGCCTCGAGTGGAGCTCAGGCCTCCTGTATGCCTTTCTGCCCATACCATTCTTGCCCAGAGTTCTCAAACAGATCAGGAACAGCCGGACCCAGGCCATCTTTGTGGCTCCGGGCTGAGCACGAAGAGTGGTAGCCCGAGCTGTTGTGCATGGCCATCAGTCCTCCGATTAGGCTGCCCCTTAGGGAGGATCTTCTGTCGCAGCAGCAGGGGAGGGTTCTCCACCTGAGCCTGCCAAAACTCTGCCTTCTTGTGTGGAGTTTGAGTGGCTTGACAGCTTTCAACCTTCCGCCGAAGTCTGTAACTTTATCTTGGCTGCCAGGAGTCCCTTCACCAAGACGGACCTGCCACTGGGCAAAATTTGTGGCTTGGTGTACAGAAAGACCAATCCATTCCCTTTCTGCCCCACATTTCTGAGATTCTCTTTTTCATCCTTTCCCTTTCTCCACAGGGCTCTGCTCTGGGCATTCTGAAGCGTGATCTCTCAGATATTTCAGCTTTTCTGTGGTTGTCTTATCATCCACCCCTCTTCAAATCCCATATTGTAAGAAGATTTCTGAAAGGTTTACAACATGTGTTTCCACCTTTATCTTTCATTCTGCCTCAGTGGGACTTTAATCTCCTCATCACTTCCCTTATGTACACTCCTTTCGAGCCCCTGTACAATTGTCCATCAAGACGGGCTTTCTTGTGGCTATAATATCTGTCCAGAGAGTCAGTGAGATTCAGGCCTTATCATCCAAGCCTCTTTATCTGAAGATCTATCTAGACAAACTGGTGCTTCATATAGGAGCTTCCTTTCTCACAAAAGTGTTCACTCCCTTTCATGTGGGCCAATCCATCACTCTGCCTACTTTTTACACTCTGCCTCATCCCTCCTAGGAAGAGGAATGACTTCACCGTCTGGACCTAAAAACAGAGTTCTCATTCTACCTTGACCACACATGAGAGTTTCGGGTGGATGACCAACTCTTCGTTGGGAATGTCAGAGCGAAGAAAGGACGGGCACTACAGAAGAGGACCATCTCACGATGGATCGCACCCTGTATCAAAATTTGCTATGCATTGGCTAAGAAGCAACTCCCTGGGGGTTTCCCTGCACATTCCACCAGAGCTAAAGTTGCAATCACTGAGATAGCTCGCATAGTTCCAGTTCCAGTTCCTGGACATCTTCTAGGTTGCAAAGTGGGATTCCCTGCACACATTTGCCAAACACTACTGGCTGGACAGTAAGGTCCTTAGGGATGGGCATTTTGCCTGTTCGGTCCTACAGGACTTCCTCATGTGAAATTGGTCCACAGATCCACCTACGTGAAGGTATTGCTTGGGTATCTATTCTAAAGTAAGGAATCTGTTGCTAGAAGTTTCTATCAGATGATAAGTTACTTACCTTAGGTAACGCCTTTACAGGTAGAGACTCTGTCTAGCTGCTTATTCCTTACTGACCTAACCATCCTCCCCGCTCTGCGAACATATTTCTGGTTCAGGGCTTTCCACTTTCAGGGCCCTAGTTTTTCATACCACTGGTCAGTGTACTTCGTAGCTCCATACTTCTGCCATGGAATGTTACTAAAAGTAACTGTCGTCAGCGTGCTGGGGTGGCGCCTCTATAGGCACCGTACACGTCACTTTCGTTGCTGCCGACGACACCACGCAGACCTGAAGGACGCCACCTATTGTTGCGCAGGGGTACTGCTCGAGAAAAAGTCTCTGGATCCAGTCTGACGCCTAGGGATAATTTTAAGGTAAGGAATCTGCAGCTAGATAGTTTCTACCAGATACGGTGTTACCAGAGGTAAGTAACTTGTTCATCATATCCATGCAGTAGAATTGCTGCCTTTGTCGTTTTCTTTCACTGGTTCTGTGACTACTTCCCTGACATGTGTCTCATGGAGAGTAGCCCAGTAATCCATACTCATAGTAGCCAAGTTGGGGCATCAAGTTATATGTTTAATTAACTTACCCATGGTAGGTTTTAGGCAATCTTGATGGCCTTCTCTGCGTCAAGGCTGTACTTTGGGAGGGTGCCTGTTCCTGAGAATAAGCACATTTCTCACTTTTGACACGTAGTCACCATTTTTTCATCTATTTGTAATAAACCTCAAAAGCACCTGTGCGCTTCTTTCCGGGTTGGCACTTTCAAATCTCTATTAATACTAGCATTGTGGTCATAACATAAAAGAGAGGGAAGGATAAGATATGTTATGACAAAGAAAGTAATAAAAATTACCAGAAACAGGTTAGAGGTGGGACCATTACTCTCAGGGTCTCTCTTCATCATATGTTTAGGAGGGTGAAATCCACCCTCCTTTTAATGGCAGACATCTATTACACTGTCCATCCTGTGTGCTCTGATCGTTTGGATTCATTTAAACTGCAAGGGCTAGATGCATACGGGTTCTGGCACAGTAGAAATTCATATTACTTAACAAACAAGTGATAGCATCGAGCCCACAGTAAATCAAATGACTCCGCAGAGAGTAGTCTTGATGGCAGACAAGAATGATTCCAAGACTAGTGTTACAGAGTGCAACCGGTTGTTCCCAAAATTGACTACCAAAGAGGAATCACATACATTCGTGGCTGGTCATGATGCTGGGTAGGCCCGTAGAGGATTGGTTACTAGTTTTTAGAAACGAGGTCCAGCTGATTGGATTTTCTGATTCCATTAGGACTCAAAATGGAGGCAGGTGCTGGAGCCTGCTGCTTTGAGTGATCATTTAGGTGTCCTTCAAAGACATGTGGCTTTGATATCATATGACATTGGTGACCCTGCCTTGCCGTAGATCTATTTTAAGCTCAATTGAGACATTCACTTTGCCGCTTCTCGATTCTCTCATCTACTTCGTGTGGGGACACACCGATTCTAAAAGGCTGATGATGGTTGATATTTGAGGTATGCAATCACAACAGTCTGCTTCTTGGGACATAATTATCCATAGAATCCAACAAATAGACTATAGATTGTATGTGCTCAATGTCTTGAGTTTACAGGGTCTTCTTAGCACTCTCGAGCTTGCACGTTATCACCTAAGAACTCTGGACTGAAGATGTAGGTGTAGGAAGTTCAAAGACATCTTTCTCTAGTGTTGTAATAAGAGGGCGAAACAAGTCTGCCCTTGAGCCCCATGGTTCATTGACTCAAAATTGCTGATGTAATATTCTGAGACTCTTAATATAACACAATATATTTCCTAACTTCCCCTTAGCCCGTCTCCTTGTCACAGGTGGCAGGAGGCTGAGACTGTAGTTTGTAGTAAGTTGCTGAAGATAAACATACATGGTGGCTGGTTGTGTGGCAGTGATGGGTAGATGCAGAGAAGTTTGTCGAAGAGACTAAGTGTGGATGAGCACACTCACTCAACTGCATCCAGCATTGGCCCTGTAGGGGTGTCTACTACTCCAAACATAGACGACTAATAGGTTCTAATGTTGCCAAGCCTGTTCATTTTTGCATTATTTGTAGTCTGCCAGTTTGGGTATTGTTCTCACTTCTCTAAACTGTTGTTTAAAAGAATAAACGGCCTGCCTTGCCCAAGCAGATCATGGACAGAAAGTCCGACTGTCCTCCCAGAGATGCACCACTACTGTCCATCTCACTCTTCGCTCTCACGTGACCTTTGTTCACGGTGCTGTGTGGGAGGGCACGGTAGAGGCTGCAGTCCCACTGGTAATCGCTAGCAGGAGCCACCTAGGGTTGGCTCACCTGCTCACGGGCTTCAGGCAACCTCTAGGTTTCTCCACTAACATCAGTATTCAGTTTAACAGCAAACCCAGCTCTTTTCTTTCATGTGTTTTCGGAATGATGAAGCACTACGATCTCGCCACATAATGTGCCATGCTCTCATACGACCATTTTGAAGCCTTAAATTTGCAGCACTTTTTCAATCCAAGCAACAGAGTTATTTAGTCAGGCATGTGTATGGCATTTTTGATGCCAAATCATCACCGTGGTCCAACGCTGCATTACTTCCCATTAACACACATCATCACGAACCAGGCAGATTACACCTTGTAATATACTCGCATGTCTGAAATGTTCACAACATGGGTTGGCGCTGCAGAGAATGGGCAACAGCGTGTTTGCCTCGAGAGGGCGTGCCATGTGTCTGTCCCTCAGTGCCTTGCTCGTTGGTGTGTGTAGGCACAGCTAAAGCGGGAGAGCGCCGAAGCATCAGAACTCATGGGACCCTCAAAGGGAACTTTCCAGAAATGTACAGATTCCGTGTTTTAATCTGCTTCTTTCATTGTAATTCTCAGAGCACAAACACTCGCAGAGCCTAAAGTAGTTTCAATTAGTAGTTTAACTGCATGAACGAAAAATACCAATTGTAGAAAATTAAAATCCTCCCAGACTTGATTGCTTTTTCCCCTCAATGTTCTTTTGCTGTGTGGGAGGGGTCAGAGCGCCAGTTTTTGTCCTCTGTTTACCTCAGGAATGAATGCCTGACCACGGGTAACATGGCTCTTCCCTAGTTTATGGCCCGCTTCCCAAACCCTGGTCCCTGCAGGTGTCGTGACTGGTCTTGTATTCCTGGAGTGTGCGCAGACCCCTGTGTAGTGCACGCGTCAGAGTGAACCAATAGTATATTTCCAGCTGACAAATTCAAAATGAAGAGTTCAAGATTCTCTGGAAACAGTTGAATTTATTTCACTTTCCACCTGGGTAAGGCTCCTTCCCTGGTTGAGTTGAGTAAGAGTGGTTTGCTGGGCAGGCTACAGCTTTTCAAGCTTGTATTTCTCGGAAGGCATGCCAGAGCCACCACTCTGTAAACCGAAGGCCTCTCTGTAGTCTCCGGTCTGACCACACAGTGACCGGCAGGGAGCACCTGGCAGCAGAGGGTGTGTGGCGCAAGCTCCATTTGCACAGAGTCATTTGCTGCTCTTCTTGGACTACCAAAAAGCATGCCTTTTGCTGCTGATTGTCATTTTTTGTGAATGTCTTACATCTGTGCTCCACAGACCGCCTCGCTTGATGAAGCCTCAAGAGAAATCACCTCGTAGTGGTGATGCTCGTGCTCTCAAGATACTACTCCAGACTTGCAAGCAACTTCAGATCTATGTTTATACGTCCCAGATCCACTTGATGAAAACTGATCAAAGCAGAGAAATATTATGAGCTGATAGAATAAGGCTCCATCGCTCACTGTTTAGTGAGTGATCTTTCTTCAGGAGGATGGGCGACAGGGCATTTCAGCGTTTTGTAAGAGGTGCAAAAGAATTAAATAGCTTCACTGTACCTCTTTAGAAAGTAGCATCAGTTCTAGTTTTTGCAGCTCTGTTTTGCACCTCTTGAGATATCTGGGCTCCTTTTACATTACCTTGCACGGATGTATTTTGATTTCCTGCTTGGATGTATTTTGGTGAATGTATTTAACCCCTTCCATGCTCATGACGGAACGATTCCGTCATGAGCATCGGTTGAGCTGTGCTCATGACGGAACCATTCCGTCATGGCCCCGCCCGCGCTCGAACCCTTCAGCACCGCGGGGGAATCCGCGCAGCGCTGAAGGGGTTAATGCACTTTACTGTGTTTTTTTTATAAATGTGGATCTCGCAAAAATGTAAACTTTCCTTTTGTTTTTGGATCCTGAGCTGTGCATCTTAGGTCTTCACCCAATCCTACAGCTTGTTCTCTTTTGAGCGCCTTCTTTTGGCTTCATACTATACATTCATAGCTTTGGTTTCATGTGCACAGGAATGTCCCAGCTACCTCGGTGCATTATCCTGAACTTATGAGTGGTTTAATTAGGAGTCTTTTTGGCAACTACAAACCGACGTTTTCTCCTCAGGGTTATGTTAGGTGCCTTGAAAAATAAGATTCGGACAGTGCTTTTGCCTAAAAAGAAATTATACAAATGCTCAACAGCCAACATAGAGATAATCTTTCCCACATGTTCATCTCTACGTCATATACCAAAACCCACCAAAGCAATCAATTGACTCCATCCGGGATCGTCCACACACCTCTTAATCATGGCTGTTCGGTCATTAACTAATCTGCCGGATTGGAAATTATTCACCTAGGCAATGTATTATAAACAAAAAAAGAGAGAAATTAAAAAATCTTGAGAATTAGTTAGGAGGACAAATTTAGATCTAAGCCACACTGCAAAAATACAACAGTTTTTTCATTGTTCTGTCCACGCAACAAAGAAATATGAGAAAGATATTGATTGAAATGACAATGATCTTCTGACGGCATATTTTGATAGAGAAGTATCAAGAATGGCAGACTGCTGAATCTGAACAATCATGGAAAATAAGGAGAATGCAAAAGATTTTGGATTCTTTGACAGCAGCACAAGGCAACACTGGCCAAGGAAGAAAGATTTTCAGGAAGGAGCACATGAATCGAATGGAAACCCTTATAAGAGCAAATTTTATGGAAACTTGACTAAGGTTATTCTGATAAGCCTCACAAAGATGACATTTGACAGGGTTGTGAACAACTAACAATGAACTGCTAAAACTATTTTTTTTAATGTGCTGAGATCTCTGATTTAAGACCTGCCAACTTTAAAAAATATTTCACCGTGTGGGGGGGTTTGGGAGGGGGTGTGGGATGGGCTGAGTCTCCTGTGAGAACAGCCTAAGGATTGCTTCTCCCCCTCGCCTGAACAATGCGCCCACTGCAAAAAATAAAGCCTGCTAAGGCTGGTACTGATGTCTTGGGGTGTTTTCTCACTCCTTAATGTACATTGGCTGTTTAAAGCTTCCAAAGCGAGCTGTGAACTCCACAGTGATGTCCAGCGCACCTTGCATGAGCTCAGCTCCTCGCCAGGTGACCATGTAAAGGGAGCCAATATCGTGTGGCACACAGTGGCAGCGTGTGGGTTGGAACATCTGGCTTCATCTTCCTCTGATTTTTCGATCTTCCTTTCTCCACTCTCTCACTTCACCCTTATCCTTCATTTATCCTCCTCTCATAGAGTTCGGGGAGCTCTTTGAAGGCTCTAGCCACATGGCTGGCTCTGGCTCAGCTCGAGTTCCACTTGGTCTCTTGTGGCCAAGGAGAACCTTAAAATCTTACACCCCAAAAGGACATCTCAATCATATGCCTGTGGGTGGATGGATCAGGGACGGTGCTAAACCTCAACTTCATGAGGCAATGTGTCCCAAGATAACCAATTCGCTGCGGCCGGAATTCCCCTGCTGTGCTGCAAAATGCCACATGTGTGCGGTTCGGACAACCCCCGGCTGTCCTCCGCACATGCCCACCGTGACGTCGGACAGCCGGGGGCCGTCCGACGCATGGAAGAGGATAAGGTACAGCACAGAATTTCAAAAATATAGTCAATTAAGGACAGACTCAACAACCTAAGCACTATTCCACCTCATGAATATTGATTCGGCCCACTCTGCATTAGAGCATCATACTGCCTTACAACCTAAGCACTATCCCACTACATGAATATTAATTCAGCCCACTCTCTGCTAATGTCATTCGGAGATAGCAGAACAAACTAGTTACAAAACAACAGTGAACTATTGTGAATTAATACAATATAGCGAGCAGGCAGAAGAACCCTTTAGAAATATACAATACTGAGCACATGGTAGAAAACATTTAGGAAAAGAATCATTCACAACTTTGCTTTACTGGGTGCAACTGAAATATTGAACAGTGAATGTGCACGACGAGACAACCATTTTGAGCAAGATGGCATTGAGGCCGGAGGACTCCTTAGCATAAGCCAGGAAATGGCACTATAACAGGTCATAGCAAAATTGTTTCAAAGGCAATAACATTAGATAAGTGCATACATGTAAATTCATGTGTAGATCTATATTCTGCACTTTGTCAATATGCACGATTTCATAAATACAAAAAAACTCCTACACCCTCAACCCCAAAACCAGTAATGTCTGGTCTCTCCTTGATAAGAACACATCCCAGCTGGGCACTCGTTACTATCAAGTAAAACCTACATGGTGTCCAGCTTTGTCCTGAATGTCTCAAGCCCACCTTTTAGAGATTAGTGGTTAACAGCAGCGTATCGATTTCCCGCACCCCCCGAGGATAGCATTTGTCGTTTTTAAACTGCACAGAGACTAGAGAACACAAAAAGTGTTGACTGCTCAGTAGGTTTCACATCTGCTGCAGTGGCTACAGGAAACGAAACCCCCATAGGATCACATTTGTCTTTCATCTTTGAAGTAAGTGAAAGATGATCTTCTAGAGTCACTACTTAAAATTAACAAATGTAACTTTGCCATCGCCTTGAAGCTGCCAGCAGAGCGAGTCAAAAACACCAAATGTATATTCTAGCCAGAGTGTAGTAGTTTCCCAGTAAGGCCTAGTACTAACTGCTAATAGACAAGTCAGTAAGTGATGCAACTCAAATAGTAAGTGTTTTTTCTTTAATGAAATAAATGACTGCTAAAAAAGCATCTCAGTTACTTATAGACATCAGTCGCAGCGTGTCTATATCGAATGTAATAATGTCCCGTCCTAAGTTTCATCCCTTGTGCTGGTCCCCAGCTAATATCGTCACACTTCACTGTATACACAGCGCGTTTTCAGAATGTGAAGACACATGGGTAGCAGCACAGTTTAACACTTGGTATAGCGATTCATACTGGGGTGGCTTCTTGGCGCGATCCTGGATGCGAGCCCTGGCAAAGCTCGCAACATCTCTGAAGCAAGTGACCCAAGCTTTCTTCCCTAAATGCCCATTGCGTGGCAGCCTAAACTAAATTCATCCAGTTTTTAGGTTGAGCCTAGAGGCAGCGCACATACGCTGTTCGCTCTGCGAGGCATGCTGTATTGGAGTATGCACTGGAAGCCCCGCCCACTCTCCACCCATATTTGTCATTGGCTTGTGTCACTGTCCTTCGTAAATGCTGGCTTCTGATTCGTAAATAGGCTTATTAGTGCCTCCTTGGTACCGCCTTGTCTGTATTTCTTACCTCTCATTGCGACTGGACCTTTTACTTGACTTGTTACACGGTCTGCGTTATAAGTGGGTGAGCACTATTTTGCTTATTGACTAATGGGGACAATGGCGGCTGCTTTTTGTATTTGCAGCGCTCCCGCTAAGGACAATGTCTGCCGCTTTTCGTGTGGAGCGGTATACCCTCTAACTTTAAAAGTGGCTGCTCCCAACCCCCATCCCCCACAGTACTTACGGCACATTGGCAACTCTTTTTTTTAATATTAATTTTTTAGAAGAACTTGGCGTCTGCTTCAGGGACACTGCGCATTCTTTCACCTTTTTTTTTTCTTTCATAAACTTGCATGCTGAGTACGGTGCCCGCTTTAGGGACACCGTGCTCAGTTTCTTTTTTTTTTTTAAACTATAATATTGAGCACGGCACCTGCTTCAAGGATACTGCGTTGTGCAATACAATAGGTCTTGCTTTTGCCAAATTTTGACCTATTGGTATTGTAAACGACAATGCCTTTTAATATTACAAAAAGCATTACCATTTGCATTGCCAATAGCTCAAAATCTCGCAATTGCGTGACCGATTGCATTGTAAATGCTTGTTGTTAACTTGCAGAGAAACCCAAACTGAGAGCAGAGCCATAGCGTCCCGGCAATGTGCACAGACCAGACGTCATAAAAATCACAAATAAAAAGAGCGTGTTTTAAACGCTGTTGTTGGCCAACTTTTCACGACAGCCAAAAATCACTTTTCTATCTAAAATATACAGATATTAAAGGAAAGTGTGTTGAAATATGTGAAAGATTACCACATACCACATGTGAAGCAGTGAATTTATTGTAATTTATTAGGTTTATATAGAGCTGAACGCTGCATCATAGAGCATTAATGAGCATAATAATACAAAATATCAGCCTCTGGAACTAAGGTGTGTAATAACATTATTTGCTTAGGCACCAGGAGCCCATTCACAGAGTAGATTTTATATATAAATGGGCAATTTATTATTAGGATTATTCTTTTATTTATTATGAACGTTAATAATATTATTTCTAGTAATAGCATTGATTGTAATTGCTAGCATTTATATTAACAGCAATAACAATTATTTGGGTTTGATATATATAGATATCATGTGCACTTCTCGATTGACAGAACTAAAAACAATTCCCTCTGTGCTGTTTTAAGGATTACAAAATGTACATGTCGGTCACAGCATTATACAGTTGAAAGGTGAGCATACAAATCTGTGTGCGGTGACAGAGGTGACATTGTAAAGGTGCAGGACCCGCTTGCACCCTAGTTCCCCTAGAGGCTAGTCAGCGCACTACATGAGTTATGCATTTTGATTACCTGCTAAGTAGCTCCCCAGCCTCACCACCTACTAGGACAGAGATGGTGGCCAAAAACAAGGCAGATGCCCTTTGAATTTTTAATTACTCCCTCCAACCTCACTCCACCCTCCTGCCATATCAAGATTGGCCAGTGAGCACATTACCAGTGATGGGCCTCATCAGGGCAGCATATGCCCTTTTTGGTAAACCAAAGCAGTAAATTATTGATTGTCGGCAGGGCATGTTTCATTGAATTTTTACCATTTTGTTAATTCAATGTCCAGAAGGCTATGGCTAAAAACGTTAACTATAAATCGATCACTTAATTAGCAACGTTTCCGTAGATAGCAGAGACTTTTATCATGGATCCTGATTTTATGGACTTTACCTTTATTAGGACATTGTCACCTCAATTTTCATATTTATTTTTCACTCTTGCTAGTATTTTATGTGTAGTTCATTCTGTAGAAATGTCTTAGCTAGTTTCTTTCAACACTTCTTTTTTTACTTGTTCAAGGATGGTGAATAGATGGAATCATACAATTGCATGGTCGATCTAGAGAAAATAAATAGGCTATTTATTTTACATTTTTTAATAAAATGACTTAAGAATTATTCCATACCACTTATAGTGCCTCTTCATAACGCTCTGAAGACAGAGATGCATGAAAACGTGATAGATAAGGGGAGGATAGGCCGCGAAGGGAAAAAGAAGGGGGCAGCGGTAGACATAGTAGATGGGGTAATTAACAGTAACATCCAGTCCTAAAAAGTGTATTTGTCCAACTTCTCAGGAAGGAATCCTAATCCTCTAACTGCAGGGTAGTAAAAATTCCATAGAAGGGTGCCTTAATAGCTGAATGTGCTAACCCCCATCTAATCGTTTTTATACACTGGTTGCTGAGTTTTTTTTAGTTTTTTTTTAAGAACAGATGTTATTTGTCACATAACAAATATAGCGCAGAGCACTGTAACCCAGCAACTCGTGCATACAGAATGTACATTGAATTGACTTTGACGATTTCAATAGCAAAATAACCTGGTTGCTGAGTTTTGCATATCGCTGATGTCCCATAGTTGATGTGCCATAGCCCATGTTCCCTGAATCCCAGTGCAGTAGTAAACACAACAGTGACAGCTCAGTACCCAGTAAAATAAGCAGCAGCACACGTTTGTCATTTGAGAAAATTACTCTGCAGGAATATGTACACAGGGTAATGGGTTAACTTATAAACGATCCAAAGGGCAGCCAGTGATGAATAAACAGCCAAAGCTGGCTGTACCAAAGAACAGCCAGCGAAGAAGGAACGGCCTAAGCTGGCTGCACCAAAGAACAGCCAGTGATGAATAAATGGCCTAAGCTGGGTGCACCAAAGAACAGTCAGCGATGAAGAAATGGCTTAAGCTGGCTGCACCAAAGAACAGCCAGCGATGAAGAAATGGCCCAAGCTGGCTGCACCACAGAACAGCCAGCGATGAAGAAATGGTCCAAGCTGGCTACACCGAAGAACAGCCAGCGATGAAGAAATGGCTTAAGCTGGCTGCACCAAAGAACAGCCAGCGATGAAGAAATGGCCTAAGCTGGATGCACCAAAGAACAGCCAGCGATGAAGAAATGGCCCAAGCTGGCTGCACCAAAGAACAGCCAGCGATGAAGAAATGGTCCAAGCTGGCTGCACCAAAGAACGGCCAGCGATGAAGAAATGGTCCAAGCTGGCTGCACCAAAGTACAGCCAGCGATGAAGAAATGGCCTAAGCTGGATGCACCAAAGAACAGCCAGCGATGAAGAAATGGCCCAAGCTGGCTGCACCACAGAACAGCCAGCGATGAAGAAATGGTCCAAGCTGACTGCACCAAAGAACAGCCAGTGATGAATAAATGGCCTAAGCTGGCGGCACCAAAGAACAGCCAGCGATGAAGAAATGGCCTAAGCTGGCTGCACCACAGAACAGCCAGCGATGAAGAAATGGCCTAAGCTGGCTGACAACAGAACAGCCAGCGATGAAGAAATGGCATAAGCTGGCTGCACCAAAGAAAAGCCAGCGATGAAGAAATGGCCTAAGCTGGTTGCACCGGTAAGAACAGCCAGCGATGAAGAAATGGCCTAAGCTGGCTACACCGAAGAACAGCCAGCGATGAAGAAATGGTCCAAGCTGGCTGCACCAAAGAACAGCCAGCGATGAAGAAATGGTCCAAGCTTGCTGCACCAAAGAACAGCCAGCGATGAAGGAACTCAGCTGGCTGCACCAAAGAACGGCCAAGCTGGCGGCACCAAAGAACAGCCAGCATTGAAGAAATTGCCTAAGCTGGCTGCACCAAAGAACAGCCAGAGATGAAGGAACTCAGCTGGCTGCACCAAAGAACGGCCAAAGCTGGCTGCATCAAAGAACAGCCAGCGATGAAGAAATGGGCTAAGCTGGCTGCACCACAGAACAGCCAGCGATGAAGTAATGGCCTAAGCTGGCTGATAACAGAACAGCCAGCGATGAAGAAATGGCCTAAGCTGGCTGCACCAAAGAAAAGCCAGCGATGAAGAAATGGCCTAAGCTGGTTGCACCGGTAAGAACAGCCAGCGATGAAGAAATGGCCTAAGCTGGCTACACCGAAGAACAGCCAGCGATGAAGAAATGGTCCAAGCTGGCTGCACCAAAGAACAGCCAGCGATGAAGAAATGGTCCAAGCTTGCTGCACCAAAGAACAGCCAGCGATGAAGGAACTCAGCTGGCTGCACCAAAGAACAGCCAGCGATGAAGGAACTCAGCTGGCTGCACCAAAGAACGGCCAAGCTGGCGGCACCAAAGAACAGCCAGCATTGAAGAAATTGCCTAAGCTGGCTGCACCAAAGAACAGCCAGCGATGAAGGAACTCAGCTGGCTGCACCAAAGAACGGCCAAAGCTGGCTGCATCAAAGAACAGCCAGCGATGAAGGAATGGCCTAAGCTGGCTGCCCTCCTGATTAATCAGCCAGCATCAGAGCTATATTGTGACAGCTCAACTGATGCAGCAAATGCAACAGGCTTACAAAGGCTTTCCCTGCATCTGGAGTCCACAGTGGAACGTAGCTCCCACCTAGGTGGAACAATCACAGGCTGCTCAGGCGTACAACTGTCCTAGAGAATGCAGGAGTGTTGTTGCTTACATCCGAGGCCCTAGTCGAAATGACCATTCCCCGTATTCTAGGTACCGTTACCTTTTTGACTCTTTTTTTTAGCACTAAAGCTGTTGATTCGCGGTGTAGCACTGCCAAGCTTCTGGGAGCGACTGTTGCCACCCCTGCAGCCCCTCCATTACCTTTCACTTATGACCAGCTGCTATTTGCAGTGCATTAGTTTCAGCACCTTTTTAAAATCCTGTGGTAAATATTGGTCCCAGTGTCTGACAGGTGGATCCCATCTTAACTTGTACATTGGAAACGTTCTGTCCTATGATTCTGAAACACAGGCCTGTGTTGCCTGTACATTTTTTTCCGGGTGTTGTTGACCCACTGGCACGAATGCTCAATGGCTGCATTGGCCTGGCCCCATGCCAGCACTCTCGGAATGTCATTTCAGTTCATGCTGTCTTGCAGGGCCCAAACCATTTGCTGATGTGATCGAGGGTAACCCTCATAGACTGCACAAAACAACCTCTTAATAATGACGTCAGGTTGTTACCTTCCATGCGAATGGCCAACATTCGGAGCGGCATCCTCTCGAATGATAATGTGGCATAGTTTGTTGACCAAGCTGGTCAAGCATTACAGGGAAACCTAGCCACATCTTAAGAGTGTAACGCCATGCTTCCAGCTTTTAGCCTGCTGAGCTGCCCTTGAGATGAAGGAAGGACCAGTGACTCATACTCTCCACTCTGTCAAGAAATAAAGTTATAATAATAGGATTAGTACAATTTATTAGTTACATTCAACTGCAAGATATGCCTGGCAAAAAGTACTATTGCCCTACCCCCTGGACAGTCCAAAAGAACCGTAAATGGTGATACAAAGTAAGGAAAATCTTCAAACTCAACAATGAACGATTGTATGTGTGAGCAGCATTTCATATTGGCTAATTATTAATAACGAGACCTACTAGTTGGGTTTAGTAACTTAGATTAAATACTATTGTACAACAGGTAAGAGGCACGTGGAGCACCTTACACAAATTGAGCAATGCTTGAATTAGGATCCGACATATCTGTTGGATTCTCACCTGCCAAATAGCATAAGGTAATCTCGACAGACCCTTAAGGCTGAAGTAGAATACCCGATCCTATAGTAGCGGGTGGAGTAATGTTCATCAGTGTGGTCGGAGAGGCCTGAGCAAGCCCCCATTGTCTGGCTGAACTGGTGAGGGGTTAATGATATAATAGGGTATCGGCACGGCATAGCAGGTAAGTGGCCATGGTGGGGTGCAGAGCCAAAAAAGCCGTGATCAGCACTACGGGCAGTTAGCCGAGTCCTCCAGTCGTGTCAATAAGACAGCCCTTCCCAGCAGTGCCCAGCCTTGTCTGTTTTAGAACATTAGTCCTTCAAATCAACACTCAAAGAGCTTCACATCACCAACGCATAATTCTTGAAATGTGCTGTCTGATTTGGTTCTGGGCACTAGCTCACTGCATCTGAAAACCCCAAAGAAAGCTAATAAAAGTCTGCTGGGAACAATGCTTCCTCATACTTTGTATTGGTTTTAGCAAAGTCATGGACCAGCATGTCTTGAGTTTATGGAATTCATTGTGGCTCTACTGTCCGGCTCTCTGTGGCCAACGTCTCTGAGCAGCTCAACAATGGAAGGTGGTCATAGGGTTAAGGTGCCATCACATTTTAGCATTGTGGGCTATTGCTGCTGCATGTGTCGTTATCCAAGCACCATTCTCCTTGTTCCATGGCGTATAAAGTAAAGTCTGAACTTTAGCCACTCTAAAGGAATCAATCAGTCCTCTATAGTCCCTGGCTGCCGAAAAACTGATGAAAGTGTCGGAACAGTTTGTAAAGTGATTCTGCATTCCAATAGCTGTCCTTGTTTCCGGGGCCAAGAATTCACTGCAAGAGGTGCCAGAGTTTTCTTTGAACGGGTGTTCTCATCAAGCTCGCCAAAGGCCATGCAGCTCAGTAATGCTTTTCTCATATTTAGAGCGCTCATCATCTGTTGTTCTGGGCCACGTCATTGTACCATCCCCTGCACTCCACATACCTGTAAAGGCAAACCCTCGCCAGCTCTCTCAGCGAAATCAGTACTAAGGGACAGTTAGTAGACTGCAGGTTAATTGCGTGTAACACTTCCTTATTGTTGGCCAGAAGGGTAACCACCTATCTGACGGGGTGTAGGGGCTCATATAAAAGCATCACTGTGGGAAACAGTTCAAACACTGTGATGTTTGCAGTGACCTTTGCATGCAGTCATTGGGCCCTCTTCTGCGTGCACCAATCCTTCCCCAATATTATGCCAAACCTCACAGTGATGACATGCAGTACTAGGCTGGAAGCCCAAATCTATCTCCAAATGAGGGAACCTTTGAATTGCAAGAGAAACTGGAGCCACATATGCTTCCTTGAAACCTTAATTGAGGCAAATTAGTTGGTGCGCCACGGTTTTTTCAGATGTGGTCTGATCTAATCTCTTAGCAAAGACCCTACCTCCAGGGATGATCCTAGCTGAAAAATGTATTTTTGCAAACAGACTTTGAAGTCCTCTAAGTGTTGACTTCTTCTTCTTCAGAAGAGTCTCAATCTCTAAGATCAGGGCCAAAACCTTTTCAGGTGGCAACCTCGAAATTCCCCTAACAGCGTTGACCTTGATACCCAGAAAGCTCCGAACCTTTGCCAGTTTCTCTGTCTTACTAGTGATACCCCCAAGTCAAAGACCAGAGCCTTAAATGTATATGATGTCGATAGGCATTCTGATGTGCCAATGTGGGAGCAAAACTGTACCCCAAAATGTAGACATTCCAAAATGTATCCTGTTCAGTTCTCCCACAAGGTACTGGATTGGAGACAGTGTTAAACCTCAATTTCTTGAGCCAATCTGTTAAGGGACCTCCCTAAATATGAATTTAGAAGAGTATAACAATTTCAAAAAGAAATCGGGACCCTCAAAACTCCTCAAAAGAATGTTCTCCTTTGCAAATTCTTTCCTAAAACCTGACATACCAGAAGCTTTACCTCCTCCATCAGAAGTACATTGCGAAACACTCGCCAATCAATTTCTAGGGAAAGTGAGGAGCATTTATGATGCTCTATCGGGATCGTAAGTCCACAACGATTAGACAGATAGAAGGTTCATAATTAATGACACTAAAGCTGAACACTCCATTTTTCCTCAATTGGATAAAGATGAAGTCTTTGCTTTGGCAAGCTCAGTTAAATCAGGCCCGCCGCTCGACCCTGCCCCAATAGATATTCGAATAAATGGTGGGTAAATGTGATGCTTTCCTCTTTGACATGGACATAGATGTATTACTCGTCCCTGAACAACTGCAGTGTTCCAGAGGAATGGAAAAATGCCATCATGCGCCCTTTTCTCAAGAAATCCACTTTGAACCCTGAGGTGGTAGAAAACTACAGACCCATATTGTTACTTCCTGGAGTTAGTAAAATCTTAGAGAAAATGATAAACAGGCATTTTACAGATCACCTGGAATCCAATAATATCCTATACGCCACTCAAACAGGATTCTGTACAGGCAGCACTGCAGACACAGTGCTCCTAATGGCCACGGAAGATCTTAAAATGGTCCTAGCTCAGGGTAGATCGACGGCCCTGATTTTGCTTAACCTAAGTGCTGCATTTGATACAGTCTCCTATCCCACCCTACCATCTGGAAGAAGTAGGTATTACAGGCAGTGTCTTAAAATGGCTTGCCTCTTTTCTCGAGAAGTGGAGCTTTTAGGTCAGCGAAGGGCCCTTCCTCTCTGCAAGCCATCAGTTGAAATGTGGGGTACCACAGGGCTCCACCTTGAGGCCTACACTCTTTAATCTGTATGTCTGCCCCCTATTTGATATCATCTGCTCTTTTGGTTTTACATTGGTAGTTTATGCAGTTTGATACACAGATTATTGCATCTCTAACACCCGATAAAGGATCTGTCTCTTTAAGACTCAACAGGTGTCTAGAGAAGGTGTTTCATTGGAAGGCAGCCAGCTGCCTAAAGCTAAATGGAGACAAAACCGAGGTCATGGTAGTTGGCAATAATCCAACAGTCAGAAACCAGATTAACTGATTGTCCATCTCCCAAATTGGAAGTCAAGAGTTTAGGATTTATGCTGGACAAACATCTTTCCATGTCATCTCAAGTAAAGATGGTGGCTGGCTGCTGTTTCGGCCGCCATAGAGGTTTAAGAAAGGCTCTGAAATGACTCCCTATGGAGGTCTGACGTATTGTGATTCATAGATTTATTCTTTCTCTGTTGGATTATGGCAATTTACTCTACCTAGACAGTCCTATGTACGTCATCTAAAAACTTCAAATCATCCAGAACGCTGTTGGGTACTCTTAAAATGTAGTCAGCAAGTACGGTGCTTAAACCCCTCCACTGTAGAATACAATTCAAGGCATTATGCATTATACTTCGAGCAAAACACAAAGCAGGCCCACATGTCCATCATCAGTTGGTCACCCATTGGACCAACAGGGATCTTGGGTCAAACAATCTGGGATGTCTTGTTATCCCCAGATTTAAGAGAGCAAGAAGTGGAGTCCCCTCCTTTACATATCTCGCACCTAAACTCTAGAAATTCATTGCCTACAAATTCTGAGATTGGTGGAGAATTTGATAACTTTTAGAAACCAATTGAAAACCTATCTATTTTCCGTATGTTACTTATCCATGCTCAGTCCTGCTAGCATTAACAGCGCTGGGAAGCCTGTTTCTGGTAGCCATGCGCTATACAAGGCAAGTGAATAGGATAGAATAGTTCTAGATCAATAGAAATTTAAAGGGTTTTATTTCAAGATTCAAAAATAAGAGTAATGCCATGAAGGCCCTCAAAAACAGAGTTATACAAAGCATGTAAAATCAGAACTGAATTTAAGTCCCTAGTGTGCAGCAAAATTTGGAAATGGGCAGCATCCCTAGTAGAATAGGAAAACTTCTAAATCTAATTCACTCCCAAAATCAAGGGGTTTTATACACATTTTATTACAGAGAACATGACAAGTTTGAGCAGTTTCATTTTGATGTGAGCACAAGTATAATTTCTTTAGCAAATCAGAACACAATCCTAGTAAATATCATTATCTTAACACATACACGCTATCTCATTACTGTTAATTATTAATATTTCATCAGCTTGACTGTGTTCTGTGAAGCCTGTGGAGAGAGGATGTGCGCAGGGGGAAAAGCAGGACTGTAACAGAAATGGCAGCCATCTTGTTCAAGATGGAGTTTTACACAGATATGTGGCCTAACTAAAATACATTAATAACTTCACTTCTGTGCGTCCTAAGAAGTTATTTTTAATTGAAATAATGTTAATTTAATCTATATATGTAGAATGGTGTGAAAATGCATAGTAAACAATATTATTGATGCACAAAAATATACATTCGAAAAGCTTTTCTACACAAATGATCAGGAAGTTGGCAAGATAATGAGTTTTGGACCTGGTAGGTTGCATCGCAGTGCCCGTTGCAGGACAAAAGATCGCATGCACTTTATTATGTACTGGTCACATCCGAAAGGCCAGTTCTGTATCTTCGTTGGCAAGGAAAGCCCTTTTACTGGACCATTAGGCAGCTCTATAGCCTTAGCCAAAAAATCGTTAGTGACTGAACAAGCCTCCTCATTTCGCCAGTCATTGACCACATTGCCTTCGGATATGATCAATTGCGGCTTCTGTGGAATGTTCCCTCTCCCTTCTTGGGGACCACACCCAGTTGTAACACTATGAAGTCAGACCGTTGAATGGGCCTTCTGCGCTCCCTAAGGTCATCCCCTTGTTTAGCTTCTCCCCAGCCACTCAAGACAGCTGTCTGTCTGGCAGATTTAAGGTATTAGTGTTCCTTAAGGGGCCGGCCTAAGGAATGGCCAGGCCTTCGGTAAAACCCTGATTAGCAGATCTGCTTCCTTATGGGTTGGGTAGCTGATTGCCATGGGTAATGGGCGAAGGGCCCTTTCAGTAGCAGGGGAAAGCAGTGCTACGCTGCCCTCCACCAACTAAATCTCACTGGTGAAACGTGGGCACCCACATGGTCAAAGGGAACTAAATGTCAGGTGTTAGGGATTGTCTTCCACACGGTACTCTGCATGAGATTAGGGGTTTTAAGACACTTCTGATGATCAGTGGAACTGTAACATTTGAAGTTAGGTGGTCGATTCGAAACCCTTTGTTGGCTGGTGAAATGAGCCCAGCTGCCGGGTGTTGTACTAGTGTTGGCTAAGTGGTGTTTGAGACAACCCAAGGAGAGAATACTACGGAGGTGTAGACGTTGGATGTGACTCAGCTGGAGATAATACCTGGAGTGCCTTTGTACACTACAGCCATATTGTGGTTGGATAAGGAATAGGGAGAGCTGTAATGCTTGAATATTGGGAAGGTACTGTCACTGTAATCATGCCGTCAGAGGAGTATTGTACCCGTGATCCTGCCCTCATGAGACTGGTATAGTATCTGTAATCATGCCCACCTCAGACTGGTATCAAACACCCATTACCATGACATTCAGACATGCTGCTGAATACATGACTTATTTTGTTCAAGTTATTTTTATACAAATGCACATATAAATACTAACTTGCTTCAGTCGATTTTTCTGTGTTTTATCAACTGAAAAGGAAAACGAGGATCTTAGTTATAATAGTACAAAAAAAGGATTTCTGCTGGGCCATTCATTGTTTTTTTCAGTTTCCCAGTGGATAGCAGACTAAAAATCTATGCGGTTAATTATTTTGAGTTTGCCTTTGCCACACTCCCCCAGGTCCCAAATGTGGTCCCTTCTGCTTCCAAACACAGCGTTGCGCCTAGAAAGACGCTGAGTACACAGTTCTGCTTTTTGGAGGCCCGGGGTGTGCTTTTTATCGACAGGGCAAGGGCTACGTGAGATTATTCTAAAATAAATTAATTACAGCTAGGTTCCTGGGCTCTCCCTTTGGTGAGCCTGTTTTGCTGATGCGCACTTTATGGAAAGTAATAGCAGATTCAAATGTTTGAGGAAAGTGTAAATTAATTACCACACTTTCCCTGTCTGTGATTTCAAATTGGAACCCCCGCCCCCTCCCTGCTGCTGGACTGTGAACCATTAATTAAAGGGCGTGATGATAAAACCGTGGTGTGTCCTGATGCTGCTCCACGCGCTTCTGTCTGTTTGCGTTGGATCAGTGTTACTATGCTTTGGCAATTGCACATTTTTGGAAGATTATATTTCCGTGAGGGCACATGCTTGTGTCTTACCTTCAGGTGAGACTGTTGTTATTGCACATTGGTTCCAAAATCTGCAGTCTACAACATTTAAATCACACCAGAGAAGAATTACGCTTAATTCATTGAAATTGTATAATTTCCATTGATTATGATTACAACCAGCGGGAATTAAAAAATAGTCTTGTAGAGTGTTTTCTGCATTCATTAAGTATCTTTCTGCACGCCCTTTGGCGCTCCCTGTCTGTCATTTTTGTTCTGTGCCTCTTTCTTTCTCTATATCACACTGCCTCACATGTCTTCTGTCTTTTTTTAACCATTTGTAAAGGATGCACACCAAATCTCAATCCACTACTTCGAATGGCCACTTTTCAATCACATTCTGATTTGAGACTCCTAGCCACAGATTCCTCACCTTTTGAATGTTCCCCAGGCATCAGACTGGAAGCAGAAACTTTTCAAAAGTACATCTGCACTCCAGTAGGTGGCACCGTGTGGATCCGCACTGATACCGTTCCGCTCCGCAAATGAGGTGCGGAGCTCATATAGGTGGCACTCCCACTTTCTCAAGTCAGTTCCTTTCTTTCCATGCCTCCAGGCGCAGATCTGGCGCTCTCTCGTCTCTCAGAGACATTTACATATATATTTTATCAACTTTTTCAGTGTACAAGGAATGTCACCCCCTAAAATGACAGATTTTAAGCCATGTATGTTCTGTTGTAAGCAAATGTCTGTGACAGATCCCTAACAGGTGTTCCTGTGTTGTCTGGAGTCGAGTCACAACTCTAAGGCTTGCAGTGACGGCTCATCAGGGAACCTGAAGGCCATCCGGGACTGTGAGGTGAAACTTTACATTGCCAGACATAAGAAGACTCCTCGCCCAGACTTCTTTAATTCACCGTCCAAGCCCAAGGTTAGGTACTGCCCCTGCTCCAGGAGTTAATGAAGCGGTGCGCAAGGCCGGTCTTCATCACGATCCAAATCGTCTGGTAAGTCTAAAAAGAAACAAAAATCAAAGTGGCACTCTGTCCCCTCTGGCCACTCACATGTGCCTGAGCAGGCGCAAGCCAGTGCCATTGGTCTCTATCTCACCCCATGGTGTCTAGAGATTCTCAACCTGTAGTACTTCTGACATTGGTTCGGCCTTGGCACCAGTTGAAGTCCTCAAGCCTGTTACGACTCCTCTGGCTCCAGTTCGGTTTCACTGTCCATATTGGTTCCTGGGACTCCGAAGCCGGTACCGAATGCATTGATGCCAGATGAAGTGCTACTCATTAAACAGACAGCGCCGGTCTGTTCTTGGCAGACGCCACACCCAATTATAGAAAAGGAGCTGCTTCCTCCACAAGGTCTGCCCCCACCACAAGGAAGACAACACAACCTACATTCAATTTTTGGCACAGACTCGGATAATAATTAAGATGCTGTGAATGAGTTTTCTCAACCCTATCAAGACAATTGTTTTGATGACTGTCAGGAGGCTATTTGCCTCGATGCCTCCCTGAAACAGGCCTTCTTTCACCCCCAAGACCCACCACAGAGGTGTCTTGCTTCGTACACCATGGTAATGCGTAGGACAGCTGAATTCCTTGAACCTCCAGCACCCAACCTTGGAGATGAAGACTAATGTATTGACAGAAGTTCTCCAGGTGGAGGCAGACATCTTCTGGGCCGCTTCTGTCATTTAATGAGCCCCTAACAGACTCCTTATTGGACGCATGGGCCAAACCATGCTCTGGTCCACCAGTCAACTGCCAAATTTGCCCTGCTCCAGACGATCCTGCATTTTTATCTCAGCACCCCTTCTCCAAAAGCTTAATGGTTCAAGCATCCGCAAGCAAACCTAACCCCATAACGTTTCCAACTACTCCCTGTGATAGAGAGCCAAAACGTGTTGAAACCTTTGGCAAACAAGTATTTTCATCCACCACCTTGACACTCAGGTCAGTGAATGCCAGCTGCCTAATAGGGCTCTATTTCCATGCCCTTTGGGACTTGTTGGCTCAAGTCCTCTCAGATGTTCCGGAAGATCTCCGCCCTCCTTCATCAAGCCATTCAGGATATGCAAGATGCTGCCAAGTTCATGATTCGTTATGGTTTGGACACTTGCAATACCATTGGGTGGGCCATCGGCACCAATGTTGCCATTAGCTGCCACACCTGGCCGGAGTCCACCAGTTTTTCAGGCGATGTCCAGTAGTCCCTCATGGACATGCCGTTTGATGGGACTCACCTGTTTGGGGACAAGGCAGATTGCTCTCAAGCGGTTCAAGGAGAGCAGAGCCATGGCATGCTCCCTCAACTTATCTGCCCCACGTTGCCAGTGCACCAGCCTTACAGCAGTTTCAGTAGAGGTATCCCATACCTCCAGCCAATCCAATCCCAGCAAGGCACCCAGCAGTTTCGCGGTAATTATACACACCATCTCTGCAGCTAAGGTCTACCCACAGCCCAGTCTACTAGTACCTCTGAAGCCCCACCTTGAAAACTCCTTTAGAGTGTCCTTAGTAATGCACAGCTACCCATTGGGAGGAAGGATTCAACAATTCTTGCTGGATTGGTAGGTGATAACATGAGACAGGTGGGTCCTACAAATTGTTCGGAAGTGCTATGCCCACCCCTTCCTTTCTGCACCTGCACAAATTTCATAGTCATCCCAACAACTGATGGCAGTCCACCTTTCCGTTTTGTGGCAAGAAGTGCAAGCCCTTTTGGCCAAAGAGTCCATTGAGAGGGTGCCTGCGCAAGAATTAGGACATAGTTGTTGCTCTAGCTACTTCCTGGTGCGCAAAAACGATGGCGCTCTCTGACCTATTTTAGAACTGCGCCCTCAACGCCTTAAAAATGGCGAAGTCTCACTTGACTCCTTATCAGATGCTCCCATTAATCAGAGCCCTTTTGCACTCTGTTCAGTTTCATGCCTTTGCCCGGTGAATAGAGTCCAGGGCAACCATACTATGATCCCGATCGATCAGCGAAGTCAATTACGAGGTGGCTAGGACTGATGGCTTGCTGCTATTCATGCACACCAGTGGCGTATGCATACCCTGCAGTATAATCTGAAGCCACAGTGGGCCCAACATCAAGGGGACCTCTCCAGCCACTTTCAGATTTAGGATGGGAGTGCAAAAGATCGATAGTTGTTAGTGGTAGGATTTCTAGTTCATGGAGACACAGCATCTAGCCAACACTAGAACAAGGTCTACAAATCTGCTATTGAATTTTCCCAATTGTGGGCGCTCGAATAAGCCCAGGGCGCTCGAATAAGCCCAGGAAGCACTTGTCCTTCCATCGCGAGGTCAATTTGCTGCATATTTCACTCTTGTAGGAGGATATAATGAGGCAGGTCAAGAACGTGTTTGTTACCTGTGTTGCGAGTAAGGCAATACAGGCAATTGGCACTGGCTATATCATACATTTTATGAAGTTATTCTGGTGTCCAGTACACCCTATGGGGTATATGGAACTGTATGTATTAGAACCTAGTGTTTTGTGAAACTTTGTGCGGGAGAGAGAGGGCTTTTCCGTTTCCTTTTGGGTGAGGGTGCGTCCAAGGTCTGTATCCCATTTAGAACAGACATTTGCCAAAGAAGCTACGGTATAGTTTAGAATCGCTCTAACCTGCCATGTAATTAGTTTACTACCGGATCCAATAGTGAAAAGATTTTGTGACAATGGATGGACCGATGGCTCAGTGTCAGTAATGTGCCATGTAGTGCTAGGATAAGTCGATGTAACAAGACCTGGCCTACGTGTAACTAATTTTGTTCAGTTAATTAGGTAAATGGAATTAATGCTCCATCTTGAAAAAGGTCACCTAGACAACATATCCCAGCATTTTGGCCAAGGTATTACAGAGCTCGACGTGGAGCCCCTTTGTCCGCCGATCTCTAAATCAGGCCCTAAGTCAAAGGATTGCTAGATTTCGATGGAAATTTGTCCATGGGGTCAACAAATATTGGCAGATGCAAAAAACATTTTCATTGTAAAGCTGTCCTGAACCATAACTACACAGTGGCGACTACCACTGTGTAATACATGATGGATGTAATATTGACCAATTTTGACATTTGGTGGTTTTGGTAGCATCAAACACCACAAAGCCCGAGGCCAAGTTCTTTGTAAATGTCATCAGAACACCTTGATGTCAATATGGGATCATATGACACTCTACCTATTATATAATTGTTATGTAACAAGAGTATATTGGGGTAGTTAGCTTACAAAAGCTGTTTTCGTCCAAGTTCAGCTGACAATGGCCACTGACTGGAATTAGCTGCCATAAATAAAGTGTTCATAAATATTTGGCAGTGGTAAGGACCAGTAGATTTTTGTTATTCTGTGGCTGCATACAGTGCTACATAATTATAAATTCACAACATTTGGGATGTAGATTGCTATCCAATTTGCATCCGAATTTGTAGATTTCACAAAAATGTTGTTTGTAGCTCAAATGGATGGACATAAAAATGCCAGTAAATGTGCTGCATAATTTGCCTTTTCTGCTGCATAATTTAGATAATATGGTAAAACTTGGCTGAGTGGTTTCGAGACTGTCATTATGATAAGAAAATGTATACTTTAAAGGACACCGTTCTCCGTTTCCCTGTGAAATATGGGTTTTATATCACTGCAGTTCTGCAACTCGTACAATAGGTATACATACACCACACACATGAATATGTGTTTTTGTGTGTGTAAAGTTACATTTTTTTTCTTTTTAAAAAAGTTAATTGGCTTGGAAAATCAATGTTTCTTCAGAGATGGCCAGATGCTGTTAGCCCACAAGTGTGATTTCACATGCTAATGATGTTTTATTTATAGACGTAAGTTTTTATATATATATATATATATATATCCAAAGTAACCTCTTTCCGATAGATTCTGGTGGAAAGCGAATCCAAAAACAGGAACGGACACCTTCTTTAGTGCAATTTTTTTATTTTCAAATGCGCTATGCCGCCATGACGCGTTTCGGTCTCCCAAGACCTTGATATATATATATATATATATATATATTACCTACTGGCGGTCGCCAGTAGGTAGTTATAGTTAGGACCACGTTTCCATAGGAAATCCGCAACATTCTATTTTGAATAACTTTGGCGCCGGTCGACGAATCCTCGCGGATTTTTCAAAATAGGTGGGGCGCTACGCTCCGCTCCTACCCTGAAAGTCTCGGGGGGGATTCGTCAAGCGGGGGCTGAGATAAAAGGGGGGTCCCAAAACGCGTTTTTCCCATGCATTTTTCCATAGGACCTTTAGACAGGGCTACAGCCCGAACGGCTGAACAGAATTACTAGAAATTTGGCAGAGAGGTAGTCCTCAGGTCAAGGAAGTGCCTTTTGTAGGTTTGGTGTAAATCTGTTCAGTAGATTCTGAGAAAATAGCCTTTAAATCAATATATATATCTGAGCCAGCTTACGGTGCGCTTACGGTACGCTTACCGTACGCGTACGGTGGCGTGCGCGAGCGCGATTCTGATTGGCTCTTAGATCTTAGTAAACATTCGAATCGGCCGAAACCAGGAAGCGGCGGCCGCCATTTTCTCTCTCGCACTGAGAGTTAGGTTTTAAAATAAAGCACAAAAACATGTAAAGGGGCTGTTTAGACAGCTCCCACACACATAGCCATGTTGAGGGAGTCCCCAAAGATCCCCCAAGGGCAAAAATGTAATTTTTATTTTTTCGCTAATTTCGCCGATTACGCTTACCGTACGCGTACGGTAAAAAATTATAAAAAAAAAAAAACTATCCACACTCTCCCCACCCCGTGTGCAATTGGTGACCGAAGGCCACCAATTGTGCATGGCTTATAAGAGGTGTGATAAACTATAATATTTTTAAAAAAAATAATAAAAGAAAAAATTATCCACACTCTCTCCACCCCGTGTGCAAATGGTGCCCGAAGGGCACCATTTGTGCATGGCTTATAAAAATTACGAAAAATTAAAATATTACCTTTCAAAACGAAGTGCATCATATGTCCTCCATGTGCGCACGGTGCGCGAAGCGCATCGTGCGTACATGGCCCATCTAGCGTAACGTGGGCACGCGGTGCGCGTAGCGCACCGCGTGCCCACCCTGCGTGCACGGCACTAACTGCGTAAAGTGGGCACGCGGTGCGCGAAGCGCACCGCGTGCTTACTGTGCGCGCACCGTGCGCGCACGGAACGAACTGCGTTAAGTGGGCGCGCACGCCACGAATGGTGTAAAGTAACTTAGCATTTAAAAAACCGTACAAATTCACTGAAAAAACCATAGGTTTCACACACGTTATAGTTAGGAATTAGCATTTAAAAAACCTTGCAAATTCACGAAAAAACCATAGGTTTCACACATGTTATAGTTAGCGGAAATTTTACTGATAAAAAACCAGTGAAATTCCCCCGTTATAGTTAGTGCAGGCAACTATAACTCACGCGACCGCAATCTTCTGCTGATGACATATGTGTCTTTATGAAAAAAAAATATTTGTTATATATGTATAGCTAAAAATGTATGGAAGAAGACATGGGCAAATAAGTGTCTAAATACAGTATTAGCATCAGCAGAGGATTGCGGTCGCGTGAGTTATAGTTGCCTGCACTAACTATAACGGGGGTATTTCTCTGGTTTTTTATCAGTAAAATTTCCGCTAACTATAACATGTGTGAAACCTATGGTTTTTTCAGTGAATATATATATATATATTCACTTAAAAAACCATAGGTTTCACACGTTATAGTTAGGAATTAGCATTTAAAAAACCTTGCAAATTCACTGAAAAAACCATAGGTTTTTTAAATGCTAATTCCTAACTATAAAGTGTGTGAAACCTATGGTTTTTTCAGTGAATTTGTACGGTTTTTTAAATGCTAAGTTACTTTACGCCATTCGTGGCGTGCGCGCCCACTTAACGCAGTGCGCGCACAGTAAGCACGCGGTGCGCTTCGCGCACCGCGCGCCCACTTTACGCAGTTAGTGCCGTGCACACACGGTGGGCACGCGGTGCGCTACGCGCACCACGTGCCCACGTTATGCTAGATGGGCCATGTACGCACGATGCGCTTCGCGCACCGTGCGCACATGGAGGACATATGATGCACTTCGTTTTGAAAGGTAATATTTTAATTTTTCGTAATTTTTATAAGTGTGGTGGAGAGAGTGTTGTTAATTTTTTCTTTTATTATTTTTGTTTAAAATATTGTGGTTTTTCACACCTCTAATAAGCCCTGCACATTTGGTGTCCTGCGGCCACCAAAAGCACAGGGGGTGGGGTGAGTGTGGATAGTGGGTTTTTTTTTACATTTTTTACCGTACGCGTACGGTAAGCGTAATCGGCGAAATTAGCGAAAAAATAAAAATTGCATTTTTGGCCTTGGGGGGTCTTTGGGGACTCCCTCAACATGGCTATGTGTGTGGGAGCTGTCTAAACAGCCCCTTTACATGTTTATTGGTTTTATTTAACAACCTAGCTCTCAGTGCGAGAGAGAAAATGGCGGCCGCCGCTTCCTGGTTT